>NC_045426.1:437533650-438154483 GCF_902635505.1 Sarcophilus harrisii | reverse complement strand
TTGTTGCTCCTTCATACCAGCAAAATTTAAAAAGTAGGATGCTGCCATCATTACCTAGAATTGTCATGTCCTATCCAAGAGTCTTAGGGAAAGTTTACAGTCACAATAGTGGAGCCTTAAGATAACAGTAGAGGGGATTATTGATAAACTATGGAAAGGAAGGACATACTTTACATCTTCAAGCTTTTTGGTGATGACAGACCCAACAGAAGAAAAAGCAGCTGAGGCCTTCTGTCCAGCCTGAGACAAAGTTTCTGAAGTCTTCTTATATCTATATTCAATTATAAAAACAAAGCAAAACAAAAGGAAGTTAAACAAGACAAACAGAAGGAATAATTCATGTCAGTTGTGGGAATATGTTAATCAATAAACTAGACTTTTGAAGTCACACACACAAAACTTTCCTAACAACCTTCCCCTCACCACAACCTAAGCTAAGGGGAAAATTAAATTTACTCCATTGATTTTTCAGATTTAGATCTTCTGACTTCCCTATAATAGACATGACACCCCAAGATCAAAGTCTAAAGAAACCAAGGCAATCCTTAAAAAGACCACATAGCCTAATATTATAGTCTTCATTTCTCCACATAAATAACACTGAAAAAAAGAATCCACTCAAATACCTCAGTGTTTGCTGTAGGTAAATGCTTATTTTCTTTTTACCTAATAAAATAGGAACCAGAGAAAAAAACTAGGAATGAGATAGGTAAGACCAACTACTGAAAATCTAAATGATCTCTGAAAACTCTTTATAAAGTTCCTATAGAATTTATTTTAAGTAATAAGAACTAACAAATGCTTATTAGACACTCAGCTCCTAGGAGGTCCATCTCTAATGTGACCATATAAACACAACTACAAAAGTAAAACTATGTCAAAGATGGAATGTTTTCCAAAACTTTATGAATGGTGTTTTCTATTACTTTTTACTTATGGCAAACAAATAGAATTGCTTATAGTTATCAATTTGAAGGAAAGAATAGGAGTTACAATTAGGAATTAAGGCAATACAATTTCAGAAAAAAATCTATTTTATGATATTAGTAATTAGGTGATATATAAAATTAGTTTTCTTCATCAAAAAGAACAGGACTAGGCATAAATACTTACTTGTCTGTGTGTGTGTACTAGGCACAATTTGTATGCTATGGAATGTTTTTTTTTCTGTTATCTAAAGCTAATGAATAAGATGAGTAAATTTGGAAAACTACTTCTATGGCTACATATAGGAATAAATAAGCAGAGTTGAAAATCTCGAGGGAGCTGTTTTATATATCCTTCTTATCTCAAAAGCTGAATCAGAATGAAGAAAATGCACTCCAAAAAGGAGTGAAGGGAGTTAGGAACCTACGCAGATGTGGCTGTCACATCTTGCCAGCCTTTGGCAATGTTCTGCCTTAGTTCTTGTAGTGAATTGATTCCAAGTTTCCTCTTGATCTCAGCTAGATGCTTCTCCTTGGCTGCTAACACCTGAGATAGGGTCTGTATTTCCTCTTCTACCTATAAAAAAAGAGGGAAATATGTAACAAGAATTAAACACAAGTTAGGAACAGAAAACATGCAAAATCTTCTATATTTTCACTAATTTTAACTTGATTTTTAAAATCTAAAGCAATAAGACCTATACCTGTGATTTCATCGATATATAGGGAACTCTCAGATGAGGAAACCCTATCAAAGTAATTCTCTGCAATTAGAATCTTAAAGAGTTTCCCAGAATACTGAAAGGTTAAATAGCTTGCCAGGAGTCACAGCCAATATGTGCCAAATGTATGAACATGAACCCAAGTTCATGAAGTTTCTGATTGCAAGGCCAACTCTCCATCCACTATGTCAAGCTGCCTTGTCAACCTGTTTTTTTTTTTTTACTTTTGTCATTAAAAATGCTAATACTTACTTAATGGTACCGAAGGAAGGCTGCTATTAACAGTTATCAAAAATATATGCAACCTACTAGTCTAGAGAAATAACCACTCTCTTCACAAATAGTCATTTTAATATATGTAAGGTAAACCAGGCATTTTACCCCAAGATGAAACATCCCAATACTACTACTTTGGGAAATTTATATGATTAAGAGATTGGGGATAGAGCAAATGTTACACTCTAAGATTCATTATAAACCTGTATCATTCTACTGCACAGCACATGATACTGGGATGAGTATGGTACTGGGTATTGATTATAACTTTTATGGCTATCCACAAATGGGAAGAGATATTCTTGAGTAAAAGCTAGAGACATGGAAAAATGAAGAAGTGCTTGCAAAATCGTTTCTTACTTTTTTTCCTACCTTTCCCCATAATAATAGGATCTCATTGATATTTCCATAAGACAAGCCCTGAGTAATTTCCAGCTAATTTAGGAAAGTGATATTTCATTCAATCTTTTGATTATTTTTAATTACTCGTATTGCTCATGAAAAATGATTAATAACTTGTTTTCTTTCTTTCCTGATAACTCCTTATCACTTTATTCCCATTAAGTAGAAAAAAAAAAAAGAGTATATGAGATTTGTGCACAATGTTGTGAGGGAAAGCTATGTTTTGGAGTCCGAAAATTCCTTAAATGGTATTAGTCAAGCACTTGTCTTTCACTTGGTTCAAATCTTTTCGCTCTTTTCCCAATGTGTTTTTTTTTTTAGCTTAGAGATTCAGAAACTAGACTCAGGCTTAGGTTTTTGGTTTCTAGTGTGTCACATGCTTAATTCTTATGGATCTAAATTTCTTTAATTATTAAAATACCAGAACTAAAACTAGTATGAGACATCCGGAAATGATGTCTTATAGACTGATGGAGAATTCTGTCTAGAGTTCAGAAAATAGGTGAGGGATATAGAGGCAGATGCACATCACCAACCATTAACCACAAGAAGTGGTTAGTTAACACTATGGAAGTGAATGAGATTGCTAAAGGAAAGACTATGAAGAGAAAAAATTACTTAGAACAGACCTCTGAAGGAATATTTACTTTAAAGAATTAAGGCAGAAAAAAAAAAAAAAGAAGACAGAAAAGTATCCAGAAAAGGCAAGAAAATTAACTGGAAAGCAGGTGGAGAACTAAAAGAGCTTCTCTTTGGAACTACAAAGACCTTAGAGGACAAGGATTGGAAAAGCTGTTGGTGATCTTTGAAAGAGCAATTTAAAAAAGAGTGGTGAAAGCACTTCATAAAAATAGAAAAGTTGAAAGGAAAGTAGATAGTTAAAAAGCAGAAGCAGTGGGTATAGAATACATTTTAAAAGTTTGGCAATGAAAGGTAAAACACCCAGATTGAGTAAAAAGGTCAAAAGGCAGCCGTTTGTTTTTTTTTTTTTTTTCCTTTCAGGACCAGAAAGAACTGAGCATGTTAGTAGATGTGTCATAGGTGGGTTTTCTATTAATTAATTCTAGCAGTTTCTTAGCTTGCCCTATTATCTCAAATATAGCCACATTTGTGGCAGATAATTATAAAATTAAGGCAGCATTCTTTTTATTTTTGACTTTGCCTCTGGAAGCTATAGGGTGAAACAAGATAGCTTCCTTCTTCATTTGTGCATTAGGAGGAATCAACTGATTTCCAAATGACTGGTCTTTTTGATAGGCTGCTCCCCACAGCAGTTTATCACAACAGGAAATTCTTCCTTTTATCTAACTTAAACTTCCATGGTGACTTTTATACACACCTGTGATGTACCTACTAACATGTTCAGTGGGCAGGTACACTAGCACATGCTGGAGAAATATTCACAATGGTCCTTCCCCTTCTAAGAGAACAGGTGAATATAAAAGCTCCCCAAGAGTATACCCACACACCTACCAAGTGTACTCTATGTATACCTTTGAAGAGGATAAAATGGAAGAAAAGTCAGACTGAAGATACATGAAAGCAGGAATAACAAGTGGGAAAATCTTAAGGGAAGCAAAAAGAATGGGATGAAGGACACAGGTAAAAAGAACTAATTTTAATTCTTTCAAAAATAATAATCTTTTTTTTTCTGGAATCATGAGGAAAAGGGTACAAGTAAGGATTGATACTAAAAAATGCCAATAAATGGAAGCATTCACATAAAATAGTCTCAGTTTTTTCAGTCATTTAGCAGACTATTTGGAAGAGTTGTGGATAACAAGATAGGAGGTAATAAGATGAATGGGAGAATTTTTGAAAATCATGAGAACCTACCCAAGATTACATACCATAAATTTGTAATTAATAAAAATACTTCAATTTCATTCTGGTAGTGCTGGAGAAGATTTTTAAAGAATCTCTTAAACAGCAAATCAGTCTAAATAGTTAATGAATTTAATTATGACTATTTGCTGGAAATTCAAAATACTGAAGCTAAAGCTTAAATAATTTGGCCATAAACCAGCTACGCCCAGAGAAAGAACTCTGGGAGATGACTAAAAACCATTACATTGAATTCCCAATCCCTATATTTATGCCCACCTGCATTTTTGATTTCCTTCACAAGCTAATTGTACAATATTTCAGAGTCTGATTCTTTTTATACAGCAAAATAACGTTTTGGTCATGTATACTTATTGTGTATCTAATTTATATTTTAATATATTTAACATCTACTGGTCATCCTGCCATCTGAGGGAGGGAGTGGGGGGGAAGGAGGGGAAAAATTGGAACAAGAGGTTTGGCAATTGTCAATGCTGTAAAGTTACCCATGCATATAACCTGTAAATAAAAGGCTATTAAAAAAAAAAAAAAAAGATAATGCCCTGGTAGGTATCTTACAGAATCATCTTTAGAATTTGGCATGCAGGCATTATCAATTAAGAACAAATGTTTCATGTGGTTTTTTACTATCCTAGCACTTGTCAAAGAAGAGAGTATAGTGAAAATAACAGAGAGATTTCCAGGATGCTCTTCTTTTTAAAAACAATAATAATAATAATTTGGCCATATAATGAGACAACTGAGATTGAAGGCAAAAGGAAAAGATAAACGGCAGGGAATAAGAAGGATAGATGGCATCATGGAAGCCATAAATATGAACTTGGACAGACTTCAAGAGATAGTGGAGGAGAGAAGGTCCTGGCATGCTATGATTCACGAGTCACAACTGGCTGAACAACAATACCAAGATGTACAAAGATACTTTGCAAAGCTAAAAATACTAAATAAGGCATTAAAGACTGTAAAATGTCTAATAAAAAGATAACATGTTATTTATATTAAATTCTTAATATTTTAAAACTTTAATTCTCCTGGCATGCCTCATCACCAATGAATCTTTCCCTGATTGAAAATGGCAAAGTTAATTTGACAATTGAAGAGAACAGTCAGTGACCTAGTTATATCAATCTGTGCTCTGGTTTGTCCTGTTTCTGATGGTTCTCTTACTGGCCTCCCACAGATTTTATACAATCATATCTACTGGAGATTTTTAAATGGGAAAGTTAACTCTTTATTTTGTCAGATTCAAATGATAGTGCCTCTAAAAGAAAGACATGCCTTAAGAAAATACCTACTAAAAGATATAAAAAACATAAGGGAATTGTCTAAAGAAACAATAACAATATTTCTAAAGCATTACGTTTGTCAAGTTAAATAAATGAAACATCCATGAACTTTCCTACCACCATGCATTTGCTAACCTTGTTCCCCCTGCCTAGAATATCCTTGCACCCATCCTTCCTAAATTTCTCTCATACTCCACTTGTCCAATTCCAACCCATCCTTCAAAGTCTAGTGAAGTGTTATCTCCTCCACTAAGTTTTCCCTGATTATGCCCAGCAGAAACTGATCTGTGTGTCCACATGTACCCATGTATCTCTCTCTACATTTATGTATGTCTCTGTGTGCACATGTGTCTCCCTAAAGCACATCTGTCTTTCATCTCTGTAGGTCTGACTTTCTGTCCATATCACTATCTTTCTGCATGTCTATCTCCTCTCTCTGCACATGTCTGTCTCTGACAATGTTTATTTCTGTCTCTGTATGTTTGTCAGTGCTCACATCCGTCTTGAGTTTATCTTCATTTCTTTCTCAGTGTTTTGTGTATGTTTCTCCTTGTGTTATTGCTTGATTATTCTAAATCTATCCCTTCTTCTTTCTGGTATTCTCTCTCCCCCTTCCTCCCTCCCTCCTTCTCTCTCCCCTCTCTCCCCTTTTCCATCTCCCTCTCTCTGTGTCTGTCTCTGTGTCTTTCTCTCTTGTATCTCTTGTATGATATTTTCACAATCTACTTTGTCTTACAACACAATCACTGATACAGTGGTTGTGATTGTTTATGCACTATTTCACCGTCTGTGAGGATAGAGACAATAACTTATTCATGTCTGGAACCATCAGGATTTCCCTTGAATGTACTCGATAAGCATTTGATGAGTAAAATTAATAGGTAAATAAATCACCAGCATGTGCAGGAACCTCTTTTTAAAAAATTTTTGCTAGACCCTTAAAATATTTTCCTCCCTCATGTCTAATTTAACTATTAGACAACTCATCTTCTCAAGACAATGATGATAACTAAAAATTTAAAGGTATAAAAGGAGTTAAACTTTGTTTCAAAGTTTCTTCTTCTACCTTAGACCTGATCGTTTCTCTTCAGAGTATAGTTCAGCTCTTCTAGTTAGGTCAAATTTTAGTTCATGAGAAAAACTATTCATTTACTTTGTTTTACAGTTGCTTTTGCAACACAAAAGGCAGATCTATTCCTGATAGCTGGGCAAATGAGCATAGTCAAAAGAAATGGTTATTTACCTTTGCAAGTTCCTTTCTTAGTTCTTCCTGTTCTTCCTCTGATAAGGTCTCTGTAGCACTGATTGTAGCAACAGCATCATCCCCTTCTTCAGGTATTTGATCCGTTTTCAGTACACCTTAATAGGGTTTTTAAAAAAATGTTAAAAAAAAATCTTTAAAACTGAGCTACTTAGAAATAAAAATTATGATAGTGAACTCCTGTACTTCAAGCAAAAGAACTAGAATAAAGCTCCCCAATTAGTGCCAACATTAGCAAATAAGCCCTTATCCCCACAATAAAATTTTCCTGATGCTCAACAAGCCTGCTTTATATAAGGGAAGGATAGACATAGCATTTTTACAAAATGGTCTCCCCTCTGAAAACTTTCAGTTGACTTAAGTGACTATCAAAATCAAACAGCATATAATAATAAGAATATTGACAATTTTCATATAACAATATATATGTGTATATACACACACATATATGTGTGTGTGTGTGTGTGTGTGTGTGTGTGTGTATAGATAGATAGATATTTTTTTATTGCCAAAGTACAGAACTCAAACAACAAATGTTATAGCAAAATATGGTAGGCAGAAAATTTTATTTTAGCTAAAAATTTTTTTAAAAAAGCTTTCTCAAGAAGATGATATGGAGCTTGACTTTGAAGACTGTGTAGGATTTGAATAAGCAATATGTTTTTCTATACTTAAAAAATAAACCATGATACAAAAAGGAAGGAAGACCCACAGATTTAGAGGCAGAGAAGTGGGATTCAGATTTCACCTTTGAACAAGTTATTTTGCTTCCACGGGCCTCACAATCTCATCATTTGAAGGGGTTGGGACAGATAATATTGAAGGTCCATTCCCACTCTACAAATGTGAATGCCCAAAGCATTCGCTACTTTTGTGAATACCCTTGTTAATGCCCACTCTGCATTTACTATTGCCAGTCTCTCCTAATTCCCAGGCCCTCAGAGAAATCTCCAGTCACTGTCTTTTGCAGGGATTAAACCAATTTTACCAAGCTTAATTCTAAGCTCTTCAAAGATCTCTGGCCATCATTTCATAGAATGATGGTTTAAATGCACGGTAGAGGGCTCAAGAACAGCCATGTCAAGCTCAAGGTCTTTTATTCACCTGTTCACATCCTATCCCTAGCTGACCTCCTGCTGACTCCCAGTGAACTCCTGGTCAAAGAGGACCTGCTTCCTCTCCCCACAGCTTAAATAGGATCTATGAGGTCATATGCACAGCCAATTAGAGATGGAGACACCTCCCGATGATGATGCAATCTCCATTCAACCAGAGTTCCCACCCACGAGGTGGTCCCTGTTCACAGAAACCATTTCCAGGGGTCTCAGGCAACAATGCCCATTTACTTTCTGTTTGCACTGTACATGACCAACCCTTATATACAAATATGATCAATTTCTTCTTTTGAGCAATTGAATTCCTTTATCTATTTCTCCATTGGTTCTAATTTTACATCCACATCTTTTCTGTGCTAAAAGTGTCCAAAACTGCCAGGAGGCTACTCCAGAAAGCAGATGAACACTCCTGAGTGTAACTGGAGAGTTTTTACATTAATAGAGTTTGTTTTTTGTTTGCTAAAGGAGAAAGTGTTAAGTTTCTGATGAAATGAATTATCTTTAGCTCCCAAGATAAACAGAGGACTTAAAAGATGCTACAAAGAACACAAGGGCAGACTTGTCAGCAGTTTGGTCACACAAAGAATAAATCCATGATTATATGTTCAAAGTCTAGGACACAAAACTTGGTAAAGAAGGCTCTGTCTTTTCCATATTAACCATGAGGTGGCAGCAAATCACCATAAATATAGACACTGAAAGTGGAGGCAGAAGTAGGAAAAGAGAACATTCAAATAAAAATCTGAAAGATCACCTTGTCTAAAAGAATAGTTGTACAAGGATGTCATCAGACAATGAAAACAGGCAAAAGAAGCTGACAGAAGCTCAGAGACATAAAGAAATTTTTGTTCCTAAAGCAAGCCACACAAACTACATCCTGGGCAAGCAGCATGAAAAGTGCCCTCATCGCTGAGAGGGAAACTAAGACTCCAGGATACCTAACCTAATGGGTAAAGATGTCAGGATATTCTTTGGTCACTATTGAGGAATATATTCATTCCCAAAGGAAGTGAGTGGTCAACTCATCTTGGTACCAACCTATCTTTCCATCCTCATTATTCATATTCTCTTTCCTACACCATAATTCGGCCAAACTGGCCTTAACTATGTTTCTTACATACCATGTTCTGTCTCTCATTTCCATGCCTTGTCACTGGCCACCCCTCATGCCCCATCTACTCACTGAGTATTTCACCTTTTTCAAATCATAATCTCAAGTTTTTTCTGATCTCCCATAACTTTTTATCATTTATACTGTATATACATTTGGATTATCCCCAACAAAAGCTTCCTGAGAAAAAGAACTGTTTCATCTTTTTTTTTCTTTTTTCAATAGTATTTTATTTTTCCAAATACATGCAAAAATAGTTTAAAATATTTACCTTTGCAAAACCTTATTTTCCAAATTTTTCTCTCTCCCTCCCTACCCCAAAACAACAAGCAATCTGATATTGGTTAAATGCACAGTTCTTCCAAAAGCATTTCCATTTCATCATGCTACACAAGAAAAATCAGATTAAAAGGGAAAAAACCAAGAGAAAAAGAAAAACCAGCAAACAATGCTTCATCTTTGAATCCCTGACACGTAGAAGCGTAAAAATGTTTTTCCCCCCATTTTCACTGTTTATTCTTAATAAGGAACTAAGGTCAGTTGTTTTTTTCCCCCCACAGAGATGTCCAAAGGAAGATGAAAGTCAGCATGAGGCAGTATATAAAGTTTTGAACTCATATCAGGAAGATCTAAGAGCAAATCCCATCTCTGATATCAAGCACATATATAACTAACCAAGGAAAAGCTAGTTAGCTTCTGAGTCTCAGTTTCCAAATTTATCAGATGGGGCCACTGGAGGATAATCTGTCTCATGTAATTTGTAAACATTAATATAGTTATCATTTTTATTATTATTTATCATCATCATCATTATTATCTAAGACCACTGATTACTTGGAGTTGAAGTAGAATAATAATACATTTTTTAAAATAGATGCTTTGTTGGTTAAGGCACAGAAGGGAGAAGATGAGCCCAAAGGGAGACTTTAAGCCAATATTATATCAACTAAGAGAAAAATAAAACCTCTGAAATATCATGACAGAGCAAGAAGAACTTCATGGATAATATAAATTGAATCTTTCAATGTATAGAAGGGAAATGAAGTACCAGAGTGGGGAAGCAATTTGCTCAGGGTCACAGAGGAAAATTAGCTTAATTTTCAGTGAAACTGAGGCTAAATTAGAGATCATTTTGTCCAATACTTTTACCTTACAGAGAAGGTAAATAAGGCTCATAGTTAGCTCAAGGACTTAAACCCGGATATCCTCACTCCTAGCATTTTTAGCAATGCTGTAGAAATTTAACATTCTTCTTAAATACTGACCATTCCAAAGTACCAGTGACCCAAGGTGAATAACTAAGCAGGTGGGTAGGCCATCACATCCTCTCAGGTACACTATAGATCCAATTTCCCCCCATTCCCTCCCACCAGGCTTCTGTGGTCAAAAAAAGCTTGAGAATAAAAAGAGCAACAAGCCTTCACATAGCACTTTAAAATCTGCAAAGCACTTCTGCATAATTATTTCATTTGACAAAAGCAAGGAAGAACAAAACTTTATGAGAAAGAAAAAGTTTCTGGAGTAGAGAATGCAAAAGTATCTACTAGAAGGGAAATATTCCAGTAGCATCTAAAGCTGTTTCCCTTCCCTTGTTTTGCTGAAAGGATTCCCTCTTAATGGGGCAAATTCATTTTCCAAACTATTACTAGTCCTACACACACACACACACACACACACACACACACACACACACACACCATGCTGTGAGATGACTCCAAATGGTTGATAACTGAAGGGGCTGCCTCACTGGAGCTAATCTTGACTGACTAGCCCTAGGTCTAGCTAGAGCCCAATTTCTTTATTAAGGATCATGCCTTAAACCTAAACCACTCTGATTCTCATTGAGTAGTCACCAAGACCCATTTGGTCATTGTTTGGGTTGGATTGACTCAGATTTCATATTAAACAGCAATCTTTTGGCCAGAAACCCTGAGGGTCTTCCTCCCTTAGATCTACTTATTTAGATTTTTTTTGGACTAGGAGAAAGCAGAAATTCTTTGCCTGGATTGCTACCTAACCTTAATCACTGAATGGGTGCATCCTCAAACTGAGACCTGTTGAAGACCTTAGCTTAACAAGGCCAAGGTCTCCCATGGCATCCAGAGCCATGGCCCCTTGTCTTGATCTCTATCTTACCACTGGACCCAACTTGCTCTTGAGGGGAAAGTGAGGCAGGTGACTTTGCACAGCCCTCCCTCATTTAAATCCAATCCACTTGCATGTCATAGCATCACCTCCCTGATATCTTCAAGAACGAAGGACAATCAACAACATCCAACCAAGGCCTCTCTGCCTTTTCCCACATCCCTTTCCATCCAGTTTCTTTTACATGAGGGACTAACACCTGAAGCAAGAGCTAGATTTGAAGTACTCTCAAGATGGTACCTACTCCTAACCCACTGTCATTATCTTTCTATTGGTTCTTCTCCATTCATTCCTAGGGAAAGTACAAGAGCACCAAGGGATTTTTAAATACCCATCCCAGGACAAAGATTTGACTGCCCCAGCCTAGTTCATACTCTAGGGGCAGTGGTTCTCCAACTTTTGTTCAGTATCTTCATGTTGTTTAAAAAAACAAAAAAAAAAAAAACAAAAAAAACAAAAAAAACTATCGAGGATCTGTTCATAGAGTTTTTGTTCACATGGGTTATATTTATAGCTATTTACTATATTAGAAATAAAAAATGATTTTGAATTTGTAGACCCTCTGAAAGGGTTTCAGAGACCCCAACAATTCTTTGGACTACACTTTGAGGACCACTGTTAGGTCAATGGAAATGAGGGTTCTCCCTTATACGCTAAAACAAAAGGAAAAGATCAGAAGCACATCAAAGTCAACTAATTTAACTGAAGTTTCCTAAAATTTTCAGAACTTTTTCCTTATTTGAAGATTTTGTCCCTAGCTTTTACATCCCCTCCCAAAAAAAGAAGTCTTTATTATTTGAACAATTCAACATCAAGTTTAGTTATTATTAGGAGCAGCTAGGTGGCACAAAGTATGGAACACTGTACCTGGAGTCTGGAAGACCTGAATTCAAATCAGACCCTGAGTATTTAAGACCTTTCTAATTCTGGGCATGTCACTTTAACCTCTGGTTGCTTCAGCTTTCATATCTGTAAAGCAGGAATAACAATACATCTTCTTCCCAAATTGTGAAAAGTAAATAAAATTATATTTATACATGGTTCTATCACATAGTAGTCTTTATATAAATATTAGCTATCATTATTATTGCTCAAATCAGTATAACTAGTTTACTATATATTATATATTATGACTATATATATGGAATATATATGTGTATATGTATACGTATATTCACATATACACACGCATATAAAAGTATAATTAACCAGGAAGAGAGGCACTTTGCCTTCTAAAGCCAGTGAAACAACACTCCGTTTGACCCTTAGGGTATAAAGTTAGAGGAAAAATAACAAAGAGAAAGATCATAAGCAGTATAGGCAAATTATAAATGTAATGAGGTGTCCGCTCTTTGTTCTCTGGAAACTGTACTTTCTGGAAGCCAGTGCAGATCTCATTACAGAAATTAAGACAGCTAGTTTGAAGGAAAAAGAATCTTAAAATAGGTAGAGATCCGAACTACAAGAGAGAAGAGAAATTTGCAGAAACTCTAGTTGAGACCTAGTTCTGGAGTCCTGTTTTCCTGGTGGTTGTACTGGAAACAAAAACAAAAACAAAAACACACACAAAAAAAGAACATCCAATAATACTTCTGGGACTGCTAACAACATCCTGTCATGAATAATTTGAGGTATTTCCGTCCCCTTTATTATATTGAATAGAATAATCTTTCAGTGGTTAATAAGGAACCCAAGGCCAACATTCCCCCAAGATGTTTGTGTAGCTTTGAGAAATGCTGATGAGTGTGCTTGATGATTGATTTGACTCCTAGATTATTTGCACTGTATTCTATTTTAAGTAAAGATCCTTTGTTTTAATAGTATATAAGGTAATTTATTCCTCTTGGGGCAAAGGGACAAGTGGGGGCTATGCACAAGATAGGAGACAGGATGAGAATCTGTGAAACAGATTGAACATGTCATGGATCTAATTTCAACGTTCATAATAGAAGAGCCAGCAAGAAGCAAGGGAAAGAACTCCAGACTTGGAGCCAGAAAACTTGACCATAATTTGTACATAACTGCTGAAATCATTTCACTTTGAAAAAAAAAATTTAGGCATGAGAAAGCTCTCACACTTCAATTTCAACCCAAAACTCAAGAAGTTTCTGTTGCTTCCTATTCCCTCTAGGATATAGTATCTTTCATAATCTGACTTCACTTATTTTTCTAAATTTATTTCACTTTACACTCCAGGAAAACTGGCTGTCTTTTATACATGGCACCCATCTCCTACCTTCATCCTTTAGCGGATCTTTCTCCCAAATCTAGAATGCCATCCCTCTTCACCCGTCTCTTGAAATACCCCCTTCCAGGCTCAGTTCTACCTTTTCCCTTTTCTGATTCTTGCAGATATTGGCACTTTCTTGTGCCTCCTTTCAAAATTACTTATGTTTTATGTTAACCTATGTACACGTTATGTTCTTTCTTCTTGTACTTTTAGGACAGACATATTTTTGTCATTGTATGCCCAGTGTTATTTTCCCACCTGGTTGAACTCCTCTGAACTTCCCCAACCTAGGAATCTCTTCATTAGGGAGGATCACTTCAACCTTGGAACTTATAAGTCATCAATGTCTTCAGTCTCAGGAAGCCCTGCCTTTGACTGGAAGATAGTGTCTCTCATAACATCTATTTAAGGTGGGAGGCCAGGTCAAGGGCCCCTTGGTTGTACTCTTCTGGACATTCATCACACCCCTGCATTGGGTATCTTTTGATCCCCCCCAACTTTTCAGGTTCATTTTGGGTGTTTCTTGGGGGTTTCTTCCTCCATTAGAAGGCAAGCTCTTTGAGGTCAGGGACTATCTGACCTTTGTGTTTTTATTCCCAGCACTCAGCACAATGCTTGGCAGAGAATAGGCACTTAATAAATGCTTTCTGACTGTCTATGACAGTGCTTGGTGCAGAATAGACTCATAATGAATGGTATTTGAATTGAGCTCCTTCATCTATAAAATAAAAATAATGATATTAGCACTGCCTACTTCTTAGGTATGATGAGATTCCTAAAAAAGCAATTTGCAAACCTTAAAGCTCTCTATAAATATGAGTTATTTTTATTAAGGTAGCGTTTAGCTGAGTGCTTCTTGAAAGGCTTTGTGAAAAAGGGGGCAGATTATAGAACAAAAAAGAAATCCTTAATAACGTAGCACAGGTTATATGCCAAGTTACTGTTACAAAGGAGGATAGCGTGTAAGGGGTGTTTCTTGGGGAAGCCTGAGAGAATAATTTATTCAAGGGAAGCTTAGGAGAGAAAGAAAGGATACTGTCAGAGAGTTATTAGGTCTCCCAAAACTGAGGTCCCAGGAATTAATATAGAAAAAGGAGGGAGAACTTTGAGAAACATTTAAGAGGTGAGAGAAAGATGAGCCAAAAGACAGGAGGCAGGATGAGAATATTAACATGTCACAGAGCACTGAAAAGATATTTACAAACAGGATAAAAACAGTGTTCAACACTAAGGACCAGTTAAAATAAATGGCAATTTTGTCACTCATTAGAGAGCAACTTTAGCAGAGTGATGAAGGACAAAAGACAATTTACAAGTGCTCAAGGAGTGAAAGTGAATGATAAGAAGAGACAGCAGCTATCAGTAATTTGTCAGAAAATTTAGTGATAAAGGAAGAAGAGGGAACCAGCTAGGAAGGGGTCCTCAAACTATAGCTGTGGGCCAGATGCAGCAGCTAAGGACGTTTATCCCCCTCATCTAGGGCCATGAAGTTTCTTTATTTAAAGGCCCACAAAACAAAGTTTTTGTTTTTACTATAGTCCGGCCCTCCAACAGTCTAAGGGACAGTGAAGTGGCCCCCTATTTAAAAAGTTTGAGGACCCCTGCTAGAGAGTATGAAAATGTTGAAGATTATTGTTGTTTTTAGAGGGAACATATTTGGAAGAGACACCTGAGCATGTTTAGCTCAGGCAAAATAGCAAGTAGATAAGGAAAGACTGATGATGCATAAAAGGCTACTGAGAATAGTGTGGGAATATAGACAAGACAAAGGAAAGGAAAGGGAGCAAGCACTGTTAAAGTAGATGACTTCAAGATTAAGACTCTAAGAAAATTGGAATGATGGTACCAGTTTTATTATAAAGATGGTAGAACAGAAATTGGAAAGAAATTGGTATTAGGTCATTTATTTAGAAATATCCTATAGGCAGTGAAGGATAGCACACTAAAAGAAAGGGATTACTGGAGTATAAATTTGGAGTTGCAGGAAGCCTTGGAATTTAGACAATTCTAGATCTACAGCTGGAAGGGGCCTCAGAGGTAATTTTGCCCAACCGCCTGATTTTATAACTAATTTGAAGGCCACACTAGTAACAAGTAGCAGAGTCAGAATTTTTTGACCTCAGAAAAGTTGGGTTAAGAGTTCTCTCCAAGGCACCACACGGTTCTGAGATGTCAGGGCCAGAGTTCTAGATTTGTAAATCATTACTAAAAAGAATGATTAGGGGAGGAGGAAACTCAGGAAATCAAAGGCAAGGTACAAAAAAGTTACTTAAGAAAGAGGAAGTGATTAAGAGTATGAAGTACAGCAAAGAAACTTGAAGAGAAATACTAAAAAGGCCACTTTCATTAGGCACACACACACAAAAAAAAAGTCATCTAGGACTTTCCAGGAAAGAATCAAAATGAAATAGTCAAACAGTGAATAATAGACAATGGTCACCTACTTAAGTTTAACCTTTAAATGTAGAAAGAAAATAGACAGTTGTCCACCTTGTCAGGTTAACAAGTAGTAATTAAGCTCTTATTAAGGGTGAAACACATCAAGAAAAAAGGGAAGCAAAGAAAAGCAACTGAATTCACATTTAGTTTTATTTTGTTTTTGGTTTTTTTCCATGTAGAAGATATGAAACATCTTAAAAGAATGGAAGGAAAATAACTAATGAAAAACAAAAGGTTAACAATACTGAAAGGGAGAGTTGGAAAAGGGCCCAGATGAGTCAGAAGGAAATCAGGTATATCAAAAACATAGGTACTGAGTGATTTCTGAAAGACTAGTTTCCTCTGAAACCACAACAGCAAAAGATAGAATAAGTAAAAGAAAGTGACATTTCTGCATAATTTCCCTAAAGATTGTTGGCCATTAAATATATTTAATTTGTTATATACTGTATTAATTTTATATTTAAAATATTATATTAAATATTACCATTGAGTCCCTCCTCCAAAAAAAAAAAAAAAAGGGAGGGGGCTTTTGTAGAAAGATGTATGTATTGTTACATACTGTACCTGTTTTCAGAATTATTCTATGTATTGATCAGTTGTGTGCTGATTTTTTTCCTCTTAAAAAAATACTGCTTGTTCCATGCAATGTCTATCTGGGAAGGGGAAGGAAAGGGATACTTGGAGAGGACTATAAAAATGTGAGAAACAAGATGGCAATAAAAACTTATTCTTTAAAAAAAAGAAGAAAGCTGGTTTGAAACTCACAATGAGTGTAACTATTTAAAAATCTGCTCTCTGTCAACACTTATTCATCCATTGCTTAAAGACAATACACAGGAGAAGAAGAAAGAGGACAAGAAGGAAAAGAAAGAAAGACAAGGAGGAAAAGGAGAGGGAGCAAAACCTCAATGGGAGTTTCCCATCCTATTCCAGTAGTTATTCATTTTTCCATTTTGTCTCAGTTTCTTCAACTGTTAAATGGGGATAACAGCCCCTGTAAAGTAGGGTCATTGTGAGAATAAAATGGGATTTTTTTGTAAAGCACTCAGAAACCTGGCCCATAGTAGATGCTGTAAACTGTTTATTTACTCAATTTTGCCTAACTTGCCTTCCCCTACAAAAGATCCTTAAGGTTGGAGTACAGCAGTGACAGAAAGGAAACTGACTGGCTCCCAGCCTTGATAACAAACATTCTAATAACAGCTCACATTTATATGATAATTTTTCTGTAAATGGTTTTGTATATATTTTTCCTTTGCTATATTTACAAGGCTGTCAATATTAGTGCTATTGATATCCTCATTTTACAGAGGATCAAATTGAGGTTGAAAGTCACCTCTTTTAACCTCAGTTTCATCATCTGTAAAATAGAGATATAATAGCATCTACCTGACAAGATTGTTGCAAAAATAGCAAAAAGGAAAATAGTAAAGTGACTTGCTCATGGTCACACAAAACTAGAAAGATGGTATAACTTTCAGATCTATGGATAAGGGAACAGATCATGACCAAATATGGGACAGAAGATCACAGAAGAGAAAAGGGACAATTTTCGTTACAAAAAAAAATTTAAAAGTTATTGCACAAACAAAACTAATTCAGCCAATATTATAAGAGAAACAGGTAACTAGGGGTGAATGGAACCCAGTGAAGTTTTCTCAAAAAGTCTATGAGACAAGGCCTAAGTCACGTGATCCCTATTCCCAAATGTCCCAGGCTTTGGGCCCTAAAATTGCAAAAAGTCACATGATCTCTAGGCTTACAGGTTTCTAAAAGTCAGACCCTAAGTCAGCAACAGGAAGCAGCATGACCCACAGAAAGCAGACAACATTGGTGACCACTGGTCAGTGATGGTTACTTCCTTATGGTCTATCCAATGAAAAGGCCTGGGCTTTTGCTATTTAACCAGCTTTACTGCTTCCTGCTTGTCAGGTTGGGCACATGTTGGGAGCTGGGATGCTTCCCAGGTGTGTCTGGACCTCTCCCTGCAGGGACTAAATAAATACTTTCTCTTTGTACCTGAAGATGTCTCTGATTAGTTAATATGGGAAAAGGGTCTAGCACCCAGCCCACACTGGGGGAAATCTCTGCAGTAAGCTTCTATGTAAGAGTCATTTTCAAGATATAAAAAGAAATAAATTCAAATTTATAAGGATGAGTTATTCCCCAATTGATAACATGATATAAATGTGATTTTCTAAGGGCAAAATCCAAGCCACCAATATCCATATCTAAAAATGCTATAGATCTGTAACAATTAGATAAATTAATACTGAGGTTCTATCTTACTCCCATTAATCTGGCAAATTTGAGAAACAGGGGAAATGAAAAATGTTGTAGGGACTGCAGATAAATAGACACATTAAAGCTCTTCTAGTTAAAAAATTGTGAATAAACCATATGGAAAGCAAATTGGAACTCCTAAATTTGCTGAAGTCAATTATTCTACTACTAGGCCTATCCCAAATGTAAAAGTATTGTGGTAGCAAAGAAATGGAGAATCCATTAACTGGGAAATGGCTTAACAAATTATTATATATGAATGTAAAAAATACCACTGTGCTCTAATGGACAATTTCCAAAAAAAACTGGGAACATTTGTATGAGGTTTTGCAGAATAAAGTGAGGAGAACCAAGAAAACAATATATTTATATAACAATGACACTAAAGACAAGCAACCTTGAAAATCATTATAACTCTGATCAATACAATATCTAACCACAATTCCAGATGACTAACAAGGATGCATGTTATCCATCTCTTGATAGAGAGGTGATGACTGTACAGACCAAGATATATGAATTTTAGACATGGTCAAAGTTGGAAAATTTGTTTTCTCTGATTACGAATGTTTGTTACAAAGATTTTTGATTTTTCTTTTTTCAGTGGAGATGGGAAGGTGGGGGAGAAACAAAATAGATTTTGTAAATTGAAAAAAAAAAATAAATTTTCAACAGTTTCAGACAAATTGATACCCCATTGGCATAGTAGATAATCAGGCCTAGAGTCAGGAATCTATATGTTACTAAGTTCAAATTTAGCCTCAGACATTTATTAGCCATGTGACTCTGGGCAATTTATTTAATCCTGTTTACCTCATTTCCTCAACTGTAAGATGATCTGGAGAAGGAAATGGCAGACTGTTCTCAGTATCTCTATCAAGAAAACTCCAAATGGTGTCACAGAGAACTGACAAGACTGAAAAATGAACAGACTCAAATACAGATCCTTCTAACTGACACATTGGCACTCAGAAAACCACAAACAATATCTATGATGTATTATATTTTTGTTTATTTTGTTAAATATTTCTCAATTATACTTTAATTGATTCACACCCTACTCTGGAGTTTTGCAGTCTATGAAAATCTAACGGGGTGAACAAGCCCTGTGAACTCATAAAGAGTTTACAATTTTCAACACTAGTCTAATCCTTTTATCTCTCTTGATTTAGGCGATCAGTCATTCTTTCACATTTTAATTCAATTTATTGATCCAGAATTTTGCTTCTCCTCCTTTTCCATCAATGCAATGACACTGGTCCTCTCCATTCCCACCCCAAAACCTCCATTTAGAACTTCTGTGACAGAAAAAGAAGCACCCTCCTCTGTTATAGATCAGGAAATATATCTATGCCATAAATACAAATTATTGGCCTAATAGAGTAAAAGAATTCTCCTAATTTAGAAACACCAAATTAAATGTTTCTCTCTTTTTCCTTTATTTTCCCTCCCCCAGGTGAAGACCTTCAAAACACCAGTTCCAGCCTTTTTTCTGGCTGTCCCAAGTCCAGAATGTTTTTTCCTTTTCATTTCCTCCTCTTGGCTTCCCAGGCTTCAAGTCCCAACTAAAATCCCATCTTCTTTCTACAGGAAGCCTTTTTCAAGCCCTCTTAATTTTCCCTCCATTAAATGCTGGTAGGCATTCTAAGCCTCTCATAAATTAGCCCCATATTACCTACCCAGTCTTCTTATACTTTATTGATCAACCTGTCCTCTTCAATCCAGTTACACTGAACAGGAGTTCCATGGCTGTTCCATAAACAAGGCACTCCATTTCTCAGCTTGTCCTCTAGGAATGGAATACTCTTTCTCCTAAATTCAGACTTATGATTTCCCTACCTTTCTTTTAAGTCCCAACTAAAATCAAGCCTTCTACTGAAAGCCTTCTTTAACTCCTTTTTCACATTTATCCTATAAAGAGCTTGTTTTGTATATATTTGTCTTCATGTTATCTCCTTTATTAGATTGAAAGCTCCTTGAAGGCACGTACTGGATTTTATGCCTTTTTGTGTCTCCAGCACTCAGCTTAATGTATGAAACACAGTAGGTGCTTAAAAAATGTTTATTGACTATTAATTGATGATTGAATAATTATTTCCTATTTTGTTGGATATAATTTGTGCATATAAGCTCCAAGAGGGCAGGAACTGCCTTTCTTTGGGGTTTTTTGGTATGCCAAACACTAAGCATACTATCTAAGAACAGAGGCACTTAATAAATGCTTCTTGTACCGACTGACCAACTGCTATACCATGCGATATCCCATGACTGACTACAAGCATTTGTCTTCTCTCCTCCTCTAACTTTTTTTGTTCTCCTCATTCTGCCTTTTGTTTTCTTCTTTGTTGCTTTAAAAAAAAAAATTATATATAGTACATTCCCATTTAATGACTTTCATTTAAGCCCTTCTGTTTTATGGTCTTTCCACTTATCATCTTAACAACTAAGAACTAACCTTCCCAGAGAAATAGACCTTCTAATTAGATTTTGCCCAGTCATGCCTTTGTCCTAGATGCAGTATGTTGAGAGATTGTTAGCTTTCTAGGATAGGCCACTCTTATCTACAATACATAATGCAAAATACACAAGCCACTGAAGCATAAAGGAAGGAAACTAACCATAATAGAAGTATAACAACAATTCCTACCATGAAAACCACTTTTTACTACAGATTTTCTGTTCCAAGCTACATTAAGTAGTCTTTCCATTTAAATTATAAACAATAAGAAAAGTAATGCTGTAAGTTCTTCATTTTAAATCCTAGACTCAAATGTAAGCATGCTGCTAAATTCAAATGCTTTAAAAAAAAATTCAGCAACACTTGATTAAATGCAGCATGAGACAATGGAAAGAACACCAGATTTAAAGTAGATCATGCAGGTTCAAATCCCAGATTTGCTATTTACTGCTGGCAAGACTTTGCCGCTTAACCTTTCTGAGCCTCACTTCCCTACTCATAAAGTTAGGTGACTGGCCAGGATGATCTCCACAATATTGTCCAATTCTGAGTCTCTTATCTAATTCCTTAGATCCAAAATGATCCCCATTGTCAATGAAGGAGGCAAGAAAAAGAGACAACCAATGACAGAGCTAGGAAATAAAGCAGTTAATTAATCAAATTCCTCTTTGGTATCTACATATCTAATAGTTTTCAGTCAGACACAACACATACCATTGTTAAGACTCCAACTCTATAAAGCTAGGTGATACCTGCCTATACTTTAAGAAAAATACAAAAAGCAGAATTTCCAAATCATCAGCAAGCAAGCCAATATCAAATATTTTCAACTAGGTATTTTACTTTATCCTTTGCTGTCTAGAGTTACATTTATTTTCATACTTATATTAATATATTGTATCACCTATACATTTCTATATTAATAAGAATACTAATTCAAACTCAGATTTTATTCTTTGTAAGGTTGAAAAATAACTTGACACAGCTTACAGAGTTTACCTAGCCAGACATCTGTGCTTCTAGTGCTATCAGAGTCTTCATAGATAATTTACATGGATTCTATATATATATATACTGGCACATACACAGTAACTGGCATTAAAAGACAAGAGATTGTAACATTTTTGTTATTCCTAGCTTTGAGATTCATCTGTGCCATTTTTGGTTCTCTGTCCTCAAATCTAAATATAGCCATTATTTTGAACTTCAGTTCTGCCAAGAACCCAGAGGCTGAGCTCTTCTAGCATAGCGTGACAGCATTCTGCTCTCAAAGGCTTTTAGGACTTTCTCTTTACTTTTTAATTATCAGCTCCATAAATTCATCATTATACAGTGAAGAAGCTCTAGGCTAAAAAAGCCAACTACAAAATCCACACGATCATAATGAAACATGCTTCTTTCAGAAAGCTAGCCATGGATGACTTATCTTGATTCCTGGCAACATCATGTCCCCACCACCAAGGTATGCATGTCCCTAACTGAGATAAGATCCCACCATAACTTAACTCAAGGTAGAAATTTTATTATAAACCTCATTTTGTACAGAAAAGTTACCGAATCTCTGTAGTGTAGGTGATCCAGGTGGAGATGTATTTACACTAGGAGACAAGTAGAGATAGTTTTTGTTCATTCCCGAATCAAAATCAAAGGGTGATTTATAATCCTCATATAAGTCCATCTCTCCACGATCCATTCCAGGAATATGGACAGCACATAGTCTCATGATAGCATCCTTCTTCTTCCATTTAGCCTGAGGCACATTAGTCTCTGTTCTCTAGGTTATACAGCTTTACGAATAAAAGCCACCAATGTTTCATCATCCTGCTTTCTCCAACAAAGTATTCTATTTCCTTTTCAAAATATTAAGATCCACATGACTAGCAAATACAACACCTGTTTAATAAGTGACTCCAGAGCAATCCCAGGAGCAGCAGTTAATTTCTGTCAACAATGAATAACCTGGGCAGGGTTTAAATGAATATTGTTCAGTAAACAAAAAGAAGGAAACTCCAGCATAAGGTATGGGCACATATTTCTAAAAAGTCTTGGTATAGTTTTGCCAGTGAGCAAGGCATTTCCATTTATGTTAAGAAAAAAAAAAGTGTCAGCTGACCACAGCTCTACTAGAATAACTTTAATCTTCTAGGATAGAAAAGGATTACTAGTCAGTAATCTACTCTAAATACCATCTGGGTAGTGCCACCCCCTCCCCCAATTGTGACTAAAATTCCAAGTACAGAGCAGCTTCCTGGTTCTTCAGAAACCTTTCTAAAAGCTTAATAATTTCATAGAGTTGAAAGAAAAAGTCAGTTGCAGAAATACCTAACAAAGTTTTAATTCTATTTGTTACTTATTTACTTTCTTTTTTTTTTAATCTGATTTCTCTGGTGCAATAAGAGAATTGTATAAATATGTTTATACATATTGGATTAAATATATATATATATATACAATATTTTATTTTTATACAATAAATTTATACAATTTAGACTTTTATACAATTTTTTACATATATTTATGTATTTATTTTTACAATGTATACAATTTTATACAATATTTTATTTTATACAATTTATTTATTTATTTATTTGCAGTAGCAAAGTATTTTTATTTATTTATTATTTAATAGCCTTTTATTTACAGGTTATAAGCATGGGTAACTTTACAGCATTAACAATTGCCAAACCTCTTGTTCCAATTTTTCACCTCTTCCCCCCATCCCTTCCCCCAGATGGCAGGATGACCAGTAGATGTTAAATATATTAAAATATAAATTAGATACACAATAAGTATACATGACCAAAACTGTACAAAAAGAATCAGACTTTGAAATATTGTACAATTAGCTTGTGAAGGAAATCAAAAATGCAGGTGTGCATAAATATAGGGATTGGGAATTCAATGTAATGGTTTTTAGTCATCTCCCAGAGTTCTTTCTCTGGGCGTAGCTGGGTCAGTTCATTCCTGCTCCATTGGAAATGATTTGGTTGATCTCGTTGCTGAGGATGGCCTGGTCCATCAGAACTGGTCATCATATAGTATTGTTGTTGAAGCATATAATGATCTCCTGGTCCTGCTCATTTCACTCAGCATCAGTTCGTGTAAGTCTCTCCAGGCCTTTCTGAAATCATCCTGTTGGTCATTTCTTACAGAACAGTAATATTCCATAGTATTTTATACAATTCATACAATAAAGACTATTGTATTGAAAAAAAAATTCTATTTGTAAGGGAGTTTTAGTCATGTGCCCAAAAAGACTGAGGGTCAACTTCTTAAATAAAACTATCTGCTGCTACAAAGCTACCAGTATTGTAACTCTTCTTTGTTTAGCTGACTTTTAGCTCTGCAGGTGCCAAAGTTGACCTGCCAAACTGTACAAACTTGTGAAACCACACAGGAAAAAAAAATTCTTCTTGAATAGCAGTCCCTTGACCAACATCTACAGTTAGCCAACACAAATCTAAGCTGGTAACTCATCATCCTTGATGGGAATCTTTTCACATAGCACTTCCCAGCTAAAAATGAGCACTGAAATCGGGCTCCAGATTCTCAAATGGGGCTTTGTTTAGGCAATGGCCCTCAAATGTTGCTGGTGGGTTTTTGCCACATGGTTCACCTAATATTATTTGTCCAGGGAAAGACACTATAAATAAAGCAGCTGTGGTATCCATAAATAGCCAAGGAACAACTAAAAAAATGAATCAGATGGGTATTTAATTTTTTCATACCTACATGGCAGAAAAAAAGATTCTACATGCTGATCTGTGTGTTGGATTGGAGACAAAAAAAAAAAAAAAGAAACCTATTATATTTCAACCATTTTAAAATGTATATCGTCTTGCTATGGCAGCAAGATGGATAGAGTGCTGGGTCTAGAATCAGGAAGGTTCATCTCTTGAGCGCAAATCTGGCCTCTGGCACTTACTAGTTGTGTGATCCTGGGCAAACTCTTTAACGTTATTTGTCTCACTTTTCTCAGCTGTAAAATGAGCTGGAGAAGAGCATGACAAACCACTTTAGTATCTTTGCCAAGAAAACTCCAAATGAAGGCAGATATGATTGAAATAACTGAAAAATAACATCATCAAAATCATCATTATCTTATTTTTACCACTACCCATAGTAGCACTATTTAGCCTAGTCAGTCAACTAGTATTTATCCAGGTTTCTAAGCATCAGGTACTATGCTAAGCACTCCAAAGCAAACTTTGAAGTCTTTGCAAACTCTGGTCTTTCTATATTTTAGATTTTAGATTTATAAATATAAATATTTAGATATTTAGGTTTATAAATATAAATATTTAGATATTTAGATTTAGATTTTACCTCAATCTAGTATCATAGTATCTATTACCATAATTGTCAGCATGGAGATGGCACAGAATGTAAGAGTGCAGTTAAGGCAATTCCTGATCCTATTCTAAATCTTGCTTTTTATTCACCCAATGATCCAATAGGGGGAAAAAGCTTTTCTGCATCACAAATTACTCTTCTTCATAAAACTACATGAATAGTTGAAAATCCTAGACTCAGCAAATTGTAGGCACATTAATACTTCATAGTATAATTTATGGAAACATTGCATACGATCTTCAAAAGTTTCTACAAAAAACACATTATGAGATTTGAACGTTAAAAAAAAATTTTTTTTTATCTGTTTAAACTCCTGAAGAATACTATAAGTAAACCTAGTACTTCCCCAGCCTCATTCCAACATTCATAGGAGTCAAGTACTTCAAGCAAGCGAAAGTAAAACTTCTTAAAACTGTGGATCACAATTCCATATGTGGTCACATAATTGAACATGGGGGTTACAAAATTATGATTTATTATCAGTAAATGTTTGATTTGTATACCTATTTTATATGCTTACATAACTGGTGCTGTGTAAAAATTTCTTGTGTGAAAAGAAGTGGATAGTGGAAAAAGTTTAAGAAGCCCTGAACTTCTTAAACTAGGCATTTGGATACTAACTTTGACATTTACTCAACATTTATTGCAGTCTTGCCTGTGTGACTTCTGGAAATGATTTAGATTCTCAAACTCTATGCCACTGGAATATGTATTGTAGTCTCAAGAATGATTCCTATAATGAACTGAATGCCTATTGTCAGAAGATCAATCTAACTAAATTGGGAGAGGTTTATCCCCAGGCTCACCACGGTGAGATGAATTTCTTGCCCAATGAACCTTGACAATTGTTTCTTAAGTTACAAAAAGGGGGCAATTTTTCTTGATGCAGATAATTACAGTTATAATTGTTGTGGAAGATACCAAACTAAATACCCTCACAAAGTCTGCAGTTCAGTAATACAAGATACCTTCCACTAATACCAGACATGCTATTCTATATTAAAGAGGTTTAAAAAAATTGTAAATTATAAGAAGAGATCATTTTTATTCAAGCTGATTGGCAATATCTTCATGGTAGAAGGTGCATTGGAGTCAAAAGAATAGACAGAATTTTAAATAATAAATAAATTTAAAAATAAAAATAAAAATAAATCCCCCAAAAAAATTTAAGTCAGAGGAAATTTTAAAAAAGAACCATCTGAGTTGGATCCCAAAGGACCTATAGAATTTTAACAGTGCATTTTGGAAAGAGAAAGGAATTTCAGGAAAAAAAATTAATGGCATGTGTAACTATACAATAGGTAGGGTGCACAGATTAACTTGGGGCATGAACATGTTTTGCATGATTTCACATGTATAATTGATATCAAATTGATTGCCTTCTCCATAAGTAGGAAAGGGGCTGGAGAACTCAATTTTTAAATATGAATGCTTAACATACAGCAATGATTGTCTAAAAAATGGTAATTTGTGATATAATAAATAATCCAATTTAGCTAATACTTATAGGTAAATAGTGACAAAGGTTGAAGCAAGATCATGGAGAGTTTTAAATGGCATGAAAAGAGTTTGGATTTTACCAACAGGCAGTGGGGAGCTATGAAAGGTTTTTGAGAAACAGAAAAAAATAACCAAGATTGTTCTTTAGGGAAATTAGTCTGGCAGTAGTGCACAGGATTATTTGAGGCATAAAAAACAAAATAAAAACCAGTAAAGTAAACCAGATGAAAAGTAACAATCAAATTTAGCTGTTTTAGTTAGCAAACACTACAAAAATCTAAAATATTTAAAAACTGTCTAGACAAGGAAAATAGGGAAATCCAAATTAAATTTAAGCATAGCATTTAAAATATAAAACATGACCTATCATCGTCAATCAACAGAGGGGAAAAAAGTTGGGGCAAAGATTCTTGTACAGATTCAAAAAATAAAAATGCTCATACCCTGAGATGTCAGCAGGGGGCAGACATGGAACAGGTTGCAAACAATTCAACTGTATGATGAATACAACAAATACAGAGCATACATCAATCATAATGAGCAAAAGTCATTTAAAAATACAAATTGCAAAATAATAAAGGACAGTTAGGAACTGTAAATACAAGAAAATTGTAACTCAGATTTAGAGACTTTTTTTTCCTTTTCATTTCTAACTATAGAGTTCCAAAGTTATAATTCAATGTTTTCAGGTTTGAAAAGTAAAAATAAAGACTATTTAGTCACTATACATTTCTTGAGAGTCACTCACAAGTTCTATCTCTGATAAATATTAGCTGCAATCATGGGCCTCTCAAGCAACTCTCTAATATTGTAATTTTATATACATATATATGTCAATGTCCCCAAAATTCTATCTCCTCTTTGAAAGAAAGATCTCTACAGTATAGACTTAGTCTAATCCAACTGCTTTCCCCATTTTTGTTCTCTTTAGTGGCATTTCTAATTCTGAGATTGAGATGTTGAGCATAAACATTTAATTGTCCTGCATGGTGAAAAAAAAAGAGATTGCTTTAAAATTCTTTTTAGATATTTTTCATCTTTCATTTATTTATAATCCCCCCCTTTTTTTTTTTTTTTTTTTAACTTTCTCCCTTAAATTTCCTTTAGATGACTGTTGGAGACAGGGCTTTAAACAAGCTTTTCCCTCTCTGTTTTATGAAGCAATCCTGCTCACAATCTTGCACTACCCTTCATAAGGTTTACAAATGAGCTTGTTTTTTCAATCAATGTAGTCCTTAGATACTATAAATTCTGATCACTCGATACCATAAATTCTGATCACTCTGATCAAGCTGGAGCTTGTTTAACTGCATGTTACTTTTCCCTCATTTTTATACTTTCAGTTTTGTATTCATTTCTGTCTTTGCTCAATGATCTAATTGTATAGATCATTAAGGAATAATTCTACATTAATTACAAGTCGTTTCAAGACTCAATTCAAATACCACTTTCTGCAGTAGTTTTTTCTTGGTCCTCTTCACTGTTAGATCCCTCCCTTTTAAGAGAGCCCTTAATCTACTGGATAGATAGATAGAAATAGAGACAGAGACAGATATAAATATGACAAGTACCTATTCATTTAAACATTCTCTCTCTCACTCTAATGTGAGGTCTAATGTGACCTCACTCTTGAGGTCAGGGACTGTGTTTTTGCCGTTATTGCCCCATAGTTTGCATAGTACCTGGAACATAGTAAGCTCACAATTAAAACTTGCTGAATGATTAGTTTCTCACGTGTTAAAAACATTTTCAGTTTTATTTTCTGTGACATTCAGTGCTCAGTTATATGTAACATAAGATTCTTTTCTCTAAGAAGTATTCAATGATATAAAATCTAGAAGTCTTTGACTGTCCTCATTGCTTATACCTGAGCCATTTTTTCTGACATACCTTTCACCACCCTCATTCATACCTTTTAGTTCTTTGCAACAGATGGGATTACAAAATGTGCAATAACTTGTGAAGGAGTCTTTTTGAAAATATTTATAACGAACACTGCCTGGCACCAAATGTCCAGAGAAATTAAGTTTCTTGTTGCCTTTGGATGCCTGATAAAACCAACTCTGCAAATTACTTTGTTTAAATTTATGTAATAACAACAACAGAGGAAAAACAACAACTCTGAAAGCTGGTAAGAACTCTGATGAATATAATCAGCAATCATAGTTCCAGAATACCAATAATGATGCATGCTCTCCACTTCCTGACAGAGAGGTAATGGACTAGGTGTGCAAAATGAAATGTATAGTTTTTGGGCAAGGCCAATCAATGCTAGAATTTGTTTTGCTTGAATACACTTATTTTTATAAGGGTTTTTCTTTTCTCTTTCTTTTTTGTAATAGTAGCAGGGGAGACAGGCTAAGGGGAAAGAACTAAAAGAAAACGGATTTTTTTTCCAGTTAAATACAATTTAATTTTTAAAATAGCCAAACCTTTTCTTTATCCTTCTCCAAGGAAAACTTGTGAGATATCCTTCCATTTAGGTGCAAATACTTTCAGTTTTCTGGTTCAGTTTCTACAAAAGTAATATCAAAATTGATATGCTTCAGTTCCTATACTAGTATGTCCATTTGTTCATCACTGGGAAAGAATCACAAATAGCTAAGTTCAGAGACAATCTGAAAACTGCTTCATGTTCCCTTTCCTATAGACTCATAATGCATATGGATCTTGAGTTTTATTGGAGGTATATAAAAAATAAAGCTATTTTTAGAGCCCTTCAAAAAGAAATATATTCTGTTATCTCTCCAAATAGATAAAACAAACTAATCAAACTACTGAGAACTAAATAATAAAAGTTATTGCTAATGATCATTGCAATTAATAATGGCTAACATTTATATAGTGCTTTAAAGTTTACTGAGCTGTATATATGTTATCTGATGTTAACTTCACAATAACAATATCATTCCCATTTTACAGATGAGGACACTTAAACAGGCAGGATTAAAGTATAGCATATTTGACTTTCCATATTTGAAAAACAATTTTCTACTTTCCCAACGATTTATATGATTATTCAAGAATGCTTTATACCTCAATTGGCAACATATTTTTAAACTTGATTCCTTAAGTTTCACTTTTGTGACAGTGAGCAAAGATCTTTACCTCCAAGTCTCATTTCCTTATCTATAAAATAACTATCCTGATTTAGATGATTTAAAGTCCTTTCTAGTTCTAGGATTTTCAAATACCTCAAGCACAAATTCCAAAATAAATGATGTCATTTTTAAAAAACCACTAGGGCATTGCTATTTAAAGAAATACTTTCATAAAGAAAAATTTCCTAGTGTTGATAAAGAGGATAAATTATACAAAAACGAATGTTTTAAATTCAGTGTAATGTGAATGAGGACTATTAAAATTTATCATCACCTTGACATTCTAAATTACCTATGTCAATATAAAAATGTGTCTGCCTACCTAATATACTGAATAGTAACTAGAATTCATATTCTCTTATCAATAAAGTAAGAGAATGGATTGCAACATGAATGAAAAACTACTCCATACTACTTTAATGTGATTATCTCTTATCTATTTAAAATTTTACCGTAAGAAATTTTTAAGAATTAGACTTTTTAAAATTTTTACACAATATGCAAGATCAATTTTTATGTCAACTGGCTGTCTAATGAGTAGTCTGGGGGGGATTTTTTGGGGAGGAGATTGTATTTTGTTTTAATCAAAATAGAATATTAAACTTAAAGTCTAGAGCCAGCTGGGTAGCACATAGATAGAACACTCTATTTGGAGTCAAAAAGATTTGAATTAAAATTTGGCTTCTTATTCACTATCTGACCCTAGACATAACCTCTATCTACCTCATCTGTAAAATGGGAATAATAATAGTATCTACCCTTTCCATGGTTACTGTGAAAGTTAAATGAGATTTTTTTTTGTAAAGAGCTTTGCAAACATGAAAGTGTTACGTAAACATTATTATTATTATTATTATTATTATTAATTAATTTTGGACAAGGCCAATCAATGCTAGAATTTGTTTTGCTTGACAATACTTATTTTTATAAGGGTTTTTCTTTTCTCTCTCTCTTTTTTTTAATAGTAGCAGGGGAGACAGGGTAAGGGGGAAAAAAAACTAAAAGAAAACTAATTTTATTAATATTCTTATATTATTGTCATTAATAATATATTGAGGTTACCAATCAAACTTGCTAAAAATTTCCCTGACTACCAAGACAGGTGTACTTGTTTTTTTAGATAACATCTATTATCTTTGTTCTCAATGACCCTCTTAAAACAAACTATAAACCCTTGCAATTTCATCATGGTCCAACAGTTATGGCAATAGAACACAGGAAACAGAAGGATCATATCTTGCAAAAGTTCTCTTTTGATGATCTCAAAATTCCACTAAACAAAAAAGTAAAGCTGAAAGACAAAAACCTATTTTATACACCAGTCTCTGGATTACAATACTGAGATATACAACCCTCATTTGTTTAAAATGTCTCTCCCAAGAAGAGACCTTTTAAAGGATGGCTCTGGAATGATCTGTTGGGGAGGGAAATTAGAAAGGCCATTTTCTCCTTTCTAACTGGAACTATTATAATTGTATTTGCATAATAAGATAATTAAGGGGCCAAGTCACGAGTTCATTTATATCAGCTGAAATTATGGTTGTTCTTGGATACAGATTGTTAGGTTTGCCTTGTAGCCTTGCCAAGTGAGAACAAGAATTTTTTTTTTTAATTCATCTTTTTAAAAAATGTAGTTAGTGGAGGTCAGTAAGGCTCTCTGGCATTTATCCTAGAGAGAACACAACTTGGGATTCAGAGTTCAATTTAAAGTCAGATAGGGGATGAAAAGAAACAACCTCATCCAAGGATACGGACAATAGTTTGTTATATATTTTTCCGTGCAACAAATTGCTTTAAGCCATCCTGGGGAAATTTGTGGCCACAATATATTTGGAGATGAGATCAGAACTTCTAAATATGCAAAATGATTACACCTATACACAAAATGAAAAGACAAGATGGCTTAAAACACTCCTGACTCAAAATAATTTATTCCAAAAATCACATAAATTGATCTTTTCAAAAAGCACCTGATGCAAAAAATAAGAAAATCTAGACTAATGCTAACAAAAATTAATCATACTTTTGATTACATATCTTGCAGTGAGTATTAAGACCACATTTTCAAATGTTTGGAAAGGGGAAAAGGGACAGAACAATAGAAAAATATATATATATATATTTTTTTAATTTAATAGCCTTTTATTTACAGGATATATACATGGGTAACTTTACAGCATTAACAATTGCCAAACCTCTTGTTCCAATTTTTCACCTCTTACCCCCACCCTCCCTAAATGGCAGGATGACCAGTAGATGTTAAATATATTAAAATATAACTTAGATACATAGTAAGTATACATGACCAAAACATTATTTTGCTGTACAAAAAGAATCAGACTCTGAATTATTGTACAATTAGCTTGTGAAGGAAATCAAAAATGCAGGTGTGCATAAATATAGGGATTAGAATTCAATGTAATGGTTTTAGTCATCCCCAGAGTTCTTTTCTAGGTATAGCTGGTTCAGTTCATTACTGCTCCATTAGAAATGATTTGGTTGATCTTGTTGCTGAGGATGGCCTGATCCATCAGAACTGGTCATCATCTAGTATTGTTGTTGAAGTATATAATGATCTCCTGGTCCTGCTCGTTTCACTCAGCATCAGTTCGTGTAAGTCTCTCCAGGCCTTTCTGAAATCATCCTGTTGGTCATTTCTTACAGAACAGTAATATTCCATAATTTTCATATACCACAATTTATTCAGCCATTCTCCAACTGATGGACATCCATTCAGTTTCCAGTTTCTAGCCACTACAAAAGGGCTGCCACAAACATTCGTGCACATACAGGTCCCTTTCCTTCTTTATAATCTCTTTGGGATATAATCCCAGTAGTAACACTGCTGGATCAAAGGGTATGCACAGTTTGATAACTTTTGAGCATAGTTCAAACTACTCTCAAAATGGTTGGATTCGTTCACAACTCCACCAACAATGAATCAATGTCCCAGTTTTCCACATCCCCTCCAACAATCATCATTATTTTTCCTGTCATTTTAGCCAATCTGACAGGTGTGTAGTAGTATCTTAGAGTTGTCTTAATTTGCATTTCTCTGATTAATAATGACTTGGAGCATCTTTTCATATGACTAGAAATAGTTTCAATTTCTTCATCTGAGAATTGTCTGTTCATATCCTTTGACCATTTTTCAATTGGAGAATGGCTTGATTTTTTATAAATTAGAGTTAATTCTCTATATATTTTGGAAATGAGGCCTTTATCAGAACCTTTGACTGTAAAAATATAGAAAAATATATTTCAACAAATATATTTCAACAACAATACTATATGATGATCAATTCTGATGGACGTGGCCATCTTCAACAGTGAGATGAACCAAATCAGTTCCAATAGAGCAGTGATGAACTGAACCAGCTACACCCAGCGAAAGAACTCTGGGAGATGACTATGAACCATTACATAGAATTCCCAATTCCTATATTTTTGTCCGCCTGCATTTTTGATTTCCTTCACAGGCTAATAGTACACTATTTCAAAGTCCGATTCTTTTTGTACAGCAAAATAACTGTTAGAACATGTATACTTGTATTTAATTTATACTTTAACATATTTAACATGTATTGATCAACCTGCCATCAGGGGGAGGGGATGGGGGAAGGAGGGGAAAAATTGGAACAAAAGGTTTGGCAATTGTCAATGCTGTAAAATTACCCATGCATATAACTTGTAAATAAAAAGCTATAATAAAAATAAAAATTAAATAAATAAATAAAATAAAATTAGGACAATGTCATATGATTTTTTTTTTTTACACATTTCCTCTTACATCTCGAATGGACTACAAAAATTCCTCATCCAATTATGATAAAATTTACTGAAGGAGGCCACTGAAACACCAAATCCTCAAGCCTAAGAGCAACCTACTCACCAATACTGGAGACAAAAATTCCAAATTGAAGTCTTATAGTCACTATGCCAAAAAAAAAAAACAAAAAAAAAAAACTAATTTCTAGATAATGCTGGAACTACTACTCTCTTAAACCCTCAAATCAAATTTAATGTTATTAAAACTATTAATTGTAATAGCTCCAACCAAGGTCAAAATCTCATTTCTTCCACCATTACTGCAAATAGTTCTATAAAGGTATTAGTGGTAAATCTGTACCCATTTTACCACTCTGGTTTATCTTCCCAGTCTTGATGTATTGGTTCTTGCATTGCTCTATTCCTTAAAGCAGTAACCTGATTTCACCAAAAAGGAATAGACATAAATGTAAAACTCAGGGCTTTAACCCAAAGATCCAGCATGATTTATATATGGGCAAGTAAATACATCTTGACAAATTAGATTTACATAAATGCATCATTCACTCCAACATTCACTGAAACAGGTTTATAGTACGTTTATGTAGTTAATACTATTCTCCCTTTAGTGACTCAGTTGAAGTAGAAAAGCCTAAACTTACCCTCAAAATACCATGCAAGACTAATTAAATATAACCTTATGAATAAAGGAAAAATTTCAAGGATCTTCTAATGTTCCCTTAATGGCTTTAATTTTTTAAGTAAAAAGGCTTTTTGTCACAGTTTCCCAGCATCCACAGGAAAGACATTTGAGACAATATGACCTGTCATGATTTCTCCGTACATCAAATTTTAATGAACTTTTTGAAAGATAGACATGTAATAGATTCTCTGAAATTCAGTTCACCTAATGTTACTCTATGAATGACTGGCTTTCCAAAATGTTTTCAGTTGACTGACATGAACTAAAAAAAGAACTGTTAGGTACTTAGAAACTATAAATTCCTAAAAAAGACATAATAGATAAGTAGGTCCTAGTTCTCTTTAAAACATTCTCACACAATTATTCCAGAAATCTCAGGATCAACAAAGAACTCCTTCCCTAAAGTTTGACTACAGATTTCTTCCATCAGGCATGTTTTGATAGTACTCCATCACTACATGTGCTTAAAACCAAGTTTACTTCAATATTGAGTGAGCATGAAACCAACTCTAAGACAAAGATTTAAATAGTCATTTTTTTCATTTCAGTAAAATATTTAAATACATATAACCTGGAGTAAATAAACAAAGCATCCCCCATAAATATTCTAGATCTTCCTTTAAATTTAAGCAAATTGATTAACCTACTTTCCTTCCTTTATACTTCTCTCTCTGTTCACATGGGAAGTCATGCCTTTACATGTGGGTGTTCTCTGCAAAGGCATATAAACTTGGAGATTTAGGGGTAGTAGATATCCCTCTGCTTGTTTGCTCTATCATTGTTCCCTTCATCCCTCCCAAAATTAGGACAATTAACTCTTTTGTCTCATATAGTTTTCATTTATAATTTCTTAAAATATAGCTCCAGAAAACCTGGCTTTGTTAAAGGCCATTGGGGTTCAAATGGAGCTACTTGACTATGCTTTGAAACCCAAATCACTCAAGCTTTCACCAGCTGACCAATTATAAAATTCTGCCCAAGTCCCATTTACTCAATGTTTGGGTTTTGATGATTTCAAGTGAGTGTAAATAAGAATTGTTTTTGTTCTGGCCAGAAACTATAAGGGTTTTCTTTTTCCAGACCGATTCTTTTGAGAAGACAAACTAGGCCATCTTTTGCTTCAATTCTTATCTAATCTTGTCACTGAATAGGTGTTGCCTTAGATAAATGGAAATCTGGGAAATACCTTAGTTTAAAAAGGCCATCATCTGTTCATCCTGGTTCATCATCTGTTGTCCTAATCTATGTCTTTCCACTAGACTCTGAAAAACTTGAGAGGAGAGAATGGGGCTGGTAACCTGGCACAACTCTCCCTCACTTAAATCTAATTCACTTTCAAAGTCAAAACATCACTCTCCTGATATCAGGAGTCCATCCTTCAAGAATGAAGAATGGACAAAACCATTTGTTCCTGGTTAAAAATATATAGTAGTAGATAATAGATAGAACAGATTAGGTATACAAGACACAATAATCAATGACTACCATAATCTAGTGTTTGAAAAATCCAAAGACCCCAGCTTCTGGGAAAAGAACTCACTATCTGACAAAAATTGTTGAGAAAACTAGAAAATAGTATGGTAGAAACTAGGTTCTGACCCTAAACCAAGATAAGATCGAAATGGGTTCATGATTTATACATAAAGGGTAACACCATAAGCAATTTGGAGAGCAAGGGATAGTCTACCTGTCAAATTTGTAGAAAAGAGAGGAATTTATGTTTAAAGAAGAACTAGAGACTATTATGAAAGACAAAACGGATAATTTTGATTACATTAAATTAAAAAGATTTTGTACAAGCAAAATCAATGCAGCCAAGATTAGTAAGGAAGCAGAAAGCTGGGGAAAAATTTTACAACCAATATTTCTGATAAAAGTCTCATATCTGAAATATGTAGAGAACTGAGTCAAATTTATAAAAATACAAGTCACTCCCCAAGTGATAAATGGTCAAAGCATACAAAAGAATAATTTTCAGATGAAGAAATTAAAACCATTTCTAGTCACATGAAAAAATTCTCTAAATTATTATTGATCTGAGAAATGCAAATTAAGACAACTCTGATACCACTTCATACCTTTAAGATTGGCTAAGATGACAGGAAAAGATAATGATAAGTGTTAGAGAGGATATGGGAAAACTGGGACACTAAAGCATTGTTGGTGGAGTTGTGAAATGATCCAACCATTCTGGAGAGCAATTTGGAACTATATTCAAAAGACTATAAAAAGGTGCATACTTTTTGATTTAGTAGTGTCACTACTGGGTCTATATCCCAAAGAGATTACTTGCAAAAATGTTTGCAGCAGTCCTTTTTGTAGTGGTAAAAAAATTAGAAATTGAGTGAATAGATCCCCATCAATTGGGGAATAGGTAAATAAGTTATGATGTATGAATATAATGAAATACTATTTTTTTATAAGAAATGATGGCCAGATTGATTTCAGAAAAGCCTAGAAAGACTTATATAAATTGATGCTGAGTAAAGTGAGCAGAACTCAAGGGAGCACTGTACAGAGCAGCAACAAGATTATGTAATGATCAACTGCGATGGATTTGTCTTCTCAACAATACAGCTATTCAAGCAGTTCCAATAGATTTGTGATGGAAAATGCCATCCTCTTCCAGAGAGGGATCTATGAAGACTGACTATGGATCAAAGCATAGTATTTCCATTTTTTTTCCCCTTTCTCATTGTTTTTTCCCTTGTGGTCTGATTTTTCTTGCATAAAATGATAAATATGGAAATATGTTTAAAAGAATTACAGCTACTTAACCTATATCAGATTATTTGTTGTCTTGGGGAGGGGGAGGTAAGGAAAGGACAGAGAGCGAAAAATTTGGAACACAAAGTCTTTCAACAAAATTAAATGTTGAAAACTATCTTTACATGTATTTTGAAAATAAAATACTATTGAAAATTTTTTTTAAAATAGAATGAAGGATGAAAAAACAACAGCATTGCTAATGTTGGCTACAATATATGAGGCCAAATGACAAAATATTTTCTTTGAAAGTCAACCTTTAAAGTAGTAGTGCTACAAGTAAACAAAATAAAGCAAGTTGCCCTGAAATCAAATGGAAGACTAAAAATCTACAGGAATTATCTTCTAGTTTTTTGGTCAAAAATTAAAACATCCTCAAGATTTTCCTCAAAAAGAGTTTTGTGAACTCCAATTATTGAACAGCTACTAATCTTCACAAGTAGATTTATGTATTTGAGTTCTTGAATCCTGCTTTTCCAAGTTAACTCCAAGTGAAGATACAGAAAAGATTCCTAATAAAACAAACTCAAACTAAAAACTCAGGGATATATTATGTGCCTGCAACGTGAAAGGTTCTGTGCTAACGCTTTACAAATTTTATCTCATTTGATTCTCAAACCTGGGAGTTAGATGCTATTATTCCCATTTTTACAGGTGAGGAAACTGAAGCAGATAAACTTGGTCAAAGTTATGCAGAAAGTTAAATGCCTACGGGAGGCCTAATTTGAATTCAGATCTTCCTAACTTCAAGTCCAGTGCTTTATCTGCTGTATCACATCTTTATTTGTAGGTACTTTTTCCACCTTCTACCTTTGGGAAACGGGGCCCCAAGAGAAAGGAGAGGAACCCATCAATTACATATTCCCTTCTCTGCTCTCCTTATTACTTATTACTATATTTATTAGTTTAACTGGAGAGTCTGGAATGAAAAAGTGTCTAATAGCTTCAATTCCTTTCAACACACATTCCACCAATGAGGAGTTCTTTGGGATTGCCTGGTTCCATCATATATCAAATAATTTCTGGCACAGTTGAACCTATTCATCCTCATATTAATCATCCAAGGGGGAGTGAAGAAGGATCATAAGCTTCTATTAAAATGTGTAATATCTGAGGGACATAGATATTAAGCCAAGGGCAGCAGGGGAAGGGCTTTAGGCAGCCTCAGGGCACGGAAGTACAAAAAGCTGAGAAGAGGCAACCAAAAAGATCAAAGAAACTTAATGAACTTAGGGCAAATTACTGGAAAAAGCAGGCCGAATACAGGCCATAGAAATCTGTGCTTTATTTTGTAGACAATGAAGAGGGGCTATGAAGGTTTTGGAGCAACGGTATATTATAGTCAGATAGGGACAGCTAGGTGACACAGAGATTAGAGTGTCTCAAGTCAAAAACACTCATCTTCATGAGTTTAAACCTCCTCTCAGACACTTATTAGCTATATAATCATCAGCAAGTCACTTCACCCTATTCAACTCAGTTCTTCATCTGTACAATGAGTTAGAGAAAGAAAAGGAAGAGGGGATGGGGGAGAGAAAGAAAGAGAAAAAAAGAAGGAAAGAGAAGGAAAGAAAAAGAAAGAGAAAGAGAAAAGGAAAGAGAAAGAAAGAATTCAGAGTCTTATTATAAATAGAAATATGATGCCATAGTCAAGTTCCTGCTCTATTCCTTAAGGTTTCTTTTGCTTGGCAAGAATTCAGCACACAGCAGCCCTAGATCAGCCCATCCCAGAAACTGCACCTTTGTCCTGTTGTGTCATTAAAAACAGCTCTGAGGTCTCCACAGTTAATAGACTTCAAAAAGGAAAAGCAAAAATGGAGATGCCATTAATGACTGGGTATTCCAGAATAATATTTAGAAGCTGGAAGGAATCTTAAAAATCACCCAGATTTCTTCAAGAAACTAAAATAAACATCACCAATCATTTACGTAAACATGTTGATTAAACTGATGACAACCTCTAAAATTAGATGAATTTTAAGAGGATTGAATCCAGATAGAAAGGATTATCTTCTCTGGCTTCTGAATTTTACAAAATGGGGGAAAAAAAAATAGTTTAACCACAAAAGATGATGAAACATATCTAAATCAGAAACAACTTAGGGACAGAAAAACATGCCAGTTCCATAATAAAAATGTTTACTCAGTTTCCTCAGTTTAAACTTCCTCTCAGCCACTTATTAGCTATATGATCCTGAACAAGTAACTTCACCCTGTTCAACTCAGGATGTGTGATAGATGTCAGAGAAGTAAAAAAATGATCCAACAGCTTCTGTCTTCAAAAATTTTATATTTAACTGAAGTGGTATAACATGTACATACATAAGTAGACATAAGGTAACTTGAGGAAGGAAGGAGGAAATATTAAAAGAAGAGAAAGGATTTCCTAAAAGAGATGGCAAAATTGCTTAGCCCTGAAAAAAAGTTAAGAATCTACAAGGTAGAAGGGAAAAAAGGAGCATGTTAATAATAGACAGCATTTATTTAATACCTTATAGTTTACAAAATGCTTTACATATCTTATTTCAGTTTGATCCCCACAAAAAGGTGAGGTAGCTGCTACAGTAGTCCCATGATATAGATGAGGAAATTGAGGCTGAAATCAATTAAGTGACTTGCCTAGGGTCTCACAGCTAACCTAATTTGAACTCAAATCTATAGGATTTCAGGTCCAATGTTCATCCACTTGACTATGTAGCTGCAGAACAGACATCGAGAAGAGAATATGCAAAGCATAGGATGTCCAGTTGAGGCAAGAAGGGAGTCACAAATAGTTCCAGTTAGGAAGAATATAGATTGCATGAATAATATCAGTTCTGTCTAGAGACAGTGACTTGATGTTCCCTCATGCCAAATTAAGGAATCAAAGAAAGACTTCAGGTAAATATAAAAACTTTGTTTAAAACTACAGAAACAAATAATATTATAATAAGTAAGTTGTTATATAAAGTTATTATAATAAGTAAGTTGGTTTTATATATAAGTTGTTATTATAATAAGTTGTTATTTTTAATAGGTTAGGGATAGGGATTGGACCTGTGATTTCACTGGCATATGGAACTGCAAATTAGAAAACTCCACCTAACTAACAATGTGGATCAGTGTCTTCTTTTCAACCTCTGATCTTAAGAGAGCTGTCTAGAATGTCAGTTAAAGCTGACATTCCCAAGGCCACAAAATCAGTAAATGGCAGAGGGAGTATTTGAACCCCATCTTCTTGACTTTCAGTCACCTCTCTATTCTCTTCATTATAACTCGTTTGTCTTCAAAAGTCTGTCACAAGTAGTTTACTCTCAACATGGTATTCATGTGACATTCAACTGTAAAAGTTGGCATTAAACTGAAAATGAAAAATACTAACATTATAAAATTGAGTGAAATTTTCCCATTAGGAATAATTTCCTTACCAAGGTACAATTTTCTTACAAAATCAAAACAAATTTAAAGAAACAAACAAATCCCAAACCCTCTCAAGTTTGACCAAAAAAACATTTTTTTTCTTTCTAGGAAAAAAAAATAAAAGAAGAGTATAAATTTTTATTTTGGGGATATTTTCAGATGAAGATATACTTTTTTCCCCAGTCACATAAATTGAAGCTTTTCAGAACGAGGAAAAATCGTGATTAGACAAATAAAAAGCACAAATGAACATGAAAATGACAAGATTCTTGCTTCCTATACAGAAAAAAGGGCTACAATATATTCTACTCAATTAAGAGATTATGGCCAACCAGACTTGGGATTTTCTCCAAATGTTTTCTATAACGAGTTCTCTGAAGTAGTCTGACGTTTACTATTCCTAATACAGACATTAATCCCTGTAAACACTTTTCCAACACTAATGAATGCCTTGTATAATAAGCAGTCAAAGCAAAGCACTCCATCCAAACTAATCCTCTGAAAACATTAGAGACATACAGAAAATGCCATATCAATGTCTTCCAAGATTCAGTAGGCTGGTTACTGAGTCTTCCTGCTGTGATCATGTTTTCTTAGCATAAAGTGCCTGAAACTAATTCCAAAACGGATTTGGCCCAGGACTATGCAAAGCCTGTCTTTAACATAGTCACCATTTCTGTCCCCCTCCACCCCATCTCCCTTACAGGGAGGGAAATCTACTTCAGGAAGCTGAACAATGGCCTAGAACTTCGGCCTAAGGCTTTATCCTTCATGCCATTCATGTAACAAATATTTATCAAGTGCCTGCTGAGTCCCTATAAGCCAAGAGACAAAAGGAGGATAAAGATAAAGTGGAAAGTTAAACAACAATAATCGAATTTTTGCAGCTCTTTATGTTTTTCAAAGCAATTTTCTACATTATCTTATTTGATCTTCACAAACACTTATTCTCTCCCCAGATTGGCAGAATATATATTAGCATTTCTTTATATATTTTTTGCTTTCTTTTCTTTTTTTTTTTTGAGGGGGGGAGGAAGTTGCAGGGTAGGACTGAGATCTATAATTTCTTCATCAAATACAGAAAAATTTTCCATGAACATCAGCAACTCATCTGTAATTTTATTTTAGAGATTTGTTTAGGGACTGAGAGAGGTTAAGCACCTCAGGTACAAACATAAAATTATTTAAATATTGGGATTTGAACTCCAAGGCCAGATTTGTATCTACTAGTCCACATTCATTCTAAACCATCCATTTGCAGATGTGGAAATTGGAAGTCAAAAAGTTATGGTCTCCCTAGGATCACTTGGCTAGGAATAAACCTAGAACCAAGTTTACTAATTCCTATTCTCCTACTTCCTCTTAATACATGGTGATGAAATAAGATCCAAATAACTTAGGACAAACAATAAGTGTGCCATGAATTCAGAGAAAAAAGAGATCAGGGGAGTTTATGAAAAATTGACATTTAAATTGGCTCTCGAGATATATGTATATTTTGGGCAAAATCCAAGAAGAGGGAAGACATTCCACAAAAAGGAAATGAATTAGTAAAGACTTAAAGGTATAAATGAGCAAGATGTGTTCTGAAGACAAGTAGAAAAGCTGGAAAAGAAACAGAAAGATCTACTAGATTTGGAGTTGGAGGCTCTATGAAGATCTGTATGACCTCTAAGGCTCTGTATCTGACGTACCATGAGGAGAATGATCCCATAAGAAAGTCTGAGACAGATCTTAAATCCACAGAATTGGTCTTGGGAGAAAACTAAAGCTAGCACTGACCAGTTCAGATGCAGCTATAATAAGACTCCATAGAGAATTCTTAAGATCCCTCTAAACCTCAGAGATCCAAGGCAGCCTAAAATCTACCAGAAATCTTAGCATAAACACATGCCAGGTGGTGGAGGTCTGCAAAGGAACCAGGGTGACCCACATGCAGTACCAACTAAGTCCTCACCCAAAAGTCCACTAGAGATATGAGCTGGGGAATAGCCTCTCAATTCAGGAACAGGCTAAAAAGATAAACAGAAAAAGACAAAAATGACCATAAACCATCTTTATAGATCCAGAGATATTCAAAAATCCAATCTAGAGGAAAAAGTTATGTCTATAAAAACCACAGGAGTAAGTTTAAAAGGGGGGGGAAATGGGATTTTCCACAAACAATATATTGAATATCTAAAAGAAAGCAAGAGTTCAAAAATAAAAGCTGTAAAGGAAAGATTTAGAAGAAAAATAAACAGTTTAGAAAAGAACATGGCCAATCTTACCCAAGGAATGAACTCCTTGAAAACGGGAATAGATCAAATAGCAGTAAAGAACTTCATGAGACAATAAGAAACATTAACACAAAATCAAACAGAAAAAAGGAAAAGAAAATCTAAAGTTATCTCATATGGGAAACATATCAAGAAGAAATAATTTAAGAATCAAAGGAGTCCCAGAAAATTAATTTTTTCATAAAAGGCTCAATACTGTATTTCAAAAAATCATAAATGAAACTGCCTAGACCTAAAGGAAAATAAAAAAGAATCCACTGACCACTGACTGAAAAAAAAAAATTCCAGGAATCTCATAGCTAAATTTCAGAGCTTCTACATCAAAGAAAACTAATGCAAGTATTCAGAAAAAAACAAGTTCAAGTACAAAGGAACTATAGTCAAGATCATACAAGACATAGAAATTTCCACTATCAAAATGGTCTTAGATTATAATATATTTTTTAAGGTATGATAGCTTACAAAACTAAGAATAATTTATCCTGCAAAGCTAAGAATAATTCTAGGTAATGGGAAAGGTGGGGATGGAGAATATAATAGAAGACTTACAATTATTCCTGATGAAAAGATTGGAACTGAGTAGGAACTTTGAAATGTAAACATAAGACAAGATAAACTTAGAAGGGTAGATTTATTTGAGTAATTGGAAAAAGCTGTATGATAATGAAGGGCTAACATTAATAGGGGAGAAGAAAACAAGTATCTCTTCAGGACCTTAATGTCCACAAAAGGGTAATGAAGGAATTAAAAATGTGAATATTCCCCAAATATAATTAACAGGTAAATAGTATAGCAGATAAAAGTGGTGGACCTAGTCAAGAACATCCAAGTTCAAAACCAATCTCAGACCTGGGCAAGTCAGTTAGCCTTGGCTTGCCCGTTTATTCATCTGTAAAATGAGCATGATAGTATCTATTCCCCAGGATGGTTGAGAAGATCAAGTGGGATAATATTTGCCAAGCATTTTACAAACCTCAAATTGCAATGTAATTGCTTGTTGTTGTTGTTGTTGTTAAGAAAATAAAGGGCCTACATGTGTATTTAGTGGAAGATAGTAGATTTGTTCTTTTCTGAAGATTTATTTAAGATTATGAAGAAAAATAAAGATATTAGGGTAGAAAGGAGAAAGAAGGGGGCAGAATTTGCTACTCTCATAACAGAGATGTATAAAAAGAGTAAACATAAGAGGAAGGGTGGGGAGAATTTACATAGACTGAACCTCACTACTATCTAAGCCAAACAAAAGGGTTTCATACCCATGTACCCACACACATATAAAGTATTTGATATAAAAATACATCATAGTCAATAGGAAAACAAGCTGGAATAGGGAAATGTGGAAGAAGATGAAGGATAATACGGGCAAGAGGAAGGTTGATAGCAAAATAATATAAAATCATTTGAGCTTCACGACCCGTTGAGGTGGATTTTCTAGGCATTTTTACAATGGAGGACAATGACAATTAGAGAAATTAAGACAATTGCTCATCACGGCACAGCTGGGAAATGTTAGAACTGGGATTCAAACTCAAATGTTTTCTCCCACTGTCTCCAATCCTCATGTCACTATAGCAGGCTCCTCTCTAGAGTCATAATTAGTAATTTTGGTAATGGGGGCAAATTGTGAGGGGGTAAGACATTCTGTTCCATCAGCTACCCTCAGAATGGGAGAGGAACAGTCTTTGCTCCAGACAATTTGAGCCCAATCCCTGTGGCAAAGCTAACTGTCCATCCCATTGCAGAAACAGGGAGTGGGGGGGGGGGGGAAGATACCAGAGGGACACCATGGGAGTGTGACACTTCTGGAAAAAGGGCAGGCCATTTAAGAGTAGAGAGAGGCTTCCAGTGTGACCCTTCCCTCAGTACCCAGAGTCAAACCCCAATCATCCTGCCTCTAAGAAGCTGTTCCAGTTTCTACCACTCTAAGAAAACTCTGACAATGCTCTTCTATTTATAATGATACTGAGTCAAGCCTGAACATTGAAATATTTGCTCCCTTGGTAATGGAATAGAGAAAAAGAGGAAATAAAACTACAGTACAAATTGTTAACTTCACACAAATACAAATAAGCTTCTGGTATAAATGCTAAATCTAAGAAAGTAATTTAAGTTATTTATCTAAGAAGTTCCCAGATATTCCCCAAACTGTTACAACCTTCTCTTTCCTCACCCACACACCGTTGTTCACATATATCTTTCCGAATGATTTAAAAACAACCTTATTAAAAAAAAAATGTCTAATGGATCCTTAAATTTGTGAAGATGGGGCAGCTAGATGGCCCAGTAGATAGAGCAGGAGAACCCGAGTTCAAATCCAAACTCAGACATTTAATACCCCATGTGACCCTGGTCAGGTCACTAATCCCCATTGCCTTGCCCCCCAAAAAAGAAAAATCTGTGAAGCTCTCATCCTCCAAAGGCACAGGTCTTCATTCAACATTCTCACACCCAGAAGCTCATCCATCTAGCACAGTGGTTCTCAAAGTGTGGTGCAGTGAATCCTGGAGGAAATCCTTTCAGAGGGTCTACAAATTCAAAATTAACTTTTTTCTATTTATGATAAATATCTATTATGTAACCCATATAAACAAAACCTCTTTGAACATATTCTCAATAGTTGTTAATACCGTAAAGATACTGAGAAAAAGAGTTTGAGAACCATATCAGAGAAGGCAAAAAAGGCAGATAGGAATCTTTATAGGCATGGGAACTGTGGACTCTAGGGATAAGGACTTGGGAAATAAGAGTCTGAAAATGAGTATGCATTTCCCCTCCCAAAGAGGAAGTAAGGGGAAGATATTCATAAAACCAAACCCAAATAAAGAATCAGAATCTTTGAACTTTAAGGAACCTTGAAAAGCAGATTCAGGAAGCCTTAGGTTCAAATTCTGTATGTGACCTATATGTGGCTATCAAGTTATTTAATGACTCGGCACCATCAGGAAATCCTCCAAGGTTAAATTTCAGATTGTTCTTCATCAATGGAGGCAGTTTCCTCACTAGTAGCTTCCTATCTTGATGAAGTCACAAATCTGGAACAAAAATCTATAGTTACTAATCCCATAATGTCTATTCTTTGCAACCTTATTAACAGTTCAAAGCCAAGTCAAGTCATCAAGCATTTATTAAGTATTTACTATAGGCCAGGCAATGTGCTAAAAAGAATAGATACATACAAAAAAATAAACAGGGTAAATTGAAGGCGTTATCAGAGATAAGATACTAGCATAGAGCAGGAGGAGGAAAGGCTTCTTGAGAGCAGGATTGCAGCAGAGACTTAATGGAAGCCAAAAATTGGAATAGCAATCCAGGTATGTGAAAAGTGGGCATGAAGTTAGGAAATGCATTGTCTTTTGTGAGGCATAGTAAGGAAACTGGTAGTCCTGGATTATAGAGTATGTGAAAGGGAAAATATAAGAAGACTGTGAAAATGAAAGAGTGAAGGAAGGAAGGGGACAGATTGTGATCAGCTTTAAAATCTTTTAAAATTCATGGTCAGTAATTTTTCAATCCTATCTGACTCATCATGTTCCCATTTGAGTTTTTTGGGGGGCAGAGATACTGAGATGGTTTTGCCATTTCCTTCTCCAGCTCTTTTTACAGATCAGGAAACTGAGGCAAATAGAGTTAAGAGACTACAGTCATACATCTAGTAAATGTCTGAGGCCGGATTTGACCTCCCCATATGAATCTTCCTAATTCCAAGTCTAGCACTCCATGTAGTATACCATGTAGCTCTCCCTTACAAGCATTTTATATTTGATTGTAGGAGAAGTCATTAGAATTTATTGGAGTAAGGATGACAGTTATACTTGCACTATAGAAAGATCATTTGGCAGCAGAGTGGAGGCTGGACTGGAATAGGGAAAGACCTGGGGCAGGGGACCAACTAGAAAGTGTCTGTAATAGTCCAGATGTGCACCAGGATGGCAGCTCTGTGAATGGAAAGAAGAAAGTTACATGAGAAGGTGGGAAAGCGGAACTGACAAGATATGCCAGTAGTTCAGAGAGTGGGGGGAATGAGAATAAGGAGTTCAGGAGAACACCTTCACTGCCTTAGTGCAGGGTTCCTCAAACTTTTTAAATAGGGGGCCAGTTCACTGTCCCTCAGACTATTGGAGGGCCGGACTATAGCAAAAACAAAAACTTTGTTTTGTGAGCCTTTAAATAAAGAAACTTCATAGCCCTGAGTGAGGGGGATTAACGTCCTCAGCTGCCGCATCTGGCCCGTGGGCCGTAGTTTGAGGACCCCTAAGGCTTAGTGAGTAGAAAAAATTGGGAAATTGGAATGAGGGAAGCATGTGGGAGGAACTAGCATGAGCACAACCTTGGAGAGGGTGAATTTGAGATGATCTAGTTTGAAATATCCTGAAGGAGAATGAAGAAGCAAGGCTGGAGGTCAGGAGAAAGTTTAGAGTTGTGTAAACAGATTCGAGAATCATCTGCACAGAGATGACATTTGAATTCATGTGAAGTGACAAGATCAGCAAGTGAGATAATATAGAGGGAGAAGAGAAGAGGGCTCAGGATAGGTACTTAGGGGACACCCGCAAATGAGATGTGTGCTTTGGATGAAGAGCAAACAAAGGAGCCTGAGGAGGAACCATTAGACAGGAAGAGAACTAGGAAGGAACCGTGTCAGGGAGACCTAAAGGAAAGAATCCAATTGCCCAAGGCTGCAGAGAGGGCAAAAAGGATGAGAATTAAGCAGCGGTCATTAGACATGGAAATTAAGAGATTCACTGGCAATTTTGGAGAGACACTTTTCAGCTAAATAATATTGTCAGACAGGAGGCTACAGGAAATTCAGAAGAGGATGAGAAGAGAATACTCTCAAATTCAGCCACAAAAAGGGGAAGAGATATCAGCATCAGTTCAAATTAGAGTTTTTGTTGTCACTGTTTATATCAGAATGAGGAGACAGAGACCTGTTTATAAGCAACAGAGAGCACCTAGCAGATGGGCAATGACTGAAGATTAGTGAGAGATTAAAAATGATAGAAAGGTCATTTTGTTGGAGAAGGCCAGATGGAAAAAGATCAAGGGAACATATAGAGAGGTCTGCTGGCAAGAAGGGTCACCTCTTCATGTCAAACAAAGATGAAAGAGGAAATAGTAGAAGGCATCTGGGTGATATGAGATGAGGAGGAGAAGGGGAGAAGGAGTTCTTGGTGAATGGCCTCTTTTATTTTCCAGTGAAGAATGAGACGATGGAAAAATTAATAATGTTCATTTTACTTGGCTATCATTAATAGCCCATCTGTCTTCCCTCTCTCTTTAAGTGGTCAATATAATTCAATTTCCTTTCAAAGGTTCTGGAAATTCATGAAATTCTCCAGATTTTGATAGCAAATTGGCTGTGATTTTGGTGTCATCCAACTGAATAAAGTGCAAGAAACCCTTCTTTTCAGCCTTGGTTGGATTTGTACTCTTCATTCCCCACAAAAATTATCATACAATTGTAAAGCTAAAAGGACCTTGGATATAGTCAGAAACTAATAATGTCTTTTCATCCTCATTTCTCAATCACTGAGAAGTTAGGTACGTTTTAAACAGAGGGGGTAGGTATTCCTGAAATTTTCAACTAGAACTTCTCTATGAATCATCACAGAAACCATATTCTCCATTTTATCATGCAAAGGACAAAAGCAAGAATTCTTAACCTGAGGTCTATGAACTTTTTTCTATTAATATTCTCATTTTATTTCAATAAAATTGATTTCCTTTGTAATGTCATTTCCTTTCATGCTTTTAAAAATAATACTGAAAAGGAATCTATAAGCTTCACTGGATTGTCAAAGGGGTCCATGACACAAAAGAAGAATAAAAGCAAAAGGTTTTTGCATGTGTGTGTGTGTCTCTCTCTCTTTATATATACATACATACATATATATATATATATATACATATATATATGTATATATATATATATATATATGTATGTATGTATAAAGTGGTTCTCCATGTAAGTCACTGGTACCTTGTCATTTTACCAATTAAAAAAACTTATCATACACTGTATTATGAAAAGTATATTTTTTATCTATGTCTTCTTGTGTGCTGAAGTAGGATATCTGTAGAGCAAGACATCTGCAAGTCTGTGGTCTAAAAAAATTTTTTTTTGCAAGTCACAAATATAACCTATGAAACTAGAAAGAAGTTCATTAATCTTTTCTGAAAATATTTAGAATTAAACTAAATATGATTTAGATAAAATATATCTGTGAATATAAAGCAAAGGGGAAAAAAAGGATTGTGACTACTGATGGGAAATTCAAAAGAAGGATTTGGGAAAAGGTAAGTAGAGATTATGGAAACACTGCATGATTATTGACTCTCTGCCCTGGTACTATATGTTAGACAAACTGGACTATTTGCTGGATTATTCATTTCACATCCTTTACCATGCCTTTCCTTACCCTTTGACTCATTCGTTCATACAACAAAACATTTATTAGGTACCTACTCCATGTAAAGACCTGTGCTGGGTACCAGTATAAATAGAAAGTATAGATAAGATATAGTTCCTGTATGAAACTAACAGTTTAGTAGTAGAATAAAATATAGAGAAGTAGAACATGCTACTTCCAGGAAGTTTGAATAAAATGTACATTATTGATGGGAATAAGCATGAGAAGGAGAAATAAAGGAAGAGTTAATTGAAAGAGTTAGAATTGCAGTTAGACTTTAAAAAAACAATGGACATCAAACAAAAAAGAGAAGTAAAAACACTAGAAATAGCATGAACAAAGAAAGCATAGAGGTGGGAAAAGTACAAGTCCCATAAGAAAATACTTCATTTTCCCTGGAACATGGAAATAGTTTGGATTCAAGTCATGGAGATAAAAACATAATAGTAGTATGGCACCAGATTGTAGAGGGCCTTGTTGCCAGGCAAGAAATATTGATGTTTATTTTGTAAGCAATAAGGAACTACTGAAAGTTTTAATACAGTTAAGTTACATGACCAGATAGTTACATAAGGGAAATTATTCTGGCAGCAAAATGAGGAAGGAAATGGAAAAAAGATAAACAATTAGATGGAACGGCCCACTAAGAGGCTACTGAGATAATCCAAATAGGTAATAAAGGACGTACTGGGATGATAGCACAGGGAACATGAGAAGAACAGACAGATGCAGGAGGTATTCGGGAAGTGAAATGAAGAATATAAGAGGGGAAAAAGAATTTAAAAAGCCACAGTTTGAAGACATCTTGTCATAATAAATAAAATCCTGAACTTGGAGTCAAAAAGACCTAGTTTCATATACTTCTTATGATACTTTATAGCCAAATGATAATAGGTTAAGTCATTTAATCTTTCTAACCCTCAGTTTCCTCATCTAAGAAATATTAAGAATAATGACAAAATATGGTAGCTTAGGTAGTACTACACAAGAAATATGTGTTCCCTCTTCCTGAAATACTCATTCTTATCCTTTTACCCCTATTTAGCATCTCTACCAGTTGAAATCCAATCCACCCAGCTCAAATGCCATCTTTTCCAGGAAGCCCTCCTTAATTGCCCATATTTCTACAATCTCTATAATTAATAATGATCTGTACCTCCACAGAGGAAAAGGTGCTAAATTTGAAGTTGAAAGACTTGGGTTCAAATTGTACCTCTGATACCTCTGATACATGAGCAAGTTACTTACCATCTCTGACCCTCAATTTCTTAATCTGCAAAATGAGGATAATCATGGATACCAAGAGAATCACCTGACAAATAAATGGGAATACTCTAATCTATTTCGCAAAATAATAGAGATGTATACACATCAGACATTATGGCAACATTTCTTAACTCATTCCAACTCACTTTATTCTGACTAGAACCAGATCACAAGATAGCTCGGAAATTTAAACTACTAATCTACATATTCATCAACTGATACCAATATTGCAGTTCGGTGGTAATTGTTTTTTCATGATAAATTAGCATTCCAGCATGCAAGAGTTTTTGTGGCATGACCAGTGTAAATTATTTCCATAATCCCCTCAAGTGTCTGGCACTTAGTGGGAATTTATTAAATGCTAGTTGGTTCACTGACTAAAATGCCCAAATCAATTTTCTGAACCTAAAAAAAGCTTGACCCATGAGCAAGTACTTACATCTCTTTTAGAGATGAGGAAATTGAAATCCATGAATTAAATGATCTTTAAACTTCTTTCTGGATATAAATGTGATGACTAGAAAATAACTCAACACTGTGTAAATGCCAATTATTATCAATAAATAAGTTTAATAGAATATTATTGTACCATAAGGAATCTGAATATAAAAATCTCAAAGAAAACTTGAAGGAACTGTATGAGCTGGTTAAAAATACAGAAAAAGCATGATGATGAAAATGAAGGCAAAATGAAAAACCAAAGTACTGGTGAAATACAACATTGATGTTAATACTCAATTGTCAAAATTAAAGGACTCAACCCTTCTTTCTTGTAAATAATGAATCTAGTTTTAATGAAAAATATGTTTGACAGAAATTGTTTAGTGTTTGTTGTACCAAAAGAAAATGCATCAATAACTCATAAAAAGAAAAATTAATTCTCAACAGGTTAGAGTTATTTAACATACAGAAGCCATATATAAAAGAGCTCCCACTGTAAGATGTTGAATCAGGGTATTTTGTGATAATCTTCTTTAGTTGTTTTATCTTTATTTCTCACATTGTTATTCCTAGCTGACAGTTTCAAAGAATAGTCATCTTTCAAGCTCTAATCTCATGCTTTTAATCAATTCCTGGATATCCTACAACTATATAAAAATGCCCTAAATTAAATTAGCTATCTCCCCATACCCAAAATTCACCAGCTCTTCCTTCTGATTTTAATGTTTATAAATCTTATCTATAAAAATTGTCCAGGAATAAAATCCAGGAATACAACTTTAGAGTCTTTGATTCCTTCCCCTAATCAAACACTAATTAGCTGTTAAATCCAGTTAATTTTCTTTCACACTCATCTATTCCTTCTTTCCATTTTCACTGCTACCACACAATCTCTAAAACCTCTCTTAATTATTCTCTTGCTTTTCCAATACATCCCACAAACTCACAAACTGTCATTCATCTTCCCCAAATACTACTTTAATCATATTATTTACATTCTCTCTCTCTCTCTGTCTCTCTCTCTCTCTCTCTCTCTCTTTCTCTCTCTCTTCCATATAGTCTACTAAAGCTTCTTAACTTAGAATTCAAGGTTCTCCAATTCAGGTCCTCTGCTTATTTTTCTAGTTTCAAGTTACCCTACTATTCCTTCCATTCTAGTCAAATATAATTCCCCAAAAAAACATATCTGGTACTTTTCTAACACTTAGATTTCACTGACGCCTTTCTACTTTTTCCTCTTTCAACTATCAACAAATAAGCATTTCTCAAGGGATCCCTCCCTTGTGCCAGGAAGTGCCTATTTTCTTTCTCTAGATGCTGATTTTACACTTTTACAATCTAAAACATAGCTCAAGTGTCTCTTCTTTCTTCCAGGAAATGATTCCTGATCAATTTAATTAAAAATTTGTCTTCTCTCTCCCTTTCATTCCCTATCCTCCCCTTTCCTCCTTCTAAATGTTTTACTGTCATGTTACATTTCTTATGTGTCTATCTTTTTTAATATATCAAAAAAATCAAGAGAAGGGGTGACTACATACTAAAAATAGTATCTCCAGCATCTAGTACAGAATCTTGCAAATAATAATTGATTCAAATACTTATTGAATTAGAAAAAACAATGGAATAAGTGGTCTTACACTTAGATCTGATTCTTTCACTGTGCAAGCCAAGGAAACAAGCTAAAATTCAAATAACAAAAGAAACAGCCTGTAGTTTCTTAAACAGGAGCTGGATATGAAGAAAACCACATTTAGAGAAGTTATTTTAGTAGTCATATATCAGAGAGATTGGGGCAGAGAGAGGAAAGTAAGAAAATCCTAGCACTGGTAATATATAAGCAATATTAATAATGAGAGTTAAAGTAGCTGTGATTGACTGGCAGGAAGTGTGAAAAATACTTTTTTTGATCTCTGGAGATATCACTAATTGAATTAGCATCCTGGCCTGTGGATTACAGGGTAACTAAGTGGTCTGGCCTACCCCCAAAATGTAGGCCTCATGAAGGAATTAATAAATGGGAAACAGGAGGCTGGCATGGTACAGAGGAACAGGTAGGTAGGAAGTACAGGTAGAGCATTAATTTGGAATTAGGAAAATTCATCTTCCCGAGTTCAAATCTAACCTTACTACTTTACTAGCCAACTTAATAGCTGTGTGACTCTGGGCAAGTCACCTAATCCAGTTTGCCTCAGTTTCCTCATCTATAAAATGAATTGGAGAAGGAAATAGCAAACCACTCCAGTATCTTTGCCAAGAAAATTCCAAAGAGGGTGAGGAAGAGTGTGATTTGTCTGAAAAACAACTGAACAGGAATCACCTGTGGGTTACAACTCCTCCTAGAAAGCTAGGCAATAGGGTGCAAAATACCAGGCTCTCAGCAACAATATGAAAAAAAAAATGTTTCAAATCACTAACAAAATGAGAAATGCAACTTAAAACAACTCTGAAGTTTGCCAACAGCATGGCAATGATGGAAAAATTAAAGTGTCAATTAAAGAAGCTGGGGGTGTGTGGGAGGTATGAGCATAATAATATAGTGTTGGTGGACTTGTGAACCGGTCTAATCACTCACCAAAAGCAATTTAGAATTATATGCAAAAAAAAAATCACTATTTTAGCAAATATCCTTTAATTTAGCAATATCATTACTAAACCCCAAAGAGATTCAAGGAAAGAAAGGCTCCATGTATAAAAAAAACTATAGCAGAACTTTTCGATGTACCAAAGAACTAGAAACAAAATGGGTATCTGTCAACTGGGGAATGGCTAAACAAACAATGGCATATGAATACAATGAAAAATTAGAGCTATAAATGAAATTGCAAATATGATCAAATCAAAGAAAACTAGGAAGATGTGAACATTAATGATGCAGAATAAAATAAGCAGCATTGGAAACACTATATAATGACAATATTATCAAGAAAAATAAAGACCTACACCAAGAGAAAAAGCAACAGATGTAAGATATGTTTTAAAGACAGAAATGATAAGACTTGGCAACAGATTGGATAAGTGGGCCAAGTGTGAAGACTCAAGAATGACACCTAAGTTGTGAATTTGGGGGACTTACCTGAGTAATGGTGGTGGGAGGCTGGTAGAGTCCTGGGAAGTAATAAAAAAGTTCCAAAGAAGGGAAAGTTTGGGAGGGAAAATAAAGTGTCTATGGGATAACTGAGGTCAGAAGAAAGATGAGAACGGGATAAAAAGGAACAGAGAATCATCTATATAGAGATGACAACTGATCTGAGAAGAGCTGATGAGATAGAACAGAGAAAGAAGAGGACTTTGGACAGAGTTGGAAAGACAACCAGGGTGTGACTTGGATGAAGATTCAGCAAAGGAGACTGAGAAGAATTCATAATGCTTTTACTCAATAATAGCCTTAATACATTAGACAAAAAAATGTATTGGGAGAGGAATTACATGAAATCACTTCATTCCAAAACAGATTAAATGAAGAAAAAAAGTGAAATTGAGGAGTTACTTCTAAGAGAGAGAAAGATGAAGAGTCTTCTCTTCAGACCAAAAAAAGACCAAAAAAAAAAAAAATCAATATTTTAAACACAAAAATCAGAAATTTTACCAACAATAAAATGAATGATGAAAAATAATCCTGATGTCTCATGTGATTTTAAAAAGGACACGGCATACACACTAGATTTTAAAAGTCCTTTTTGAATTTGATGGCATGAATCCAAAAAGCTGGCCAATCATACCAAAACAGTCATTCTTAAAAGTTGGCATCTATAATAACCATCATGAAAGAATGCACTCTTCTACAGTTTTTTTTTTTACAAAAAGTATAAAAACATTATAAGACCTGAATATATTTTTTAAAATATACATTAATCAGGGTAGCTAGTTAGTACAGTGGATAGAGTACCAGCTCTGAAGTCAGGATGACCTGAATTCAAATCTGACCTCAGTCACTTAACACTTCCTAGCTGTGTGACCGTGGGCAAGTCTTAACCCCAATTGTCTCAGAAAAAAAAAAAAAAAAAAGCATTAATCACTGTATGTTGGACATTGTGTAAGCACAAGTGCAAAAACATCCTCCATGCCCTCAAAGAGCTCACTTTCTAAAGAAGGAAACAATATGGAAACAAGATAAAATATAAATGGAAGGTAATCACAGAGGAAAGGCAGTAAAGGGGGTGGAGTGGGAAAGAATATACATCACATTTGTTGAAACCATTATCATGGTTAAGACCCCAAGAGAAAAGGTAGAACCAACTAGAAATACTCATAGAAATACTGCAGAAAGACTTTAAAAGACATCAAAATCTAGCCAGAAATTCAGTAGTAAACTGTATCATCTGATTTTTCAATTTGTTAAATACTGAACAAGCGTCTCCAAAGCATCACAACACTTATACTACTATTATTGATTACTGACAAAGCCACCGATTATGTGATTCCTCACTCATGGCTTAAGGGCAGGTGAGAGAGGAATATGAAAGGATTAAGTTAGGAGACAGAGGAACCAAGTTGTGAATGGACCAGTCTAGGAACAAGTATTCAAGTTCAGTGCATCTCATAAAGACGCATTTCCCCATAGTTTCTTCAGCCTGGCAGGTTGAACTTATCCATCCAAAGGCTTTTGTAAAGATGTCAAACCCTCTAGAAGGGCAACAAAATAAAACAGGCTTAGAGGATATGAATTCCCCATTTCTTGGTTTTGTAGTTTCTAAAACACAAAAAAGATATCCTCACTATCAATGCCTCTCCATTTTTCTGGTGATTCACGACTCCAGGTATCAGACATAAGGTATGGACCCCATGTGAGTCACAGTATTCCCAAGTGTGGCCCACACCAGATTAAAAGGTATTTTTTATCCGATTTCAAACAACATTTTACTATGCACCTATGTATCAAGATTTTAATGTGTTGATGAATTAATTTTTTGATAAAAATATTTTTATATTTAATTGGAAAATTTTTATGCTTCTAAAACATCAAGACTGATGTTCTTTATGATTTTAATAGTAGCTTTTTATGATCAAAATACATGAAAGATAGTTTTCAATATCTACCTCTACAAAACCTTGTGTTCCAAATTTTTCTCTCTCCCTTCCCCTAATTCCTCTTTTATACACAGCAAATAATTCAATATATGTTAAACATGTGCAGATGAATTAACTATTTAATAATTGTTTCCACAAGTAGTTTTTGTAAGTCAATATGCAGCCTATTATTGTTATATTCAACGTAATGGTTGCCATTTTTAGTTGAACTACATATCACTGGTGTGGTGATTTGGAAGGAGAAAAAAAAAAAACTGGTTTCAAATACCACCTCTGATGCTAGCTGTGGAACCCTAAACAAAGCACTTACTCTCACCCAGATTCTATTTCCTTATTTATAAAATGAGAATAACATGTGTAATGTCTATCCTTCAAGAAGTTATAGCCAGAATCCAAAGAGATAATGAAAATAAAGAACTTTACAAACTGTAAACTATTTCATGAATGTCTACTGTTATTCACCTTGTTCTCATCTTTTTTATTAAGATCAAATAGAAATGGTCTATGACCCAGAAAGATGATTTGCCCAAAGTCATAGTTATTAACTTTGAAACCATGAATCAATCTAATTTATTCTTCAAAAAGAATTTAATCAAAATAAGAACTGGATGCTAAAATTAAACAAAAATTCCTAATCAAGTTTACTTTTTGCTCTCACTAAAAATTTTTGGTGATTCTTTTTTTTTTTTTTTTTTTTTTTGCCTTTTCAAAAGCAAAGTCTTCTTCCTGCTCTCTTGCTTCATTTTGCTTCTCTATTTTTCTAATTTTTAAAAATAGATCTGACCAAATATATCTTCACCTTCACATTTCCTGAATATGGAAACTCAAGAACCTCCTCCCAACACACACACACACACACACACACACACACACACACACACACTCCTTCCTTGACTAGTCATGAGACCTATCAGAAGCAGCACACTGCAGCTAGTTTCTAACAAAGTAAAAATGAAGGCATCTGTCCCAATTCTACCACTGAAGCCCCTGACTGAGCTATGTTCTTATCTTGCTATGGGTGATGCTTTTACCTTAATCATTTAGTGTTGACAAAAATTCCCTCATGGAGGGACTTTTCTCCTTACACTCCCATTGAAGACTTCTTGTTCCTGGAGTTTGCTCATTCTCCACCCTTCCTACATCTGTCAACAACATCAAGACCCAGAATTATTACAGCTATATTTTTCAACATTTAATCAGGCAAAATACTAAGCATTTTGGGATAGCCGAGGTACTATACAAACGATTTAAATAGGTTTTGTGAACTATCTGGAATCACTATTTCTCAGTTTAGCTTAAAAATGAAATGTAGGAATAATCAGTTCATAATGGAAGGCTAAATGTACTTCCCTATCTACTGTACATAATATGGACAAATTGAAAAGTTAATCATTATCTGACAGGTTCTCCCAAGAGATTTTTCAACATAAAAGGAAAAGTTAAAATTTTATCATTGGAGAAAATTTCAACATTTAGTCATTATCCTTTATTAGAAGTGAAAAAGCCAACATTTAGCCATTATCCTTTATTAGAAGTGAATGGGACAAGTCTAAAAGAAATAGTCAGGAATTATTCATTACTATTAAGCAGCTCTGCTTTAAAAGTTGACTAAGAACAACAATAAACCCTCTTTATTGCTCTTACCACAATAAATCACTCCTCTGTTCCTTCCTGAGCATCTGGAGATTTTCCAGTTTTGCCCTTACCACACTCCTTGCTGATAAGATGCCCTAATTAGACACCTCATCTTTAGCTGTTGAAAAGAGCCTTAACCCAAGTCAGGAGGCCTAGACTCAGGTTCCACTATTTTCATAAGGATCTTGGAGAAAAGGAAATCTCATTTATTTGTATGGAAACTCTCTGCCCATATGCCCATCTAGCAGTAGCAATTTAAAGTGAAACAGACATAAGTGGTATCATGACTGTAGTCAGTCTGTGAGAGAAACAACTTAATACCCTGTCTGTCTGAGTTTCATGAAAATTTTACATTTGACGAGAATGGCTTGTACAGTAGTGTGCTGGTAAATGTTTAACTGGTTCTCTGGGGGCAAAAATGTACTAAAAAGATGATACAGGAAAATGTTAAGTCTAGACAATGAATAAAAACAATAAATCAAGCCCTGATTTATAGCATTTACTGATTTCTAAGATATAATTGCTCACACTGAAAATTTAACAGTAGGCTCTGCCAGTTCAAGCTGGCTCCATCGTACCCCTGATTGTACTTATTTTTAGGAGCTATTGCCCCCTTGAACCTCTTTATAGCTGTATAAGCAGGTGCTTTTACAACGAGCACCATTCCTAGATATTGGTCTGTATATCCAACCCCCTGCTTTCAGCAAGTGGAAAGGACAGGTAAACAGGTACCTTTATATTAGGATATGGTTAGCGTTGGGGGCAGTAGATAGTACAATATAGAGCACTGAGTTTGTCAGAAGATTCATCTTCCTGAGTTCATTATATGGCCTCGGACAATTACTAGCAGTGTGACCTAAACCTTATTTGCCTCAGTTGCTCATCTGTAAAATGAGCTGCAGAAGGAAATCGCAAACCACTGCAGCATCTCCAGAAAACCCCAAATGGGGTCACAAGAATTGGACACAACTGAAACTACTGAAAAACAACAGGGTTGGCAGAATATGTGAAGGCAGCTGCCATCCCCCTACCTTCCTATCTAGGGGTGAAGAGGCAATTGTTAGTAGCAATTATAAGTAACAGAAGAGGTTGTTATTCATTGAATTTAAGAGATTACAAAATCATTCCATTTTAAATGAGAAGCATAAAAAAAAAAAGAAAAGTAGTTATTGATAATAAGAACAACAACAATAATTGCTCTTATGTAGCTTTTAGGAATTTGCTTCACATGCACTGTATCATTTGACCCTTCCAACAACACTGTTCTACATAAAATGCCACAGAACAATTTTGGCCTGGTCATATTGAGTTTTCCATATGATAAACCTCAAATCTTTCATGAGTTAGCAATGGAATCATCTAAAAATATGTAAACCTAAAAAGTGTGATTCAACCTGAGACCTGGATTAGCAGCCTTAAGAACAAGAAATCGGAGTTAGAAGAGGACTAAGAAAAATTAAGATTCTACTTGACAGATCATCCATTAAGATTTCTAAAATTTTTTACATTTTCTCTTTCAGAAACTTTAAATCCTTGTGAATTTTCCTCTGATGAAAAACCTAAAACAAAAAAAAAAAAAAGAAAGAAATACAATTGTTCTCTCAATCTTTTTCCTCTCTGATTTCTCTACAGCTTTCTGACACTCTTTACCAATCTTTCTCCTCCTCCTTTGCCTCAGAAACATTGCTTTTCCCTGTTTCTCCATCCACCCATTTCAAGATTCTTTTCAGTCTCCTCTACTAAATGATTCATTTCCACTCTTTAAGTGTGGGCCTAGGTCTCTAACTTCATTCACAGGAGGGCAAGTTCCTTATACCTCTACCTTCTCAATAATGCCATCAGTTCTAATATTCCTTCTGAAGTCCAAAGGATATAAGCTTCAAGAAGGTAGGGATTTCATTTTTACCTTTGTGAACACAACTCTTAAGTGAATACCTAGCACATAGTAGGTGCTCAATAAATGCTTGTTTGAACTTCAATCTCATACCAATTTCATGATGATTATTTACCACCAGTAGATCCCATTGTCATCTCAAATTCAAAATGTTGAAAGTATAATTCATTGGATACCACGCCTTCTCCCTGTATTCTTAATTCCATGCCTTTTAAAAATATGCCTACTTAGGTAAAAGCACTATTATATTCCCAGTTACCAAGATTTATAACTGCAGTATCATCTGAGATCTCCCTCTAACCCCATATCTACTTAGCAATCTAATCATATCTATTTTTCCTTTACAATACCCTTATTGTCTTTTGCTTTCTCTCTACTTTCTATTGAAAGAGCTCAGGTCATTATTCTTGTGTGGACTCAGTGCCTTTCCTGATAATTAGTTTTCCCCTCTCATCCATCCTCCACAAAACTTCCAAAAGAATCTTCCTAAATCAGAAGTCTCACCATTTCACAATGGAGCTCAAAAATATGTAGTTGATTCGGATAAAATACTGAGTCCTTGGCTTTGTATTCAAAGCTTTTCAGGACCTGGCTTCTGCTTAGCTTTCTAGACCTATTTAAAACTTCTCCCTAATCACAGACTCTGAATTTCTGTGAAAATGGATTGGAGTTGTTCCTCAAATGCAACATTTCCTCTCTGCTCCCATGCCCCAAGCTTGAACTTGGGAATGGACTCATTCATTTATTCAAGCATTTATCTATGGTCATTTATTAATATATATCAAGATTCTTTCCAGTCTTCTTTCCCAAATCATTAAGTACATACTGTTCTAGGTTTGAAGATATAAGGGCAAAAACAACAAAATAGTCTCTTCCCTAGAGGAACTTATATTGGACCAGGGCACAAAAACAGTTAAGTAAATATAAATATATACAAGTCAAAAACCAAATAATTGGTAGGCAGAAGGGCACTTGCAGTTAGTAAGTGAAGAATAAAGAAGGGAAATTGAGATAGGATTCCAGTGTGTAGGAAAGGTGGCATTAGAACTGGCCTTCATTTCTGAATCTTCTCAGGATTTTTATCATCCTTCAAAATTCAGTTTAAGAACCACCACCCTTCTCTATGAGATTCAATTTGAACTCATCTTCCTGACTCCAGGTCTAACAGTTAGTCCACCTTGCCACCTAAGTTACCTAACAGTGGCAATTCATATTAATAGGAGGAGCCATTACACTTTGTTCTCCAAAGATCACAAAGAATTCAGCAAGCATTTATTAAGCCACTATTATATGCTAAGCACTGGGAATAAAAAGGTAAAATGTAAATAAGAACAAAAAATATTGTTATGAATCAAAGGAGGAAAAAAAAGATCTAAAAGGTAACTTGGAGATTTTCAAGTAGAAGTCTCATCTGACAGATGAGGAGACAGGGATATTAAATGATTTCTTTTCAACCTCTAAATTGTGTGTGTGTGTAAGAGTAAGGTGTGTAGAGAGAGACACACAAATACACACAAAAATATATACTTCTACTAGCAAATGTATTATATTACACACTGTTCTATAAATAATACCTAAAGTTTTATGTACTTGAAATGATAAAATCCATTAACGGCCTTCAATATTTCTCTCTGTGAATCCTCTGGCAATTTACCAGTCAGTCATTCAAAGCATAAACAGCAACCTGTTAAAACAACCTGTATCTGCTGTATCTATATTTCCAAATACTCGGGTCCCCACAGACTAACCCAAAATTTAATCTAATTCACGCTACAAAATCTTCTTCCCCTTTTCACTTGTTAACCCACGGGAAGATAGCAGACTAAAGTCATACATGGGGACAACCCAAAACCAACATGATATGTATACCTGCAATGGAAAGAGCTCTCTACTTGGGAATCAGAAGACCAGGATTCAAATCTCGGCTCTTATGCTACTTATATGACCTTTATCAAGTTGTTTCTCCTTTTTCATTTTTATCCAGGCTGCACTGTTGACTCTCTTGGACTTTCTCTACAATGCCCTAGAAACCTCTTTACTCTGGAGACTCATTCTACTCCTAGAATTCACACACTGGAAGTAGCTTCCACCCCTCAGCTCTCTGTCTCACCATCTGTCTATATATATATATATATATATATCTTTGTGTGTCTGTGTCTGTGACTCTCTCTCTCAGTGGTTCCTCCTGGACCTCCATTTTAAGAAGGCTCCAAAGGCTAGTTATGTCTTCATTCTTCTCCTAGATGCACTTCTGGCTCTCCCAAACTTTTCTTACCACACCTGTGTACCAAGTACCTTCATTTAGTGATATGCTATTAAATGTTTAACCACCAGCTCTTGTTCCTTTTTCCTGCTCCCCAAAATGGTATGTATAATACATTTTTACATTTAGTCTGAATTAACATTTGGCCATCATTTTCATGAATCTACACAAACAACGAAATAATAAATCAAATGCTTCCATTCTCTTGAGCCAATTCAAGCTCCAGATATCCTAGAGATTTCCCAATCCCCCATTATCCCTTAGCATTTTACTTCCTTTTATCTGCTGCCTTCCCTCATTAGAATCTAAGCTCCTAATAGTCAGAAATTGTCTTTCTATTTCTATTTGTATTCCTCTGTACTTCACACAGAGTCTGTAACATATCAAGTGCTTAATAAATAGTTATTGATTTGATATTTCTGACCCTCATTCTCATCTGCAAAATAAATAGATTGGACAAGACAGCCTGAGAGATTACTTCCAGCTCCACACTCCTATAAATTGGAGCTCCAAGAATTGTTGGAACCAGTAGGGAAAGAGGAGATTAGAGAACAGGATGTAAAACCACCTCCTTGCCAGTGAACTAATAAAGAGTGCTGTGCCTTGATTAGGAAGAGCCAAGTTCAAATTAGGCTTCACACTTACTAACTGTGTGAGCTTGGGCACATCACTTAAATTGTCTGCCTTATTTTCTTCAACTACAAAAATGGGATAATAATAGTGCCTACCTCAGAGCAGATGTAAGGCTCAAAATGAGAACGTTTTGCTTCTCATTTTCTTTCCACATTTTTCTTTTCTTTTAAGATCCTTTTGGAATTCTTCCAAGAGAGTCGTATGAGATAGAGACCAACTCATATCACCCCCTAGGGCTTCATCTGGAGAGGATTTATCTTTAGTGTCCTCAGAGTTTGAGGTCTATTCTCTCTCCATAAAAGCTATCTATGATCAGAACTCTTTTTGCTTTTTTTGCTCATTTTTTAAAGATTGAGGTCTGCTCTTAGGGAAAAGAGAAAATTGTCCCAAGCTTCTCCCACAGGTAACAGTGGTTTTCCACTGTCCTGGCCTGCTGACTTCTTTCCTGTGTTGTGTGGGTATGGCCAAGTCCCCCCACATTACTCTGGGGTTCAGACACTCACTATTTGACTTATGTATTTGTGTTGGATGTCTCACAGCTAATCTGCTGCTCCACTGGCTTCTGAACCAGGACAGAGTAATCAGCACTGCTATATTTTGGCTAAGAGCCTCTTAGTAGATTCCCCAACACACTGCCCTGGGTCCCTGCAACACCTGCACTTGGCCACCTCCCCTGTGCTCAATTGAAACAGACCTTTTCTGAAGTTCTTCCAAAATATCTTCTGCTGGAAATTTGTTATACCCCAAATATTTGTGGGTTCTGTAACTCCAAAATCAGTTCAAAGGCTTGATCTAGTGTGGAGCTGAGGGACACCAGGAAGAGCTCAGATAAAAACCTCTACTCTCTGCCAAGATAACATTTTAAAGCATTTAGCACAGTGTCTGGTAGATAAGTTGGGGCTTAATGTTTCTTTCCTATCCTCCTTTTCCACAAGTTCTACAAGAGGAATGCCAAAAGGTATGAATAGGTTAAAGTGAGCTATGGTTTAAAGTTTGCTAGAAAATGGGCAAGGGAAACAAAATATTAAACTAAAGCCCATACAGTAGTAGAGAAAGTTGACCTGGACAGCGTGAGGCCCCTTTCAGTCCAAATTAGTACTGACGTTATTGACCAAAGAAATGCCTCTTCACAGGAAAAACATCTAAATCAATTAATACGCATTTATTAATCACCTACTATGTGACAGGAACTGTGCTAAGTGGAAATACAATCTAACAGAGAATCCAAAGACAATGAAGCAGAGACAAATAGAAATGAGAATTAATCACTGAAGACATATAAAGAAAAGTCATGGTTTCTATCTTACACCGAATGTAATCTTAAAAGTTTCTAGGCCTGGGTATATATGGGGGAAGAATTCAAATTCACAAATTATTGGGAGGGGTTGTAAAGAATCCAGTTAACTGTCTAAGGCTTGATTCTCTTCAGATAATTTCATCACCTAATTACACTGGTTTCCAGTTATTTAAACAGACGCAAGTAATTATATGCTGAACTGGGATTCTAATTGTTTAATATCATCCTCATATGTTCCACCCTTAATGCTCTAAGAAGAGACATTTAATTCAACAACCTAACAAATATATATTAAATGTCTACTATATGCAAGACAAGAGGCAGCCAGGCAACAATGGATAGAAAGCTGACCTCAGAATCTGGACAGTCTTAGATCAAGTTCAAAGTTTGACAGATATGGACTGGGTGACCCTGGACAAATTTCTTAATCTCTCATTTTCCCTTTAGCAGCTTCCGAGACTACAAATTATAAAACAGTTACCAATCTACGTTTAAATAACAACAACATGAGCAAAATTACATAAGGTCCTATGTTAGTAAGCCCAGCCCATTATGAAGAAAATAGAGGCTTCTTTATGGGCTGGGCTTTCTAACATTACCAAAAACTTTAAGTAAATATGAGATAATCTGAGGAAGTAGAGGATATTACCAATAGGGGAATGAAGACATTCTCAGAGGAGGTGGCCCCAGGGTTGAACTTTTAGGGAAGGAAGGACTCTGAAATGTCAAAATAGAAACCCTATAATAGACTGTGTATCAACTTTTAAGTTTTGTTGTACAGTTTATTGAAGCATTGTTCATAGAGATGCTTGACAAGCAATATAACTACAACAAACATAAATAAGATAGCTTTGGGGAGATTTTGAAAGTTTTGTATTAGACAGATTCAGTTTGAATTTAAATGATCTTCATTCAGATTTGTACATGCTTCAACACAGTAAGGTGTAAGAGCTTTGGAGGTCACATATCTTAGAAATCCAAATCCCAGCTCTGCAACCAGTTACTAGAGAAGAAAGAGATCATCTAATCTAATATTCTAGTTTTACAGATGTGGAAATTGAGGCCAAGAAAGGTTAAATTACTTGCCAAAAAAAGTAGAAATTGAGGAATGGCTGAATAAGTTATGTATATGAATGTAATAGAATGTTATTGTTTTATGATAAATGATGAGCAGGATGATTTTAGAAAAGCCTAGAAAGACCTACATAAATTGATGTTAGATTAAGTAGAACCAAGAAAACATTGGGTACGGTAACAAGATTATATGATGATGAACTAGGTTAGATTTAGCTTTTTTCAGCAATATGGTGATCCAAGACAATTCCAATAGACTTGGGATAGAAAATGCCATCTGCATCCAAAGACAGAACTATAGAGATCAGGTGTGGATCAAAGAATAGTATTTTCACCTTTTTTGTTTGTTCCTTTGGTTTTTCTTTTTCATGGCCTTTTCCCTTTTGGTCTGATTTTTCTTGCCCTACATGACAAGTATGGAAATATGTTTAAAGGTATTGTACATATATAAGCTGTATCAGATTGTGTGCTATATTGGGAGTTAAGGAAAGGAGGGAGAAAAAAACTGGAATACACAATCTTAAAAAAAAAAAAAAGAATGTTGAAAACTATCTTTACATGTATTTAGAAAACTAAAACACAATGAGAAAAAGAAAGAAAGAAAATGATTTGTCCAAATGATAAAGTAGGAGAGCAGGGGCTCCTTAGAGTAAACCCATGTCCTTTGATTTCAAATCCACCACTCATTACAATGTACCACATTGCCTTATCATCTCTATGAATAGTTTCTTCATCTCTAAAGGACAGGGTTGCATTAGATGACCTTTAAGGTTTCTTTCCATAATCTTATTATAGAAAGTCAAGTAAGCCAATAATAAAGTCCCAAGTCCCAAGACAAGAGCCTTGGCTAGATTCTTCCAGCTTCATAAGTTGTCACCTGACAAGAACTATAACTAAATGCCATGCCCATTTAGAGTTTCAGCTTGTTCACATATGTGACCACAAAGCTATTTCTGATGCATATTAAAATAGTCTAGAAAATTTAATATTGAACCCAAGTACAAATTTATTTAACTTTACAGTGAGATCAATTTCTAAAAGCATTATTGCTATACCATGAGCTTTTAAAAGACTCAACAAAGTAATGATAAGCCCAAGCATCTTATTAATTACCAGATAGGAGAAATGCAAATGATTATCATGTACCAGTATTTTTTTTCTGATAAATGCCTCTGTCACTGATGAACTAGCATAGTCATACTGTTGGATGTAATGACTGGGCTTGAAGTGATCTCTACTGCCAAAAGCAGTGTTGACTTTAACAGCATTGAACAAAATCTGGGACATGGGGGAACAGAATATAGGAAGAGACAAACTGATGTGGTTAGGAGACTTAGACAAGGTAGGGAGAGCCATATTGGGCCTATAACAGGTTACTCCACTCTCAAGACCCATAATGAGAAAGGAAGCAGGACAAGAGGGGCACCAGTGGTCTTACAGCAAGGCACTCTTGTCCCTAACTTGATTATTAGAACCTGTGGCAAAAGATGTGTGGGAATTCATGAATTACACAGGCACTTCCAGGAATCTGGAAAATGGGACAATCCAGCTCATTTATTAATCTAACTATGAGATGACAGCACAGAAAGTAAAAAGAAAAAAAAGACCTCAAAGATAATAGCAACAAAACTTGCTTATCATGGCCATGACCAATGTCATTTAATAGCATCATCATCACATCATACTCAAACCATGCTGCTATAAGATCAGAATCTCAGAATGAGAAAGGATGTTAAAGACCATCTTTACCATTTACTCAAAGTGTAAATCATTGGGCATTCATAGGATCCCAGCTCTAGAGCTGAAAGGGACCTCAGAAGCCATCTAGTCCAACCCTCTCATTTTATAGAATGAGAAAATAGAAGCCCAAGGAAGGCTGACAGGTGGTTAAGTATGAGAGATGGGATTGGAGTCACTTGACTCAGGAACCAGGGCTCTTCCTACTACACCACACTGCCTCCATCTTAAAGAGTCTCTGTTGGAATAGCACCAGTGACAGAACTCCCTCTTCCTGAGGTGACTCAATCAATTTTGGGGTAGCTCTAATTGTTAGATTTTTTTTTTTGCTTTTTGTTTTATAAGAAATACAAATCTGCTTCACTATAGTTGTCTTCCATATCATCATCCACTCAATCAAGATGCAGATCAGATGGGGAGAGCATACCAAGCTAGAATTTGACTGGGAGAGGAGAAACATGGAGAAAGGATAGAAATGAATCTGTAAATACTTTCTCCATCAAGGCCGATATGTATCTTCCCTGCAACCCCTGGTCTTAAGGAGATGTCCGAGGCTTGAGAAAATTTAATGATTCATCCAGGCTCACACAGTCACTATTTGTGCGGCTTGAACCCAGGACTTCTTGCCTCTGGGGCTGTGTCCCTATCCACTATAGAGCAGCCAGACAGTCAGGCGGTGTAACAGGCAGAGTATTGGAGTCAGAAAGCCCTACTCAAATGCACCAGCTCAAATCTTGCTTCAAACATTATGGGACTCTGACCAAATAAGTCATTTAAACCTCTCCATTGTATTTTCCTGATCTGTACTAAGGTTATAATAACAGCACCTACGTCAAGCATTGTTGGAAGGATAAACATGTAAAGAGCTTTTGCAAACCTTAAAAGCCCTATAAATGCTAACTTATTTATTTCTTATTACTCATATTATAAGATACAGCTAGGGGAGTAGAGAGGACAGAGTGCTGGATCTGAAGTCAGGAAGTACTAAGTTCACACTCAACCTTAGAAACTTACTAGCTCAGTGGTCCTGGGCAATTCATCTAACTTCTATCTGCCTCCATTTCTTCATGAAATGGGAATGGTAACAGCACCCATCCTCAGAGTTGTGATAAGGAGAAAATGAGATAACAGTCATAAAGCACTTTACAAACCTTAAAGTGCTATATAAATATTAGCTATTATATATTACTTTGGCACAGTATCTCTCTCTCCCTCTCTCTTTTTATATCCCAATATTAAAGCTGTCTTGCTTTCTAGACCCATCCTTGATTTATGTGAACATAAACACTATTAAAAGCAGAATTAACTACACACAACAGTTCAGGGGGCGATATCACATTACCATAAAACGAATTAATGACTTTCCACAAGTTATGACTATTATAATTTTCTTATTTGGAATTTAGCGGATGTAAAGCAGATCATGACAATAACAAGAAATCCAGTAATGTCCTATTGGATCAAAACATTTATTCTTTTTTGACAAAGAAATGTGGAAGAAAGTGGAAACACTTATTTAAACAAGAACTCAGCTGCCAAATATCATGGAGGAGAATTGTAGAAAGTTATCAAACAGAAGAGATCAGTAGAGTGAAAACTAGTCATAAGATCTACTTAAGCTAAATAATCCCGATTATTTAAAGATACTTAAAGTATTTAAAGATTTAAAGACAACAGAAAGATGAAAAATGGTACAGTTCTGTTAGCATTTTTATTAAGAAAAAAAAAACTGAATTGCTGCATTTGGACTCCAGTATCAAAGGCTTTGATAAGCTAAAGAAATGGCCAAAAAAATAATGGAAGAAAGAAAGGGGATCTGTAGAAGACCAAGTAGGCAAAGAAAATACCCATGCTGTAAGAAATAAAACACATAGCAATTTATATTTCAAGATTATATCTTAAAGAGTAGAAAATACAAAATAATTAGAAGGGAAATAACTACAATAACCCAGGTTCATAATGTCTGCTTGATTTTATCTATGATATCTTCCAAGAATCAAATGAGAAAAATGTGTATTTATCAAAGCACTTTAGAACTACAAAGTGCTCCATAACACTCTAACCCATAACTTTTTTCCCCATAGTTTTTAAGTCAAAAAACTATGATCAAAAGCTGAAAACATCCAGATTATTATGTTATACTTCAGTACCACTTAGGTTAGTTCTAAAGAGTTCTCTAATGAATTTTTCTCGTGTATTTTCTCTCTAACTAGAATGTACATCAGAGGCAGACCTAGGCAGCTGGGCAGACCTTTAGCTGGGACAAACAAAGTTGGGGGTAGCAATGCAGACCAGCAGAGGACTATTATCTTCCAGTGAGAGATAGATGTAGTAACTGTAGAGAAATGGTCTTCCACTTTAGGAAGGACTTGCTAATTATGATATCTGAAACTATTTTATTTTTTCTTAGTTATGAAGATAACTAAGTCACACAGTCAAGCCTGGGATAGGCATAAAGTCAATAAATATCTCTAATATTGATCATCTCTTATTAAGTGTATAAAGCACAGATATTTATAGCTTCTATAGAAGGTTCACTAATAAAGAAGAAACCGCTCTGATTGTAACCTTAAAAGAAATATATCTATTCAGGCAATATTAGATACCTATGATTTTACTTGCTAGGTTATTATCATGCAGCACTTGACTAGGCACGATAGGGGTTATATGCAGCACAGTAAATTTCTGAAAAAAGCAATTTTCATTCTCACACCACCACATGAGGTATATTAAAATAGACTTTGCATATGAAAATCCAAAATATTTCATTATCTATTTTATGAGTTAATTTGTAATTCAAAGTATGTATAATAAATTTGATAATCCAATCTAAATAAATGGCACAACAATAGTGTTTAATAAGCTTCCAAAAATGTACAAGTTGTATTCATGAAAAAAAATGCTAATAGGTTTAAACATTCAAAAAAGAATTTTCCCATTTCTGTTTTTTTTAATCACAGTTTTTTTTTTCTTTTGTCTCTTTCAAAAGGGACATGCAGGTATGGCAACTGTAGGGTAGTTACTAAGGGATGATAACAAGACTATACTTTTCACTTCTACTTGCAGCAAAGTAAGATTTCCTTGGTATTGTTATGAAAATGGGCAAATCTAGACCTGTCATAGAAGACGACCCGTCATAGTTGTCATAGAACAACTAAGTTAAAGACTCAAATCCTTCAATTCAGACACTGAACAATTATGGAAAGATGCCAAGCACATTACCACATGAGAGAGTGGCAGGAAACAAAGCCAGTACTGTTAGAGACGATGCCATTTTAGAGGCTGGGATTTAGTATTCATGCCCTTACATATTACCTTTCAAGAAGAATTTTGGTCATTTATTAAAAAAACCTCTAAGTTAGATCAGTGCATATTTACACACAGCGAACTGGGCAGGAGATGGTGCAGTGGACAGACTGCCAGACCTTGAATAGTCTTCTAGAATTCAAATCTGGCTTCAGACTTACTAGCTGTGTCACCCTGGGCAAGCCATTTAACCCAGTTTGTCTCATTTCCTCATCTGCAAAATGTGCTGGAGAAGGAAATAGCAAACCATTCTAGTAACCTTGCCAAGAAAACCCCAAATGGGGTTAACCAAGAGTCAGACGTGACTGAAAAAAATGAAGAAAAATATAATGAACTACATACTGAAGATTGATTGTTTTCCAAAGCATAGATACATACACATATATGCATAAGCTTGATACCACTTTCATGTATACAAATGCAAACTTATGTGTGAACATATTATAACACATATAAAGTACTTTCTATAGGGGGCAGCCAAGTAGGATAGTGGGTAGAACCCCAGCCCTGAACTCAGGAGGACCCGAGTTCAAATCTGGCCTCAGACACTTAACACTTCCTAGGTGTGTGACCTTGGGCAAGTCACTTACTCCTGTTGCCTCAGGGGGAAAAAAAGTACTTTCTATTTACTGTTACATGCATAAGTTTATATGGAAGCTTGCTATTGGAAACTCAGAACACTCCCCCCCCTAAAAGAAAATACATGACAATTAGGATCCTAGGATCCTAGGCTAGCACAGAAATGTCTATTTAACTCATAATGTAACTAAACTAATAGTACTAATCCATACTAATTGGAGGAAGTTTTCCCTTCTTTTCACATAGAAGTGGCCACAGATAGGTGCTTTTAAGTCAAATTTAGACTTGATATTATTCCACATCTTCACAACTCCCCCATTCCCTACCACTTTACCACTTTATCCACCTCTCTCCATTCACTCTTCAGGCATTCCATATACTTAAGCAACCCAAAGACCACCATTTCTATAATCTTTTTATGCTTCCCTAATTACTAAAGAGATCTATGTTCTAGAATCATCTTTAAAAGCCCCTTCCAGTACTAAATCTATAATTCTATGAGCTATGAATCATATTTAACCATCTCTTCCCAATTCTTTCAATATAGCTAAAGTTTGGAAGATGCAATCTTCCTGATATAACTAACAAAACAGGCATGACAAATGTAAGTGCTAAACTTTCAAGAGATGCTAGCATTCTTAAAAAATAATGCTTTGTCTTTTAACCAGTTATTTCATAGATTGTAATCAAGTGAAGTAAAAGAAATAGATAACATGGATAAGCTATTTGGAGGCAGAAAAGCTTAATAAATGCTTGTTGAGAGTTGTCTGACCCAAGAAACAGCTTCCATAAGCTGTTCTTGCTCCTTTCCCCCCATATCTATTCAATCTTCAATGGAAAAAGCCAATCTTTAACATAAAAAATTATAACATAAAATAATCATACTAATAATATTGATTGTTGGTGGGGTTTTATGTTTTAGTATTTTCCATTTCTTATATTATCACAGTTATCCCAAGTATCTTTCCCCTAGATGACCATCTTAAATGATAAATACTATTTTTTGGAAAGAGGGGGAAAAAAAATCCAGGTAACCGATCGTTACTTTGAAAAATGGATTAGATTGGTTTTTTGGTACAAAATTTTCCAAAATATCTTTGTGTTTTTTATGATACTGTAATTCATAACTCCTTTTCAACTACTTCTCTTATTACTTTTATAATTTGTCCTTTCCACTACTCCTTCCCTTGAGAAGTTTTTAAAACATACAATTAAAAATAAAATCCTTAATGTAAGCATAATCTGACAATAAATAAATAAAACTGGAATTTTAAGTTTATCACCACTTTATAAGAAGGTAAATAATATATTTTATCTTTATTCTTTCAAACTTGTGGGTGGTTATTGCAATAATTATATTTCAAAAGTCTTTCAAAGTTGTTTTTCTCTATAATGTTATCATAGAACTTCAGAGTGGTTTCTGTAGTTTCTTTTGAAAATGTCCATTTCTTCATTTATTATAGTACAATGATATTCTTTTCAATTCATAGGCACACTTTATTTAAATATTGCTCGAAGGAGGACATCCCTTTAGTTTCTAATTCTGGTTACCATAAAAGGAATTGTAAAAAAAATATTTTTTTAAATGTAAAAGCATGTGTTTTTAATTTTCACAAACAGCTTACAGGCTCTTGAAAAAGAAGTAATTCAAGAAATAACCCATTAGATATTTCAAAAATTTGTTTCTACATACCACAGTGCACTCAAAGTAACCAAGTTTGAGGTGAATTAAGCCTAAATAACATTTGAAGAAAGTCTTTTTAGGAAATAATAAAGTTCAACTTACCCAAATTAATTGAGAGTAGTTTAGTTTTATTTGGCTTTCTCTCAATTTTACTCATTCTACAGATGAGGAAATTGATATCAATTTCAAGATCACACAGGTAGTGTCAGTGATGAGATTTTTGACTCCAAAACCAATATAATTTTTCTGATTTGGAGAAATTGGGTGAAAAAGAGAGAAATCTGATGGAATGGGGAAATGAAGAGAGGAGGATAGAAGGAGGAAAAAAAGCCAAGAAAGGGGTAAACTAGACACACTCTTATTTGAGAGCTACAGCTAAGCCTTAAATAGGTCTCACCCCAAAAAGAAGGACAAAGAAACAAAGCCAAATAGAACTGGAGCCCAAAAAAAGAAAGGGGAGATAAAAGACACAAAAGGACAAACAAGGAAAGATGGTAATCATGGTATCAAACTGCCCTGCCTTTAATGATAACCCACTACAAGTAATGGGAAGAGCTAATCAAGTTTAATATACCTCAGCTGATAAGCAGGCAGAAGAAGAAGAAGGGGGAGAGAGAGAGAGAGAGAGAGAGAGAGAGAGAGAGAGAGAGAGAGAGAGAGAGAGAGAGAGAGAGAGAGAGAGAGAGAGAGAGAGAGAGAGAGAGAGAGAGAGAGAGAGAGAGAGAGAGAGAGAGATCAGATAGCAGTCTGAATGGAAATGAATTGTAATACTGAGAGCTGGAATCTGTGTCCTATTCCTCCATGAAATTGCTGTGATCCTTGTCGATGTCATGAGATGAAAATTAGATGGGAATTTGGGAAGTGGGCTTTACTTTCTTTGCTCATTGCCTGGGCGTGGAGAGAGAAAGGAGGAAGAGGAAGAAGGTAGAAGTAGTAAGAAAAAAAACTGATTTTCTTTGCTTGCTCCTGGGGAGAGGAATGACTGGTGGAGCAACAGCTCAGTTCAATTATTCTTAGGTTTGGGGACTATATCTCTAAACCAATTACAGCCATTAAGTCTGGAAGGTAGATAGGTGATCTTAGTTACTATTTTATATCTTTGTTTCTACATCTTTAAAAAAGTGTCATTTATAGTTAAAATATGTCTATTTGTGATGAAAATTCCATTGTTCTAGGTTCAGTGACTCAAAGTTCTATGAATTAAAAGCAGCTTTGGGGAGGTAGGTGTCTTTCCAAGTGGGATAAAGGATCAATCACTCTGACTGGATGAGTCCATAATAATCAGACTCCTTAGACTAAATAGATAGTTGTAGTCATGAAGGGGTTTGGGGGTAGAGTGAGGAGTCAAGAAGATCATTCTTTGTAAGAAATAAAGAAAACTTGGCAATTGCCAGAGATCCCTTTAGATTTGAGCAAATTAAACAACCAAAGCAAGATTTCTTTATTGAACAAAATCTAATAAGAGCACAACATGTTGGTCAAATATGCAAAATATTAAGGAGCCTAAATGTACTGGACCTTGGAAAATCACATAACTAGCTCTTTAGCCATATGATGGATATGTTTATATGTTGATCTCCAGGAGTCTCTCGCTATTATTTCACACAGTTCTCACAGGCCTAAGATCCTAGTTAAGTGTTTAAGAACAAAACAAAACCAAAAAGGAAATATACCTAACTAAAAATCCCTCAGAGAACTGAACCAACTATTTATACAAATCTTTCAAGCTAAGCCATTATGTAGATTATGAATATTATTGATTATAGCTATTGTGGCAGAGGCTATAAAAACACTTTTCCCCCTAATACTGTCTTGTCCATGTGTCCTCAAGTAGCAATTCAAGGTCAATGCAGTATTTAAAATTACCTGAGTTATCAACTCCTCTCTTTCAATATTTTCATTCTCTCTTTTTTTTATTATTTTGATAACTATTTTCAATATAATTGTTTTCTTTTGCAATCTTATGGATTTTATTTTATGCTTTTAAAACATTCTGAGGCCAGATTCAGAAGAGTTCATGACAAAAATAAATTTTAAAAAAGACTGAAAACCCCACTCTGTAGCATATATCCAGTAAGTGCCATCTGTTGGGATGCAACCATGTCAATTGATTGGAAGATAACTAGAATTACCATTAGATCACACTGTAACCAGAGCACAGTCCAACACATGCTACTCAGGAAAGCAGTGCAATATCCTTTATTAACAACACAGCAATTAGGTAGAAAATGAGTCACAAAAGACAAGGTTCTGAAACACTATAAACCAGATCTAAGGCTGATATAGGATATCAAGGTGACCAAATCTCAACTTGACAAACAAATCAGGAAGCATAGTATTTTCTCAGGGCATGCACTTTGATATGATTGTCTTCTGAGATATTTCTAATCTGGTGTCTCAGATACCCAACGGCATGTTCTCTCACTCCCCCCATGAATGGTTTGGTGATACAGTATTCAGTCAGAAGACCCCTAGAAAGTTTCTTTAGAAATTATAAAATCCTGAACAAGAAACAGAAGATCTTAAAAGTGGCCATATTTTCATCACTGTGGCTGATTTTTAAAAATAAGTTTCTAAAAAGAAAGACACATTTATTTTTTTTTTAAATAGCTAAGAATATGGTGTTAGAGAGAAAAAGAGGCATGCTAATATGTTATTGGTGGAGCTGTATATTGATTCAAAAGATAGCTAATATAATGGAAGATCAGTCCCAAAGAAGAGTGATTAATGGATCAATGCCAACCTAATAGGATATTCTTCAGTAGCTAGTGACAGTATCTTTGTCCTTGACATTGTAGTGTCCAACATGGTTAATCAATCATTTGAAGTAGAGGCATAGATGGCATATTTACCATATTTGCACATTTGAACATGAAAGGGATAAACTAGTGACAGAATCAGTATCCAAAATAGTTTAAGTGGGGGATAGAATCTAAAATAGAATTTGAAGTAGATTCTTAAAAATATATAATTTAATATGGATAAATGTAAAGTTTCAGTTAGGCTAAAAAAAATCACCTGCACATATAAGAATAAGGAATATTTGGCTAGAAAACAGTGTAAAAGAGATAGTGGCCCACAAGTTTCATGAGACAAGAGTATGATGTGAAAAAGAAAGTTAATATGCAGAAAAAGAAGTTAATATGACCTTAGAAGACTGAATTAATAAAAGCATAGTGCTGAGAGAGAGAAAGGCAAATACCTATTGGATAGGAAGATATAAATGAAAAGCAGCATTAATAGTCCCTAGAGTGCCAAAGTCATGTGAGCATGAATGACAAGTCACTAAACCTAAGGCTCAGCTTCTTTATCTGCAAAAATCATTAAATTCTTAAAGTTCTTAATGAGTTCTTTTTGAGTCCGGGATTCCTTCAGCAATCTGGGAAGCTTATAAATCCCATCTTAAAATATTGTTTTTAAATGCATATTATTGGATGATATTGATTAGTGGGTAAATTTATTGGAAAAAATGATGAAAAGAATATAATTACAAGAAAACAATTATATTGAAAGAGCTATTAAAATATTAACAAAACAAGTTTGCAGACCTCAGGCTATGGGCCCTTGGAGTACAGGTAATATTCCCATCTCATAGGGCTATTCTAAGAAGAAATAAAATAATGTATATAAAGCACTTTGCAAACCTTAAAGCATTTTATACATGTTAGCTATTTTAATTACTATTAAAAGTCATGGAATCTTTCTGCAGCTCACAATCTAGTATGGGAGATAATGCCCATATGAAATAAATACAGTATAATACAGTACAAAATATACTAAGTGATGAAAGAGAAACACGCGAGAGCAAAATTCCCTTTCTGGAAAAAAAAGAAAAAACTTTTGGCTGTGCATCAGTAATGAGACCATTACAGAAGACTGCATGGAGAAGGAATATTTTAGCTCAATTTTCCTTGAAGTATGGATCAATATCTGACAAGAGGAAAGAAGGTCAAGAAAGAAAGAATATTTTCAGCAAAGTGGGTAGCCTAATAAGAATAAAATATACAAAAGAAGGAATGCATTGAGTGTGTTTGAGAATACAATAAGCAGTGCAGCTATAGTATAAGACACATGTAGGGAGGATAGAATGAAGGTTGGAAGGAGTTAAGGTTATAATAGCAGACTTGGGCCCCATCATAATGGGACTTGAAAGCCAGGATATAAAGGAGGATTCTGCTGAGAAAGATGGAAGGGAGACAGAGGAAGAGGCAGGATGGGGATTTTCACAAGCCAGGAAATGTGTAGAATAGTCGTTGTTAACAAGTTAAAAAGGATTTCTTAACTCGGTGAGAGCTCGACTGAATTTGGTTGGCAAGAATCAAAAGAAAGTCCAAATTGTGGCTTTCTCCAGAACTGTGGGTTCAAAAGCCCAGACCCAGGGATTTGAGGATTTGACATAGTATAAGTTTAAGGTGCCAAAAGTACTAGCAACTGAGGAAACACTGAAAAAGATGTATTATGAACTCAGTAGGGAAGCAGAAGACTTTAGAAGGGAGCAAGGGAATGGGGAAATATGAAGGTGGTCAAAAGATTAGAAGGAGCAGGAGGAACAAGTACAGTAGGAAATTCCCTTCCTTACACTGAAGAAAAATTATTACTTTATTGGTTGGTCTCATTTCTTCCTGAAAGACTGTTGAGGATGGTAAAAGAAAAGAGAGAGAAAAGATAAACAATGAAAACATTGTTCAGAATAAATCTCCCCCCTTTATCAAACTGTTCTATTGTTTGTTAGCTACTATAATTGTAGTAAGCAATGCCCTCCCCTCTATCGCTACATAAATTAGCTGGTGCCTGGCAGCTACATTGTGATAAAAGAATAATAAAAAAGTCAGGAAGACATAATGGAAAGATCACTGACTATGGAAACAGAAGATCTGGATTCAAATCCTACCTGTATCATATACCTAATTTCTAAGATGCAGTTTATTTTATAAGTAAATAAAACGAAGAAGTTAATATGTAAAGTTCTCTTCAGTTATGCTTGTTTATAATCCTATCACCTGCAAGATATTTAATCTGGATGGATGCAAATCAATTTTTTTTTAAGGTAGGGGAAAGAGAAGGTTTATTTAAAGCAGATTTGTAACTTTTTTTTTTAATTTAAGCATTGTTTACCTTTCATTTATTATGTGATAACAAATGAAGATATAATCACAAAGACTAAAGAGGGATTAAGAATGAATTATTGAAGAGTCGACCAAATATATGGTTGTTGTAGTATCTAATTAATAGCTTAGAATTAAACAGTCATCTGGCTGTTTTTTTTTTTTTTTAATTTGCTTACATTCCTAAATTAGATCACAAAACATGGATTAGACAGAACAATACATAATAGCATTTCAAAATCTTCAAATTTTTGGAAAGATAATACATAATAGAATATCAGCTATAAAATATGACATCAAAAAGTAGGGCATTCCCAAAAAATCATCTAACGATTATTTAGAAAAAGAAAACTCTACTGATGGCTGGCAATGTCCAATAAGATTATTTACGCTATTCCTTGGAACTAGTGTTCCCAAAAGTTTCATTTCAAAAACTACAAGTTTTGGTTTGTAAATTTGTTGTTATATATTACATTCAGAAGAGATATATAGTTTCCAGTCTTCATAACCGCAAGAAAGGAAAACAGAGAGAAAAAATATCTAAAGAGGAAAAAATCTGGAGAATTATGCATATAGGAAGAGAAGTAGAGTAAAAGCAGGAGTAAAAGCATATTTTGAAGCAAAATATTATAGAAAATTTTTTCTAGGCAAGAATATTATTTCAATTGGGCAGTCAGTCAGATAAGAGAGCACTTTCTCTCCCACTCTCACCCCACTCCTCTTTAGTGAGAATTTGTTAAGTACTTATTAAGAAGGGGAAAAACAGGACAGGGAAAGGTGATATAAAGATAAAAACAAAGTCTCTTCCCTGAAGGAGCTTACTCTGGAGCGACAGGGATAGTAGATGCAACAGTAACACAGATTAAGTGAATACAAAGTAATTTTGTTTAAGGAAGGAAAATCTACTAACTCAGGCAATCATCATATGCATCATGTAGGAGTGACAATAGAGCCTGGCTTTGAAAGAAGCTAAATATCCTAAGAAAGATAAGATGAGAAAGTGCACTTCAGGCCCGGGAGAAAGGCCATGAAAGTTATGAGGCAGATTTATTGGAATGTGGGGTCAATAGTGCGACAAGGTCAATTCTATGCTTGGATTACTCCCTAATAATCAATAAGAGTTGATTACTCCTTAATAGAAAAGATGGTGGTTCCTTTGATGAAAATAGAAAAATAAGGGAGAGGCAAGGGCTTGGGATAGTGATAATGCATTTTGCAGATGAGGGAATTACAGTTCAGATAAATTATATGATTTGCCCAACATCACAAAGGTTGGAACAGGAGAGATTTGAATACAGGGTCTGACTCCAAATCTAGTGTTCTTTCCCCTAATATCCTGATACCTCTGTTGGATAGTTAGAATGAGTGACAAATACTTTAATAACTCAAAGTACCCAAGAGTCTTTTCACAACTCAGAAAAATTATCAACTTTGCACACAGGTATTGTCCAGCTTTCATTCCTAGAAGCACTATGATTACTACAAGACCTCTGAAAAACCAGGAATCCCTAATCCTTTAGTTTTAAGTTGGGGACAAGTGGGAGGAGAGGTCACTGATCATTATGCTGTTTCTCTAATGCTTAACCTGTCTCAAAAAGGCTGATTGGAAAGGCAACATTTTCAAGTGAGTATTTGTTATGTCATGTAACAAGAAACAAAGTTAGATATTTCCCTGTTTATTAATTAAATTATAATTATTAATTAACTTTTAATTAAAGTTTAATGTTTTCTCCAAATTAGAAATGAAAACAGCAGTATCTGTAATTAGAGGAGAAAAGGAAGAAAATTTTAGTAAGAGAAGAGGGAGAATTAAGAGAAATTCCCATTTCTTTCCTTATTAACTTATTTATAAGTACTTCAGAAAACACATAGAATTTTTTTTTTTAGTTTTCTAATATGTCGTCACACCTAAAAACACTTCTAAAACTTCATATTCTGTCAAAATTCCTGGGTAACATATCCAAGTTAGGGAGAGGATTCTTTTATTATTTTCTATTGAAATTTCAAGAAAAAGTAGTCAGTCTTTTGGAAAGGGAAGAGAAACAGAATCCTGCTCATGTAAACAGCACCACAACAGAAATTAATACTAGACTTCAAGGTTCTAGAATGGTCAAGGACAAAAAAAAAAAAGGTCCAGAATTAGGAATCAGAAAAATAAAAAGAAAAAAATGCTGCATCAGTTCTTGAGGTGAGATAAAAGAAAAAGAAATTCAGTATTATAATTTTTCAACAGTTCCTATGTATAGCTTCTCTCATTTCAATCTGCCTAGTAAAAATGGCTACACTTAACCACCACCATCTTCACTTTCTCCTCCTCCTCTTCTTCCTCCTCCTCTTCCTCCTCCTTCTTCTTTCTTCTTCTTCTTCTTTCTTCTTCAGTTTTTCTTTCTTCTTCTTCAATGGGATAATTGAGGTTGTCACTTGCCCAAGGTCACACGCTAGGAAGTGTTAAATATCTGAGGCCAAATTTGAACTCAGGTCCTCCTGACTTCAGGGCTGATTTAACTTCATTTTTTATCTACACTTATATTCAGTCATTTGATGGCTTCTGCTAGATTTCCACAAAGGACAGCTCGTAAGAGCAGTGATGATGTCACTTTATGAAGAAAGATGACTTTTTTTCTTCCCTTATATTTTATGCAGTTCTAAAAATGGCTAGCATTTGTTCTCATGTGGTTCAGGTTACATATGTCACCACCCTGGCACTCACTATATCCTCAACATTTTCAAAAGTCAGCATCTGACAAAACCTCCGTTATCATCAAATTCACCTAGAAAAGCTCAAACCACCTTGGGCTTTTTTACCACCTCGTGTTAGAACCCTGGACTTTTTCAGAGTTCAGAGAAAAGCAAACAAAGGGCAGTGTCTCTTTCTAAGTTTTGAGAGCTAGTAGCTCCTAGAGCTTAACTAGTGCCAGATCATCATTGCCCACTTGTACTTTGATTCCTTTAAGGTTATGATCTCAGCAAAACCCCACTGTGCTTGATTTCATTTTTTAACCATAATAGAACAGCTGCATGCCATTCAACTTTACAGGACTATGATTCTCCAGTAGTGGGGAAAAAATAGATATAGATATAGATCCTTTTCAAATCTGAAATTCAGCTCAGTTCTTCTTTATTTCACTAACTCTCCTTTTCCCAATCCTGTATTTTTCCCTTTTAAAAGATACACCTTAAAGCTACTACTAGAATTTTTACAAGCCTTGAAAGTTGTTTCCTTCAGGAAAGAAACAAAAACAAAAACAATAGCCAATATAGCAACCTACAGTAAGTAGATATCCAATTATCATTAGGTAGTATTTATTTCTATTGGGAAAAACAAGGAAGAAATATATTTCCCCCTTCTAAAGGGGATATACTTAAAATAATTGGAAAGAAATTCAAATTATGAAGCATTTTTAAAAGTTCTTTAAAGAAAAGCAAGCATTATTTCTTAGGTGAAATAGAAAGACAAAAATGAAAAACTATCCCTGACCTTGATGTTAGTATCTGCTGGAAGATATAACACATAAACAAACATGGAAATATAAAATATTTGAGGACAACACAGCACTGTTAATAAGGGGAATAAGGAAAGGCTTCACATAGAAAATGCTTCATATAGGAAATGACACCTGAGCTGAGCAAAGGAAGAAGCTAAGGAAACCGAGAGGCTGAAATGGTCAGAAGGCTTTTAAAAGATAAAACACTAAGATGAAAATTTGGATTTACTCTTATACAGAGTGTCAAAAATTAAAATGATAAAAATAATAAGTAGAATTTAAAATATTTGCCTGTCATTATTTTCTACAGAATTTAAGAATTTGAATGAATGAAGCAATTATTAAGCACTTACTACCTGCAAAGTCCTTTGCAATTGGGGATAAAAAGAAAAATAAGATAGTTCCTGCTCAAAGAACTCAAGGAGTTCACATTTCAATGGGGATGAGGACACAAAGAGAAAGGTTTCAGGTACAAATGAGATTGAACAGGGGCATAGTCCTTAGGGTTCATGAGCAAAGTAGTTGGTAAATAGTCTTCTTTAATATTATTTCCTCTGATAAAATCAGATCAATTTCTGATATTGAACCATTTCACAATGCCAAGAATCTAAATGACAAAAACTTTCTTTTCCAAGTCTTTAATAGATGTGATTGTAGCATTCGCAGAAGCAGTTGTCAGGCTGTATCTCCACAAAGGATGATGGCTATAGACTGGAATGAGAGCACTGATGTTCACAAGGATCTTGGGATCATAGTTGTGGCTTTTTCTATCAGTATCTGTGGAGAAATGGTGCTCAAAGTGGTGATGATGGTCTGATTTGTCTCTCCCTCTGAGTACTCATTGCTTCAGCTGCATGGCCCACCTGGGAATGGCCACTGATGGCAATGACTAGCTTCTTCTCCACAAGAACTATTTCTCTGGATGATGGCTATGAGAGTTGGGGTGGGAATTGCTGCCATCCAAGAGAGCCTATGTCTATTTACCTGTTGGACAGTGGTGGCAGTGGTAGTAATAAGAAAGGTGGTGAGGAAGCCCCTCAGCAATGGCTGCAGGGTTTAATGGGATGCTATTAACCCCAAGGCTCTTAGGGGTAGAGTTTTAGGTCATCTCCATTAGGGTCTCAGGGGAGATAATAGTCAACTGGTATTGGTAGTGATGGTGATTTGACTTGCCTGAAATATGCTGCCTCCTGTCTCTCCCTTAGAATGTCTGCTGCTTCAACTAGTTGGGCTTGCTTCTGCTAACTGAAAAATCTTGCAATGTGGTTAAACAGAACCGATAAGTCATCTTAAGGGCCCTGGGCCTTCCTATTACTACAGAGTATCAAACCACTGGCTTCATACTCAGAAGGCCTGGATTCAAATGGTACCTCACCATTACTTCCTTTTTGGGCAAGTCATGTAAATTCCTTGGGATTCCGTTTTTTCATTAGCAAAACAACAACAACAATAGCTATTATTTCTATAGCATCTACTTTGTGACAGGCATTGTACTAAGTAATATTATTTCATTTAATCCTCACAACAGCCCTGGAAAATAAGTACTGTTATTATCCCTATTTTTACATTTAAGAAAACCAAGGCAAATAAAGGTTAAGCAATGAAATCACAGAACTCTTTTTTTTTTCTTTTCTCTTTTTTAATAATTCAACAGAAAAAACTAGAGGTCATTTGATGGAATTTAGAGATAAATTTTGGAAACACTATTATTTTCTGAAGAAAGCAACACATATACAATACATGTGACATATATCTATTACTATATAATACATACCTAATTATACTATGTATTATGATGTATACATGTATTTGTGTGTATATTTACACATTTACAAATTAACATGTGTATATACACATAGGTGTTATGTATATATGCAAAAATATGTGCATGCTACTTGGACCTTGTTCCTGTAACATTTGTAAAGCAGTTCACAAAAACGTAATGTCTGTCTGTTAGCTATTATAAATCTAGCTGAATCACAGAACTCTTAAGTTGTTCCACACTTCAGGCCAACACTATACTACCTTTAAAATGAGGGGATTACTTCTGGGTCTGTATCCCAAGGAAATCATAAAGGGAAAAGGACCCACATATGCAAAAATGTTTGTAGCAGCTCTTTTTGTAGTAACAAAGAATTGGAAAATGAATAGATACCCATTAATTGAGGGATGGTTGAATAAGTTGTGGTATATGAAGATAATGGAATATTATTGTTCTATAAAAAAATTATTAACAAGCTGATTTTAGAAAAGCCTGGAAAGATTTACACAAACTAATGCTGAGCAAAACAAGTAGAACCAAGAATACATTGTGTACAATAATAGCAAGAATGTGCAATGATCAGTTATGAAAGACTTGGTTCTTCTCAGTGGTTCAGTGATCTAAAGCAATCCCAATAGACTTTGGACAAAAAAATGCAACCTGCATTCAGAAAAAGAACTGTGGAGACTGGATGTAAATCAGTATATGCTATGTTCACTTCTTTTTTCTGTTTTTTTTTTTTTATTTCCCATGGTTTTTCCCTTTTGCTCTGATTTTTCTCTCCCAACATGATTCATGAAGCAATATTAATTAAAAATAGATATTTTAATAAATATAAGAAAATAAAAGTAAAATAAAATGAGGGAGTTGAAGTAAATGTACCCTGAGGAAGGTCCTTCCCATTTCTAAATCAATAATTCCTTTTCAAAGACAGTGCTCCACATCAATCAATGTATAGATAGAATCAAAGTGATAATAAAGCAAGTTGCTTCCAATGTTGAATTAAACTTTTACTTAGGATAGTAGAGAGTCTGCTTTGTTTTGGGGACCAGAGGAGAATTTCTCAAGCAGGCATACTTAACTTGAAGTCTCTGAAATTTTTTTTAATGTTTTGATAACTTTATTTTAAAATAATAACAATCCTATGTATTTTATCTTAAGCATTTAAAAAAGCCTTCTACTGTCAAAAGGAATACTCAGGTTTCACCAGATTGACAAAGGAGTCCATGACTCCTCAAAAAGTGGTTCTTAAGAACCTCTGTTCTACAAGTCAACTCTAGTAGAAAAATTCAGGAGTATTCCTTCTGGTGTAGTGAAGGAAGGAAAGGGGGAATTAAGGAGAGAAAGATCACCTGAGACCGAGTCCTACTTTCTGTGACAAATGGCCATCACATCATCTCGTCCTCCATTCTCCCTCTCTCCTTTCCTTTCACTTAAGGAGGGAGAGGGGCAAGGGCAAAAATGAGCAGAATATGTTACAGAGACTGATCTGAGGCAATTGTTTTGATTTTAATTTATGGACTAAAACAAGTATCTCTATAAAATAGTATAATAAAAAATGATTGTACATGAACTGTAAATATACTATGTACAATTTGTTATTCTTTTAAATAATCCACAAAGTTATCATGTAAAATTATTTTCCCCTTCCCCGACCTGCTTTTTTTAGTCTTTCAAATTAAACCCAACTTTCCAAATCAACAACCAAAGGGATCCTTGTTTCAAATTTCTCATATTTCCTACTCCTTTCTCTCCCCTCTAAACTACTTAATATTCATAACAATAAATGGTGAATCCTAAAATGAAGAGGTCAGATATCCTAATTTCTCAAGGGCAGAGTAGAAATTGGCCCCCAATTTGTGTACACACTTTCCCTTTAGCCAGAAGAAACCTGATATCTTAAAAGATTTGCACAAAGAAAGTCATGTTTGTACTAGAACATTAAGTAATGTGCTTCACGTAAAAGGCTATGATAAGGAGACTGAACTTTAAACTTAATTTTTTCAAAGAGAGGAAAAAAAAGTAAACTGGGAATAGACTACAGGTTAGTTTTCCTTTTAATCAATAAAGGAAGGCATACCTTTTGCCATTAATTATTCCAATTGGCCTATTTGCTTCTCTTAGAACTCTCTGCACCATAACTCATACCGTTGGTCTATAATAGACCAAATTACACTGAAACACTTCCAATAAATGATAAGTAAAGTTCCCATATAATTAGAGTTAACCAGAATAAAGCCTCAAGCATTATTTAAATCTACCAAAGTTTAATTAAGAGATATAAGGGACGCCTAATTTAACAAATAAATGTATTCCAAAAGTAGCTATAAAATCCTATCTTCCTGCCAGAAGAAAAGTACATTTCCACGTTTTGAGGACTTTTGTCAAAGAACTTAAGATGGATAGGCAAACCTCAAGTCATCTTGGATATTACAGAGTGAATCTTTCACAAGATAAAAAAGCAACTTTCTACAATGAAAAGATATTGCACTAGCTACTTATTCTCCCTAGGCTTCAATTTCCTCATCTATAAAACAAGGAAGTTGTATTACATGGCCTCTGAGGACCCTTCCAGCTATAAATCAATGATCATATGTAAAACTTTTTCTGTTCTTGATATCCCAACTTTTTTTCTGAGATAGGACACCCTTGGTGATTTACAAAGCATTTTTTCTATTATGAAGTCCACAAAGTAATTAGAAGCAAGTACTAGTAGCCTGATGAAAAAACAAGTTCAAAGAAATTAAATGGAGACTGGGATTGAGAATAAGATTATATGTTTTATAAAATGATTTACTATAGGGGTTCTTTAAATGACTGAACCTCCCCTCTATAATGTACCAGTAAAAATCAGTCTATAAATTTTCAGAAATATGTTTATTGTAAACCCTATAATTTTAACCTAATGCCAAGAGACAGTATGGTATTATGGATATATCACTGGATGGGTGAGAGTCAGGAAGGTCTTTTTGTTGTTGTTCAGTTATATCAAACTCTTCATGACCCCATTTGGGGTTTTATTAGCAAAGATAGTAGAGTGGTTTGCCATTTCCTTCTCTAACTCATTTTACAGATGAGGAAACTGAGGCAAACTAGTTTGAGTGTCTTGCCCAGTCATTGAATTGCCCATACAGCTACTAAGTGTCTAAGGCCAGATATGAATTCAGGAAACCGAATCTTCCTGACTTCAAACCCTAAACTCTATGCACTGTGCCACCTAGCTGGACTTAGGTTGATTCCTACCTCATATTCCTACTAGTTATGTGACTCTGGGCATTTAATCTCTCTTTGTCTAAGTGTCCTCATTTATAAAAATAAGGGGGAATGGATTTGATGACTACTTTTCTGGCTATAAATCAATGGATCCAATGGATCCTCATCTCATGAAAGTGATTTCCACGTCAGTACCCATGAAGGAAAAGCTCTGGGTGTTTCTTTTGAAGATGGAATAACTCTAAAAGTATGATCCTGGTAAAAAAAAAAGTAAGTTACCTAAGAATCTATCTGCTAGGCAGATGCAGAGTGGCCCCTAACTATGTTTTCTATCCTCTCCCTCTATTCCTACCCTGATGATCTTTCCCCTCATATACAGAATAAAGCTGAAGGAAATATCCACTATATAAAATCAATAATATAAATATAATAAATAATATAATATAATATATATTATACATAATATATTAATAATATAAATCAAAAAGTTTGGGAAACATAAAAGGAATTAGTATTCTACCTTCACAATGGAATACAAGAAGATAATCTGAGATAAAGCATCTCAGAATGAGTTTAGGCTAGATATCAGGAAGAATTTCATGATAATGAAATTTGTTCCATACTGTAATTTGTGACCAAGGGAGCATGGTGTTGTCTTGAACTGATGACTTGAATTTGGAGGGCAGCTTATGTTGCTTTTGGTTTTTGGTAGTATTGTTGTTTTCAACCACAGTCTCACTTATCTAGTCTTTCAACTGAGTGTCTTTTTCAGTATACTGTAGTTTGTGTCTTCCTTTCATATTTATATTCAATTTTGTACAATAATTGCTAGTGTGTACTAGTGTGTGCCAGTGTCATATATTTTCTTAATAATATTAATAATAATAATAATTATACATCAAACTAATGTCTAAAACGTCCAAGAGCCATAACTTCTAGATAACTTAATCATCTTATTAATAATGTCAGAATGTTTATTAATAAAAAAATGGACATTTGGTCTTAGACCAAAGGCAATCATGGAAGCTAGCATTATATGCCTATTGTAAGATGACATGCCTTAGAGTGGCAATCAATTCTAATTAGTTAACAATTAATGAGGATAAATATTACGAGGGGCTAGACTTATTCAAAAAAATTTAGATATATAATTTACTCCTAAGTTATCCCCAGCCTGTGCAATCTAATCAAATAATTTGTTTCCCTCCAAACCTGAGTAGACACAATGGCTTCCCCATCTGGATGGAGTCTGACATCAGTAATATACCTCAAGAGACTGAACTTTTGAAATCAGGTCTTTAAAAAAATGACAGAGAACTTTTGATCTCCCCAAATCAATGGTTAATAATAATTTCTCTCAAAACACAGTACTTTGATTCACATAGCATGAACTTAATAAATATATTTTTGTATTATTTAAGACAAAAAAAACCCCAAAAACCAAGAAAATTAATTGCCTGGTATAAATCAAAAACATTTTTAACGTATACATGGTAAAGGTAAGGTTCTGCCATTAGTGAGCACCAGAGCCAGGATCCATCTTGGGTTTAGCTCCAAGGGTATGATATCATGTTATTTGGAAAAGAATTTTTCCCATCTTCGAGAACCCAGGACTTTCCTCTGTGTTGTTTCACATTTCCACAGACTCTAAGACCTTCTCATCTGGCACGTACTCAAAAAGAAACCATTTCTTCAGCATCCTGGCTGGACAAGGCCTCAGCTTGAAAACCTTTACTGAGAATAAACCCAGTACTTCCCAAAGTAGTTTGTTCAACTATTTGAACCTAGTGGTACATTTCTTTAATAATTATATTTTTTATTTTTAAACTACCCTATATTCAGATATATCTTTCACCCTTACTCTACCCAGCAAACTATTTTTTAATAAAGATTTTGAATTTTAAAAAAGGGGGGAAAAACAGTTGAACAAATCTAACCTATCAAACAGTATATTCAATATTCTACATTCTTGGTTCCTTGTCCCTATAAGAAAGGGAAGGAGGGGTGCAACTAGGCGGTGTGGTGGATAGAGGACCAGACCTAAAGTTAGGAGGACCTGAATTCAAATATGATCTCAGACACTTAACACTCCCTAGCTGTGTGACCCTGAGCAAGTCACTTAATCCCAATGGTCTCAGGAAAAAAAATTGCCTGGGAGGGGGAAGAGGTGGTTATCCTTAAATCTTCAGAGTCAAGCTCTAATGAATAATTCAACTCTAAGATAACTCAAAATATATGGAAAATTTCCTCATATCTACAATCAAAATCTGCTTTTCTACAATTTCCATGCATTTCTCCTAATGCTGCCTTCTAACACCAAATAGGATAAACAAATCTAATGACTATATATGATAATATATATGATATAATTACAGGACAGCCCTTGGAACATTTAAAGACAGTTATCATGCCCCAGCCCCTTAAATCTTCTCTTCAGGCTATATACCCTATGTTCCTTAAATCAATCATCATATGGCAAGTTTTTCAGCCCCTTCACAGTAATCGTTGCCTAACTTTTTAATGAATTCTAGTTTCTCAATGTCCTTACTAAAATGTGGCATGAAAAAATGAACAAAATACTTCAGATACAGTATGACCAGTGGGACTATCAGTTCTCTCATTCTGGGTACTATAAGACTATTAATGTTCCCTATGATTACAATAGCTTTTAAAATTGCTATTTTATACTTTTAATTTATACTGAGCTTTCAAGTCACTAAAGCCCCCAAATATTTTTCCATGTTAACTCTAGTTTCACTATAACTTCTCCATTCTGGACTTGCTCAGCTGATTTTTTTTTAACATGAATGTAGGACTTTATATAATCCCAAGTAAATTTTATCCCACTGCATTTGACCCATATTATCAGCAATGATGTCAAATTCAAATAGAAATGGCCTTCACTAATCTGTACATATAAAGTCCTGTGGGCTGCATATTGATTTAATTTTTAAATGAAATATTTTATATTTATGTTTTACTGTATTTTTATTTAGTTTAATATTTTCCAATTATATTTTAATCTTCTTCAAGCTATATTTAGGAATGTTGTGACCCAACACTGTGTTTAACCTTTCTGCTAGAAACTATCAAAATCATTTTGGATATTGACTCTGTTGCTCTACGGTTAGCCATTTCTTTCAGCTTTGTGCAGAATAAGCAAATAAAATTAAAGAGGGAAGTAAGCATTTATTAAATGTCTATAATGTTCCAGGCAAGGTTCAAATATCTCATTTGATTCTCACAGCATGCAAGGGGGTAGGTATTGATATTATTCCCATTTCAAAGCCGAAGAAACGGAGGCAAACAAAAAGTTACCTAGGGTCACATACCTAGGAAGTATCTAAGTTCTGATCTGAACTAAGTTTTTCTAACTCTAGGCAGCACTCTATCCATTGGGCCATCTTTCCACTTTATTTAACTTACTAATAAAAATGCAGAACATCTGAGAGCCAAGACCTGATCCTTGGCATATTCCTCTGAAAAATTTCCTCCAAAGATCATTACTTTAGATATGTTCATTTCTCAATTAGTAAGCATGTATTAAATGCCTACTATGTATTTCACTATGCTAGGAACAGGTATAAAAAGGCAAACTCAGGAGTTCTTGCCTTCAAGGCATTTATGAAAATAAGCATATACATAAGTAATAAGGAAGCTATAGATATAAACTTATTAATTTATATAATAATAAAGGTAACCAGGAAAGGAGGATTCTCTTCTGGGGATGCATTAGCAAGCAACTAGAAGGTCCAGAAAAAAACTAATGAGTACATGTACATAGATTGCCCAGAACATATTCCATTCAAAGGGAATTAGTCAAATCTTGTCATTTGCAGTAGTTATGTTCTACAAAGTCCCCTTGAACACTGAATTAGTGAATACTGAATTATTGCTCCAAGAGGAAATGCTGCAAGCCTTGGTTTACAATCATTACTCTAGCACTTTTCAGATAGCCTCCTTTACAGATCAGCAAATTTTTTTCTTCCTTTTTCTGGGTATACTATATTGTTGACTCATTAACATTTAACTCACATTCAGCAGTACTATAACTCATCCCTGAATATAAAGCATATCACAGCCTTTCTGACAATAGGAACTATAGCTAGCCTGTGCTATGCTTGAGGATCATTTTATACAATAAACAGCTCTAAATGTACCATTAAAAGGACACTTACTTACAAGATGAGAGCTCAAACAGGAAGTCAGAGCCTCACCCTGTCCATCTCAACTGGAAACATGGCTATTGAGCAGTGCACATTTTCCAGTGCTCTGCACATGACTACACTAATGAAAGCATCGCTGATATAGATTTTGGGGTTACAAATAAATTTTAACAAGTAGACAAACTTGCAAATACGAAATGTACAAATAATGAAAATTGACTGCTTTTTCTCTTGGTTGAAACAGAATCAAAGTTTCTATGTCTTGATACGTGAAACAAATTTTTCCTTCAGTGGGGAAAATTTGCTTCTCGCTCATTCTCCTATAATCTTAAAGATTATTTATGCCATTGTTGAACACAGAAGAAAGGAGGAACTTTTTTCTTTATACACCAGAAAATAAAAAGCTGCTGTCATAGAAGAAAACTTAAAAATTCAAATGTTTAGAAAGATTCAAATAGTTCAAATAACAACACACACTGCTTAGACAATTCCCCAATACTACTTTTTGACATTCTCCTAATTTTTGCACCAAGATTCTGACAAAGAAGACCTAGGTGACGATAATAAAACATTTTTTTCCCATCAAGGCCAAGGATTAAGTGACTTAGTTTTTCCTTGGAAAAAAATTACATTTTCTACTCATCTACTTTTTTAAAGAGCACAATTCATAAAACTTCTCAGCTCACTTCTCATTTCTCATTATATGCAATACTTTAGGACTTCTCTAACTGACCATGCCCCAAGAAGTTTCTTATGAGAACAAACTTATCAACTTGTAAGATCTCTTACCCATATATGCCCCTCTTAGGCCATGAACCCAAATCTCCATTTAAGAAGAGAATTCAGCTCATACATCTTATTTCTCCTTCCTTCCCCTCTCCATTTTGTTTGTTGTCTTTTCTCATTAGATGGTAAGCTCCTTAAGGACAGGGATCATCTTTCTTTTTTGGTATTTGTACCGCATCCCCAGGGAACCTAGCACATTATCTGGCCCATAGGAAGTGTTTATTAACTTAGTACAATAAATCCATATATGTATATTGTATGGCTAATTGAGAAAGAAAATGAGGAACAGAAAAAAATTCTAAAAAGGAATTAAATATATCTAGAGAGTAGAAAAAGTCATATGCAAGGTGAGAGGGAAGAAAATAGAGCAAGCTCTTTGAACTGAGGGTCTTTTAAAGTGATTTTATCCAGATGTTGGTCTCATATAGTAATCTTTATTCTTTAAACATTTACAGGCTCTCCCATATAAAATGAGATGACTAGGGAATTTAAGAAGTTGGTCTCTAAATGTTAGTAGGTGTGCCATTGGATGTACAAAAAAAAAAAAAAAACAGATAAAAAGTATTCCAAAATCCAGATGGCATCAAGCAAAAGGGTTTAAGTTAGTAGAGACTGCTCCTCACCTTTGCCACAGACAAAAGTGTTGAAATGTCAAGTGAAAACTAGGTCAAAATAGAGTCATCATACTTTAAAAAAAAATTCACTTCCCATAAAGTGAACATGAACAATGAATATTTGCAATGAATGTCCTCAGTCAGTCGATTTTAAAAATTTCTGAGAGATTCAAATTTAGATGGTATGGTGGTACTTTCTAGAGGCAATGACCCAAGAAAGACAGCTAACTAATTTCTGGGGTGGGGAACTGTTATTGTGTAGGGAAAGTAATTTCTCAAAGGAACATGTATTTGACAAGGAATAGTATTTAACAAATACTATTACAATTTTAAACACATACTAGGACAACTTCATAATTAAGACAAATCCTTGGTAGCATCAGATTCTCTTGGAACTCAGAAGTTTACTTTAAGAAAAAGAATATACCACATTTATCCACATCATGTGGCATCCACTATTAAAAGAGACTTTGCCCAAAAAGAATACTAACTAAATAAAAATAATGCTGTTTGTAGATATACTAAACTACCCAATTGTTTAGATATCTATTTCTGCCATATAGACACTCACAAAGAACATTATGCATTAATATTTCTAGGTAAAAAACACAGAACACATTCTAGTTCAAATATGTCTCTCCTGACAGAGCTTTCTTTGTTCCTGCGATCAATTGTTACTCTAAACCACACTACTCTGGTTTGGAAAGTAACATCAGACAGCAAGGTCTAATAATGTTTAACTTATTGCTACTTTTTATCTGAAGGAATGTATGTTGTGCCACAGAAGTTGAAAAATAGTTACTATAATTGACAATATCTAAGTGATTTGGAATTTGAGAGTATAAACTCATCTACACAACTAACATCCAGGTTTTCTAAATAATAAGAGAGTTTTCAATAGCTTGTTTTAACCATTATAGAAGAAAAATATTTCTAAATTGTATTGCACATTTTCCTACTTTCTTAAGCAGACTATGCAGAATTTAACCATTTCTTCACTATAATAATCAATTACTGTTCTATAATATAGTATTACCCTCCTTTGAGATTATCAATTTCCCTACTCTTAGGAACTTGGGGAGGTAAGGTTGAAAGATAATATTCATGAATAAAAATGCCAACTTTTTGACCTCTATTTTGACTATTCAAGAGGCCTTTTGGGATTTTTTTTTGTTCTTACAGATGTTACAGATAGGTGGGATTGCAAAATAGGTGAGAAGCCACAATGGATTTCAACACTTTCTCAAATTTGGTGATGCATGATCCACTCCCACATGCATACTTACATACTATATTTAAATATACATAAATAGATTTGTCAGTTTCTGGCATGAAAATGAGATAAATTACAAGTAAATGATTCCTGACAACAAAACTATTATGTGTCAGCTTTGCTCATATTAAGAAAGTTATTTTTCAGGGTTCTCTGGTACATCTTTCTATATAAATTTGCTGGTATATAAAAAACACACTTATCTTTAATACATACATGCTCCTCATTGCCAAATATCCTCCTATTTTTGAAAGAAATTTTCCATTTAAAACTTTGTCCAACTACTTGCATATGCCAGGAACTTCTCCAATTACTTGTATCTAATCTTATGACTTAAATTATTTACTGAGATCTAAGAATCAGAGGTTTTAAATCTATAAAAGATCTCAAAGGTTATCTAACCCAAACCTTCAGTTTCATAGGTGAGGAAATTGAGGTCCACAAAAACTATATAAATATTCCAAAGTCACAAAAATGTGTTACTAAATCAGAATTCTACCCAAATTTCTGGACCCAATTCCTGTTTTGTTTACTTTGTACACTAACACTTTCCTAAATTCTAGACTTTAGAAAGGACTGAACAAACAATAGGAAGGTTGTTACCTTTAGAACCGTGTTATACATGGCTACAAAGAGTTAGTATATAGTCACTATTGTAATTTAAATTTTTTAAAAATGCTATGTACCATTGATCCTTATCTTGGACCACTGTTTTAAGGAACTGGGGGGAACAAATTACTTCTGTATAATGTGTTAACTGGTAAAAAGATCTGCCTTCATAAGAATTTTTCTCAAATTTCGCTAAAATCAGTATGGATCATAGTTCTAAACTGCAAGGGTTCTACAAGACTCTTTAATATCATTTTCTCATTTTATAGCTGAGGAAAGCAGTTCCAGAGAAATTATGTGAACTGTCCAAGGTTCCAGATAGTAAGCATTAGTGGTGGGATTGGAATCCAAGGCCTTTTGACTCCAGTCCCATAAACTTTTGTGACTTTAAGTGGCTTTCTTTCCTTCCTCTAATCCTCCCTCCAATTACTTCTCTCATCACTATCAAGTATTTTTAAAATGATTTACTAAATAGAAAGGTTAATTATTCACCTCTAGACAAATAAAAGGGATAAAGTTTGGGGATTTTTAAATGAATGTTACATTGTTTTTATTGAAAACAGAATCAAACCAAGAATTCACTCTATTCAAAGATTTATGAAGAAAGTAGATGAAAATTTTCAGATTTTGAAAAAACTTATAGCCAATTAAGAGGACAAGTGCAAAACACCATTATTTTTATCTCAGCCTTTTCACTCTATTTTATTTGTATTATTCTAGGCAAATCCCTTGGTTACTCTGGGCCTTAATCTCTTCATCTGTAAAATTAGAGCATTAAACCAGACAACCTCTAATCAATTATTATTTATTAATGATCTTGGAAAAATAGGGATAGACTTGCACAAAATAACAAAGAACAAAATTAGCAGAATCAAGAGAATATAGTATACAGTGACAGCAATATTATTTGTTTCTTTTTAACATTTTTATTCAAAGTTTTGAGTTCTACATTCTATACCTCCCTCCCTTCCTCCATTCTACCCTTTATGAGACAGTAAGCAATTATATATTGGTTATATATGTGCAATTATGTAAAAGATTTCCATATTAGTCATTTTGTATGAGGACTTGAATAAAAGAAAAAAATGAAAGAAAGTAGAAAATAACATGCATCCCTCTACATTCAAACAATATCAGTTCTTTTCCTAGAAGCAGATAATATGCTTCTCTCTTAGTCTTTTGGAATTGTCTTGAATTATTGCATTTCTGAGAACAGGTCATTCATCAAACAATATTGGTATTTGTACAATATTCTTCTGGTTCTGTTTACTTCACTAAGTACCAGTTCATGTAAGTCTTTTCATATTTTTCTGAAATTATCCTGCTTGACATTTCTTGTAACACAATAATATTTCATATGCAATTATATACCACAGCTGGTTTAACCATTCCCCAATTGATTGTTTTAAGAATAACTTTGAAAGAATAAGTCATTTTGATTATTACAAATACTCAGATTAACAAAGAACATATGAAGGAAAATATTGATTTGCATCAGAGAAAGAACTGATAAATCGATTTATAGAATGATTGTGTGTGTGTGTCTGTGCGTGTGTGTGTGTGTGTGTGTGTGTGTAATGCTAACCATCTGGAGGGAGTAAGGGGAGAAAGGAAAGAAAAAAGGAAAAAGAGAAATTTACATGATAACTTTGTTATATATTTAAAAGGAATAGCAAGTTGTACATAATAGATTTATTCATGTACAATCTTTTTTTTATTATTACATTATGTTATAAAAATGCTTGTTTTATTCCATAAATTAAAAAGTAAATAAAAATTTAAACAAAATTTACTCTGCGTACCATGCCCTGTGCTAAGTCTTAGGGATACACATATGAAAATGAAACAGACTATACTCTCTAGGAGTTTAAGTTCTAACAAAAACCCATGAAGATAAACAGCATAAAAGGAATAAGCAAAAATATATACAAAGTAGTTAAATTCAAGGTAGCCTAGAGAGGAGGCCACTAGGACATAGGGAAGGAAGGATATCAAGAAAAGCAGATGATAATGTTTGAACTGCTTTTTAAAGAATGGAACTCCTAGAGGCAGATATAAGATTCTAAACATGTGGGAAGACACAAAAATGAAAACTGGAGATAGTTTCACGTGTAAAAAGGAAAAAAAGCCAGTTTAGCTGGGTCACAAAGTTCAGGAGGAAGTTTATATATAATGAATTTGGAAGTATAAGCTTTGGCCAGGTTCTAAGTACCTTAAAAGTTGAAGAAAGTTTATGTTTTATCCTAGAGACAAAAAGAAGTCACTGAAGATAAATAAGTAAGGGAATAACATAGTCACATCAGCACAGGAAAATTAGTTTGGCCACAGCATATAGGATAGACTGGAATAGAGGAGAGACATTTGAGGCAGTACAATGTTTATAATACTCCAGGCAAGAAATGATAAAGACTTGAAATAAGATAGTAGTTTAAGAGTTGTACTGGAAAAGGGCAGAGTCTGGCAATGTATTGGAGATGTGGGAATGAGTCAAGGATGATGCCAGAGTTATAAACTTAGGTAACTGGAAGAACAATTATGTCTTTGATAAAAACAGGGGAGTGTAGAAGAGGGAAGGGCTTGGGGGAAAAGATAATGAGTTCAGTTTTGGACATGCTGAGTTTGATATCTTTGGAATGAATTGAAGCTCACCATATCTGTGAGTCATCTGCATAGAGAGGGTAAATAGTTAAAATTCATGTGAACTAATGAAATTACCATGAGAGAATGCTGAGTAGCAGTTTTTAATCTATGAACTAAAAAAAAAATCTACATTTTAATATAATTTATTTTCTTTGTAATATCATGTATTTAGTTTTATACATTTAAAATGTTTTGAGAAGGGCTCAATATGTTTCAGATTGTCAGAAGGGTCCATCACAAAAAAAAAAAAAAAAAAAAAAAAAAAAAAAAAAAAGATTAGAAATTCTTTATTCAGAGAAAAAAGCAGGATTAGGTCAGAACCTTAGGTAACATCCACTTTCAGGGGACATGACATAGATGATAAGGCAGCAAAGGAAGAGTCAGACAAGAAGAACCAGGAAATACCAGTGTCACAAAATTCAGACAGAAGAAAGAATATATAGGAAGAGAGTGTAGCCCACAGTGACAAATGAGGTGGAGTTGTCAAGAAAGATGAAGACTGGGAAAGGCCTTCAGATTGAGCAATAAGAGACCATTGAGCAATTTAGGTTGAAGAATGAGCTCAGAAGGCAAATTACAAAAGGTTGAGTAAGTGATAAAATAGGAAAAGGAAACAAAGAGCATAGACAGCTTTTTCAGGGAATTTGGTTAAGAAAGGAGAAAAAGAAGATGTTAGCTTCAGAAGATAGTAAGTCTAAGTGAAGAGAGGGAGCATAATGAGCCCAATGGAAGGATAAGCACTTTTAAAATCAGTAAGAAAGAAACCAGTTGATAGGGAGAGGTTGAAAGAAAAGGAGAAACTGGATAACAGAATACTGTCTGCTAGAGAAAATAAAAGGTGATGAGATCAAGAATTCATGTGAGGGAACTGGCCTTGGCAAGAAAAAGAACAACTCTTCCCCCAAGAGTCTGGGGGAAAGGATGTTATCATGAGAGAAGATGTCAAAGGATTTAACAATGAAGGCAGGGCTGATCTTTAATGGCCTCAATTTTCTAAGTAAAGTAAGAGGCAAAATCAGAGAGAAAGGAAGGAGAGGAAAAGTGAGGAAGAGGTAGCTAGAAAAGGAAGGAGTAATTATAGAATAGCTTCTTGGGGGAGATAGAGAATTTAGGGAGGAATACATGAACTGACTTGGTGCAGTAAGAGCTCAACTGAAGTTAAATAATATGGAACTTGCTCCGTAAGAGTGGTAAGTAAGAGAAAGAGGAAATGAATGTCAAATGTTGATGTTATAACAAAAATGGGTTGTTTTTTTTTTAATGATTTCTAATCTAAGAAAATATCAGTACCATATCAGATGGTAGTATTAATGCTCTGATGGTACCAAAAAATAAATCACTTGACTGGGTCACAGAAAAATTAGGGAAAGAATAACTCTTTTTGGAGAGGTTTAAATACATTTTCTACAATAAGGTCCAAGTCCAACCACATATTTTAAAGTTTAATACTGTGATTCTAACAGGAAGAGCTGAGAAGGGAGTATATTTTGCAAGTTTAGAGGGTAACGTGGACAAAACCATAGGAAAAGGAGATGGAAATACTGAAAAATAATAGAAAACAGATCAGTTTTGACTAGACTCTTTTACAGAGTAATATGTTCAATGGTCCAGAGCCTTCCAAAGACTTTGGGCTCACAGAGATCTGTCCATTACCTGTAACTGAAAAGAGCAATTTCTGTTGAATGATAAGGTGAAAAGACACATTATGATGAAGGCATGTACATGGTAATAGCTGTAAAATGCAGAAAACATGCACAAAAGATATGGTGAAGGTAAAAATGCCAAGATTTGGCAATGTACTGCATATTGGGGTAAGAATCAAGAGTTAAAGATGATACTGGGCTTGTAAGCCTGAGTTACTGGGAGGATAATGGGGTCCTTGACAATAAAGAGAGAAGCTAGAAAATAGGGAGAGCTTTGGGGAAAGATAATGGTCTCTAATTTGGATAGGTTGAATGTGAGATACCTATGAGATATCCAGTTTCAGAACAAACACAATATACTGATTGAAGGCAGGGAAGGGGTGCTATGGAGCTTAAGGAAAGATCAGGTTTGGAACAGATGCTATAGGAAATAGGAAAGAAAATTTATCAGCAAAAAGAACCACACATTTGGCTTGCAGCAGTGAGGGCCAAGTTGACAGAAGAAAACAAATATGCAGAGGATCTAATAGGTAGTGATTTCCTGTTTTCCTCCACTTTCACTGAACTTGAGGCCACTGAACTCTCCTGATCACAATTTTATTTTGATTCTAGACCCTCTACCCAGAGATAAAAACAAGAAAATTTACAAAACTAAAAACATAGATCAAATATTTAATGATTCATCTACCAAGAGTTTTTTTCAATGCTGTCTTCTGGTCATAACAGCTATAACAGTTACAACAACTATTACAACAAAACACTAAATATTTGTCCTGTCCTATAATGGGAAGCAGGATTTCCCCCCCATACTGTTCATGCATCTAGTTAGCACTTTCCAATTAGGAACTACCTATGTATGTTGTGCTCAGCACAATACTCCCAAACTCTGAAAAGTATTTTATAATTTAAAGCTTTTAAGTCTCAATATTTACTAAGCACTTAGGAAGTTTGGGCCAGGAAGATCTAGAAATGGAACATGATCCTAAATTTAAGGAATATCAGAGGTCAAAACATTTGTGGAAAATACAGACGAAGGAATACATAATACTAGATTTTGAGTCTAGAGATCTCCTACTCCCTTTTCACTTTAAATCTAAGGTCAGCAGACATCATCCATTGTCACTTCTTTAATCATTTGACATGACAACTATGCTGGTGACATAATGACTTTTTCTTCCTTCTCCATTGTAGGGTTCTTGTTGGTTTTCTGGAGGTCTCTGGAGCAGCCTTCCTTTCAATTGAGCAATCACTACAAGAATAGCCAAGTGTTAAAAGTCCAAATCTTTTATTATCTCCTTCACAATCTGGTTTCCTTGCCTGGGGCCTGGGCCAGCTTTCTGGAGAGCCTTCAAACTGGCTTTGGTCTCAGTGGGGGAAGTGCAGGAGGCCAGCCACCACGGTGGTGTGAGGTGAAGTGAATCTGTCTCTGAATCTGAAGCTTGTACTTCAGCCTCCAGCCACCACAAAGGTGGACTATGGAATGAATCTGGCTCTAAGTCCCTGCTGGCTGTTATATACTCTATTATAATTACATCATCATAGATGTAAATCTTGTAGAACTATATTAAGTACTAAGTACATGTACTGAACTAGAGAACTGTAAGCACTATGCCAAACTAAATAGCCATTGTCTTATCAATTCCACTTAGCACCTTGTAAGAATCCTTTATTTCAAGTACAGGGTTCTGACCCACAACACTCCATCTTATATTTCAGGCTATCCCAGCCTTCCTTGGTAACAGTTAACTGATTTGATATAGTCATTTTATTAATATTATAATAGAAATAAGCTATAGGAGGTCCTCAAAAATCCTTCTCTTTTCAATTCCTTTACCACACATTCATTATAAGAAAGGTCTACTAGCAACAACTATTACATGGTCTACTGAATTACAGTTATCCCTTCTACTTCTGAGGGATCAGAGGAATGATGCCCCTTCTCAAACTGGAAAATCCAAATAAATTTTTTTTGCCCTCCCTTCCTACCACAGAAGAAATCTGAACTGTTATGGTATTAGGGGATAAAATATGTTGATATTTTACAATACTACATATTTTATGCATTTCTGAATTTTTAAACTTTTTCTGTATCATCTATTAATTTTCATGTGTTGTCTTCTGCAAAACTCCTCCAAAATTCTCATTTAATTTCTTATGCTAATCCAATATATAGAAACTGCAATGGGGAGTAAAGTTGAAATATGGAAGGGATAACTCTAATTTGTAAAAAAAAAATAAATTAAAAGTATAAAAATTATTACAGGTAAAGCTGCAGTGAAATCTCTCTGGAATCAATTTAAAATTCCTCTCACACATACTAGGATGTGGATTTTCATGATGCTATTTTCTATTACTCCAAAGAGTTCTTCTTCATAAAAGGATGCTGACCATTTGCTTAAGGGATCTCTTTGAGCTGAAAAGAATTTATTATTCCAGATCTAAAACAACCATTTATGAATCAGTAACCTACTTTGACTACTTTCAAATACTGAAGTTCAAAGTAGAGGAAACTAAATTGTGCAGTATAGTGCTAAACTAGCATCACAAAGAACCATTTCAATATGCCAGTTATTTTCATATATAAGTAATAATTACTGAAAATTAAATACAACCATATTATTTTTTTCATATAGTTTGTTCCAATTATTCAAAGGTCCTTTTAAAGTAAATGCCCTAAACAGAATTTCATATACTAAATGCCTGCTATAGCAACATCAAGTCTACCTGGTAAGAAATTATTTTATTCAAGGTAAACATTCTACACATCAAGACCCATGACCAAATATATGTATGACATAAACAAAGTGAAGACTTCTAGTCTACCACATGTGAAAAGCATATCTACAATTCTCTGAGCTAAAATCACTACATGAATCCACAGAACAAGCATATTTCAAGGACCACATAAGGGGCATTTTAAAGAGAGATTTGCATCTGAAAGTAAAAGATATTTTAATGGAACTGAAACAGAGAGTTTATCTATTATTAGAAAACACTTGTTTTTTAGGGTGAGTGAATTACAAGCTATGATATATTAAATTAGCCAGTGTTTCGGAGTGTAAGGCTAGTACATGCTAGCCAAGTCATAGGCCCCTTCCCTTTCCAGTGCTTCCCTACTTCATCTAAAAAGCATCCTTCCAATCTCCAAAGTCTTCAGTTTAAGACCTGAAATGCTAGAAATGCGTACACTTCAGAGAAACTCCAATGAAAATAGGAAAAACCTTCTTAACTCGGTTATTACTACAGATTATCAGATAGCTGAAGTTAACCCATTCTCCACCAGGTTTCTTTTAAGGTACACATAGAACAATCAACAACTACCCAGCCTGACCCGGGTTCGGTCAGGTGCGGAAGGCAGAGCATGCGTGAGGCCCCTGCTCTCTGGGGCATCGGGAAGCAAACTCTCCTGGGGAATACACACACACACACACACACACACACACACGCACACGCCTTGCTGGAAATCACCCTCCTCCCAACCTCCCCAAATCCTCAAGAACCCAAAAGAATGCTTCCGTCTCCTCCAGCTCCCGCTCCTAGGTGGATCGCAACTTCTGGCGTTGGCACCTGCTCCCTCACCTGAACCCGGAAAGCCACGGCGGGTGCTCCAGCCCAGCTCTCCCTTGCGCGGAAGGGCGGCCGAAGCCGTGAGTCACTCGCGGGAGCAGCAGGGGCAGCAACAGCCAGCGAGCTCAGCTCATCCCTGTCACTGCCCACCCAGCCACCTGTCCCCTCCAGACGCGGGAGTCAAGCGGGGCTGCAGCCACGGAAAGGGCCGGAGAGCGGCCAGCGCTTGCTCACCTGGCTCCCCGCTGTCCATGTTCGCTCGCAGCTCCCTGGTTCCCGTGATGGTCAGCGCCGGAGTGAAAGGCTCGGATCGCACTGCAGCCGCCTGGACTGAAGCTAGGGCTGGGGCCACCGAGAGTGCTTCAGCAGCCGCCACCGCCTGCGGAAAGTACCCACCCACCCACTCCTTCCCTGGAGGCCCGCACCTCCTGGAGAGCGCCTTCCCGGGGCGTCACCCAACCACCTGACCCGCCAGACCTGGGCACTGCGCTCCGCTCCGCCCCGCAGAGTCAGCAGCGGCAGCAGCGGAGAGCTCGCTCGCAGCCACCCGGGAGGGGCTGGGCCTTGGGCGGGGAAGGATGCCCACTGGAGGGAGAGTTATCTTCTGGAAGGAGGAGGAGGCATGGGATGGAAGGAGGAGAAGTGACAGCAGCTGCTGGGGGGAGGGGAGCAGAAGCAAACCATAAAGGCGGAAACCACGGGATGCTCAGGGGGAGGGAGAAGAGCGACGTGTGCATTTATCAAGTTACTTTTGTTTTAAGCAAACATTTCTCCTTGATGTTTGTGAAACCTTCTGCTGGTATCATTGGTACCTGTTCATGGCTGGTGTCAAAATAATAACTAGCATTTGTAGAGAGTTTTAAGGTTTGCAAAGTATCTCATATATATTTTACCTGATTTGATCCTAAGAATAATCCAGCTAGGTAGTTTCTGTTATTATCCCCATTTTACAAACAAGAAAATGGACTTAGGACAGATTTGAAGTTCCCAAGTTCACATAGCTAGTAAATAACTGAGGCAGGATTTTAACTCGGGTCTCCTTTATTCCGGGTCTAATACTGTCTATTTGGTCACAATAGGAAGGTTATTTTGAAATGGTTTTGCATTGTTTATTATTTCATTATTCCTCCTCCCATCATCATCAAGAGCCTGGCACTTAGTGGAGATAGAGATAGAAACTGGAACTGTGATTTTATCATATGGCAAGCACCTAAAAATGCTTATTGATTCACTGATTTTCACAAATGCACTATTATGATCAACATTTGCCTATGTATGATTAATGCCAAAGGGTTACAAAGTTTAAAATGTACTGTTATTTACTGCATAGGAAATTGTTTCTACTGAAATTGCACACTAATACGGTAACTACTTAACCCATTCATTAGTTAATACATTAACTAATATGAGTTGTAAATAAAGTACAAACATCTTTTGTTAGGACACTTGGAAAAAATTAGTCCAATTTATTGATAGCTAAATATAGATTGTTAGATGATGAATGTGGAAGATATCCATTTGGGAATGGTTTAACTGAGAAGAACCAGTATTAAGGATAATTATTTTGTGACTGAAAGTAATCTAATGCATGTAATTAACTAAAGAATTAAACATGAAGATCTTTTGGAATTTGCTATTTAAAATAAATAAATTTCCAAAAAGCAAAAATCTGGGGGCGGGGGGGGGGGGGTAGATCCACATCCTTTAGGGAATGGCTAAACAAATTGGGATACATGAAAAAAATGGAATATTACTATATTTTTTAAAAAAGGAATAAAAAGAGTCTATGGAGGCACTGAAAAATGTACATGAACTGATACAAAGAGAAGTAAACAGAACCAGAAAAACAATCTGCACAATGACTACAACTATGCAAATATAAAGAAGAACAGCAAACATTTAAATAGGATCCTGTGTAATTATGATAACCAAGCTTGACTGATATTAACAGAGATGAGAAAACACCTACTTCCCTTTTTTACAGAGTCAATATACTATGGTGATAGAACAGAACATATACTGTTAGACTTGATTGGTTTGTTGATTTATTTTGCTGAACTGATTTTTTAATTATTTGTTATATGGGATGACTTGTTGAGAAATGAATATTAAAAACAAAAGGCACAACTGAACATTGTTAACTGCCCCCAAATCTCCTTACTATTTTTGTTATTTTTACTATTTATCATTTTTGCATTTCCAAAGTATTTTATAATAGTCTATCTTATGCCATTTTCAACTCCCTAAATTTTTAAATTATATATTTTTAGATATTTGATTAAATATTTCCCAATTAAATGCAAAAAGTTAAAATTCATTTTTAAAAATTTCGATTTCCCTGAATGGATGTCCATCAGTTGGAGAATGGTTGAATAAATTGTGGTATATGAAAATTATGGAATATTACTGTTCTGTAAGAAATGACCAACAGGATAATTTCAGAAAGGCCTGGAGAGACTTACACGAACTGATGCTGAGTGAAATGAGCAGGACCAGGAGATCATTATATACTTCAACAACAATACTAGATGATGACCAGTTCTGATGGATCAGGCCATCCTCAGCAACGAGATCAACCAAATCATTTCTAATGGAGCAGTAATGAACTGAACCAGCTATGCCCAGAGAAAGAACTCTGGGAGATGACTAAAAACCATTACATTGAATTCCCAATCCCTATATTTATGCACACCTGCATTTTTGATTGCCTTCACAAGCTAATTGTACAATATTTCAGAGTCTGATTCTTTTTCTACAGCAAAATAACGTTTTGGTCAGGTATACTTATTGTGTATCTAATTTATATTTTAATATATTTAACATCTACTGGTCATCCTGCCATCTAGGGGAGGGGGTGGGGGTGGGGTAAGAGGTGAAAAATTGGAACAAGAGGTTTGGCAATTGTTAATGCTGTAAAGTTACCCATGTATATATCCTGTAAATAAAAGGCTATTAAATAAAGAAAAAAAAAATTTGATTTCCAAATTATCTTGCTTCCACTAGCCCTCCCTTGCCCACTGAAAAGGCAAGGATTAAATGCAATATCAATTATCTATATAGTCATGCAAGACATATTTCCATATTAGTCATTCAACTCCTTAAATGTTAATTATAATCTTTTTTATAGACAAAAGCTATATTAGAGATTCATCCAATAAGTCTCATCTAAAGACTATAAATGATATACCTATAGTCCTCATCCTTTTTAGTCTTATCCTTCTTGATCCCCATACAACCTTTGACATTATCAATCACTGTCTTTTCCGTGATATTTTCTTTTTCCTGTATTTTCATGACATTGCTCTCGTCTGTTTTTCATCCTACCTATCTGAACACTTCTCATTCTCTTTTGCTGGCTTTTCATCCAGGTCATACTTGCTAATGCTGGATAAAGCCCAAGGCTCTGTCCTCTATATTATCTCTCTTGATATTATCTCTCATCAATTCCTATGAATTCATCTATCATCTCTACGCAGATAATTCTCAGATTTGTTTATCTAGCCCTAACTTCTCTTATGATCTCAAATTTCTCATCTTCTATTGTCTGTTAGACTTCTCAAACTTAGGTCTTAAACTGAATGTATACAAAACAGAACTCATTAGCTATCCCACTACCTTCTTCTAAACTTCACTTTTGCCCCACTGAAAACATCACTATCCTCCAAGTAACCTAAGTTCATAAACTCAACTCTTCATGCACTCCACATATCCAATCTGTTGCCAATTTTCTATTTATTCTAATTTTGCAATGTCTTATTTATAACCTTCTCATGCCTGGACTATTGCAATAGTTTTCTAGTTGATCTCCTTGCCTCAGGTGTCTTCCCACTCCAAGCTATCTTCTTCTTAACTGCCAAAGTGATCTTTCCAAAACACAGGTCTAGTCATGTCATTCAGGATCAAAAGTTAAAAACCTACATTTGATTTTTAAAGCTGTTCAAAACTTGAAGCCTTCCTATCTTTCCAATCTTCTTATACTTGACTTTTATCCACATACTCTATGATTCAGGAGACTGGTCTTCTTATTCTATGAACAGGACATTTCAACTCTTGACTATGGACTTTTTATTGGTTATATGAATGAAATGTTTTTCTTCCTTGTCTCAGCCTCCCAGTTCTCTTGATTTCCTTTAATATTCAGCTACAATCTTACCTTCAACAAGAAGCCTTTCTTGGTCTGGGGCAAACCATTCCCCACTGCCTGTGCCTTTTCTCTAAAATTACTTCCAATTTACCCCCTGTATATATATACAGGGGGTAAATTGGAAGTAATTGTATGTACATACACATTTCTCATGCATTAAAATGTGAGAATAAAGATTGTTTTTGTCTTTCTTTATATCACCAGAACTTAATATAGTGTCTAGCATATAATAAATATTTGATTATTTGAATTGACTTTTTGATTGTATCAAGCCCATAACCCATCTAAAATTCTATGTCAATATATTGTGGTATTTGAATGTGATGGAATGTTATTATTCAATAAGAAATGATGATCAAGCTGATTTCAGAAAAGCCTAGGAAGAGTTACATGAACTGACACTGAGTGAAGTTAGCAGAACCAAGAGAACTTTATACACAATAACAGGAAGATTTTTGTGATCAGCTATGACAGACTTAGTTCTTCACAGCAATATAGTGATCCAAAAATAGTTCTAACAGATTTGGGATGGAAAATGCCATCCACATCCAGAGAAAAACATGGATATTGAATGTGGATCAAAGCATACATTTTTATTTTTTGTTTCTTTTTATTTCTCGTGGTTTTTCCTTTTTATTTTGATTTTTCTTTCACAAAATGACTAATATGGAATATGTTTAAAGTAACTGTACATTTATAACCTATATCAGATTGCTTGCTATCTTGCTGGGAGGGGAGAAGAAAGGAAGGAAAAGAGAAAAAAATTGGAACTTAAAATCTTTAAGAAGTGAAAGTAAAGGTTAAAAACCTTTCTTTACATGGTACTGAAAAAAAAATGCTATTAAGTGGAGGGGGTGGGAAATTCCAGGTCAAATAGTTCTCAAGCTCCTATTTTCCAGAGAGATGATACATAAATTAAACTCAATAGATTTTCCTCAATAAATACTTCCTGAAAATAGTTGGCAACTCCTTCATCCAGGATACCCTTCACTCTCTGTTTTCCTGACACTCCTCTACTCTTATTTTCCTAATTACCTGAGCACCCTTTCTTGTCTCAATAGACTTCTTAACCACTATGTCTTAATGTCATCTAATATCTGTCATGAGCTTTCCTCTTTTCTCCTTATACACTCTATACATTCTCAGTAAGCTCATCAGCTCCTGTGGGAGCTATTATTATCTCTTTGCAGATAATTTTCACATCTATATTTCCATCTCTAGTATCTTTCCTGAACTCCAGTTCCACAATCCAAGTTACCTTTTAGCAACCAACTAGAAGTTTGCTTTTTAGGGAGTACATTTACATAATGTCACCAGGCTCTAAAATGTTTTTGGCATGTTCCAAAATAAATGGATGGGTTCATGAAATGTCTAACCTTGAATAATTATTATTAGCTTAATCATTTTAGTGACAGAGATAGAACATTATGTTCACACAGAGGGAAAAAAATATCCTGTATTTAACATGGAAGTTTTCTGATTATCCTTTCCTTTCATTTACTACATTTTGAGGGCGAATAAACTATATGTACAACACAACTACAAGTCATACTATGTTACATGTTCTAAAATAAATGGGATTTTATATTTTAAAATTCAGAGAGATCTTGAGAGAGTTGCTAATATTTAGATAACATGCTTGGATCCATTTATCTTACTCATAATTTAAGAAACTTCTTGCTGGGATAGACTTTGGTTTTTTTTTTTTTTTTTTTTTTCCTGAGGCAATTGGGATTAAGTGACTTGCCCAGGGTCCCACATCCAGGAAGTATTAAGTGTCTGAGTTCAAATTTGAACTCAGGTCCTCCTGATTTCAGGGCTGGTACTCTATCCACTGCGCCACCTGGTCGTCCCGATGGGGTATACTTTTGACATGTATCTATTTTATCTTATAATTACATAGTGCTGAGTGGGGATATAATATTTTGTTTCTTTCTTCTTCTTCCTCCCCCCCCCCCAATTTCCTTCCATAGCCATACTCCACAAGAAAGGATCTCTTGATAACATGAGACATACAAAGATATTTAATACATTGAAAATGTAATTTAATACATTGGTAAACTATAGTATTAAGGCCTCATCTGATTTCCCTTAATGCTAGCAGTTTGAGGAAATTGGACAAAATGAGGTAAGAAACCTCTTAGATTGGTCAAAAATAATCCCCATTGTAATATATCAAACTTTTGCAAAAACAAAGTAACATATGCCCCAAAACAACTTGGCACCACTGCTGATTTTCCACACCTGAATTGTTAAGAGCAAATTTTTTGGGTGTCTAGGACATTGAAAATAGGTTATAAAAACCAAAAATTTAATTTGATGACACAAGAAATGGGAACTTTTTTTTTTTTTTGCTTCAATGTACACCAGAGCTATCTTCTTATATTTTCTTAATGGGAAGTATAGAATTGTGGGAAGATGTGGCTGTATGTGAGTCAGATGATCTGCCATGTACCAGCTTGTGATCTTGGAGAAGTCACTGGACTTCTGAGTTCCACATCCCTCATCTATAAAATGAAGAGATTAAAAGGGACAGCTAGATGATATAGTGGAGAGAGCACCAGCCCTAGAATCAGGAGGACCTCAAGTTCAAATCTGACCTCACACACTTAACACACTTCCTAGCTGTGTGACTCTGTTGCCTCAAAACACACACACACACACACACACACAACAAAACACAAACAAAAAAGAAGGAATTAAAATAGCTACACTCTCTGGTCTCTTCCAACTCTAAATTCTTCAATGGAAATAGGACAGGAATGATTGAAAACAATGGGTGTTACCCATTTCAATGAAACTGTGGCCTAGTTGGTATATATTCCTGCTTTCTTCCCCTGGGAAAACTCTGTTGCCCATGCCTTTGTTTCATGGGTTACCAAAGCCAGAGAGAATCTGTCCCTGTGGCCAACCCAGTGAGCCTCCCTTACTTGCCTAAGCCAGTCCTAAGAAAGCAAACAACAGTGTGTTGCTGGGGTTCATATAAATGCTTCTCTAGCTTGGTAGAACCTTCAAGAGCTTGTGTCTTATTATACAACAGTCTTGCAGAATGTGGCAACAACACATCTGTACCATGAGACATAGGAGAAGGATTTTTGTCAATGAATGTTATATTAAACTTAAAATTGAAGATTTTTTTTAAGTGAACAGGTATTGAGAGACAAGTATTTCAAATATTTAATAGTCATATAAATTAAACACAGAATTTCCTAACAAGAATATATATATCATAGTTGTAAGTTTGTCTATGTTAATAAAATACATAAGCCATTTAATTTTCCCCATATTTTTGTCCATTTCCAGTTCTGTGTTTGTCATATCACTCTAGGTTTGGGGTCTGAATGTAAATAAACACATGCTATGTTTACTTATTTTTTCTTTTTCTTCTGTTTTTTTTTTTTCTCTCATGGTTTTTCCCTTTTGTTCTGATTTTTCTCTGTCATTAAGATTCATAAGGAAATGGTTTTTTTGAAGAAGGTACATGTATAACCAGAAAAAAATAAAATAATAAAAAAATAAAAAAGAAGTGAGAACTTTTTTATAATCTACAGTAGAAATTCTTAACCTTTTTTGTGTTATGAATCACCTAACTCTTTTCACCTTGATGAAGCCTATAGACTCCTTCTCAGAATAACATTTTTAAAATGTATAAAATAAAGTACATAAAATAAAAAGGAAATCAATTACATTAGGATATATTATCAGAATTAAAACAAGCAAACAAAAATTGAATTCATGGACTTTCAGTTTGAAACATTCTTTGTTGTGTCCTGCTTTCTAGAGCCCACAAGTGACAAAATATACCTTATTTTCTAGAGCCCCACACCAGAGTGATTAAAATACTGAGTCCTGCTTTCCAGAGTCCCCAAGTTGGGGTGATTAAAATATCTTTTCCTAGTGGGAAGTGATGAGGCACCATCCCAAGGATGGTGGAAAAATGGAATCCATTTATTACAAGGTCTTTTCCCCTTTTATACCCTCATACCCTTAAGTAACAAAAACATTGGGAATGCGCTAAGTATATACTGTGCACATGGCACCACATAAACAACTTGCTGTTGTATGTAGTTTGCCACCTGGTATCACTCTTCCACCTGGTATCTCTCTGTTTCAATCACAACACAGATTGTCACTGCCCCCTGACTTTTCAGGAAGGCTGAGAGCCCTTAGAGGAGATGGGGAGCTGAACCAGACATTGTCAGCAAGTTCCCTCTGGGCTGAAGGGTCTTATACCTCACCCAGAGTTTCCCCACTGACTGTGACCCTCTATAATTCTTGGTGTAGTTTAGAAAGCAAATTGGTACTACATCCCAAAAGTATTCATATCCTTACTACACTATGACCCAGTAGCACCACTCACCACTAGGTCTATACTCCAAAGAGTTCCAAGAAAGAGAAAAACAACCCATATACAAAAAGTATTTATCACAGGTGTGTGTGTGTGTGTGTGTGTGTGTGTGTGTGTGTTTATTAGTTTGTTTTGCAATAGCACAGAAATGGAAATTCAGATCAATTAGGTAATAGCTGGACAAGTTACTGAATATGAATATGACAATAAAACTGTGATATAAGAAATGATGAAGGGAATGATTTCAGAGAAACCTGGGAAGACATATAAACTGATGCAAAGTGAAGTGAGCAGAACCAGGAGGATGTTTTATAAATTTATAAAACAATTCAGTGAAGACAAAACAACTTCAATAGATATATAGGATGATGACCAAACACAGGTCCAGAGGACTTATAATAAAATATGCTACTTGTTTCCAGATTCAGAGTACAGTTGGACTCAGAGAGCTGATGGACTTAAGAGTGCAGATAGAAAGATATATTTTTAATATGGACAATACAGGAATTTGTTTTGCCTAATTATATGTGCTGATAACTGGATTGTTTTTTTCTTTCTTTCTTTCTCAATGGATGGTCACAACAGAGAGGAACAGGAAAAAGATCTTCACTGACAGAAAAATGAAAATTTAATTAAAATATAGAGCATACACGTAACTTAAAAAAATAAAAGACCCAATTTAGAGATTTGTGCTAGGAAAAGTCAAACCTTATTACTGTCCTTTTTTCTCTCTTCCTTTCAACTCCCTTTTTCCTAGGTAGTTGACATAAAGGATAGAATGTTAAACATATACTCAGAAAAACTTGAATTGGAATCTTGCTTCAGGAAGTGAACTAGCATTTATTAAATACCCACTATTTGCCCAAACACTATTCTAAGTGCTAGGGATACAAAGAAAATATAAAAATAATTCAATACCAGTTCTCATAGTCTAAAAGGATAGGTAACAAAAAATACAAAAATGGTATATACAAGATAAATTGGGATGCAATCTCAGAGGGAAGGCATGAAGATTAGGGGCAACTAGAAAAGGTTTCTTGCATAGTGTAGGAGGCTTACTAGCTTTGTGATTCTGGACAAATCATTTATCTTGTCCTGGCTTCTGTCCTTTCAAATATAAAATGAAGATAATAATAGCACCTACCTTCCAAGTTTATTTTGAGGATCAGTTAGATTATCTATGTTAAATGATTTAGGATAGAGTTAGGTACTAGACATGTGATTTCATTGATATAAAGAACTCCTAGCTGAGAAAATTCCCTGTACCAATGCAGGTCAGACCCTTCTCTGCCACTTATTCTTTCAGAAGATTGCTTAGAATACTGTGAAAGTAAATGACTGCCTAGGGTTACATAGTTAATGTTCCTTTTTCTGAAATTTGGCAGTCTAAGGAGCATTGTATCTGATTGGAGAAGAGGAAGAGAATAATAATCATATTCCTAAAGCCTCTGTTTTGTATGTGTTTTTTTCTCTTTTTAAAGAAACCTAACAATTGAATAGGTGACTGAATTTCTAGCTTTTTAAAAATTTTTATGTTTATGTAAGATGTGTTTCTGATTCCTCTCAGAAGTCTTGAGGAAATAGATCAGTGGCACAAGGAAGGTAGAAAATGTGTGCATAATCTTTATTGGCAATTCTTTTAAAGTGAAATGAAGGATGCTTCTGTAGAATGCATCAGCATTCCCACTGTGTCAGTAGGATTTTGATCTCAACACACATAATCCTCTATGTCCTGGCCTGGATCCAATTGTAATAAAAGGTAGCCCACCAAATCTTTGTCTATTGTGTTTAATGATGGCAGCAGGTAGAGATCTGGGAAGTTTTCAACCCTTAAGAGAAATGGAAGAATATTGAATACTATATTTACATGTATTTGGAAAAATTAAATACTATTGAAGAAAAAAAATTAAGAAAATTACAAATTTCAGTCAAAGGTTAGTGAAAACAAAAATGTAACATTTTCCCAATCAAGAGAGAGAGAAATGGGAGACATATCCTTCTTCAGCATAGTTTGAGTTGCGTAGGAAGAAATAGATGCTGATCCCATAAATGAGAGACTTTCAGCAAAGAGACATAATTTATATCTCATACCCACTTGACTTAACTGAAATAAGTCTTTGGGACAAATGTGAAAAACTAGAGTGCACCATTATAGTATAAGTGATAGGCTTCTCTATTCACTAGATGAGGGTGCAGTGTTCTCTTTTATCAACCTATCCTCAACTCTGTATGATATTATCTATTTCATGTAGAGTTTATTCCATTGCACATGGTTACTTGAATAAATCCCCCTCACATCATATCTCTTTCAGGCTATACAATTATGAAATATTGTCATGGTTTTTTCCCTGTCCATTTCTGGGAGGGAATGGAGCCTCCCTATGAACAATAAGAATGGAAGTAACAAAGCGTTTTCATTGAAGTTACTATTATTATTATATCTTACATACTTCTTAGTGCTTGGTAGGTTATTTTTTATTTTGAATTATTAGCATGAGCCAAATTAGGGTTTTTGAAGAATCAAAGAATTTTTAAAAACCTGAAACTTCCTCCTATTTTAATGTATATTGCAAAGTAAAAACACTGAGATTGGAGAAATGTACTACTGTTTCATTGTTAGTTACACCGAGTAATAAAAATGCATGTTTGACTGCCAACTTAATGACAAAGCAATAAAATATTTTCCCCAGTCATATGCTTTCAGCACTTCTGCATTAAATCATCATGATGCTTTCAGTGTTTCTACTATTTCCCAAAGGTAGCATCACTCAAAATGATATGGCATAAGCCAGTTCTCTATTAAACCTTGAAAGTAAAAGAGAGAAAAGCTATCTCTTAACCTTTTCAAGCATTCTCTTCTAGAGCCCAGTATAAATCTAGGGGAGAATCTCTTCCTTAAGAAATGGGCAAATTTGGGGGCGGGAAGGGGGTGAAGGAGGAAAAAATTTGGAACGGAAGGTTTTGCAAGAGTCAATGTTGAAAAAATTACCCATGATATGTTTTGTAAATAAAAATATATAATAATAAAATAAATAAATAAATAAAAAGAAATGGGCAAAATGTAACATATATTGGATTACTTGCCATTTAGGAGAGGAGGTGGGAGAAAAGGGGGAAAATTGGAACACAAGGTTTTGCAAGAGTCAGTGGTGAAAAATTATCCTTGCATATATTTTGAAAATAAAAAGCTTCAATTAAACAAAAGAATAAAATCTATAAAGAAAAAAAAAAGAAATGGGCAAAAACATAATAGAATAAAAAACAATAACAACAACAAATAAACTGCTGCTCTCTACATTTCCTACTCAGCTGCACTGTTGTGGATTTCTCTGTCATCTCCCAAAGCAGGTTATCTTCTTTTCCTCCTTTCCTCCACTCCTGCCAGCGTTTCAGCTTCCTTTTATTTTGCTTAATTTTTAAAATTTCAATAGTGCTCTATTTTTTCAAGTACATATATAGTTTTCAACATTCATTTTTGTAAGATTTTGAGTTCCAAATTTTTTCACTCTCCCTCCCTTCCTTCCCCCTTCCCCATGACAGCAAGCAATCTCATATAAATTAAACATATACAATCACTTAAAACATATTTCTATATTAATCATGTTGTGAAAGAAAAATCAGAACAAAATGGAAAAACCATGAGAAAAAAAAATCAAAGAAACAAAAAAAAAGTGAAAATAGTATATGTCAATTTACCTTCAGCCTTCACAGTCTACTCTCTTGGATGCAGATGGCATTTTCTATCCCAAGTCTATTGAAATTGTCTTGGATCATTGCATTGCTAAGAGCCAAGTCCATCACAATTGGTCATCACATTATCTTGCTGATGTTGTATCCAAAGTTTTCCTGATTCTGCTCACTTTGATGAGGTGCCAGAATTGAGGGTAAGAGATCCCCTCTGGTCGATTTTGAAGATTCCTTGTGAAAGAATTTTCAAACCCAAAGTCTTTGGCAAAAGGGGATTTATTTACACTAAGAAGACAGCTTGCTAGGAAGACAGCTTCCTTAGTGGGCAGGTCTTGTTTAGAAATTAGCAAGAAGAAAATATCTTTATCAGTGGGCAAAATCCTGTTAGGATTTAGCAAAGATTCAGAGTTGAAAGTAACCTTTTATTAGTCTTCTGAGGCTTTATTGGGGTTTGCCCAGCCCCCCCAATCTTGGAGCAGTTTGAGAGACTAATCTCCAATTCAATAGAGGGTGGTGATTATGCTCCTAGCCAAGATCTCCAATTAAATGAAATTACTTATCATGAATGGATGTAGCCCTTCCCAGGGTTTGAGACTCAGGAATTCCCCCCCCAAAGGGGGATGCAGTTTCAGGGCCTCACTCAAAGGTTGAAAGGGATACAACTTACATCAACTTCACTCAGCATCAGTTCATGTAAGTCTTTCTAGACTTTTCTGAAATCAGCCTGCTCATCATTTCTTATAGACAAAAATATTCCATTATATTTATATACCATAACTTATTCAGCCATTTCCCAACAGATGGCATCTACTCAATTTCCAATTCCTTGCCTCCACAAAAAGTCAACTTCCTTTTATGTATTGTCTTTCCCCATTAAGTTGTAAACTTCTCCAGAGTTTCTTTTTCTCATGAATATCCTCAGTGCTCTTAGCATAGTAAGTAGCATAGTAATTTATATCCAATGACAATCCTACGGCCAGGGAGGTAAGGGAAAAAAGAGACAGACAGACAGACAGAGACAAAGAGACTGATGGAAAGAGACAGAGATAGAGAGGGAGAGAAAAGAAAAAAAAAGAAATTTACATGAAAACTTTATTATATATTCAAAAGAAATAGCAAGTTGTACATAATAGATTTTCACTTTCGTTTACAATTATCTTTTTTATTATACTATGTTATGGAAATGCTTATTTTATTCCATAAATAAAAAATAATGACTGTTCATTGATTGATTGCTTTCTCATCTATTCTCTATCTTCCCTTTATTTAATTCCTTTTTCTTCCCTAAGAAAATGCCTATACAATGAGGGCTATGAAACATTCTGGGAAAGGTCTTTTTCCCTCCTATCTCCCTCCAAGCCTTAGGAGATCAATAAAACTTCAGAAACTAGAAGCCTTAGAATTCTTTAAACTCTGTTTTTTTAGTCAGAGAGTTTAAAAGTTGGCCAGAATATACACCTAAAATATTTTTTATCCCCATTAACCCTTCCTTTCAAACTTCAGTCTGATATGCTGTGAATAAAGTGAATTTATTTCTTTTCACTAATCTCCATGTTGGAGCTTAGAGCTTTAGTGATCTAATGGGCCATGGTGAGGATGTGTAACTCTTCATTCCAACCAAAATGAGCCTCATTGCCCAAGGAAATTTGAATTGGACTCCACACAACAAATCAGTAATAGAGGTGGTAAGATTTACATGGACCGAGGGAATGTCTATATGTATCAAGTCATGGATCCACCCAAGTTTCAATTTCTTATATATGATTATAATGTAAACAAATAGACAATGCTATTGTTAACATAGTTTGTTATAACCTGCACTAGAATTTATTATGATGTATCATTATTTCTAAGACTAGAGTATGCAACATGATCTTTTCAATCATGATATAGTTATCTCCTTAATTTATCTTTATGATCAGTAAAATACTATTGAGTCAGCTAAAATTTCACTTAGGCAGTAGCTAATATTAGTGACTGCACAGGATTTATGGCAGGAGAAGGGAATTGGAATTATGGTTATTGTTTCAAAATGAAACAACATTAATTTACACTAATTTGCTGCTGATGGAGAAATTGTTCCAGTGATATGAAATACAATTTGGAATTATGCAATGAAAGTCAGTAAGCTGTTCATGCCCTTTCACCATATCATCTTATTACTATAAATATGATCTAAGGTCCTTAAGGAATGATAAAATAAATAACATAATAATAAAATATTCATAGAAGTATTTTTTTCTGGTAGGTAAAAAACCCCACAAACAAAGCTGTCCATCAGTTGAGAAACAGCTAAATAAAATGTGGCATATTAATGTAAAAGGATATTATTATACTATTAGAAGCTGCAAACATTGGGAATTCAGAAAAATATGAGAAATCTTAATAATAATAGTAGCCAACATTTACCTAGTACTACTTTTGTGCCAAAAAATATGCTAATTGCTTTATAATTATTATCTCATCTGATCCTCACAATAAACCTACACTGAAGGTGCTGTTATTATCCCCATTTTATAAATAAGATAACCAATACAAACAGAGGTTAAGTGACTGCCCAATGTCACACAGCTAATAAGTATGTGAGGCCAAATTTGAATGTAGGTCTTCCTAACTCCTTGCCCATTGTTTTTACCTACTACATTCCCTAGTTGCCCTGTCTTATTTAAGAGATACAAGGTTTAGAAACAGAAGCAAAGAAACAATATATGCAATTATTACAGTGATACAAAGGATAGCACTACTAAAAAGTAATCAATGAGAATGTATTATTAAATGCCTATTATATGACAGAGCCTCTGCTAAGCATACAACTATAAATATCATACTATTCCTGCCCTCAGAATGCTTTTATTTTGCCACAATTAAACTAATGATTAACAATCTGCATCCCAGAGAACTAAAGGCTAAGGGATAAGACTATGTAATGTGATTAACATAAATGGTCTCCCAAATGATTGGTTTTGCTTTAAAAAATTAAAAAACAAAAAACAAAAAACAAACAAAAAAAAAACCAAGGAACTGTTCAGTTTAAGGAAAGAAGTTTAGGAGAAATAACCCATGAGTCTACAGCAGCCAATAGAGGTTGTTCCCTTGGGATTCTTTCCACCTTCTCCTCTCTGCTGGACTCATAAAGGGCTCATGGAGTACCTCCCTTCCCTTACTCAGCCACTATGACTTACCAGTAACATCCTAGAACGTGGCTATGGATTTCATCTTGGAAGAGTAGGAACACCTCTCTACCAGGAATTAATGGTTGAGAACTGCAGGAAACTCTTCTTCCTGGGGCTTGCAGTTTCCAGATAGATCAATGAGCTAGAAGGAGAAAGAGCACCTTGGATGCCAGGGAGAGACCTCCCAACACAACCCAATATAAGCTACACTGCTGACTCCTTTCCATAAGACTTATTCTATAATGCCATAGAAATCTTTTCACCCTGGAGGCTTGAGAAAATACCATTGATTTGGCAATTATGTCACTTTAAAGAGCATTTTGGTGGAATGTAAAGTTAGAAGCCAGACTGCAGGGAGTTGAAAGAAGAAAGTGAGAAGAGATGAAATAGACTCACTTATTGTAAAATACATTATTTAAGGAGTTTTGCCACAAAGGGCAGGTGAAATATAGAACAATAGAGGAAATGAAAGAATAAGATGAGAATTTTTGAGGATAAAGGAGAGATGGACATCTATGTACACAATAAGGGAGGAGCCAGCAGACAGGGAGAAATTGAAGATGTGATAGAATGGAGATAACATAGAGGATGATCTGTTGGAGGAGATGGGATGGAATGGAATTGCTTGAGAAGGCAGAGAGATTTGCTTTGAAAAGAAATAGGACTTTTTTGGCATGACACAGCCATGGAGGAGATAACGGCAGAGTCAGTTCCTGAATCTGTGTGTTCACATAAGCCAATTCCATGGTAAATTAATTTCCTCTTCATCTCATTGTTGAAATTCTCTCTCTTCAAAGTTCAGTTCAGGTGCCAAGAAACCTTTCCTGATCTCCACAGATGAAAATGTTTTCCCCTCCTTCCTAGTATACTTTGGCTTTGTCCCTAATATACATTGTTTTTCTTTGTGTTCATGCTGTACATGTGACATATATATCCATAAGGACAAGATTGTGGCCTCTGTCATCCTTGTACTCTCAGTGTCTGATCTGGTATCTGGTACATGGTAGCCACTTAAAACTATTTCTCCCATGAGCTGAATTATAGGAGTCCTAGGAAATAGCAAAGGGGGGAGAAGGAAGAGGATTTGATGGCTTTTTTTTCTCTCGATGAAATTCTGACATTCTTCAAAAAGGAATAATGAACAGAATCCAAGAAAAGAGAAACTTAAAGCTCTTCTCAGCTGATTGCATCCAATTACAAAAAAAAGAAAAACTGCAGTTGACAAAAGAGAAAGAAAGATGTCATATCCAAAAATCTCAATATGGGATCATATGATTTTATTGTAGAACCCACAAATAGCCAGAAAAAAAGCATGTATACAATTTTAAACTAGAAACTTTGATTTAATGGCTAAAATGTTAGAGCTACAACCAGGAAGATATACTTTCTGCATTTACTGTTTGGATGACCTACCTCTCTGCAATTCAGTTTCCCCTTTTAGCCCTCACTTCTAACTAGATTAGCTGTAGTGAGTGAATTCTTTTTAACTCCTAATATGCTGCAAGCTTCCAGTACGTTATCCAAATGTCTTTGGACCTTTAATATGTATCAAGTAGGAATTTAACAACACTGAATCAGGAGGATGCAGAGTTAGTGATCTTTGCCTTGAATTCCCATAGCTATGTCACAGATCTCTGTACTCAAATTTTTCTCCTATAGAAATTTTAAAATGATGCAGATCACACTGATTAGGATTTATAAGTATACATCAAACCTTGATTGATGTATTGTAGATTTACATGGAAATCATGTTAGATACCAACGCCAAATGAAGGAATGAATTAAGTTGGAATTCTACTTCAGATACTTGCTTGATGTACTGCCCAGGACAAGTCGATTCATTTCTCTCAGACCTCAATTTCTTCATCTGTAAAATGGTAATAATGATAGCACCTATCTCATAGAGTTGTTAAAAGGATTAAATGAGATAATATATGTAAAATGCCTTATGAATATTAAAGAATTATATGAATTTATTTTTATTAGGTTTCTTTATCATCATTCAATCATCTCTCTATCACTGCACATGTATTTTTGTCTCATAAATAATGTTACTTTCAATATATTTCATATCTGGATCTTTTCTTATTCTTAATAATATCCTTAGATAATAGATCTAGTAATTCAATTTCTATATCATGGGCATAATTATTTTTAGTAACTTTCCTTGCAATATCAGAAAAAAATTATTTCTAGACTGGTGGAATCAAATCAGTTTTAATAGCAATAGATTAATTTGCCTCTATCTCCTTCAGTCTCTCCAGCAGTGAATTTTCTTTCTCTTAGGATCTTTTCTAGTTTAATGAGAGTTAGATGACACCCTCCTAGTTTGTTTTATGTTTCATTTCTCTTGGCTGCATTCATAATCTTTTCAAAACTAATGTTCATATCTGTTAACTACTTATCTTTTAACAAATGGCTCTTGATATCATTTGTGTCATTTCCATGTAGATAAAAGATCTCACTTTTTTGGCCTATTTTACACAAATATTTACAAAAATGTTTTCTAATTTTAACTGTATTGATTTTATTTGTGCAAAAGATTTTTACCATTTATATAATTGAGATTATTTTATATTTCATGATCTCTTCTATCCTTTCTTCCCCTATCCATAATTATGAAAGATAATTACATTCTTTTTTCTCCTCATTTTCTTTAATGATATGACTTTTTATATTTACATAAGGAGAGGAAGCAAGTATAATTAAGAGAGAACTGGTCTGCTATGAATTATGATTCTTACACTTGTTGAGTAACCAAGGACAAATCATCTAATGTCTGAGTATGATTGTCTTTATACTTGAAATGTTAGCCCCTTTTTCATATGTGTAAAGTAACAATCCTGATCACAATGTTGTAATGAAGATCAAGTGAAATGTTTGTAAAGTATGTTACTTTGCCAAATGCTATACAGATGCCAGCTATTATTATTGCATTTAAATAATTTATATATTGGGGATTTTTTAAAATAGTGAAAATTCTGACCTATATTATTTTCCACCAAATTGCTTTCTAGTTTTCCCACTAGTTTTTGTCAAATTAAGAGCTCTTTCCCAAGTAAATTGTGTCCTTCAGTTAATTAAGCTGTAGATTTCTGAATGCATTTTCTAGTTCTTGCTCATTTAATTTATTCCACTGATCTACTTCTGGTTTTTGTTCAGCATTAGATAATGGCTGCTTTGTAGTAGAGTTTGCGATCTAGTAGCACCACGCTTGCCTCCTCCCTATTTTGTTGCTTTTGTTGTTATATCCCTTGATATTCTTGACCTTTTATTCTTCCAAATGATTTTATTATTATTTTCTCTATATTTGTAAATTGTTTCCCTTTGGTATAGCACTAAGTCTGTAAACTTAGGTAGTATCATTATAACTGACATTTATAAATCAAGCATCAAGCATTTGTTAAGCATCACTAGCCAGATACTGTGCTAGCACCAATACTAGGTGAGAAGAAGAATAACATATTCATGAATTCATATCCTGTTTCATTTTTTAATGTGAAGGATGTGGTGACTTTCTCATAGATAGTATCTCTGTTATTTGTTAGTCTGGTGAAAATTTTTACTTAGAATGGCTCCCTGTTTCCTAACACTTAGAGAGTAAAATTTAAATACACTTATGGATATTCCGATACATTGCTTGACACTGGTGAAATAATAAACATAATATATATCAAATCGAATATTCTATTTATTGCGAGATGCATTTAATGTGTTTTTTGGTTTTAACTGTATTTTTTCTTTTTAAATCTTTGTTAGAAGGAAAAGGGACTAGGGGAAAGATATTTTTGGAACCGAATAGGATTTGAAAACAAAAATCATCAACACAAAATGTTTTTAAAAAAAAAAAATTTTAGTGCTACCTGTCATTTAAAACTTAGCTAAAATGCTACCTCCTTAACAAATCCTTCTATTTACTTCCCAATCAATAGTGATCATTTCTCCCTTGTGCTTCATAAAGTATTTTTTTCAGCATGTTTCTGAAGCAACTATCATTCAATTCAATTAAATTCAAACAGCATTAAATATGTACCAATTTTGTGCTAGAACTGTGCTAGGTGCTAGAGGAAACAAGACAAAAATAAGACAGGTTTTGTCTTTAAGAAAATAATATTCTAATCACTGGGTTTATATGTGCCCAAGTTCTTCTCACACAAAGATTTTTAATGTTGAAGGCAACATTTAACATTTGTGGATACAAGCTGGCCCTTCCATCATATGTTTCCTTTTTTATACCTCATTTGATATTAATAATCAGATGATTAATAAACAAAGTTATTTCTATTGTTAGATCTATCAGGAAGTCTTGCATAATTTCAACAAATATATAGGAGAAAGGGCATTGTTTGAAGAGGGCATTAAATTAGCATTTTATTCTATTGAATCAAATACTTTCTTACAGTTGATAAATAATATGCATAATAGAATCTTCTATTTGTGTGTATGTGTGTACTTTTAGCCAATTGCATGACTGTCAGGATATGGTGTGCTATTAAATATCATTTGCAAAGTCTCATTTTTTCCCTTATTAATCTTTGATCAAAGATTCCATAAATGTGTGGATTTTGGACTATTCTATGTGTTCTTTGTTTTCTTCAGGAACATTTTCACTTACATTTAGTAGTATATTCAGGATTGTAATGTTCAAGTCCAACATGGTAGCTTCAGTCTTAGTGATCTTGAAAACAATTTGTTATGAAGACCTTTACAAATATTTAATACTTATTATGTATTTGTGACCTTTTTTCCAATTTCATCCCTAAATGCCCTTTAAATAAATTCTAAATTTAGATAAATTCTGCTGGTTAATTCTCTCCAAGCTCTCTACAATTTTTTTTCTTTTATTGTTTCTAGCTGTTTTACGGCTTTCTGTAAGATTTTACAAGTCAATTAAATCAAGAAGCATTTCTTAGCTTCTATGTGCCAGGTACTATATATATATTTACAGTTAATAAGTTTATAATCCATACTGATATTACTGTTGGTTACCTTATCCTTTCACTTCAATAATGGTTAAGCATTTATGTGCAAGTCTCTCCACCAAATGCTGAGTATACATATGAAAAAATGAAAAAGTCCTTTCCCTCAACAGGGTTACATAACAACAACAAATGTATATATAGTATTTTTATCATTTACAAAAGGCATGCAACTATGCAGCAGGGATTTGGCTCATACCTAGGCCACTAACACAGAACTCCATGTGGAAGACATAACGGAGCTTTTTGCAGGAGACCAGAGAACTGGTGCTTGTTTCCTCACAGAATGCTGTGTTGCCTTACCATGTGAAAGGAGCAGTCTTTCGTCCAACAGCCAGGTTTTCCCAATAATGAGCTTCCTAGTGCATGATAGTGAAGTCAGACAAGTACCAGAGTGATACAAGCAAGCAAGAAATGAGTTTAGAGGTTAGTAATCAGTCATAATTACAAATTACAAAAAAAAAAAAATACAGTTAAGTAGAAATAACTAAAAATATTTTGAGGTCATAATAATAAAAAATAACAAATAGCAAACATTTATACAGCCTTTACTCTGTGCCAGGGCACTGTCCTAAGCCCTTTGCAATTATCTTATTTGATGATCCCAAAAATCCTGCAAAGGAAGTGCTATTATTTCCTTATTTTACAGATGAGGAAACTGAGGTAAATGAAAATTAAACGACTTGCCCAGGATCATACAACTAGTAAATGTTTGAAGTCAGATTTGGATCTGGTGAGGCTTTCTAACCACTGTATCACCTAGCTTCCCCTTTATTATCTTTTATTATTCTATCCCTCTTATGACTGAGAACAGAGAGTCAAAGAGGTTAACTTTCCTGAATGGTCAGGATTTAGAATGAGGATTATATGCTGCAGGGGCTCTTAAATTAATTTCTCCACCTTCCTATTAGAACTCCATAGTAAGCAGCTGATATGGTAGTTGGAAGCATTGCAGTCCCCACACAATAAAAACAGAATTGATTGGTTTGGCTTTCATTGAGGGTTAACTAGGCTACTCATCATGCCTTTTAACTTATTAGTAAGCTTTGTGTACCTATCTTCTCTGACCCAAGAATTACATTTGGAAGTCAGCTAACAGCATATTGAAATGTTGTTATTCTCCCACCCCCACCCCTTACCTCCCTCCTGCCTTGTTTAAGCAGATAACAGAGGTGTTTCTGATGTACTTTCCCATTATCTATGGCTGGAGACATAAAAATCTATGAAAAATTTCTCCCTCCTTTTCATTCCCTTCAAAGGCTTCAAGCCTTAAGGCCTTTGACATTAAATCAATACTAAATTCATTGGCTTTGGCAAACAAACAGAAAAAAAAAAAAAAAAACTAGCTTAATGGACCAAAGCACTAACATGCAGTTAGATATCTTTTCAGAAGAGCCTGATTATTTTTTTTTTCTTGGAAGTAAAAGCAGCTCATGACAGCCTTTAAAACAGAGTTGCCATTTCTTTGCTTGTTAACTAGATAAATACCTCAGCAGCATTCTGTTTCCTGCATTATGCCTATCTGGTTCTGCCCTCATGGAAATGAGAAGGGTTAGACTTTGAAATTATTCTATAGCAGTCAGCCCTGAAAAGGGAGGTGGATGAATGAACAATTTTTGCCTGACCTACTTTCTTCCTATGAGGAAATACAACACATTCTAAAACATGCTTTTAAGGTGCACAGATTGTCTGTGCCCTATCCCTATTAAAGCAGGGCAGAAGGAGCCATGATATTCCAAGGTTTAGAGTATGATATGTAGTAATGGAAAAAGTCTTGAAGATACCCTCATAAAGGAGCAAGATCCAAATACTATGCTGCATTCAAGAAAATAAATGAACAAACAGGAAACCAATCCAAAAGTCAAAATCAGAAATTAGTAGAATATATTTGGAGAAGGAAAATGTGGCTTAAACTTTGAAATCCAAAAGCCAAGAGGAGTCTTCTTTGAGCATAATTAAGAGAAGGATCCAGAAGTATTCTTCCATCAGTGACTCCTCGCTTTACACAAAATATCAGTCCAAAGAGGCAGGGGATTTAATGTTTCCATCCCGTCTCAGTCAACTGAATAAACACAGTCATGGGCCTGAACTCATCTCTCAAAATACATTGAAAAGTTAAAAAAGAATGCATTAGTGATGAAACCATTTAATACAATTTTCTGGTTGTTCAGGGTTGCCTCTCCTTTCTTTCTAGTCTTCCTGAAAGCTTATAGAGTTTCAGAGTGTATATATAAGCACTTACATTAAGAGGCTGAGTTTCCAAAGAATAGCTTTCCTCCTTTCCCTTATGATGAGGTAGAGGACTAGGTTTTATTTATTTAATATTTTATTTTTCCCCAGCCCTTTTCATGATGGCTAGAAACTGGATTGAATAGATGCCCATCAATTGGAGAATGACTGGGTAAATTGTGACATATGAATGTTATGGAATATTGTTGTTCTGTAAGAACAGCAGTAAGAACATCCAGCAGGATGAATACAGAGAGGCTTGGAGAGACTTACATGAACCAATGCTAAGTGAAATGAGAAACAGGAGATCATTATACACTTCAACAACAATACTCTATGAGGATCAATTCTGATGGAAGTGGATTTCTTTGGCAATGAGAAGATCCAATTCAGTTCCAATTGATTAGTGATGAACAGAACCAGCTATACCTAGAGAAAGAACACTGGGAAATGAATGTGAACTGCTTACATTTTTGTTTTTCTTTCCAGATTATTTTTACCTTTCTAAATCCAATTTTCTTATGCAACAAGAGAACTATTTAATATGTACACTTATTTTGTATTTAAGATATACTTTAATATGTTTAAAATGTATGAGACTGCCTGCCATCTAGGGGAGGGAGTAGAGGGAAGGAAGGAAAAAGTTGGAACAGAAGTGATTGCAAAAGACAATATTGAAAAATTACCATGCATATGCTCTGTCAATAAAAAGCTAGAATAAAAAATAAAAATAAAAAAGTGCCTGCTACTTTTTGGTTCTCATCCCAGGGATGTGGTGGATCTAACTTAAATTAGGTCTCCTTGTTTCATCCTTAACTTTTTTTTGGAATTCCATTTTTGATATTAACATCCTAGATTTCTTTGTACAATTTCATGGTGTGAAGCAAAGGGTTGGTCCTATATTTAGGAATGAGACCAAGACAGGGAGGTATTTACTTCCCTTCTCTGGAACCAGGCAAACTGGCCTGGCTTTCTTAGGTCACTAGGGAAAGAAGTTGTGATACATTTTGGTCTTGAGTTTTGCTAAATTGAGTATCAAATTAAGACATTTATGAGGATCTTTCTCTGAAGTAGTATCTAAAAAAAGCACTTTCCATATCTCCCCCCAAAAAAACCTGTCTTTTTTTTTGTTTGGTTGGGTTTTACCTTGCTCCTCTTGAAGCCTGATGCCTTTGTCTAAGCCTACTCATTCTTTTATTAACCTATTCTGGAAATTTTCATGTTGCATTCTTGGACAGAAGGATAGCTCCCAACTTCCATTCCCAGCACCTTCCTTTCTACGATATTAAGAATGTGACACTAGTCAAAATTCCTTCTCTATAAAACCATAGTCTTTGCCAGTTTCAGAAGATATCCTAGTAATAGGGCCAGTTTTCCTGATCTGGAGATGTTAGTTGCTCCCCTTCTTGTATTCCCCACTTGTTACTCATGTTTTTGTGCTCCCATGCTAACATATCCTTAAGCAAGAATTTTATTTTCCAATCTTTGAAGTGTATGGGAGATAGGGACAAAGAGCCCCAAGAGAGATATTATAGCTAAAATTACTAGAGATTTTCTTGTAGAACTCCCACTTAAAAGCACTATTTTAAAAAAAAAAAAAGAAAGAAAGAAAGAAAGAAAACAAAGTTCAAATCAAAGTCCACAAGAAAAACTGACAGTGAATTTATTCCATTTGACAATGAATATTCTTCAATGATTATATAATATAATATGTGCAAAGGAAGTTCTATTGGAGTTGGTGCAAGATGGATCTGGAAACAGGCATAGCTTTCCACTGACACAATTACTTAGTATTGCTCATGATAGCAATAAGTTGCTTTGTGACATTGCTTGCTACTGTTAAAGATGGAGTATGTAAACTCAAATTTTCAAAAATTTTCACTGTGGAAATTATAAGTACCATGACAGATATCCAATTTGTTGGGATCATTCATTTGATAAGTATGATGAAATAAACTGGTTCCTTCCACCTCCAGAAAAATTGAAACAAAAAACAAAACAAAACTGGAAATTAGTCATTTTCAACAATTGAATTTAAATTCTAAAATGTCTAAAATTTATTATCTTGAATTTTTAAAAAGTGAAATAATTTCCTTTCATAATGAATAAAATAGCTAGAATAAAAAAATCCACAGAAGTAGCTGAAATTAGGAAAAACAAAAACAACAGAAATGTTCTCTCTAGTAGAAATACAAAGACAAAATTTAAAAGTCCATATCCAGAAAAATATATATATTTCACAAATACTGCTAGTGAAAGACAAAAAAGACTACTGTGTGTGCTTTACATTTATGCTTTTGCTGCAGGTAGCATGAAATCTAACCAATTGAAATGACATCTTGAAAGTACATTTACAGAATGTGTTGGCAAAGAATCCAGAGAAAATTAGATATTTTTAATAAGAAAAACCAAACTTTTAAAAAGTTTTATAGATATTTCTTATTTTTACATTACAACCATTTGTAGATTACTTCCACTTCCTAATTTCTTATAATAAAGAAAAACATTAAAGTAAAACTAATAATAAAGCAAGTTCACCTGAAAGTACACATATTTCACATCTGTAGCACCTACCCACACATACTTAAAAAAATATTAACAGAAATATATTTTCTCTTCCTCCCACTTCATTAAGAAAAAGAAAAACAAATTTCTTGTAATGAATATGCACAATGAAGCAAAACAAATTCTCTCAAAAGCTTTATCCAAAAGTATATATGTCTCATTCAGCACCCTAAATTCATCTCCTCTCTGTAATGAATAGCATGTTTCCTCAGTCCTCTGGATAATATGAATTAACATGGTATAATCACAGTTCTTAGTTTTCAAAGTTGTTTGTATTTAGAGATGTTATTGTAAAAGTTATTTTCTTCATTCTCATTTCATTCTTTATTAGTTTGTAAAAGCCCTCAATTTAAAAAAATAAAAAAACAATATTGGGGCAGCTAGGTGGCATAGTGGATAGAGCACCAGTCCTGAAGTCATGAGGAACTGAGTTCAACACTTGGCAAGTCACTTGGTTCACTGCCTCAGCAAAAAAACCCAAAAACAATATTGATGTTATTGTATAAATAGTTCTTCTTGCTCTGGTCATTTCATTCTGCATCAGTCTTTCCTTTTCTTTTTGTCATAGATTTCCTCATTTCTCACAACATAACAATATTCTATCACAGATATGTATCATTCCTCAGTTGATATATGTCCTATTAGTTTCCAGGATGTTTTTACTTTTGCCACCATAAAAAGTACTATTATTCATATATTTCTACATAAAGGGTTTTATCTTCTTTCATATCTTTTGGGTATATACAAAGCAGTGATATAGATGGGTCAAAGAGCACGAACTGTTTGGTAACCTTTTTGTACAATTTCAAATTGCTTTCCAGAATGGTTGCACCCATTCACAAATCCACCAGCAGTGTTTCAATGTGCCTGTTTTTCTCATAATCCCTCTAACATTTACCATTTCCCCTTTTTATTTTGACATACAATTGGAGGGAAATATATGTGTGTATGTATGTGTGTATATATGTTTGTTTGTTTAAAGATCTGTTTGTGAAAAAATTTTAATTTAGTCATTTAAAATTATTCATCTTATATCCTATTATTACTGATTTGATTGTGAACCTTTTCCAGGGTTAGATCTGAGAGGAAATAAAAATGGAGATTGGACAAAGTCCAAAAAAAATTCCCAGAGGAGCTAAAGAGAAAAGAAAGAGCAAAACAAAAATATTTTTTACAATTCAAATAAAAGTTACTACTAATAAACTTTATTTCTTCTTCATCTATTGTAGATTCTCTTTTTTTCATTTTTAATTCTGATAGTTTGGTTTTCCTTTTTCTTCTTTTTAATCAAATTAGTTATTGATTTCTCTTTTGTTCAAAACAATGAATTTTTTATTTCCAATTTTGTTATTTTCATCTTTAATTTTCAGGATTTCTATTTTGATGTTTAATTAAGGGTTTTAATTTGTAGATTTTCTAAAATTTTTCCTTCTGTTACAATTCTTTGATCTAATCTTTCTCTTTTTTTGCTAATAAAAGAATTTAGAAATACAAATTTTCTCATATCAGTTGCTTTGGCTGCATTCCTAAAATTTTAGAATGTGTTTACTGTCATCATTATCTTTAATGAAATTATGCATTTCCTCCCTGTAGTTCATTATTTGAACAATTTTTTAAATTAAGTTATTTGTTTTAATTGATTTCTAATACCATTTTCAATGTCAGCAAAGCATATATATATATATATATATATATATATATATATACATACATATATATACACTTTATATACACATATTATTCCTGTTTTTCTGCATTTCTTTTTGAGGCTTTTATGTCTTAAGATATGACAAATGATATGTAGGCACATATGTCTTTTCCTTTCTATTTCTAACTAAAAATCACCAAAGGTCTATTAAATGTAATTTTTCTAAAATCCTACTGAAGTCCTTAAATTGTTTCCTTTTTATTTTTTTGCTTAGATTTATCTAGTGTTAACAGGGGTAAATTAAGTTTTCCCATTAATATTTTTCATTTCTCCTCTGTAATTCATTTACTTTTTCTTTCAAATATTTGTAACCTATGCCATTGAGTTCATATATGTTAAATGTTAAAATAAATTTGTCTTTCAGCAAAATGTAGTTTCCTTCATTATTTCTTTTAATTATCTATTTTTGTTTTTGCCTTGTATGAAATTATATTGGCTATACCTAATTTTTTTGTGTGTCATAGCTGACATAATAACTATTAGCTGAGGCATAATAGATCTCTTATTTTAACTCTGTATAAATCTTTCTGTTTCATATGTTTCTTATTAAAAAACACAATGTTGGATTTTTCTAATTCATTTTGCAAATCTCTTTTGCTTTCAAAAACTATGGATGTCACCTCAAAAGAATTGATTGCATCATATATATTTACTTACAAAATTTCTAAGAGCAAAAAAAAAAAAAGTTCATTCCACAGGGGGAAAAATATTGTTGTTGAAGTCTCCTGTGTCACTGTTGTGTTACTAGCTATATCTTCTAGTACTCAGATAATGTTTCTATGTTAAATTTAGCTGCTTAAGCATTTGGAGTTTATATGTTTATTACTGATATTAGTTTGTTGCTTATGGTTCTCTTCAGCACACTACAATTTCCTCATTTATCCCTGTTTCTTTTTTGAATGTTTGTTTTTGTTTTATCATATAGTATGATTATAACTCCTATTTAATTTTGGATTCACTTGATGCATAGTAATTTTTTTCCTTCTCCTCAGTTTTATTTGGTATATACCTTTGTTTTTACATGTATTTTTTCTAATCAACAGATTCTAGATTTTGTTTTCTTATTCAATTTGACTCTTTTTCATTTTATTGGACTGTTTAATTCATTCACACTTAAAGTTACAAAAGTTAAGTTTATATTTTCTTCCATCTCTAACACTGGATATTTTCAAATTATGATTCCCCCTCACAGAGTTCTGTGGTTCTTCAGTTACTTTACTTTAAAGTGGCCTTATTCCCATTGGCTTTCTTTCCTTCATCCTTATCTCCTCTCATTTATTACCCTGTGCCTTTGGGGTTTTGCTTATTAGTTCCTGTGTCTTTCCTGCTTTTATCTGGTTGTGTACTTACCTGCCCCCCCTTTTCCCCTCTCAGTCAAGTAGATTCCCCACAATGGGGAATCCCCTCCTCTTCAACTAATCACATTTGCTAATTTTTAAAATTTTATTTTTGTGGTCTTTTCCAAAAAAAAAAAAAATGTTTTATCCTTTTCATTATCTGTCCTGTTTCCTTTAGAATCTCATTCTCTGATTCATGAGCTCTATAATTATCTAGTCTCTCTCTCTTCTCTGTATTCCTATTGAAATGAAACTTCCAAGGTATCCATTCTAGATACTTTTTTGCCAATGCCTTGCAGATCTTGCATCATGGACTACTCTTTTCTATTGTGCTTCACTTCCAGAACAATGCCAATTTATTGCAGGTGTTAGAGAGGACACTGTCTCATGGTGGATCCTCTCCCCCACCATGTGCATTAAGCAGCTTACCATTGATCTATTCTCTCCCTTAATTGCTTTTTTCTTCATTTGCCTTAAACTCTCCCTCCTAGGTCTGTGCCCTCCCACTCCCACTGGTGTCAGTTGCCCCTAAAAGTTTTAATTTTTCCCTTCCCAAGGTAGGATGAGTGGACTTTTCTAGCACCAAAGATAGGTAAGTTGCCTATCTCCCTCCTGCCATCAAAGCAAGGCAGCTTTCCTTTCCCCACCCTTTCATCCTCTCTCCCTCCCACTTCACCCATTCCCCTGTTAGTTCTTTTTTTACTGCAGTCAAAAGGGTCATTTTTCTCTCATTGTTTGTCCTTGATTTGACATGAACACATCACACTGCTCTCCTCCACTCTTTCATGTGCATTCCTGCATTGAAATATGATGTCACAAAGCATTGATTCATCTTCAGGCACAATGTCTCCAGATTCTGATCCTATCCTAGGCCTGCCTCTTCACTGTTACCTCCACTGTTCTTCCTGCTTCATCTTAGTCTTCTTGTGAAAGTCTCTTCCTGATCTTTCTGTTGTCACACTGTTGCTGTTGCTGTCCTTGGATGCTGCCTTTATTCATTTCTGGATTTTTGCTGTTTGAGGTGCTTGAAAAGAAAATAATGTTTGTAGTTCTGCTTTTGCTTTATTATTGAATGTCTATCTTTTGTCCTGTATGGTTAAGCTCACTTTAGGCTGTCACTTTAGGCTGCTTCCTAAACTCCACTGCTTTTCAGAACAAATTATTCCAATGCCTCCTCCTTTTTTTAGTGAGCACAGAATAATCTTGAATTATTTGAATGCTCTGTTCTTTGTATCGGAAAGTCTTTCTTCTGATGGTTTTCAGACATTATTTCTAAGTTGAATTGCTCAATTTAACTACTCTTTTGTCTTAGAGTTTGTGGCTTCAGGTTGTTTTTTTGGAGGCAATCTCAATTCCTTCCATTGGTATTTCATTTTCTTTGTTCACATATTCTGACAATTCTTTTCTATTGTTTTCTGCATTATCATGTTTTGTTTTGGTTTTTGTTCCATCATATTCTGTTGGAAGACCTATGCATCTTAAGTTCTTAGGTTTTGCTTGCATGATAAGTGTGGAAATATGTCTAGAAGAATTGCATGTGTTTAAATCTATATTGGATTACTTGCAGTCTAGGGAAGAGAAGTGAGGGACAGGGAAGGAGAAAAATTTGGAACACAAGGTCTTTTAAGGGTGAATGTTGAAAACCATCTTTGCATGCATTTTGAAAATAAATAGCTATGGGGCAGTTAGTTCCCCATGGTGCAGTGCCTAGAGCACCAACCTTGAAGTCAAGAGGACCTGAGTTCAAATCTGACCTTAGTTACTTAACTCTTCCTAGCTGTGTGACACTGGGCAAGTCACTTAATCCCAATTGCATCAGCAAAGAAAAAGAAAATAAATAGCTATTATTAAAACTTTTTAAAAAGAAATATGTTTTGCTTGTATGCTGAGCATATTTTCTTTAATATTATTGTTATTTGCTTCTTTTCTTCTAGATTGTCCTTTACTTCTGAATATTTGCATTCCTGGTCCATTGTTTTCTCTTTTGTTTCTTTAAGGAGCCTGATCATTACAGATTTTAGTTTTTTCTATTCTGCAAATTATTTTTGCTGTGCAGGTATAAATTCTACTCTCATGATTTTCACTTCTCTTTTTTAATTACTCAGGAATAGTTTATTGTAGTTCCATGTCCTCCTTAAATTCTACAGGGCTTTCTGTCTCATCAAGTGCTGGATTACTTTCCTTAGTTAGGCAGTGTTTTCTTTCATTGATTCCTGAACTATTTTACTAGTCCTGGAGGCTATTTTTCTTCTTGCTATTAATGATCTTACCAATTGATGTATTTGTTTATGTTCAAGGCCTTTGAGTTTTCTTCTTCCTCAGATCTTCAACAATTTCAGTATTTTCCTCTTACTAACTTTCTGAATTTTTTACTCACTTTTTTCTGATGGTGTTTTTCTTAGAGGCTGAATTTCAAAGCATCTCAGTCTCTTCCCACACTGGACAATACATGGTATATTAGTCTAGGTTTCTAGTGGCTTTTGGGTGGACAGAACTGGCCTCACCTAGGTACTGAGTACTTTCCTCCAGCGTAATGAAGGGCCAGATATTCCAAATACACTATGTCCTATCTTGTTATCTATTTTCCTCTGTTCTCTGTTCTGGTACTAACAGTGAAGAGAACAGTCACTTTGTTGCTCTGGGGTTGTTTTTGGTATTTGGGTTTTGAGATTCTAGGAGGAGGTTTGAATTTTATTTTAAGTCCAGAAATATGTTTTGTCACTTTCCTTCTACTCCTGGCTCTCCTTGCAGTGATCTTTTATAGCACAAAAGACTACCTACTCCGCCACTGGCTATGTGACCCCAACAAGTGTCTATAGTCTGGAGTGCTACAAAGGTGAGTTGGCTATCTGTCCTGGCCCCAAAAGACTTCCACAAGCTAGAGCTGAAATTCCACAACTCTAGAAAGAAGGAGAGAAGACAAGGGTGTGGGTTGGGTTTTGCTGGGCACCTTCCTGGGTCTGCTAGTGCACTCTTACTGTAGGGAGTGGAGAAAGTGGAAGGGGATACTGAGTGATCTCAGTGTAAAAAGTCATTTCATGGGTTTATTAGGGGTTTTTAACCTTCTTTTGGATTCCAAGTGTCCTAAATTATGGAATAGTTGGAGGCTTTTTGGTTTGGTTTTGTGCTTGTTTCTCTTGGTGCATATGAAGAGATCAGAGAAAAAAATTAGTCTTATCTTGTGTCCTTGTTGAAGTTGGGAAGGAGGGACTATGAATTGTACATGCAAGTAGTGGTGTAACAAACAATATAAATCAACATGTTACTGTAAAAGATTTCCAGAAGTCTTAGAAGGAAGGTATGTGAAAAATAGTCACACATACACCTCCTTCAGCAGCCAAGAGATAGTCCAAAACCAACCTATTATCCATTGCTTCACATGTCAGGGAATCCAATGATCCCCACAAGTTTTTGAAGTCCTGCAACAGTCTTATCATTTCTCAGAAATCCAGTGATTCCTGAGGGTTTTCAAGTCCTACAACAGTCTTATCATGTCTCAAAGAATCCAATGATTCCTAAGGGTTTTGAAGTCCAACAATTTTTGATGTTCATGAGTCAAACACTATAACTACCAGGCTCTTTTAGTAGTGGACACAGTCAGCAATGGAAACACCCGATGTTTCTTGGGTCTTCTCCTTCTTTTCAAGGGTCTGCTTTGTCTCTCTCTGATGGACAAGGTAAATACAACTCGTTGGCACCCATCTGATTCCTTCTCCATCTGTGGAGATACAAGCAAACCCTCTCCCCCAAGTAGTTAACCGATCTGGTCCCTTCCATTCACCACTTTATGGGTCACTGCCACATCACCGGGCGATTATCTAAAGATAGTGGAGCTACTCGCACTGGAAACTGCCCTTCTGGTGGGTTATAAAACCTGTCTGCCAGAACCAGTGCATCTTTGTCAAAAATCAAGAAGTTAATAGTATAAAGGGCTAGATTTAGAATTTCTCTAGGGTTACCTGTGGCTCCCCCTTTCTTTTGTTTTTGGAGGAGCGTCTTAATGTCTCTGTTTCTCCTCTTTACTATTGCCTGTCCTTGAGGATTAAAAGGTATGCCAGTGGTGTGCGAAATCTTATACTGTGCACAAAAGTGTGCAAAATATTTAGAAGTATATGCAGGTCCATTGTCTGTTTTTATTGCTTATGGCACACCCATAATGGTAAATGCTTGTATAAGGAATTCAGTGACCACTCGGGCTGTCTCTTTTGCTGCTGGTATTGCAAAAGTGAATCCTGAAAAAGTGTCTACCACAACCTGGATAAAAGACAGACGACCAAAAGATTTATAATGGGTCACATCTATTTGCCAAATTTCATTGGGTCTCAAACCATGAGGATTCTTCTCTGGAGGCAATGTAGGAGCATGGAAAGGAAGGCAGGCTGTACAGGCTTTTACTCTGCTCCTAGCTTCCTCTCTTGTTATTCCAAATTGTAAATGTAAAGTTCAAGCAGCCTGATGATATTTAAAATGAGATTCTTGGGCTTCCTGAAATAAAGGATTATTGGCCAACATAGTTAGAAGGCTATCGGCCTTTGAATTACCATCAAAAATAGGACCTGGAAGTCCACTATGAGAGTGGACATGTAAGAGATAAATCTTACCTGGATGCTTTCTCACTTGCTCTTGAAGTTCCTTAAAGAGGTGATATATATTAGAGGCTACAAATTTTAATTGGGCTGTGGCAATTCTTTGTACCACATCTACTGAATAGGCCAAATCAGTTATTATATTTATATCTCCTGGATAATAAGTAAGAGCTAGAATGATTGTATACAATTCATTCTGCTGAGTGGATTGAAAAGGAGTTCTGACTACTTTCTTTATAGTTAAGTCACGAGAGTATACAGCACAAATATTATGTTTGGATGCATCTGTAAAGATAGTTGGTCCTTTAAGAGGAACTTTAGAAACCTTTTCTTCAAGAATCCATTGCCAATTATGTAATAGTCTGGTTATTTTTAATGCAGACCCTTGTGTAAAATTTGGAGCCACAGCTAATAAAATTTGCCACTCTGGGATGCTTTCACAGCATACATTAATTTATGCATTAGTATAAAAGGTCTTATCCCAGATAATTGTACTGCTTGCTTAATGGCCTTTAATAAAATTCTAGCCACAAGCACTAGGTAAGGAGTAAGGATTTGTTCAGGTTGTGCTGGGAGCTTCACCCACTCTATCACACTGTCTCCTTGATGAAGGACTGCTGTGGGTGCCTCTTGTGTAGCAAAAACTGATATTTCCAAGGGTTTTTGAGTGACTCTTTCAACCACATTGGATAAAGACAGTTCAACTTCTCTCAAAGCCTCTTGAGCTTCTTTTGCAAGCTGGCGTGGTGAGTTTAAAGCACTGTCTCCTTTTAAAATGTCATATAATGGTTGTAATTGAGAGGTAGTCAAGCCTAACACTGGACACATCCTTTGGATATCTCCTATCAATTTCTGAAAGTCATTTAAGGTGTTTAGCTTTCTGTTCCTAAGGAAAGTTTTTGTATTGTAAACACCTTAGGGTATACTTCATATCCTAAATATTGAAAAGGAGCGTGTCTTTGAATTTTTTCTGGAGCTATGTGCAATTTGTAGTTCTTTAGTGTTTCCCTGGTCTTTTGTAGACATGCTTCTAACATTTGTTCCTCAAGTGCCCATCCCAATATATCATCCATGTAATGTAATAACATTTCTTTTGGAAATGTTTTTCTTACTGGAGTAAGAGCAGCAGCAACATACATTTGACACATAGTTGGGCTGTTTTTCATTCCCTGTAGCAAAACTGTCCATTCATATCTTTTATAAGGCTCAGCTAAGTTAATGCTGGGCACTGAAAAGGCAAATCTTTTCATATCCTCCTTATCTAGAGGGATAGAATAGAAACAATCCTTAAAGAGGCCATTCTCTAGGCAACTGAGTAGGAGATGGAGCCCAGGCTGAAGAGTTCCTATAGTTTCCATCTGTTCATTTACCTTTCTTAAATCAGTCAACATCCTCTTTTTTTCCAGGTTTCTTTCTTATGACAAATACTGGGGAATTCCTAGGACTTAGAGAAGGTTATAAGTGTCCTTGGTCAAGTTGCTCCTGTATTATATCTAATAAGGCCTGAATTTTATCGCTACCTAAAGGCCACTGTTCTATCCACACTGGTGTATCTGTTTTCCATTGGATAGGAACAGGTGAAAGTGTTGGCAAACCTTCGACAGCAGCCCTGCCTAAAAAACTGAAGTACTCGTTTTTAATCCTGATTGTTGTAAAATGTCTCTTCCCCACAGATTGATGGGGATTTTTTTCAACTGTAAAAGGAGTAAAAACTCCTGTTTCATTTCAAATATCCATCTCAAAGGGATAGTACTAACTTCAGCTGCTAGTGATTCTCCTACACCAGACATGTAGGTGTCTGATTTAATCTTTGGCCAGTGACTAGGCCAGTTGGCACCTCTAATGACTACGATCTGCACCAGTGTCTACCAATCTTTCTAATGGCATGCCATTTATATAGATAATGAGCATAGGTCAGTCAGTTGTCATAGCTGCTGTCCAGTATATTCCTGGATTTTGTTGCTTGGAGTCAGAATCTGGGCGACTATCACCAGATTGCTTATTAGGAGTCTGTATCAGTAAACCTGATGCTACTATTTCTCTTGGTTGATAAGTCACACATTGTCTACCTGTGTTAGTGACTGGGATATTATCTACACATTCCCCAGTTTCCCACATCTGTTAGTTAGTTAGTTACTGTTTTGTATAGTTAGACACTGTTTTGTAAGTAAACTCAGGAGGTGAAATGGTCAAGCCTACTCTGCCTGGAGGCAAGGGATCCATAGGCTGGAGAGGAATAGATTTAACCTCTCCAGGGGGTATCTCAGTTGTCCCAACTGCATATAACTCTATTCTCCCCAATTGTAATCCCTTTCTCCCACCAGGTTGTTTCCTGGCTGATTGATTGTGTAATCCCCTTCTCCCATCATATGGCTTCCTGGTTGATTGGCCATGTCTGGGTACTGAATTTCTAGGCACTCTCTGGGTATAGTATCAGCTGCCATCATGCCCCAAGTGTTTTTTGTCTTGGACCCTGGGGCTGGGCCCCTCATCCTGTTTCCCTGAATTTAGTCTACATTCTGAGGCCCAATGGAAGCCTCTGTTGCATTTTGGATATGGGTTTTGTTTCTTGTTCTCCCACCTCTTTTCTCACTCTGTCTCTATGCCAACATGGAGCTTTCAGATGCCCTACTTTACCACATTGAAAACACTGATGAGTCTCTCTGGAAGTCCCTTGCCAAAAAGACTGTCTTTCCATGTTTGGATCTTGGGAAGTCTGCATCATAACCTGGCTATAAAAGGCATTGTGCCCACTGTGGCACAGTCTTATGATCTCCTCTAAAGGAGCATCCTTGCATAGTCCTAGTATAATTCTTCTACAAACCTCATTAGCATTTTCTTTAGCAAGTTGCCTTATCATAATGTCTATTATTGCATTTTCACCATTAGTTCGTACAACAGCTGTCTGCAAACATCCCACAAAATCAGCAAAGGGTTCATTTGGCCCTTGTGCAATTTTTGTGAAGGCCTCACCTTTGTCATTTTCATTGGGGAGAAAAACCCATGCTTTGATAGCAGTAGCAGCAATTTGCTTATATGCTGCTATGGGGTAATTAATCTGTACTGAAATTTCTGCATTAGAACTTACACCTTTTAGTTGGTCACAGATGATTGGAGGATTAACTCTACTATGACTATTTTGTTGGGCTTGTTTCCTACAGAGCTCACTATATTCAGAAAGCCACAACAAATTTTGTCCAGGTTCTAAGCATGTCCTTGCTATAGATTTCCAGTCATTGGGGGTTAAGATTTCATAAGTCAAACTCTGTAATAATATCTTAACATAAGCTGATATAGCCCCATAAAGAGTGCAAGCTTTTTCAGGTCTTTGAGGATTTCTATATCAAAAGGAGTGTATCTTGTGCTTTCTTGATGTGAAGAGTTAAACTGTTGAATCACAGGATACATTCCTACTTTCAAATCAGCTAAATCCTGCCCTTCTTCTGTGACTTTAAGTACTGCCTTTTGCAATCTAGTCATAGGAGGGGGTGATTGTGGCGGGGAGGTGCAGGTGATATCATTGCCCCTTACACTACTCTTCCTCCCTCCATCCCGAAAGGTGAAGTTGATGGGGGCATGTCAAGAATCAGTTTATAACTTGCAGGATTCTTTAATTTATTATGTTGTATATATAGAATTTTTTTGTTTATTTATTATTGTTGTGTATATATATGTATATATATATTATGTTGTATATATAGAATGTTTCCTTGGAAACTGAATGAGGACCTTCATCATTGTAGTATTCACATAGCTGATCTCCTTCCAGCTTCCAATTATCTAGCCCTATTTCTTCTTCCTTTAAGAACCAAGGGGATGTGCATTCTAATATACCCAAGAGTCTAGCAATCTGCAACCAAGTTATAATTAAGGCTTGTCTGTTGATCAACTTTAGCATGCTTTCTATAGTGCCCCTTCGAGGCAGGGGTGTGGGTGTGGTGTGGCTGGGGATGGGGGAGAATCTTTTCCTTATCTCTGCCCTATTTCAGCTAGAAAAGGTTACTAGTTTAGCCCTTTACAAAGTAAGTTCCTTGTTTGTCTATTAAAATACTCACCCTAGTTCCTGGTCACCAGAGACTTCTTCAGTGAAATTAGGGTCCTTGATCCACATGTTGGGCACCAAATGTGAAGACAGCTTTAGCACCCTGGATACCTTAGAATCAGCCGGAGTCAGGATAAGTAAAAGTTCTTGGTCTTTATTCTTGGTCTTTAAAGGTAGGAGTGAATTTGATGGAAGCAGAATCTCCATGACTTCTCCTCTTTATCTCCTGCCCAGAAGTGACCCTGGCTAGTCTTACACCACCCCCTAGTCCCGCCTACAATTCTCTGTATACACCAATTATCGAGCCAGCACAGGATAGTGGGAAGGGCCATTTTCCAAGCATATGCTTTAGAGTATTGTCCAATCAGTAGTTAGCCTTAAGTGCTCCGTGGTCCAACCTCAGTGCATTAACTCAAAGAGTTTCAACCCTTTACAGAATTCAGTAAAGAAACAGAAGCAAGGAGAGAGACATCTTATCCAGCTTCTCCCATAGATATAATAATTCTATGGTTCGAGAGTTTCTAGCATTATTGTTCATCTATCTTTCTCAAAAAGGACCAATGACTTCAGCAGGGTGATATCTTGACTTGCAGGTGAATTGGATTTAAGTAAGGCAGAGCTGTACAAAATCATCAATCCACTCTCTCCTCCAGAGTCATTTTAGTCCACTGGTAAACATATGTCTGTGTGACTGGAAGTGATCCCAGATACAATGGGAGACCTCAGCCTTTTTAAGCTAAGGTCTTTCCCAGATCTCTGTTTGAGGCAATGCCCATTCAGTGATTAAAGGCTAGATGAGAATTGAGGCAAAAACTGGCCTAGTTTGCCTTCATGAAAAAATCAGTCTAGTAGTTGAAGACCCTTGGAGTTTTGGGCCAGAACAGAAATAATTGCTCACTTATACTCACTCGGAGCCATAAAAACCCAAATAACCAATAAGTAAGGCTTGGGCTGGAACCTATTATTGGCTAATCAGTGAAAAGCAGAGTGATTTGAGTTTAATGTGCCATAGTTAAGTAGCTCCATTTGAATCATAATGGGCTTTATCAAAGCCTGATTTTCCTGAGCTTAATAAATACCCTTAAATTCCTTCTTTCCTTCTTTTCATTCTCCATCTATTTTTCCTTTCTTCCTTTTAACCTATTTTTTCCTTTAAAAGAATATATACAAGAGTAACAAGGGAACTTCTCTAAAAATACCTAAAACACAGTTGTACTTACATGGTTTACATATGAAATGTGACTTGTCACCATTTTGCTCAATCTTTTTAAAAATAATTTTATTAAAACTTTAAAAAAGGGAAGAAAACCAGAACAGAAGTGTTAGGCATTTCTGGAGCATTGGAGAGATTATTTACACATCAGTGATTTCGATGAATTTTGCATGCTTAATTGCTCAATTCCTTATGAGATGATTACCTTGACAACTGTCACATCCCAAAGTAATTAAAGCAGTTTGACTCTATAGAACATCTTCCTAAGGCAGTATCAAGAATTAAAGCAACACACCAATATTAAGTAAAATCATATTTTGACATAATTTTGCATAAAATATATTATATATGTGTGTTATTAATATAATGTATTAATAATATATTTTACATATAATATAATCAATAATAATAATAAGTTAAAATACAGGCTAACAATATCAAATTCTCACCCTTTTTAAAGTGTAATTTTTCAGCAATACAGAAATCTGTGATTTTTTCAATGTGGAAAAAATTGACCATCACTATATTGTAACTCTCTCTAACAAAGGGTTTCTTGCCCAGGATCACACAGCTAGTAAAAGTCAGTGGCAATTTTTGATCCCAGACATTAATATCCAATGATATTAAGACCATGCCTTCTCTCAACAAAAGCAAATGAAAATGTCATTCTGCACACAAGTAAATTTCCCTCTTGATTTCTCATTAGATTCCTAGATTTGTAAATCTAAATCCATTCTAATCAACTGTGTGGAAGAGAGACAGAAACATCACAAACAGCTACACTTTAAATTCCATCATTGTCAAGTAGAATTGCTAGCCACAATCCTCATCTTCTTCAACAGAAAGAATCAAAATCTCAAATATTCCACATTTTCCCTTCTCACTTACATAGGCTCTGCTCCTTGTAATCATTGCAACTTATGAGATCCCAAATTATTTTATAAAGCAGATGGTTTGAAACTGGTTAAAAACAATAACCAAACAAAGTGGATGAGTAAAACAGAAAACGCCAGTAAAACCTCAAACTAATAGTAGCCCAATTGTTTGTTTGTTTTAAATAAATTCCATAATATAAATCACTAGAGGGAAGAAACAGTGAATAGTTTTGAAAAGAACTATGGGAAAATTGGAAAGCTGTATGGAAAAAATTACGATGAGACAAAAATCATCACCATATGTCACAATAAATTAAGAATAGATACATGATCTGAATATAAAAGGCTACCATAAAAAATTTAGAAGCGACTGTGATGAAGGAGCTTTTCACAACTCTGAATATGGAGAGAATTCTCAACTAAACAAGGAGTAAAAGAAAACATTAAAAAATAATAAAATCTATCATTTTGATAATGTAAAAGTAAAAAGCATTTGGTTGAAAAAATCAATAATATACAAATAGAAGAAAAATGGTAGAGTAGGAAAAATATTTATATCAAATATCACTGCTAACTGCCATTTATCCAAAATATATAGAGAACTGACACAAATTTTAATTTCAATAACCATTTGCTAATAATGTGGACAAATAATTTTTAATGAAGCATTCCAAACCATAAATGATCAATGGATATATGCTTCAAATGACTAAGAGTAAGAGAAAAGAAAATTAAAATTATTCTCAGATTTCTCACAATCAGACGTTTAAAAAAAGGGAACAATGTTGGTGGGACTGTAGAAACATAGGCACACTGATACCCTATTGATTGAGCAAGAAAGTAGTTTAATCATTCTGGAATTAGGTGAGAAAAGTGACTTAACTATTTATACCTTTTTACTTAGCAATCTCAACATATACTCCAACAAAGTCAATGAAACAAAAATCGAATTCAAATATAGTTGTAGCCCTTGGTATTCTTCATTCATTGGTTCCAGAAGGTATGGTGAGTGGTGAAAACAGTGAAAAAATGAATTTTTTCCATAAGGAGAATTTCTTCAGTCCACCATCTAATCATCCTTCCTCACCCAGTTCCCTGGAAGGTGGAGCTTCCAGAGGCAGAGAAACAAGCCAGCCCAGCCCAGCTGGTATCCCTCTCTTCTTGACCCAACTTGCTTTCTGAAAGGAATCCTGGCCTTTATACTCTCCACACCTCCTATGTTCTCCAAGGTTGGGGGGAATGGAGGGAGGGGAGAAAGCCTGGATGTGGAGATGGAAGCTATGGTCCAGCATCCTCTGCTGTCCAGGGTTCTGGCTTCCATCCAGGTGCCATCATTGCTGCTCCTGTTCCTTATTCCTGCTGAGCACACTGGCTACCCATGCCCTCTTCCACTACCACTGTTCTGGGAACTGCAGCCACATTGTTCTGTAGGAACTGCCCCATGACCTGCCTACTGATTCATACAACCTCTGTAACATAGGTTCCAACCTGACAGTCCTGTGCAAGGTCATCTTTGCTGGGGAGGAGCTGCCCACAGCTGAGGGCAATAGCTGGCAAGGGCTGGGCAGTGCACCTGGCCAGCCTCAAATTCCTGCTGCTTAATCAGGACAACAACCAAACAAGGATCGAATGCTGAAGCATGCTTTCTCATTGAAATGCGTCAAATACCAGTTTCAAAAGGTTTGGGAGCGGACAATTAAGAAATACCACTGCATTTGTTCTTTGAATAAAAAGCAAAAAAAAAAAAAAATCAATAACAAACTCTACAAACAAAAAAATCACTAAGAAAAACATTCAGGGGCAGCTAGATGGTAGAGAACAAGCCCTAAAGTCAGGAAGACTGAGTTCAAATCTGGTCTCAGACACTTAAACACTTTCTAGCTGTGTGAGCCTGGGCAAGTCACTTAACCCCAATTGCCTCAGCAAAATAAAAAGAGAAAAAAGAAAAAAAAAGAAAGAAAAGAAGAAAGAAAAACATTCAAATACAAAAAGAAGAAAAAGGGGGAATGTATGTGAAGTTGTAAACTCATTTTATGAAACTCCTTTTAAGAGTGCATACTAAGTACATAACAATATTATCCAATTTATTTGTCTTTTGAAATTCCTAATTTTCTCTTATATTTTGTTTTAGTGATTTTTTTCTTTCCTTTTTTATATTTCCACCATTTCCCACTAAATTATGCCCCTATCAAAAAGGCGGAAAAAATAAATAATGCCCCTAATCCTGTCAAATAGTACTCTATTTTGTAATGAATTTAAAAGGTGAAACAAATCAACATATATCATGTCTGAAAATGTGTGTATCATTTTGAATCTCTAGTCCATCACCTCTTTTGAGAGTTGTGTTTCATCCTCTGTCCACTGAAGACATGATTGCTCATCATACTGATCAACATTCTAAAGCCTTGCAAAATGGTTTTCCTTTCTATGACTGTGTTCATTTCATAAATTGTTTTCTCTATGATGTTTATTTTGCTCTGCATTATTAGGTTCATATAAATTTTTGCCAGTTTGTCTGAATTCAAGAACAAATTCAAAAAAAAATTTAGAAAAAAGAAAGGAAAGGAAATGAACCTTTGATTTTCCTGATATGGGGAACTCAAGTAAGGAAATTCCTAACAGAAGTTGACATCTTCTTTGCATAATATTCTGCATTATATTATAATATTTAATATGCCACAATTTGCTTAGCCCTGATTGATTATGTAGTCATAAATTTATGACAGCAAGGAACTCATATCCAAGTCTGAAAGCATTGATTAGGGAATAGTTGAAAAAATATGGTATATAAATATAATGCACCATATTATTACATAGCAAGAAATGACAAATATGAAGACTCAGAAGAACATATGAAAATATGCATAAATTGTAGTTTATGCAAAGTTAAGCAGAATCAGGAGAACAAGTTATAAAATGACTCTAGCAATGTACATGAAACATTCATTAAAGTGAGATTTAAATCTGACTCATTGAAAAATCAGTGAAGGTTTTGAAGAACAGATAATAGGACATTTTCCTTGCAGCAAAGACATGAGGGATTCTTAGAACAGGACAGTATATCAATAGTCAGAAGCAGTCACCATATTCTGTTGTTTTTTTTTCCTTTGTAAATGGGAAAATTTAAACTGGAAGGAGAATGGCAAATTACTATGATTGAAAGACATTTTCTACAAAGGAATTAAGTTTTTATAAAGAATTTTATTTTATTATTTTTTATTAGAGCTTTTTATTTACAAAACATATGCATGGGTAATTTTTTAACATTGCAAAACCTTCTGTTCCAACTTTTCCCCTCCTTCCTCCTACTCCCTCCCCTAGATGGCAAATAGTCCAATATATGTTAAATATGTTAAATGCAATATATATATATATATATATATATATATATATATATATAAAGAATTTTAAAAGTCCTTGGTGGCAGCAGTCAGCACAATCCTCAAAGACATACTTTTAAACTATGTTGCAGTGTCTAAAGTCTATAAGAGAGCAGATTCCCACATGATAGGTGCTGAAGAAGTATTTGCAGAATGAATAGATGTTCATTCATACTACTGAATTAGGCAAAATATCTGAAATGAAGGCTGTTGCAAGTTAATTTTGTTCTAAAGTAATGGGGTTTTGGTGCATGCTCAGTTCACCTAAGGAGTTACCTATATAGGAGAAGCAAAGGATTTACTTCTGGGAAGGTTGGCACACAGGTGGGTGTTCTATGTTGGCTGTCATTTTCTAGGTAGGGAACAGCATCCTTCCTTCGGCTATATAACTGGAATTGCCTGTGTCTTTCAGTCTACCTAACTGGGAAACAAACTCTTTATCTTTCCAGTGGCATTTGAGGGTTAAAAAACTTATTCATTGAAAGCAGGGACAACATGTGGTAAGCTCATCAGAGAATTCTCTTTTTCTTAGACCAAGTGATCCCAAAAATAGATTTGAGGTTTTGATCTTGCTTTATTTATCCTTTCAATTCTAGCAATTGGGAGTGGAATCTCTGACCTGAGAAAGACCAATAGAGGTCCTGGAGGACAGGGTCGTGGGCCAGACATTGCCAACAGCCCAGCCAGGAAGTCCTAAGGTCCTGGGATGTAAGTCCATTGTGGTTCTTTGGACCTGAAATTTGGGAGAACTAATGGAACTATATAGGAACTATAATAGGAATTGAACTAAGCTGTGAACCTAATCTCCATTCCTTCTCCAGAGATCGACATGGCATAGGGGGTATTACCCCCTGAGGCATAGAGTAAAAATGTTTGCATGTTTGCTTTTGTTATACTTTTGAATTAAATTGTATTGTAGTGTTCAAATGTTTTCAGTCATGTCTGATACCATTTGGGGTTTTCTTGGCCAAAATACTGCATTAGTTTTCCATTTCTTTCTCCAACTCATTTTACAGATGAGGAAACTGAGGCAAACAAGATTAAGTCACTTGTATAGAGTCACTTAACTAGCTAATGTCTAAAGTTGGAAGAAGAGTTCCTTCCTATTCCACTTCCTGCACTCCATCCAATTCATCAAGTTTCTGCCCCATCCCACTTAGCTATCTTTGGAGTAAATATTCTTTTGTAAAAAGCTAATCTATTAAATTATTGAAGGGAATTGGGGTGCCTGGCTCCCAAAATTTGAGGAAGACCATTAGTGGGGATTTAAGAAAATGAGCTTTCCCTTCTCCCCCACTAGAATATGGTGAAGGAAAAATGGAAGCACAGTCACTGTTAAATTAATAAATCAGCATATTTGGCAAATTCACTATTTTTAAAAAATGTTAATCAGAGCTTCATTTGCCAATTCTGTTATTCTAAGCCAAATAGTGTTTTCCACTAAAGGTCATTGAATAACAAGAATGCCCTCTACCATTCATTTCTGCAACTCACCACTGCAGCTTGGAAAATGACAAAATCACAGGATTTGAAGAGGAATGGCACCTCAGAAGCCACTTAACTCCAATTCTCCCATTTCACAGAGAAATAAACTAAGGCCCAGAGAAGGAAAACACTTGCCACAATCACACAGCTGATTAAGAGTACAACCACTGTAAAATTTGTCAGGTTTTTGTTTTTGTTTCTATTAGACCCAATTCCTAGAGACAGTGTGGAAACATGGAAAGAAAATTAGCTTGAATCAGAGAACATTCTGTCTTAGACCTTAATTTCCTGTGTAACTTTGGACAAGTAATTTCATTTCCCAAAACTATAGTTTTCTCAATTGTCATAGCAATGGGGAAAAAATGATATTCCTTTTTAAGAAGGGGAGAGTCAGCCATAGTTCTATTGAGATGGCTGAGTAAGAATTTGTGCTAGAGGTATCAGATGAAAAGTCACAAAACTTTACCTAGATGGATAAAAGGGGAAAGCTTTACAGTCTTTACAATTACCTAGAGGGGAAAAAACTTCAAATGGGACCATATGCTTCTTCAGTAGGATATACAAGAGCAAATAATAATAATAATAATAATAATAAATGCTATATTTCCTTGGTAAATAGGAAATTGGACTATATGATCTTTGGAGTCCCTTGAACTATCTAAATTACTAATATATAGCTATATGCTAATGAAAATAACTCCAAAGCATCACCTTACATACATCAAAGTGACAAAGATAATAAAAATAGATGGGAAAACTTAATTTTGGAGGGGCTGTGGAAAACTTTGTTGTTATTCATTCATGTCTAACTCTTTGTGACTCCTTGGACTAAAGCATATCAGGTCCTTCTATCCTCTACTACCTCTCATTTTCTATCAAAGTTCATGTGTGTTACTTCCATGACTATCCATCCACCTCATCCTGTGTAGTCCACTTCTCCTTTTGCTTTTAATTTTTTCCACCCTCAGTATCTTTTTCAATGAGTCCTCTCTTCCCATTATTTGGCCAAAGTATTCAAGCTAAAGTTTCTGTATTTGATCTTCCAATGAATAGTTGAATTAATTTCTTTAAGTATTGACTGATTTGATATCCTTGTTGTCTAAAAGTCTTCTCCAGCTCCACAATTAAATAGTGTCAATTCTGCAGCTCTCAGCTTTTCTCATAATCCAACTGTCATAGTCACACACTGTTAACTGGAAAAAAACAACATAATTTTGACTCTACTGACCATTGTCAGCAAAGTGATGTTTCTATTTGCTTTCCTTCCAAGGAAAGGATCTTTTAACTTCATGGCTGCAGTCATTATCTGCAGTGATCTTTGACCCAAGAATATAAAATTTGACACTGCTTCTATTTCTTCTCCCTCTGTTTGCCATCAAGTGATGAGACCAGTTACCATGATCTTTTTTAATGTTAAACTTCAAGCCATCTTTTACACATTCCTCTTTCACCCTCATCAAAAAGCTTCTTAATTTTTCTTTACTTTCTGTCATCAGAGTGGTATTATCTGCTTATCTGAGTTAAGTATAGCCTTGAGAGGCCTTTGAGCATAACCAGATTTCTTGTTATTGTTGTTGTTTTGAAGAGCACCAGTGATATCATGAAGTGATATTTTGACTTGCCAATGAATTGGATTTAAGAGGGATATAGTTACATAAAATCATGAATTTACATAAAGCTCTTCCAGAGCTATCAAAATCCACTGGCAAGACAAAAGTCAGGGAAACAGGCAATGGCCCAGAAGGCAGTGGATGACCTTAGAATTTTGGATGACCTTAGAATTTTGGATATCTGACCAAGCTCAGAGCTCCATAGCACCTACTTGAGCCACCTTCCTTATCAATGGAACAAATTGTTCTTATACTCCCGTTCTGTTGAGTCAAGTCTTCACTTGTTTCAGTAGACATACCTCTAACTCACCTATAAGTCTGAGATTGAAAGTTACCCTCACCTTGGTTTAGGCTATCTGCCAAGATTGTTTTACCAGGGGTGGCCCATCAGCTTCTTGGTGAAAGTTGAGTGTCAAGTGGACACTAAAGATGGGTAAGCAGCCCTGAGCACCCAGAGGGTCCTACAATGTTTGTAGACAAAAGTCTGGACCCTAACTCTTATCACCTCTCTATCAGGAGGTAGATAGCATGTTTCACCACCAATCTTGTGGAATCACAGATACTCTTATACCGATCATAATTTTTAAGCCTTTCAATGTTGTTTGTCTTTATAATGTTGTATACGTTTTTCTTCTGATTCTGTCTTATCTATCATTTGGTCATTCTTTCCATCCACTCAATGTCTTAAGCCTGATTTCTTTATACTTAGAATTAATATCAGTTATTACCTTCTTTAGTAGTTTTAGCAGCTCCTGGTCTGGTTGACTGGAAAGAAGAAACATAATATCTTGAAAGTTGACTTCAGAATGTCAGGAGAGTAAGAATTAAAAATGGTTTTCATTTAAATGGATTTTCTTGTTATTAAAATAGATTTGCTATTGAAAGCAGGGTCCCATGAGATCATAATGCATGGAGAGGACTTAAGTGAACTTATGGATATGTTTTGTGTTGTATATGATGCTATGGTTGAAAATGAAAGTGAATATTTTTAAAACTTTTTTTCTAAAATTTTATTCATATTAAAAACTTTTCATTTCTAACTATAGGGTATCCTAAGAGTCTTAAGCTTTAGTCTATTAAAGCTTAAAATTGCACTGAGATTTTTGAGATGTCATATATATTTCTCTTCCCTTTCCTTCTTAAGGAATCATCCCATGTTAGGGAAAAAAAAAAAGAAATAAGGAGAAAAACTAGTTCAGCAAAACCAACAAATACCTTAACTCCAACAATGTATTCAGTGTTCCTTGTCTGTGGTTTCCTTTAGTTCTCTGTAGTGGTGGTAGAGAAGAGAACGAAGGTACTTATGTTTTCTTTTCTCTTCTTCAGAGCCAAATTTGATCACTGTAATTGCTTAAAATACAAAAATTCCTTTCAATTCCTTGTTAAGCTTCCTTGACTCTGGGAGAAAGAGGCTGATAACTCTGTGGAACTCTGACTACTTAAATCCAATTCATAAACAAGTCAAGACATCTTGTAATGTCAATGATCTTCAAAACAAAAGACAAACAACATTATGGTTGACATGCATATTTGTTACAAGGAATTTGTTTTGGTATTATCTTTCTTTCAGCATAATGAGAGTTAAGAAGAAAAGAAAATAGATTTTTGTTAATTCTTTTTTTCCCTTTTAAATAGATAAAAGGGATACTACTGATATGGAATGTTATATGCATTTTCAGGTGAAGTTCTAAAGTCAGGAAGATCAGAGTTTATATGGGACCTCAGATACTAACTAGTTGTGTGATCCTGGACAAGTCGTTTAACTCTGTTTACCTCAATCTCATCATCTGTAAAATGAGTTGGAGAAGGAAATGGCAAACTGCTCCAGTATTTTTGCCAAGAAAACCCCAAGCAGTCATGTAGAGTAGTTCACGACTAAAAAGACTAAAGAACAAAAATAAGCCAATCGGCTCCAGCTGGCTTCTGCCCCACACTCCAAAGCTAAGTGTGAACTGAGGGTAGTTCAAACACCAGAACACAGAGGGGCTCTTGTGATTCTCTAAGGTTCTAGGGGGTAACTTGGATATTAAGGTTAGGACTTATTCTGGTTCCTCAAGAGGACTGACCTGGTGGGATTACAGCCAATTGGTCAAAAATCCTAAATTAGTCAAATACAAGCATTCTAAAGGGAAGTCTCTATGAGTACTAGAAACTGGACCAAATTGGTATATGACTTCTCTGAGGAGGGCTTTAAGCCTTCAGTCTAAAGAACTTCTTTCCTTAATCGCTTTAAGGTTTGAAGTTAACTATCAGAGAATATGAGTGCCATCTAGTGTCAGCTACAAAAAGTAGAAGCTCTTATTTTTTCTTATTATGTAATGAGTCCCTATAATGAAGATATGTATCTTAACTTGTATTTTATTTGATGACAGTACTAAATTACTTATATATGCTCGACTTTTATAGCTTGTTGCTATCAGGGCTGATTGTTTACCCCAAGAAAAAGAAAAAAAGTTTCAGGACAGTAATCACTTTAAACCAACCTAATAGCCTCACCTTTATTTCTCTTAGCCATCAACATGTAGATCTTCCAACCATCTGCAGATTATTTTAATTTCTCAAAAAAAGATGATTTTGACTAAGAAACTGAGGATTAGACAATTCAAGTGGCTTGAAAAATGGAACCAAATTTTAAAACAAAATACCTCTCAAAAATTCTCAGGAAGTATATTTGTTTTACATCAGATGTTAGAGTATTCCTTTTTTATTAGTTTTCCCTCTCCCCAATCCCCCCCTGCAAACTATTGAGTATGAAGGGAGGGAAGGATAGAAAAAGAAGGGATTAGTTGAGCAGAGATTCTCTTCGTGGTGTGCTCAGCCTCAAACCCTGCCTTGAGAAGCAGCAGAACACAGTGACAAGAAAGGGGGATTTAAGCAGAAGAGGGAAGCTAGATGGTACAATAAATAGACTGCTGGTCTTGTCAGGAAGACTTGTTCAAATCTGACCTCAGACATTTACTAGTGGTGTGATCCTGGGCAAGTCACTTAACCCTATTTGACATAGTTTCATCATCCTTAAAATGAACTAGAGAAGAAAATGACAGTATTTTTGCCAAGAAAACCCTAAATGAGATCACAAAGTGTCAGACATGACTAAAAAATTACTAACAGAAAAAAAAGAGAGCTAAAAAAGTGAAGTTCACATTGAAGTTCTGCCATGGATATCCTAGGTGGACTTGTAACTAATCATTAAACTTCTTTGGGATTCACTACAAATGCAAAAAAGAAAACTGCAGAATGAGGCAGACAGAATATCTAAATGTTCTCTGATTTTCTTTATAGTTCTTTCTCTGTTTTTAGAAGCTTATTGCCTGGATAAAGGTTCCCCTGATATAAAAGTAAAATGTGCTCTTGTTATGATTATTTCTATAACATTATTCCATTGTTGTATTATTATTTACTAACTTGTTTCCAAAATAGGCTTTCTTATTCCAATTTTCATGAGATTGGGGCTGCTTTTATGTGTTTATAACTTCAATGAAATGATATTGTTCATTTCTTTAAATTGACTCTTTAAATACCAATAAGTTTATTTTAAATACTTTCCTTGATCTATGCTCTCTCTCTCTCTCTCTCGGTCTCTCTCTCTCTCTCGGTCTCTCTCTCTCTCTCTTTCTCGGTCTCTCTTTCTCTCTCTCTCGGTCTCTCTCTCTCTTTCTCTCTCTTTCTTTTTCTCTCTCCTTTCTTCTGTATCATATTGTAAACTTAAAAAATCTCTTGCATGCCTAGGTAATTTCACACTGAATTTTCTATCTACCTTTCAACAAACCCTTCCCTTCCCATCAATCATTTTGTCTTATTCCTACTTGTCATTCTGCCATCCTTGAAAGCAAGATGATCAACTCCTGTTCTTTCCTTCCCCCCACCACCACATAGCAATACCATTTTATTCTTTCCTAGTAATTGTTTGACCTCCTTAAGGCTCTTGGTTACTGTTTAGCTTTTTTCTCTGGTGTTTACACTATTTCATAGCTTAATATAATCTCTAAAATAAGCCCAAGAAGCATTTTCATTCCTGTTATGTTGGGAAACTAATTATGAAAATGAAACCAAAATGACTTTAGTAAAATACATTTAAAAACCACACTGAAGATAAAGAAGGTTTTTCAAATTTAAGTTTCCTGCTGAAACACAGTCTGTGGTAGAGCTAACAGATGGAATGCCAAGGTCATCAGTCAGAAGGGAACTGGTCAAAACCACTGCTGTGTAAGGGGATGGTGTACAAGATGTTGATTTTCACTTTGGGGTCTTACAAAGAAAAGCAATTTGGGAATATTGTGCTGAGGTTTCTCTAATGAAAGTCCAATTAAAGATCCATTTTGTTGTACATTCAATTCCCCGCCCAAAATTCTAAAGGTTTCCAGGATTTTATTAACTTCTCTAAATAAAGCTGACAATGAATACTGAGTGTTTTGCTTTTAATTAATTTGAGCAAAGAACTGTAAATTGATTTAGTATAGAAAAGAAATATAAAGGCTCTCATTTATTTTTCTTTATTTTAGGAAGGATTCTAACTGAATGAGCTATGTATTAAATGCTATTGGCCCCTTCAAGTTAAGACTACATGAACATATGGAGTCTGCCAAAGAAATACAAAGTCTAAATAATAAATCTTCTCATCTGACACAAGCACATTTCAGGAGATAGCCCCATAATTAATTTTCTAATGGATGGGCAGAGAAGCTTATTTGTTTTAAATTCCTAAGTGAATGAGGCAACCTTACTTAGTGACATTTTTATTAGAAACCAAGAGACAAGAGCCTTCTCAACTGCATTACTAGTTTTTTTAGGCAAAGTCTCTCAACCCAGACTCAGTTTCCTTCCCAATATCTTCCCCAGCAACCGCAGATAGTGATCAAGCAGGGCACTATGGAATTGCTATTTAATGTATTTCTATTCAATAAACATATATTAAATGCCTGCTAATTACAGTGCTAAGCTCTAGAGAAACCAGCTTTCAAAGAGCTTATGTGAAATGCTCCCAAGAAGTTTACAATTTTATGGGAAAGGTGAGTGTGAAGAAGTTATGTATACACATAACTAGAAAGCAAAAGAGGATGGATTTACTATAAATCCATTCCAAATGGGAAAATTAAAGAGAATTCATCCAAGGGCAAAATGCTGAGAGTGTTAGAGAAGACTTTACAGAGAAAATGATAACAAAAGGATTCTGAAGAAAGGGAAAGACTTCACAGAGAGGGAGGAAGAATCATAAATTGTGGACATAGACCCTGCTCTCAAGAGATTTATACTCTTGGAGGAGACAGGATATAATGCAAAAGATAGATAATAACACAACTTTAATACCCTAACTTTGATTTTATTAAAATAGGGAGCTCTTTATACTAATGCAGGTAGGTGCCTCCTCATGAACTTTGTTGGATACTGAGTTTAGTTTTAAAGAGTTACTTGGGCACTGAGAGATTAATTGACTTCCCCAGAGTAGGTATGGTACAGCTAGACCTTTAACACAGGTATTGCTGCCTCTCAGGCTAATTCTAAGGCGACACATATTAAATGATCAAAGAATTGTACAGAAAATTCAAAAGGAAAATATGCTAACCATATGAAGCCCAGGGTTTCTCCTTTACTAGGAGTCTTTAAACAAAGGTTAGATAAATATTTGATGTAAATGTTGCAGAGGACATCTCTGTCACCCATAAGTTGATATAACTTTTGTGAGCTTCCTTTCAATTCCAAGATCCTGTAACTGCAAAAATTGTGTACCACACACTTAAACTCTGTCTCAATTTTCTCACATATAAAATAGGGATCATAATAGCACCTACTTGTTTAGAGATTCAAAGGACTCCTTGAAGACTAGCTTGATTAGAGTGATATTTGAGGTGTCATTCTACTACAAGGCTTTCCCAACACACACATGTAGGTCAGGTTTCCAGAGATAGGGTAGCTACATTTTCCCCTACTAATTTTAATTTAGGTCCTTGGAGAAAAGGGAATGTCTTTCTAATCAATGCTCAAGCCCCCATTCTGATATCTTCTACTTTATATTGATCACCAGTTCCTTAGTTTCATTTAACAAATTAACATTTTTCAGTTTTTACAAGGGGATTGTGATTGTTTGTCCTGAAACTTATTGAGATGATATAAAAAGAAGTACAAACATTTCTCCCTAAGAACTTAGTGTACATTTTCTCCTATGCCACCTTGGTTTCTAGGGAGAATTCCCCTAAATTGAAAGTATTTTTACACAGTAAAAGTGCTCAAATTACTAAATGGATAGCTCACTTACCATAGATTATGACAAAATCTCAGTGTCTGTTGTATTGGACCTGACTCTAGCATGGATTCCCCTCAGTGGATTTCAACCCTTCTGATCTTTTAAATCTCAATAGCCTTTCAGTTAAAGGAGGAAAAGAAAAAAACGCAAGAAAGCTATAATAGAAGTTGATACATTCCCAAGCCACTTGTCAACTTGAGTAGGGAGAGCACAAGGTCTCTCTTCCCACTGACAAGACTGTAGCATGCATTCTCTGTGTGCAACCAGGTTAAAAAAACATTCTTACTGACTGGTGAGTGACTTATGAATGCATACCCAGTTCCAGTTCAGCGGCCAATCAAGTCTGTTTCTTCACTATGCAGTTAATGGAATTTAATTTCCTAAATGGAAATCAGGGCCCTCCATTATACATCATTGCAAAATTTTAGAAGTTGGCTCACTCAACATCCCCATGTGGTTTGGCAGCCGGCAGAACCCTTTGCACTTGTTTTGAGGACTTCCACCCATTTCTCTTGGTTCAAACTCCAGGCCTATCTCCCTAACATCTATCATTAATTTCCTGAATGAACAAAAGTGGAGAGAGTCTCAGTGAAAAGTCAGAAACTAAGGGCAACTAAGAAGAGGCAGAAATACTTCCTTTACTTGTGGCTTACTAACACCTTCTTAGACTGGGAGATTAGTCTCAAATTTCTGAAAAGGAAAGCATACTCTCGAGGGAATGTCTGTTTTAGTGAGAGCAAGTCACTTAAACTCTGTCTCAATTTTCTCACACATAAAATAGGGATCATAATGGCATCTACTAGTTTGTTTAGAGATTTTAAATAGGGTGAGTACTTTATTTATAAAGTACTTAGCATAATGCAATTTTTTGCACATAATAGAATTTTTTTCCAATTAAATGTAAAGATAGTTTTCAACATTCATTTTTTAAAATTATTTTTATGTTGTACATGTACATTCATTTTTAACATATTTCTATATGAATCATGTAGGGAAAGAAAAATCAGAACAAAAGGGAAAAGCCACTAGAAAGAAAGAAAAGAAAAAAGGTGAAAATACTATGCTTTGATCCACATTTAGTCTCCATAGTTCTTTCTCTGAATGCAGATGGCATTTTCCATACAAAATTTGTTGTGAGTTGGAGCCAAGATGGTGCAGGGAAAGAAGGTACTCACCAGAGTTCTCCCCCAGATCCCTCCAAATACCTTTAAATAATGACTCTAAACACACTTTAGATTATCAGAACCCAGCAAAGGAACAATTTTTTCAGCTTGAAAGGTTGCATTGGGGTGGATCTGGAGTGCAATCATAGCACAGGGCCTGCTAGCACTGCCCAAGGCCCAGGAAACCAGAACAGATGATAGAGCTCCTGAATCTGCTCTAAAGGCTATGATCTCCAGACCCTTGAGCCCATGGAAGACAAGGGGAAATGGGCAGCAAAGGTTTGGTGCACTAGAGTATGAGGGGAGCTCCAGACTAGGATAAGGCTCTGGAGGAAGGAGTAAGATTGAAACAAAGCTCACCCCATCCCTTCTTTCATCCTACTGTAGTAAGTCTTTTATATCTATTCATATGTTATAATTGACCCTATTCTGCATCTCCCCTTTCCTCTTTTCTCAGTATAGTTTTTTTAATCATCCCTTAATTTTTTTTATATCATTCCATCAAAGTCAACTTAAACTCACACCTTCTGTTTAAGTATATTCCTCCTAAGTGCCATTATAGAGATACAGTTCTTAAGAGTTAAGTATCTTCTTGTGTAGAGATGTAAACAGTTTATTTTTGTTGAATATTAGAGGGGTTTTTTTCTTCTTGTTTACTTTTTTATGCTTTTCTTGAGTCTTGTATTTGAAAATTGAATTTTCTGTTCAGATCTGGTATTTTCATTAGGAAAGTTTGAATTAAATTTCATTAAATATCCATCTTTTCTCCTAAAAGATTAGGCTCATTTTTTTCTGGGCAGTTGATTCCTGATTGTAATCCAATCTCTTTTGCCTTCTGGAATATCATATTACAAGTCCTCCAATCCTTTATTTTAGAGTCCCTAAGTATTATGTAATTCTGACTATGACTTCTTAATATTTGAATGGGTTTGTTTTTTTTTTTTGGCTGCTTGCAATATTTTCTCCTTGACCTGATAGTTTTGGAATTTGGCTATAATACTTTTTGGAGTTTTTATTTTATGATCTCTTTCAGGAGGTGATCTATGTATTCTTTCAATTACTATTGTACCCTTTGGTTCCTTGCTAAATTTCTTGAAAAATGCTGTTTTGGCATGTTTTTTTATTATGGCTTTTTAGTAGTCCAATAATTCTTAAATTTTCTCTCCTAGATTTATTTTCCAAATCAGTTGTTTTTCCAATGAGGTTTTACATTTTTTCTATTTTTTTCATTCTTCTGATTTTGTTTAACTGATTCTTCATGTATCATAGAGTCATTAGCCTCCACTTGCTTAATCCTAATTTTTAAGGAATTATTTTCTTCAGTGAGCTTTTTTAAACCTCTTTTTCCATTTGGCCAATTCTTTTTTTTTTTTCAATAAGTTTTTTTACTTTCAAAATATATGCAAAGATAGTTTTCAGCATTTACCTTTTCAAAACCTTGTGTTCCAAATTTTTCTTCCTCCCTTTCCTCCTCCCCCTCTCCTAGACAGCAAGTAATCCAATATGTTAAACATGTGCTATTCTTCTACACATATTTCCACAATTATCATGACGCACAAGAAAACTCAAAAAGGAAAAAAATTAGAAAAAAAAAAAACAACTAAACAAGGAAAAAAAAAGGTGAAAATACTATTCTGTGATCCTCATTCAGTTCCCACAGTTCTCTTTCTGGATGTAGATGGCTCTCTTCATCACAAGTCTATTAGAATTGGCCTGAATCACCTCATTGTTGAAAAGAGCCTCCATAGCCATAAAAAAAAATTAAAAATAAAAGGACTACATCCATCAGAATTGATCATCATATAATCTTGTTGCTCTATGTAATGTTCTCTTGGTTCTACTCACTTCACTCAATATCAGTTCCTGTAAGTCTCTCTAAGCCTTTCTGAAATCATCCTATGATCGTTACTTATAGAACAATAATATTCCATAACATTCATATATCACAATTTATTCAGCCATTCTCCAATTGATGGGCATCCACTCAGTTTCCATTTTCTTGCCACTACAAAGAGACCTGCCACAAACAGTTTTGCACATATGGGTCCCTTTCCCTCCTTTATGCTCTCTTTGAAATGTAAGCCTAGTAGAAACACTGCTGGATCAAAGGGCATGGACCATTTGATAGCCCTTTGGGCATAGTTCCAAATTGGCCAATTCCATCATTAAGGAGTTGTTTTTGCTAGTCAATTTTTTGTTTTCTTTTCCAAGCTACTAACTCTTTCAAAAAATAATTCTGCATAACTCATTTCTTTACCCAATTTTTCTTCTACCTTTCTTACTTGATTTTTAAAAATCACTTTTGAGGAGGCAGCTAGGTGGCTCAATGGATGGAGCACCAGCCCTGAAGTCAGAGGACCTGAGTTCAAATTTGACCTCAGACACTTAACACTTCCTAGCTGTGTGACCTTGGGCAAGTCACTTAACCCCAATTGCCTCAGCAAAAAGAAAAGGAAAAAAATATTTTTTGAGCTCTTACAAGAGAACTTTTTGGGCTTGAGATCAATTTATAGTCTCCATTCAGGCTTCACATGTGGGTATTTTAACATTGTTGTCCTAGTCTGTGTTTGTATTTTAATATTCCCTGTCATCATAGTAGCTTTTTATGGTCAGGGCTCTTTTGTGGGGGTTTTCACTAATTTTTTAGAGTTGAACTCTGCTCCTAGGGCACAGAGGACACTATCCCAAGTTTCTTGTATTGTGGTTCAGGAGCTTGGTCATTTTCCACACTGGGATCTCAGACGCCAGTGGTTTGCCCACTGCACTGGGGTAGTGCATCCTAATTGTACCTGTTGTGCTAGGCCTGGCAATTTGCTTTTTGCACTGGGCTGGAGGTTCCACTGCTGATCTGCTGTGTCACTGCCTGCTAAGCCAGGAACAAGGGACATCCATTGCTGATCTATGCTGTAGCCATGAGCCTTCCATTGGTTTACCCAGACACTGTTTGTGCAGCATTTCATTCCCTTGAGCCAGACCCTTCCTGAAATCCTTCTGAGTTATCTTAAGCTTAAAAATTGTTTCACACAATGGTTTTGTGTGTTCTGTCATTCCAGGATTTGTTTAAAGGTTTCATTTAATGTTGTTTCTAAGGGAAACAGGAGAGATCAGGCAGCTTCAGGACTTTGCTCTGCCATCTTGGCTCCATCCATTAAAGTAAGCTTTCAGGCCTGGAGAGACTTACACGAACTGATGCTGAGTGAAATGAGCAGGACCAGGGGATCATTATATACTTCAACAACAATACTAGATGATGACCAGTTCTGATGGATCAGGCCATCCTCAGCAACGAGATCAACCAAATCATTTCCAATGGAGCAGTAATGAACTGAGCTGCTATGCCCAGAAAAATAACTCTGGGAGATGACTAAAAACCATTACATTAAATCCCCAATCCCTATATTTATGCACACATGCATTTTTGATTTCCTTCACAAGCTAATTGTACAATAATTCAGAGTCTGATTCTTTTTGTACAGCAAAATAATGTTTTGGTCATGTATACTTATTGTATATCTAAGTTATATTTTAATATATTTAACATCTACTGGTCATCCTGCCATCTAGGGGAGGGGGTGGGGGGGGGTAAGAGGTGAAAAATTGGAACAAGAGGTTTGGCAATTGTTAATGCTGTAAAGTTACCCATGTATAAATCCTGTAAATAAAAGGCTATTAAATAAAAAAAAATAAATAATAAATAAATAAATAAAGTAAGCTTTCAGTGTTTATTCCCTCCTTACCAAAATTCTGAAGTACATCATTGTGGGTCTGGTTGGTGTATCTTTTGACTTCTCCTTATGTAATATCTTCTGTGACAGTTCAAATTGTATCAATGATTTGAGGACTGGGGTTATAATAGTTTTTTAAAGAATTAATTAAAAACATGTTAAAAAAAAAAAAAGGTACACTGTCCTTAGACAAGATAGGAAAGAGGAGAATTATAGAATAACTAGAATGAAAGAAGTGGTAGGGAAGATTTACATTGATCACTTCACAATTACTTGTTCTTCTTTCATTTAAAACCCTGATGACAGTGCTCTCCTGATCTGCATTTTTTCAAGCTCTTGCCTATTTGTTATCTCCTTTTTTTAAACTTTTTTTTCTCAATAGTATTTTATTTTTCTAATTATATAGGGTTTTTTGTATTTTTATTAAAAATAATTTATTTATTTTAAAATTTTTTTTATTTTTATTAAAGCTTTTTATTTTTGAAACATATGGGGGGATAATTTTTCAACATTGACCCTTGCATAGCTTTGGGTTCCAAATTTTCCCCTTGTTATCTCTTTTTTTCTGGAGAAATATCAGCTATTAAGTTGTATGACACATAGCCAGTAGGACTTCTCCCCAGGGCAGCTGGGCATGTCCAATTGAACAGAGTTGTTGCTTTTTTCCACTCTAGTTTAAAAATGAAGTTTCAAGAGTCATCTTTCATCCCTTTAAGAAATAAGACAATTTCTTCACCACTCACTACTTATTGGGCCCCAGGACAATGTCAGAAGCCTGGTTTGAGTTGAAATAATGGTGGCAGATCAGCACTCATTAGCAATATAGGATCCAATTTGCCTACTTCACAGTGGGAAAGCCAGTTGGAGGTGAAGAAACAGATGTCCTTGCTGGTTTCCTAGGGGGTAGTTGTAAGCCACAGGATATTAAAGAATGAATTTACCAATGTCAAGAATGTCCCTGAAGTACCTTTTTACCAGACTCATCATCATAGACTCATCATAGTCTTTCAACCTTAGGGAAGTTTTAAAGAACTGTAGAAAACTTTTTTTTTTTTTTTTTTTTTTTTGTGAGAGAGAGCTTTATGAGTATCTTTTTCCTATCATTTAGATCTGGAAACAATAATTTATTGTAAGCCTTTGGAAAATGAAAAACATTAAGAAACAGATACCACATATCTAATTGTTTTAAAGCATCAAGTTTCCTCAAAAAGGAGCTTTAAAAAGATGGCAATCAAGACATTTTCTCTGCTCCCTTTGACCTTTAAATCTCTTCATAACAGGAATTGTATACCAAAGATAAAGGAACTTAAGCTTCTTTATGATCTAAGACACCCAGAATTCAAAAAAAGGTGACTTCTGCTTCCTCTTCTCCCTAAAAGCAGCAACCCAGGAATTTACACTGACTGACCCTAAGCTCACTCAGCCTTCTTCCTCCACCTTCCATGCTCTTGCAGCATACAAATCCAGGTTGCACTAGGAGACCTAAGGACATTATACAGGCTTACTTCAAACCTCTCCCCTGAACCCTTCTCCCTCCTCCCCCTTTCCAGTACCATGGAGACCACCTTCAGTCTTTAGAAGTTTACTCAAACCTAGACAGCCAACTTGGCCATAGCCCTCCACAAACTAAAGTCCAATCGAAGTGCCAGTGTTGGGCAAAGCAGGCTCTGACCTGCTCCATGGTCATTCCACTCTGAGAGAGTGGGATAGGTCCGGAGGAGGACTATGCATGTGGGGGGCTGTGCAGAACTCCACCAAGCTTGAGGGAATAGGAGAGCATCCAGCAAAGTCAATTCTGACTATCCTTAAGTCATTTAGTATAGATTCCTAGGCTGGCGGACTATGCATTGCTCAATGTGGAAGAAAAAAAAAAAGAGATGCTTTGAGATCCAGGCCCCAAGGAAATTACAATCATCCTGAGATAGGAGGCACAGGGCATGAGATGAGCAAAAGGTTTGACTTCCACATCTAGTTCCAACACACCCCTGATTGTAGCATAATTGTAAGGTATTGTTGCCACTATTATAGAAGACATGGACAAAGGAGGAGAAAGGCAGGAGGGCCATTGTTGCAGCCAAATATTATGCCCATATTTTATAATGAAAGAGAAAAGGCAAAATATGAAAACTCTTTGTGCCCATGGTAAATTGGCACAGCTAGAATCCTAAAATAATCTGTGTAATCTCTAGGATTTCCTTGGATTGCTACTTTAAAATGCAATGTCTTATATTGGATAGCTTGCTGTTTAGGGGAAGAAGTAGGGGGAAGAAAGGAAAAAAAATTGGAACACAAGGTTTTACAAGGATGAATATTGAAAATTATTCATGCATGTATTCTGAAAATAAAAAACTTTAATTAAAAAAGAAAGACACAAGAACATATTGCTAGAGAAGCAGTGAATTAGTGTACCTATTCTGCAAACTAATTTGAAATTTTGGGAGAGTGACAAAAAAAAATCTAGATAATTTGACCTAAAGGTTCCTTTGTAGACATGTAGCCTGAGGAGCTAAAAGAAAAGATGAAAAGCCTCCTACAGATACATACATATATATATATATATATATATATATATATATATATATATACATCCACAGGTATATAAAAATATGTATAGCAGTGGGTATACACTCACAGATATTCATACATGTTTATGAATATATATGTATATAAATATGTATGCATGTATGTGTGTATTTACACACACTCACCTGTACAAGCAAAATAATTCCCTAATTGGGGAATGAATAAACAAATTGTGATACATGAAAGTAATGAAAGAATGCAGTGTCTGATGATTTTGCTTTATAAAGTTCTTGTGATATGATGCTAGATGTGTATGATATTAGGTGAATAAACTTTTTGATGACCCTTAGTTTTCATCACTCAAATTCTGTTGTTGCTATATTTATAATGTTCAATTCACCAGTTTGACCAAGGAGGGAATCCTAACCCAGCTATGTTCTCCCAAGACTGGCTGGAGCTCATTTTGATAATTGACTAGTTACCCTAATGAGGTTTGTTCAGTTGGAGCCAAGATAATGGAGAAAGAAAAAGCATTTTTATTTTAGCTCCCTATCCCTCTTCCTCTACAGCAATCTAGAAAATGCACTAGAATAACTTCTGAGTGGGAAAGCCAAAAGAAAGTCAGAGTGAATCATTTTGTCTGCAGACACTGGGGTAAGTTGCCAAAGAGCACCAAGCATTAGAGAAGCAACATTAGTGCCCAAGGACAGAAAGAGGACTGAGAATGAAAACAAGGTCAGGAAACATTGGGGCAGAAAGAGAACCTAGGAACCCCTGGACTAGCACTGGAAGCAAGAAGGGGGGCCATTTAGCAGCCCTGTTCTAGGTCTGCTAAAAATTCAGGATGGAGACAAGCAATTGCAAATACAAGAATGGAATCTAATTCAGTACTGAGCCAAAAACAAATTTCAGAAGTTTAGCTGTACGGTTCTGAGCCAAGGAACAGATCAGTAACTCAGTTCTAATCTTTAGCCTGGCACATAAGCCTGCAATGAAATACACAGGACAGAAGACCACCAACAAAGGAGAGTCAGCACTTTAGTTATTCTGAACCTGTAGAATCTCCTGCAGGGCTAATAGAGATAGAGTCTAGCAATGGTCTACTGGAGCTTAACTATGTATACATAAACCTATAGATCCAATTTGGATAGCTCAGACTAGGAGGGCAATAAACAGATCTCTCTCTGAATCATACCAACTTGGACTGAAGTTACACTGAAAACTTAGACCCAGACTGAGCTGTGAAAATAGAAGGCTCATTTGGAACTATGCTCAAAAAGTTATCAAACTGTGCATACTCTTTGACCCAGCAGTGTTACTATTGGGCTTATATCCCAAAGAAATCTTAAAGAAGGGAAAGGGACCCACACATGCAAAAATGTTTGTGGCAGCCCTGTTTGTAGTGGCCAGAAACTGGAAACTGAGTGGATGCCCATCAATTGGAGAATGGGTGAATAAGTTATGGTATATGAATATTATGGAATATTATTGTTCTGTAAGAAATGACCAGCAGGATGAATACAAAGAGGATTGACGAGACTTACACGAACTGATCCTGAGTGAAATGAGTAGGACCAGGATATCATTATATACTTCAACAACAATACTATATGATGGTCAATTCTGATGGACATGGCCCTCTTCAACAATAAGATGAATCAAATCAGTTCCAATAGAACAGTAATGAATTGAACCAGCTACACCCAGGGAAAGAACTCTGGGAAATGAGTGTGAACCACTACGTAGAATTCCCAATCCCTCTATTTTTGTCTGCCTGCATTTTTGATTTCCTTTACAGGCTAATAGTACACTATTTCAAAGTCTGATTCTTTTTGTACAGCAAAATAACTGTTTGGACATGTATGCTTATATTGTATTTAATTTATACTTTAACATATTTATTGGTTATTGTATTGGTCAACTTGCAATCTGGGGGAGGAGGTGGGGGAAGGAGGGGAAAAATTGGAACAAAAGGTTTGGCAATTGTCAATGCTGTAAAATTACCCATGCATATATCTTGTAAATAAAAAGCTATATAAAAAAGAAAAGAAAAGAAAATAGAAGGCTCATGCCAGATACGATCCTCAAAAGTGACCAGAGCCCAACACTAACATAAAGCCCAGAGTCTTCTTGGAAAAATGAGCAGAAAGGAGAATTCAACCACCAAAGATTATTATGGTGATAGGGAAGCTCAAGATTCAAACAGAAGAAGATAATTGCTATCATTTCATTGTCAAGAGACAATGAAAACATCTACAATTAAAGCCAAAAAGAAAAATGCAGATTAGACAAAAGAACAAGAATTCTTAGAAGACTTAGAGAAAACATTAAATGAGCTAAAATTTATCTTAATAGCCAAATAGGGGTCATGGATGAAAATTTCAAAAGAAAATTAATAGTTTGGCTAAACAACTGCAAAGCTTTACTGAAGAAAATAACTCCTTGGAAATTAGAATTGTCCAAACAGAAAATAATGACTCCATGAGACATTAAGAACTATTTTATAAGGATTATATTTTATTTATCTTTGTATTTCTGACAGTGCCAAGCACAGGATAAATATAGTAGGTAGTCAGTGAATGTCTATTTTAAAAATGAATGTATTCACAAATGCTAATTAACTATTGAATTAATGAGTTGATTAATTTATGTAAAAATGAATATATGAAAGACAAAAAAAAATTTTAAGCCCAAAGAGTGAAAAAAATAGAAGAAAATGTAAAAATATCTCATGCAAAACACATGATCTAGGGGGAAAAAAAGATCAAGGAGAGATAATTTCAGAATTATTGAATTACCTGAAACCCCATGGGAATGGGAGAAGAGGGGGAGGGAAGGAAAGAGAGAGAGAAGAATGGAAGGTTGAGAAGGTAGAGGAGAAGGAAGGAAGAGAAAGAATGGGGAAAATGATTTCATGTAATTGGATTCTCAAGGAAGAGTTTATATGATGGATGGGTCAATTTGGGAGACCAAGCAATACCTGACTTCATTCATTTAAACTGATTTAATAAAGGAAGAATAAACATACATATGTAGTTGGTTTCAGAAACTCCTTTTACCCAACTGGGTAAGGAGAGCAACAAGTTAAGAGAAAAACTTGGGGCAGGGGCAAGGGAGATAAGAGGGCAATTAGAGAAGGGAGGTGGTGATCAGAACCAAAACAGACTTTTTTCTTTTTTTTAAGTATTTATTTAAAACTCAATACAAGCAGCCCTTTTGTAGTGGCAAGGAACTGGAAACTGAGTGGGTGCCCATCAGTTGGGAAATGGCTGAATAAATTATGGTATATGAATGTTATAGAATATTATTGTTTTATAAGAACTGACCAGCAAGATGGTTTCAGAAAGGTGTGGAGAGACTTACATGAACTGATGCTGAGCAAAGTGAGCAGAACGAGGAGATCATTTACACAGCAACAAAAAGATTATGTGATGATCAATTGTGAAGGAGGAGGCTCTTTTCAACAACGAGGTGATTTAAGCCAGTTCTTATAGACTTGTGATGGAAAGAGCCATCTGCATCCACAGAGAGGACTATGGGGACTGAATGTGGATCACAACATAGTGTTTTCACCTTTTTGATAATTGTTTGCTTAGTTATTTTTTTCTCTCATTTTTTTTTTCTTTTTGATCCGATTTTTCTTGTGAAACATGACAAATGTGGAAATATGTTTAGAAGAATTAGTGTTTAACCTATATTGGATTATTTGCTGTCTAGGGGAGGGGGGGAAGTAAGGAAAAAGGGAGAAAAATATAGAACACAAGGTTTTGCAAGGGTGAAAGTTGAAAACTATCTTTGAAAAATAGAAAGCTATTATAAAATGACTCAATACAGAATGAAAAAAGAAAAAAATTGTCATATGCACAACTGAACATGAAAGAATTCAAAATATGAAACAAAAAATTTCCATTTCAAGAAAGCACACACATATTATTCATAACTGTCCATCTTTGCTTCCTTATAGGTTTTCTTTTGTTTTCTGCTGTGCACTTTTTGCTTTATTCTTTTTTTTTCCACTTTCCTCCCCCATCTTCCTAAACAAGTTACAGTTAAGCACACATATAAATATACACACACACACTCACACACACACACACACACGTCCTCTAGTTCTCTGAAGGTAGATAACATCGTCCTCTTTAAATCCAAGTTTTTCCATATTTTTCTAAATCCCCTAACTCATAATTTCCTACAACACAGCAATATTCCAACTTTATACTATTTAGTTGTTTTAAACAGTCCAAAACAATATTGATTAATATGACTGACATTAATGTAGTTTCTCAATTTTTCTCTTTTGAGTGAATTTATTTTAACTTAAACTTTGCCTGAGATCAATAATTATTACTACTTCTGTTTTTTTCCTGATAAATTCTATTCCTGATCGTTATCATTATGTTTGTATGTCTCTCGTTTTTAGTTCCTGCTGACTCCTTGACTTTACTTCTACTTGCTACCTTATCTTGCTATTACTTAAACTACTTCCCCTCCAATGTTCCCTCTCTTATTCTTTCTCTCCACCCTTTCCCCCCATCTTTTCCCTCCTTTTTTATCCCATTCCTATTAATCTACATTCCCTTTTATAACCCCTTCCTTATCCAAATTCCTTCCCATTCTATTTCTTAATAAATTTAGAGTACTTTTATGTATATATATATATATATTACCTTTTTTCCTACATGGCTTTGTTTTTTAAAATCACATCACATACAGATCTATACCAATCTTTCTTTTGAACAACCTACTTAATAAGGACAATCTTAGATATATGTTTTACATATAAAACATAAACAATTTGTTCTTATTGAGTTCTTTGAAATTAATTTTTACTGTTTGTCTTATATTTCTTTTGGACCTTATATGTCAACTTTTCTATTAAGTTCAAGTCTTTTTGCAACAAAATCCTGAAAGTCTGACAATTCATTAAATGTTTGGCTTTTTTTCCCCATTCAGAATTATGCTTAGCCTTTCCAGGTATGATATTTTTGGCTGCAATTCTTCAATATATAGTGTTCCAAGAACTGATGTCTTTTAATATATCTGCTACTAGGTCTGTGTGATTATAATATTGGCTCTAACATTTGAATTGTTTTTTTTTCTTGTTGCTCATAATATTTTCTCCTTAAATTGGGGGTTTGGGAATTTATGTTCCAGTATGTTATTATATTCATGTAGGCTTTCCTCATAGGATCTCTTTCAGATGGTGACTGGTGAATTTTTTTTCTCTTTCTATTTCTTGCTCTAACACTTCAGGACAATTTTCTTTAATTACGTCTTATATTATTTTGTCGCGATTCTTTTTTTGACCATAGATTTCAAGTAGTCCAATTATTTTTATATTCTCTTCTTGATCTGTTCTCCAAATCTGTTGTTTTTCTAATAAAATGTCTTACATTCTCTTCTATTTTTTCCCCACTTTTTATATTCTGTTGTATTATTTCTTGGTCTCATAACTTTACTGTATTCCCTTTCCCCATTTCTAGTTTTCAAGGAGGTATTTTTTTCCTTGAAATTCTTTTTTTAGTTGGTCGACTTTCTTTACATAATCTTCTTGTTTTGGGGGGGGGGGTTGTTCTTATTTCCTTTTTTCAGTTTTTCCTCAATTTCTCTCATTTGATTTTTAAAGTCTTTTTAAAGTTCTTCTATGAATTATTTTTGAGCAGATGATCATTATTATTATGAGATAGGAGGGATTTTTTTTTATTTCAGTATCCTTCTCTGAAGATGAACCCCAGTCTTAGCTATTCCCATAGTAACTTCCTATGGTTTAGTTATTTATCTTTTGCCTGATGATTTGGTAGCAGATTGTTGATGTAATCACCTCTATCCTGGGTTATGGGGGATTGTGCCTCTAGGTTCTTGTCCTTTTAGTTCTCCACTCTGACCAGGAATCCAAAATCAAGAACTCCACCCTCCTATAAGTGCCCACAGTCAGCAGTGTTCCTGCCCCACAGCTTCTGCACTCATTGGGTATATGATAGTTCCTTCTCACCCTGTCTCAATGGTACAGCTGGGACTGACATTTCTCATCAGTGGAGATTTCCTCAATCTTCCCCTGACTCAGATGCCTGATTCCTCACACTCTCTGGGAAGGGAAAATTTCTGTGGTTGGGGCTGAGGCTACCTCCCAACCCAGTTAACCCCAGGAATGCTTGCTTTCTCAATGGCATTAGCCTGGAAACAAACCTCCATACTGGGATTTTCCTTCAGATCCTTACCAGTTGTCTCTTCAGGACCACTATTCTGCTCAAGTCTTGTTTGTTTTTGCTCTATGTTTCCTCTGAAGTACAATTTTGTCTTGTTTGTAGAGGAAATCTGAAAGGCTTGGAATTTTCTGACCCATTCTGCCATCTTTCCAGAATCATCTGCCAAAAAAAAGACTCTTACAGATAGAAAAGGGTAAAAAAAAAGAGAGGTATAAATATAAGCAAATATCATGGAGAAAAATATGCACTAGCCCTTATAACTTTGAATGTGAATAAGACGAATTCAACCATAAAACAGAAGATAGTGGACTTCTGGAAGGCAAGAAGGCATAAAAGAGGCAACAATCCAGCCAAATTCTCCTAACATTTCCCTCCAAACAACTTTAAAATAACAATAAAATAAAATAATGCATCAAATAAAGTTTTGGAACAGCCTAATCAATAAAAAATCAGAATGAGACTTTTTTTTTCCAAGCCCAAAACAACTTAATAGTTTGGAAAGAGAGGTCTGTGATTTGAGGGTGGGGACCAACCCAAAGCTGCAGCAATACCAGTGGTGTTGGAAGTGTCTGTGATGGCAGTAGCATCAACTTCAGGAACTCTTAGTCCAGAGACAATAAGGGAACTGAACAACCTGTAGGAAAATTATAGAGGAACGTGTGAAGTCATTGGGCACAGGACCAGATGCTGTTTGGCAATTTTATTTACCATACATTGTGATTCATATACTGAGTCACAGTGCCAGGACAGAGAAGAGTGTTTGAAGTTGCAAGGGATCAGGAATGATGGTTACAATTCTAAGGCAGAGAGAAGTGTTGGAACTCACAAGGGAGAAAAGGACCTTCCTAGGTAAAGACCAAAAAGCACATCAAGAGAGCAGGATCATCTCTTCTAAGATCATAATACCTTGGAAATACTGAAAACTTTCAAACCCCACAACTAATTCTGAAAACAGCAATGTTCAAAGCCTCAAGCTTGGGACAGTAACTCCACAGTCCCAGATAAGCAGAGCCCAATTTTAATATAAAGTTCAAAGTCAAAAAATAGGCCAGAAAAGTGAGCAAACAATAGAAAAAAGAATTTGACCATAAAAAGGTACCATTGTGACAGGCCTGATCAAGAAACAAACTCTTAGGAAGACAACATGAAAATAGCCAAAAGAGTAATACAAAAGAGGTACAAAAGCTCACTGAAGAAAATAATTCTCTAAAAATTAGAATTTGGAAAGCAAAAACTAATGACTACATGAGACATCAAGAAGCAATAAAAAAGTCAAAAGAATAAAAAAAATAGAACAAAATGTGAACATTCTTATCAGAAAGACAATTGACCTGGAAAATAAATCAAGGACAGATAATTTAAATAGTATTGAACTGCCTGAAAACCATGATTTTTTTTAAAAAAGAGTTTCAATATCGTATTTTAAGAAATTATAAAGGAAAACTGTAACAAAATTTTAGAACCATAGGAGAAAATGGAAATTGGAATCTCCTAAATATCTCCTAAAAAGATCCCAAAATGAAAACTCCCAGGATTAATAGAATCAAATTCCAGAATTCCCATATCACAGAGAAAATGCTGCAAGTAACCAAAAAGAAATCATTAAAAATCATGGACCCATTGTCAAGATCACACAAGATTTAGCAGCTTCTATATTAAAGGAGCGGAAGATTTAGAATATATTCTGGAAGTCAAAATATCTAAGATTACAACCAAGAATAATAACCTACACAGCAAAGTTGAATATAATCCTCCATAGGGGAAAAAAGGAATATTTAATAAAATAGAATATTTCAGGTATTCCTGGTTTTAAAAAAAAGGCCAGAGCTGAATAGAAAATCTGACATTCAAACACAAGATTCAATGAAAGTATTAAAAGGTTTTGCAAGAGTAGATGTTGAAAACTATCTTTGCATGTATTCTGAAAATAAAAAGCTATTATTTAAAAAAAGAATTTGAATGCTCTCATTTAGTGCATATATTTAGGATTAATATTATTTCATTGCCTAAGGTATCTTTTAGTAAAATACAATTTCCCTGGTTATTTCTCTTTATTGTGTCTATGTTTCCTTTTGTTTTGTCTGAGATCACAATTACTATCTCTGCCTTTTTTTTCACTTTATCTGAAGCATAATATATTCTGTACCAGCTCCTTATTTTAACCTCTATATGTCTTTCTATTTCGTGTGAATTTCTAGTAAACAATATTGGCTTCTGGTTTCTAATCCATTCTGCTATCCATTTCTATTTAATGGGTGAGTTCATACATTCTCATTCAAAGATATGATTATTGTGTATTTCCCTTTATCCTATATTCCTCTCTCTTTTTGCTCTATGTTTCCGTTAAATTCTGCTTTGCCTACTACTGCCTCCCTTAATTTCTTTCAGGACCTTTATCCATTCCTCCTCCAACCTATTTTCCTTTTGGGTAAGATAGATTTCTATAACCAAGTAATTATGTAAATAAATAAACAAATAAATATATGTTTATGTATATGTATGTGTATGCATATATGTATGTATATATATATATATATGTATGTGTATATTCTTTCTCTTTGAGCCAATTCTAATGACAGTGAGATTCAAGTGTTACCTGTCACCTCTCCCATTATTCCTTCCACTGAAAAAGCTCTTCTTTGTACACCCCTTATGTGAGAAAATTGTCCTTATTCTTCCTTTCTCTTCCTCCTTCTTCCAATGAATTTCTCTTTCTCACCTCTTCATTAAAAAAAAAAAAAAAAAAAGATAATCCCAACATAATCCATCATGCCCTTTGCCTGGGTAGATCTTTTTAACTACCCAGTTAGGAATTTTATATATATATATATATATATATATATATATATATATATATATATCATCTTCTCATATAGTCATATAAACAGTTTAACTTTATTAACTCTCTTTATGAATTCCTTTTCATGTTCAATAATAACAATGAGACAATATACTAAAATTGGAGGGGAATGCAGCCAAAGCAGCATTTAAGGGAAAATGTTTAACTTTAAATGCTTACATCAATTAAAACTTCACAATTAAACATCAAAATAGAAATCCTGAAAATCAAAAGAGAGAATAATAAAATTGAAAGAAAAAATGCATTGAACTAATTTTAAAAAAAACCCTAGGGGCTAGTTTGGGGGAGAATAATAAAATAAATAAATCATTGGTTAATTTAATTTTTTAAAAAGAAAGAAAAAACCAAATTAGTAGCATCAAAAATGAAAAGGGTCAATGTACCATCAATAAGAGGAAATTAATTATTAGAAGCTATTTTGATCAATCACACCAATAAAATGGACAATCTAAGTGAAATAAAAGAATATTTTAAAATATAAACTAAAAATACAAACATAAAAATATATAAAATATAAATTTAAATTTAAAAATATAAAAAATTAATAGAAGAGGAAATAGAATATTTAAATAGTCCTGTCTTAGAAAAAGAAATTGAATAATTTATCAATGAACTCCCTAAGGAGTTCACACACACTAGGAGCAAATGGATTTACAAATGAATTCTACCAAACATTTAAGGAGCAATTATTTCCAATATTATATAAATTAAAGAAGTAAAGAAGAAGTATTATCAAATTTCTCTTATGACACAAACATGGTTTTGATACCTAAAAAGGAAAATAAAAACAGAAAAAGTAAACTATAGACCAATTTCCTTAATGAATAATGATGAAAAAAAATTTTTTTAAATACTATCAAGGAGATTTCCATGCTATATCACAAAGGTCATATACACTATGACCAGGTAAGATTTATCCCAGGTATATATGCAGGGCTGGTTCAAAATTAGGAAAACTGAAAGCATCATTGACCACATTAAGAATAGCAACAACAAAAATGATATGTCAATAGATGCAAAAAACTCCAACTTTTGGAAAAATGCAATACCCATTCTTATTTTTTAAAAAACCCCAAAATTAGAGGAATAGGTGGAGTTTTTCTTAAAATTATAAATAATATCTATCAAAAACTGAGAGCAAGCCATTATCTATAATGAGGATAAACTAGAAACCTTTCCAATCAATATCAAGGATGAATGAATAATGTCCATTATCACTACTATTATTCAGTATCATACCAGAAATGCTTATGATAGCCAATAGTCAAGAAAAACACTTGAAAAGATAAGAACAGGCAATGGAGGAAATAAAGTTATAACTCTTCACAGATGATATGATAGTATACTTAGAGAACCCCAGAGAATCAACTAAAAAACTAGTTGAAGAAACAACTTAGCAAAGTTGCAGGATATAAAATAAATCAATATAAAGCATCAGCATTTCAATAGATTGCTAGTAAAACACAACAGAAAGAGAAATTCCATTTAAAATCACTACTGATAATATAAAATGATTGGGAGTCTGCCTGATAAGATAAAACCCAAATCTATATGAACACAATTATAAAACATTTTTTACAGAAAGACAGATCTAAACAACTGCTTATGGATAGGCTGAACCAATACAACAAAAATGACAATTCTATCTGAATAAATTTGCTGATTCAGTGCCATGCTAATCAAACTATCAAAGAATTATTTCATGCATCTATTAAAAAAAATAGCAAAATTCAAATTCATCTGGAAGAATAAAAGGTTGAGATTGTTAAGGGAATCAATGAAAAAACAACAACAACAACAACAACATATAAAGGAAGGCAGCCTAGCAGTACAAGAAACCCAAACTATATTACAAAGTGGTAATCATGAAAACAATCTGGTACTGACTAAGAATAAAATGGTGGATCAGGAAATAGATTAGATAAACAATATACAGTACTAAATGACCATAGTAATCTAGGTTTTAATAAAGTTAAAGATCCAAGCTTTGGGGATAGGCACTGTTTGACAAAATTTTGAGGAAAAGTATAAAACAGTTTGATATAAACTACATATAAACAACCTCTCATATTGCATACAATGATAAGGTCAAAATTGGTACATGTTTTAGACATGAAGGGTAATATCATAAGCAAATTGGGGGGAAATGTAGACCTGTTAGCTCTAAGGGAAAGGAAGAGTTTATGTCCAAATAAGATATAGAAGAGTCTCAGAAAGTATAAAGCATAATTTTGAATACATGAAATTAAGAGTTTTACATACACATGCACACACACACACATACACACAACAATGCAGTCAAAATTAGAAGAAAAGCAGAAAAGTAGAAACAGGAAAGCAAACTTCTCTGATAAATGCCTAGTTTCTCAAATGTAAAGGGAACTAAGTTAAATTTATAAAAACAAAAACCATTTCCCACTCGGTAAATGGTCAAAGGACATGAACAAGCAATTTTCAGAAGAAGAAATCAAAGCTTTCTATAGTTATATGGAAAATGTTCTAAATCATTATTGATTATATAAATAACATATTTTTAAAACTCAGAGAAACTATCTCATACCTATCAGATTTGTTTACCAAACAAAAAAGGAAAAAAGTGACAAATGTTGAATTGGATGTGGGAAAATAGGGACAGTAATGTTAGTGGACAGTGGAGTTGTGAATGATTCCAAAAATTCTCAAGAACAATTCAGAACTATGTTGAAAGAGTTACAAAACTGTGTATACCTTTTGACCCAGCAAACACAATAATTTCTGTATTTAAAAGAGATCAAAGAAAAAAGGAAAGTATTTATAGCCACTCTTATTGGTGGCAAAGAATTGGAAACTGAGAGAATGTCCATCAATTAGGGAATGGAATAAAGGGAGGAAGAATAGATGTCTCCAGTCTCCTTTTTTCCCATTCTCCTTCAAAGGTACTTTCTATTCATGTCAGAAGGGGAAGCAGGAAATTGGGGCTGATTTATTCTAATAATATTATGATTTTTGTTGGGTTTTGTTAACTTGCTTAAATTTGCTTATACTTTTCTTAATATTGTACAAGCCTGCATTCCTGACATAAATATAAAAGGAACTGAGTCAAATTTACAAGAATAAAAATCATTCCTCAATTAATAAAGGAGCAAAAGATATGAAGAGTTTTTATTTTTTTTATACATGACCAAAACGTTATTTTGCTGTACAAAAAGAATCAGACTCTGAAATATTATACAATTAGCTTATGAAGGAAATCAAAAATGCAGGTGTGCATAAATATAGGGATTGGGAATTCAATGTAATGGTTTTTAGTCATCTCCCAGAGTTCTTTTTCTGGGCATAGCTGGTTCAGTTCATTACTGCTCCAATGGAAATGATTTGGTTGATCTCGTTGCTGAGGATGGCCTGGTCCATCAGAACTGATCATCATATAGTATTGTTGTTGAAGTATATAATGATCTCCTGGCCCTGCTCATTTCACTCAGCATCAGTTCGTGTAAGTCTCTCCAGGCCTTTCTGAAATCATCCTGTTGGTCATTTTTTACAGAACAGTAATATTCCATAATATTCATATACCACAATTTATTCAGCCATTCTCCAACTGATGGACATCCATTCAGTTTCCAGTTTTTAGCCACTATAAAAAGGGCTGCCACAAACATTCGTGATATGGATAGGCTGATCTTTGGGATATAATCCCAGTAGTAACACTGCTGGATCAAAGGGTATGCACAGTTTGATAACTTTTTGAGCATAGTTCCAAACCACTCTCCAAAATGGTTGGATTCGTTCACAACTCCACCAACAATGCATCAATGTCCCAGTTTTCCCGCATCCCCTCCAACAATCATCATTATTTTTTCCTGTCATCTTAGCCAATCTGACAGGTGTGTAGTGGTATCTTAGAGTTGTCTTAATTTGCATTTCTCTGATTAATAATGACTTGGAGCATCTTTTCATATGACTAGAAATAGTTTCAATTTCTTCATCTGAGAATTGTCTGTTCATATCCTTTGACCATTTTTCAATTGGAGAATGGCTTGATTTTTTATAAATTAGAGTTAATTCTCTATAAATTTTGGAAATGAGGCCTTTATCAGAACCTTTGACTGTAAAAATATTTTCCCAGTTTATTGCTTCCCTTCTAATCTTGTCTGCATTAGTTTTGTTTGTACAAAAACTTTTCAGTTTGGTATATTCGAAATTTTCTATTTTGTGATCTGTAATGATCTCTAGTTCTGCTTTGGTCATAAAGACCTTCCCCTTCCACAGGTCTGAGAGGTAAACTATCCTGTGTTCCTCTAATTTATTAATAATTTCATTCTTTATGCCTAGGTCATGAACCCATTTTGACCTTATCTTGGTTACGTGTGTTAAGTATGGATCAATGCCTAGTTTCTGCCATATTAGTTTCAATTTTCCAGCAATTTTTATCAAACAGTAAGTTCTTATCCCAAAAGCTGGATCTTTGGGTTTTCAAAGACTAGGTTGCTATATTTGTTGACTGTTTTATCCCTTGAACCTAATCTATTCCACTGATCAACTAATCTATTCCTTAGCCAATACCAAATAGTTTTGGTAACTGCTGCTCTATAATATAATTTTAGATCTGGTACAGCTAAGCCACCTTCATTTGATTTTTTTCATTAATTCCTTGAAATTCTTGACCTTTTGTTTTCCATATGAACTTTGTTGTTATTTTTCTAGGTCATTAAAATAGTTTTTGGGACTCTGATTGGTATAGGCTAAATAAATAGATTAGTTTAGGTAATATTGTCATCTTTATTATATTTGCTCGCCCTATCCAAGAGCATTTAATATTTTTCCAATTGGTTAGATCAGACTTAATTTTGTGAAAAGTGGTCTGTAATTTTGCTCATAAAGTTTCTGATTTTCCTTGGCAGATAGATTCCTAAATATTTTATATTATCAGTAGTTACTTTAAATGGAATTTCTCTTTGTAACTCTGACTGTTGGATTTTTGTTATGATATATAAGAATGCTGATGACTTATGTGGTTTATTTTATAACCAGCAACTTTGCTAAAGTTGTGGATTATTTCTAATAACTTTTAGTAGAATCTCTGGGGTTCTCTAAGTATACCATCATGTCATCGGCAAAGAGTGATAATTTGGTTTCCTCATTGCCTATTCTTATTCCTTTAATCTCTTTCTCAGCTCTTATTGCTAAAGCTAGCATTTCTAATACAATATTAAATAGTAACGGTGATAGTGGGCAACCTTGTTTCACTCCAGATCTTACTGGGAATGGTTGCAGTTTGTCTCCATTACATATGATGCTTACTGGTGGTTTTAAATAGATGCTGCTGATTATTTTAAGGAAAAGTCCATTTATCCCTCTACTCTCAAGTGTGTTTAATAGGAATGGATGTTGGATTTTATCAAATGCTTTAAAGGGAAAAAAATCAAAATTATCAATAGCTCTATGAAACAATAATGCTTTACATTATTAATAATTAGAAAAAATTCTAATTGAGATACTATCTCATACCCATAAAATTATCTAAGATGACAAAATAGAAATATGACAAATATTGGAGAGAATGTAGGGAAATAGTTATATAGTTTTACATACTGTTGGTGGAGCTGTGAACTAGTTTAACTATTCTGGAAAAGAATTTGGAATAATGCCTGAAAAAATATTAAATTTTACCTATCCTGTGTCCCAGCAACAGTACTAGAAGATGTATATTACAAAAAGATCAAAGAAGGGGGAAAGGATTACATTTACAAAAATACTTATAGCAGTTCTTTTTTGTGGTGACAAAGAATGAAAACTGATAGGATGGCTGCTGATTGAGATATGCTTGAACAAATTAAGATATATGGGTATGAGGGAATGCTATTTTAAGAAATGATGAAGATGATGGTTTCAGAAAAACCTGAAAAGATTTGTATGAACTGATCCATAGTGAGCAGAAGTAAACCATTTGTACAATAATAGTATTATTATATTTTTTAAAATCAACTTTGAAAGTTTTAGTTACTCTGTTCCAACACAACTGCAATTCCAGGGATTCATGATGAAATATGCTATCTACCTCCAAATAGAGAGATAATGAACTCAGCAGGAAGATTAAAGAATATTTTCTTCTATTTATTTTTTCTTGCTTTTTTTTTGTGGGGGGGGGGGGTATGGTTAATATAGAAATTTGTGTTACATGATTATGTGTGTGTGTGTGTGTGTGTGTGTGTATACATATAATGAGTTTTGTTTTTCTTACCTTACCAGTAGACAGGGGAGGAGAAAATGTAAAATGTAAAGAAAATGTAAATGCCAGAAAATGTAAAGAGTGATCACCTCCAGGAATATGAAAAGACCATATCTCCATATCACCCAGTGAAACTACACAATGACTCTGATCTTGGATGCTAATGTATACAAAAACAACTGTGCCTCCAGAGACAGACCAGATTTTGGGGAAGTTGTAAAAGAAACCCAACTGAGGATGGTTCCAGAGAACATTTTATTAAGATGTGAGAGAACCTATCTTTACAATGCCATGTGTTTGGCATCTTAGTGGCATATCTTTTTGAGTCCTAATATATACTTTTAGAATTCAGAGGCTTATTTCTTTCAATATCAGAAACATAAATAAAAGTTAATAAATTGAGACAGTAATGAGAAATTCTATGAGGGTTCAGGACTGGGAAAAATATCAGGATTGAGAGATTAGGAAAGTCTCATTAGAAGAACTGCCCTGGAGTTGAAGCCAAAAGGATGAATGTGACTTTTAGCATAAATAGTTAAAATATTTGTAGGAGCACTTTTTTTCATTTTTTTGTTCGTGTGTTTTGCTAAGGCAGTAGGGGTTAAGTGATTTGCCCTGGGTCACACAGCTAGGAACTGTTAAGTGTCTGAGGTCACATTTGAACTCAGTTCCTTCTGAATTCAGGGTTGGTGCTCAATCCACTGGGCCACCTAGCTGCCCCTGTATCCACCGGGCCACCTAGCTGCCCCTGTAGAAGCATTTTTTATGGTTATTTTTTTATAGTGACAAAACTCTGAAAACAAAGTAGATGTCGATCAACTAAATAGATTTTGGTACAGGAAAGCAGTGGAATATTACTGTGCTATAAGAAATGAATATAAAAAATAGAGAGAGAGGTGCTTAGGGAAGACTTACTTGAATTGAAGAGAAGTAAATAGAACCAGGAAAATTCCTTATGTAGTGACAGCAACAATGTAAAAAGAAGGGGAGAAAAGGAAAACATTAATATGTATGTAATTATAATGAAAAAATTTAATCTCAAAGAAGAAATGAGAAAATATATCTCCCTCCTTTCTGGGTGTGGAATATTGTATATACAATTGACTCAGCTGAACTGCAAGGTAGTTTTGCTACACTCTCTCTCCCTTCCCCCTCCTTTCCATATCTTTCTGTATGTCTCTCTGTTTCTCTCTCCCCCTCTTTCACTCTTCCCCTCCCATCTTCCTTCCCTCTACCCCATCTTACTCTCCCTTCTCTTCCCTTCTTCTTGTGTCTTTTTCACCCCCTCTCCCTTTTTTCCTTTCCTCCCCTTCTGGTTCTTTCTCCTTGCTCTCTCAAGATTTCAGCTTTCCCTTCCTTCTAGAATAAAATCAGGGAGTTTTAGATATTGCCATAGTCCTATAGCTCCCATAGGCTTACATAGACAGACATTGAAGGCTTTATATCCATTCACAATGATCTCTAATGTTTTACTTCACATTCATTTATCATAATTTGTTGACCCATTCCCTGACTGGTGAGTAGACAAAAATTTGCTTCTCGTTTTTTACTACCATAAAAAGTACAACTATAAATATAATTGGATATATGGGACTTTCCCCTCTATCTCTGACCTTCTTGAGGTATATATAGTGTTCTGTTTTTTCTACAAATACTTCAAAGAAAAATTACCTATTTGTATTCACCCTATCCCTTCTGGACATGAAGGTCTGTAGCCTAGTTATCTTGTTTACCTTCTATCATATTTATTTACTATTCTTTCTCCTATTCCTCTGATAATGGTTTTCCCTTTTCAAAAGAGGTACACAATTATTAGTCTTAATTAATGATCATATTTACCTAATCAAAAACTGAGATTTTTAATAATAGCTTTTTCCCCTAAATTTTGCATAAAAACTAAAAAATTTTGCAAAAATTAAAAAATAGTTTTTAACAGTCACCTTTATAAAACCTTGTGTTCCAATTTTTCTCCCTTCCATCCCCTTTCCCTCCCCTCCCCTCCCCTAGACAGCAAACAATCAATCCACCATAGATTAAACATGTGCAATTCTTCCAAATATTTTTCCATATTCTTTATGCTGCATAAGAAAAATCAAATAAAGAAAAAACACAACAAAGAAAAAAAACTAAGCAAAAGAATGCCATCACCACCCAAAAAAGGACAAAACACTATGCTTTGATCTACATTCAGTTTCCATAGATCTCTCTCTCTCTCTCTGGATGCTCGTAATTCTTTCTATTACAAGTCTATTGGAATTGTCTTGAATCACTTCATTGTTAGAAAGGGCCAAGTCCATCACGATTATTATCACACAATCTTGTTGCTGTGTACAATATTCTCTTGGTTCAATTCACATCACTCAGCAGCAGTTCATGTAAATCTTTCTAGGCTTTTCTGAATTCAGTTTGCTCATCATTTCTTATAGAACAATAATATGCCATTACATTCATATACCATAACTTACTCAGCCACATGAGCATCCACTCAATTTCCAGTTTCTTGACACTACAAAAAGAACTGCTACAAACATTTTTACACATTTGGATCTTTTCCCTTTTTATGATTTCTTTGGGATACAGACCCAGTAGAGACATTGCTGGTTCAAAGGATATGCACAATTTGATAGCTCTTTGGACGTTGTTCCAGATTGCTCAAAAACTGAGATATTTGAAAGAGTATCTTTGTCCCCCAAATCAGGATGATTATGAAGGGTTTCTATTGGCACAGACAATATGAGATTCATGGGTTTTCTGAAGAGTTTAATTTTATAGCCACTCCTTATGGGTTACCACCCTGATGCAGCCTGCCAGCTGCTGAAACCCCAAGAGCCACAGACATGATGATTACAAAGACTTAGACTGTTAAGATATAAGCAAGCTGGCGTGCAGTAGTATACATGAGTGTTTTTATGAAGAATTTTTAATCTTTATCTTGTTTTTATTCCTCTTGTGATATTTATAGATTTTGCTTTATGATGCTTCCTCACTTGATTTGTTAACATTTGTCAAAAGTATTAACATTTTGGTAATGTTTCAAGGGGACAAGGGAACAAAATATTTAAAATTGGGAGCATTTCAGAAAACCAGGGACTTATTATTCTTGGTAATCATGAGATTAGGAGCTTGAAGAGATAGCATTGCCTCTCTCTTCTTCTTTACCCTGCTTTTTACAGACGGGTAAAGCAGTTTGCCCAAAATAATGTAAGTAATTCCTGGATTCAAACTGGATCAAAAAGCACCTGGATCAAAAGCACCTGGTTATACAGTGGTTAGAACACTGAACCTGGAGTCAGGAAGGCCTGAGTTCAAATGTGACTGTAAATACTTACTAGTAATGTGACCCCAGACAAGATAATATTTGTAAAAAGCATTTAGCACAGTGTCTGGCACACAGGAGGCACTATGTAAATAGTTATTTCCTTCCCTGCTGACTCCAAATGCAATGCTTTTCTCATTATATATGTTTCCTCTCTCCCCTGAGCAATCTTTCCTATTCTTTGTGAAAGGTACTTCCCACAGCTCCACTTTTCTCATAGGAAAGAATGATCACTACCAGGAAGCCCATATGCCTGTCTGGCCCTAAGATATGGAACTTGTATAGATGCTCAAGACAAGATCTGAAGTGTCTGTGAACTGTCTGTTTAGCATGTGTAAGGACCTCAATAACCTCTCTGCCCTGCTAAATGGAAAAGCTGGGGAAGTTCCAATCCCCTGAGTTGACCTGGCCAAAATAAAGTCCTCAGTGACAGCTAAATGTCCCTTTTCACATGAGTGGAAAGTTTAGATTTCAACTAGCCTGCCAATACCTCCAGCATGAATGAGCTCCAGCTCTTGTTTGGATCATAACCTGTATACCGGGTCTAGGTTCCCACTTTCTTCCCCCAAAATCTATTCCTATTTGACATAGATAAAAACTATAAAAATTCACTGGCCTTCACCACTTTTGTCCCCACCTTCCACCAGGTACCCAGGCAGAGTTACCTGAATTCCAGTGATGGTCCCCTCATATTATGAGTATTTTTTCTCAATAAAGCTTGTTTGTCTATGCATACCCTTTGACCCACCAGTGCTACTACTGGGCTTATACCCCAAGGAGATACTAAAGAAGGGAAAGGGACCTGTATGTGCCAAAATGTTTGGGGCAGCCCTGTTTGTAGTGGCTAGAAACTGGAAAATGAATGGATGCTCATCAATTGGAGAATGGTGGGGTAAATTGTGATATATGAATGTTATGGAATATTATTGTTCTGTAAGAAATGACCAGCAGGATGAATACAGAGAGGTTTGGAGACACTTACATGAACTGATGCTGAGTGAAATGAGCAGAACCATTATATACTTCAACAACGATACTGTATGAAGATGTAATCTGATGGAAGTGGATTTCTTTGACAAAGAGACCTAATTCAGTTTCAAGTGATCAATGATGGACAGAAGCAGCTACACCCAAAGAAAGAACACTGGGAAATGAATGTAAACTGTTTGCATTTTTGTTTTTCTTCCTGGGTTATTTTTACCTTCTGAATCCAATTCTCCCTGTGCAACAAGAGAACTGTTTGGTTCTGCACACATATATTGTACCTAGGATATACTGCGACATATTCAACATATATAGGACTGCTTGCCATCTAGGGAAGAGGGTGGAGGGAGAGAGGGAAAAAATCGGAACAGAAGTGAGTACAAGGGATAATGTTGTAAAAAAAAAAAATTACCCTGGCATGGGTTCTGTCAATAAAATGTTATTATAGTAAATAAAAACAAAGCAAAACAAAACAAAATGAAAAAAAATACCATAGTAAAAAAAAAAAGCTTGTTTGCTTCTCTCTCTCTCTTCTCTTTCTCCCTCTCTGTCTCTCTTCTCTCTCTCTCTCTCTCTCTCTCTCTGCTCCCATTTTGTGCTTTGTTCTGTCTTTCAATGCTCTGCCTCCAAGCCACACAAATTTTTTCCTTTGGAAGCTTTAGCCATTGTCCAGGGCAAGGATTAGTGATTTGGGCAGTCATTACTATTTCCTAAGCTATGGCTTCAGGAATATAGAAGTCAGTGACTGGGTCTGTGCACCTTATATCCTCAATGGTACAACCTCTCCCAATTATCCCCTGTACTAGGACTACCACATGCCTCTTACAGTCTTACCCCATGGCCACATAAGGTGAACACATAAGAGATTACCACCTTCTTCCTTGTATTTAACAAAATATTTTCTAGGTCTATACCTCAAAAAGATCAAAGAAAGAGGGAAAAGATCCATATGTACAAAAATATTTATAGCAACTCTTTTCTTGTTGGCAAGGAATTAGAAACTCATGTGGTGTCGATCAATTGAGGAATGAATAAGTTATACTATATGAATACATATTGTGCTGAAAGAAATGAGAAAAGAAATGGTTTCAGAGAAAACTATTAAGACATATGATCTGATTCAAAATGAAATAAAGAGAATCTTGTTAATTCCTTTTCTTTTTTAGGATATTCTAGATATGGGTCATGTGTAAAAAGTGAATAAAGTAAGACAGAGAATATGGAAGAAAAAAAGATACCTTGTATTTTGGAGTCAGACTCCCTCAGAACTAAACCTAGTCCTTTTGACCATGGGGTCAAAGATCCTAGTGGAGGAGAAGCATAAGAATTCAAACTGTAGGAGTTAGAGAACAGAGTATAGCCACTAAACTAGCATTCTGGGTCTCACTCCTTCTTTCTCTTCCTCCCTTCCCTGGGCAGAAGGAAACAGGAAGATTCTGTCCCACAATCTACCTGGAGAGCTTTGATGTAAGCTCTCACTAACAGGCAATGGAAAAAAGCAGACTTTTGAATGCCCTGGCAGCTCAATCTTACCCAACATGTTAATCAATTTCGTACAATATCTGAATTGCCCCTATAGCTCCTGCTCTCCAGGAAATATAAATATAATATTTATATTTATAAAAATAATATTTATATTATATATAAATAAAATTGACATTAAATAATAACATAACATTGGGTTATTAGTTATAATTTTATTTATATATAATATAAATTAAAATAAATTTACATACAATTTTATTAGTAACAATAATATTCTAGGTACATAGGGGTGGAGGTAGAGAGGATGGGGAGGAAAGATATGCACATGCTTACTTAAGAGTTAGCCAGTATACAGCCCTTTTAGTAGTGGCTAGAAACTGGAAACTGAATGGATGTCCATCAGTTGGAGAATGGCTGAATAAATTGTGGTATATGAAAATTATGGAATATTACTGTTCTGTAAGAAATGACCAACAGGATGATTTCAGAAAGGCCTGGAGAGACTTACACGAACTGATGCTGAGTGAAATAGGCAGGACCAGGAGATCATTATATCTTCAACAACAATACTAGATGATGACCAGTTCTGATGGATCAGGCCATCCTCACAACGAGATCAACCAAATCATTTCTAATGGAGCAGTAATGAACTGAACTAGCTATACCAGAAAGAACTCTGGGAGAGTGACTAAAAACCATTACATTGAATTCCCAATCCTATATTTATGCACACCTGCATTTTTGATTTCCTTCACAAGCTAATTGTACAATAATTCGAGTCTGATTCTTTTGTACAGCAAAAATAATGTTTTGGTCATGTACTTATTATGTATCTAAGTTATATTTTTAATATATTTAACATCTACTGTCATCCTGCCATTTAGGGAGGGGGTGGGGGTAAGAGGTGAAAAATTGGAACAAGAGGTTTGGTAAATTGTTAATGCTGTAAAGTTACCCATGTATATATCCTGTAAATAAAAGGCTATTAAATAAAAAAAAAAAAAAAAAAAAGTTAGCCAGTATAGCACTCTGACACACACATTCACATTCATGGCTCAAACAAGATACATTTTCTGCATCTTTCTCCTTCCTACAATTCTCAGTATTAAGTTCAACAGTCATTGGTTCTGTGAATTTTGAACAAAGTCAGCTTGTTTCCAACTTACATGAATTGATGCAAAGTTTAACAAACAAAAACAGAACATTGTAGTTTGAACACTGAACATTGTAACAGCAATACTATATGATTATCTACTTTGAATAACTTAGTTATTTTCAGTAATACAACTATCCAAGGAAATTCTGAAGAACTTAACATGAAAGATGTTTTCCATCTCCAGAGAAAGAATTGGTAAAGCCTGAATGCAAAGTAAAGATACTTTTTCTTTACTTTTTTTGTTTGAGGGGAGGGGTGGTCTGTTTACTTTTCAGCATGATTTACATAGAAATGTGTTTTGCCTAACTACAGATATATAACTGTATTATGTATATTAATTATCTTCTCAATATGAGGGAAAAGGAGAGAAAGAGAAATTTCAAAACTCAAAATTTTGGGGGAAAAAAGATTAAAACTGTTTTTACATATCATTGGGAAAATATTTAATAAAAAAAAAATTAAGTCTACTTGTTTCTAAAGATACTTCTAGTATTCTAAATGTTCTGGACAGCATTCATTAAACTAACAAGCCAGAGTGATATGTGAATATAATGAAATATTATTTATGCACACCTGCATCTTTGATTTCCTTCACAAGCTAATTGTACAATAATTCAGAGTCTGATTCTTTTTGTACAGCAAAATAATGTTGTGGTCATGTATACTTATTGTGTATCTAAGTTATATTTTAATATATTTAACATCTACTGGTCATCCTGCCATTTAGGGAGGGGTGGGGGGAAAGAGGTGAAAAATTGAACAAGAGGTTTGGCAATTGTTAATGCTGTAAAGTTACCCATGTATATATATCCTGTAAATTAAAGGCTATTAAATAAAAAAAAAAAAAAAATGAAATATTAATAATCATAATCATTTTACATGTGGTTTTGCTTTGTAATACACTTTTGTTGGAGTGACAGAAGAGAGATGTTTGGGGTTCAGGGAAATAGTCTGCAGCATTTTTAAAAAGAACAATAAAAAAATCAATATCAAATATACCTAAATAATAAATACTTGAACCAGTCATCCCTGGTTTTCATTGGATAATTAGGAAGTAATATTTAAGGCTGACATTTCTGTTTGTTCCTTGCTGAAAAGGGAAAGTGCCCAAGTTAAAGCTCAGAAAACCAAATTTGGATTGTTGGACATACACACTCATGACTAAGATCCCAAAGAGAGAGAGAGAAAGAATGGGCTTTAGGCAAGGACTCTTGGAACAGAATGATCTTTATTTTTTCTCGGTGAAAAAGTCATCATTACAAATTTTTGGGACTCAATAAATTTTCTCTTGGTTTTCCCTATCTGTTAAATTTTAAAAATCTGAACTCCTTAATAAACTAAGTGCCCTAACTGGAGAAAATACACATTTTCTAAGACCATTTGGTACTCCCAAAGACCTCACCCTCCTACCCACAACCAAAGTCTGTTCAGCAAAAGAAGGGCAGAATTGGACTCCCCACCCCCACCTCCTCCACTCCCAACACACACACACACACACACACACACACACACGGATCTTGCCTGTGAATAATCTACATTTTGCATTTTTCTAAGAGAGCAGAAGGAAATTGGAAACTATAGTGGCTTGAAATCCTGAGGATTTTTCCAGCATGCTCTAGGGAGGGAGTCCAATTCTGCAGAAAGGTACGTGATAAATATCAGCATGAGGATGAGGAGGAAGCTTAAGTACTCCAGGCTATTATTGCACAATGGATCCCCTACTCTCAGCACTGTCCCTGCACCTGCTACCCATAGAATTTAAAGCTAATTCCTTGGCCCTATGCCCTCCACCAGCTGCTGTAAGCCTAATTACTTACAGTTCTAGGAGAGGGAGGACAGCACAAAATTGCCAAGACAATCTGCTCCCCTCTGATTACTTGTTCAGACAAGGTCAATAATTCCTTAGTGAAATGGGTTAGTGTTCTATGGTAGGGTGTGATTTGAGCAGCACTGGAAAGGAAGGCTCTTCTACTCCCAAATAAGTGTTCCCCCAAACCCATAAGTCTGAAATTCCATCACTAAGGATTTAGTTTTTTTATTGCATTGCTTTTCTCCCTCTTTCTTTTCTAATAAAATATTTTTGTTATGAGTTTAATAATCACCAATAAAACACCAACTTCTAACTATATACAGAAAAACAAGAAAGCTATAAACTTTTCCCTCTTTTTAAAGTACATTTGTTAAATAAAGGTGTTTATTAAACAAGTGCTTGTTAACATTATAATTACCTATTATTAAATACCTATTATGCACAAATATCCTTGCTCAACATTGATATATTGCTTGTCTTCTCAAGTGGTGGGGGAGGAGGGAGGGAGAGAACTCAAAACTCAAAATTTATTAAAATGAGTGTTAAAAAATTATTAATATAATTGAGAAATTGTAAAACTAAATACATAAAACATATTTTTAAAAATTAAAAAAAAATATCCTTGCTCCTTTTGGAATCGGTTTCAAATGCAAATACTGCTGTGAGAGACTGTGAAGGGCAGCATTATAACTCTCTGACATCTAATCTTGGATGACTTCATTCTATTGCTCCTAAGTCTTCATATAGCTCTTTGTTTCACAACTCCCCAGAGGCCCATCTGTGTTAATGTTGTACCCTATTATTATCTCAGCTTATGTCTTATCCTCTTGAAGATAAGACATTGGACTTGAGCATCTGAACTCAAATTTTAGCTCTGAAAATTTTATTTATGAGACCTTAAACAAGTTTCTGAGCCTCAGTTTCCTTACCTGAAGATAGGGAAAAATTACTGGCACAACTTATCACAAAAAGTTATTGATTGCCTCGGCCTGCGAGGCAGAGTGTGTGGACCCTGGAAGAAAAGAGATAAGGGTAAGAGAGAGGGGACGCGCAAAATGGAGGAAAGTCAAATCCATCTGATCAAGCCTCATTTTAATGGGTGCAATAGTACAGATATATAGGCAGGGTTATTCAAACACAGTACAGGGTGAGGGTCCTAGACAAAAGGTTGGTATCCCGCCCAAGGATGAGCTGCTCAGATGTTTCTGGTGGCAGGAAGCTCTATGATGTGATTAGGGGATGCCTAGATATCTGCCTATTCAAAGTTAGGATGTGATTAGGAGATTCCTATTCAGGAAGTCTTTGGTATGATGTGATTAGGAGATTTCAACCTATTCAAGGTTGGCCTTATGTGGCCGTAGATTAGTGCCGGCTCCCCACAATTGATAGGGATGTAGTTTATAAATATTAGCCACTATGTAAATGGGAGCTATTATTATTTTTATTACAACATTTATCAGTGACAAACTGGTTAATTAGAGTTAAGAGAAACCAGGGTTAGAATCCTACTTAGACAAATCACTTCTCTGAACTTCATTTATCTCAATTGTAAATAGAGATAACCATATTTGTAAAATCTACATCACAGGGTTGTGCTGAGGGTCAAATTAGATAACATATGCAAAATACTTTGCAAATCATTTTTTTAAAAATTATATGAATGTCAGTTTTTGAAAGCAGCATGTTTTACTTTTATCTTTATTAACATTTTCTGGCACATAGGGCTTAATGAATATTTTTTGATTGATTATCATGTAGTGTTACGCAGCACAATTATGTGTATATACATGATACTCTTTGATTAGACAGAAGCTCCATGAAGGTAGGAAATATTGCTTATCCAAACTTTCTTTCTCCCCCAGATCTTTTTTTTTTTCCCCAGGTCCTAGCACAATGTGCATCAGGGATTTAGTAAATGTTTGAATGAATTAATGCTGTTCTTGTGACTGGGAAATTCTGATAGATAAACTGCAAGAGAACCCTGAATGGGAGAAGCAAAGCACTCTGTTGGGGTGCCTTGAGGTCTGGTGTCACAACCTATAAAGGACCCCAAAGGCTATCAGTTTTAAATCCTATGTATCTCATTTTAACCCTTCATCCCACCCCTATAGTTCTTCTAAGATTATATATATCTAAAGAAATTTAGGAGTATGGAGGAAAGCAGTTTGACCTTTAAGACTGGGTGGAAAGAGGTTTGGCAATTGTTAATGCTGTAAAGTTACCCATGCATATATCCTGTAAATAAAAGGCTATTAAATTAAAAAAAAAAAAATGAATAAAAAAAAAAAAGAAAAAATAGAAAAAAAAAAAAAAAAAGACTGGGTGGATTCCATGTAGAAGGTGGAGTAGTACTCCAGGTCTTTTATTGGTATCTTGAATTCTATTCATCCTAATAGCCGAGGACCTTGTATATAGCACTCTGGAACCTTCCTTTCACATTCTCTTCCATCCTTCTTTCCTTTCCCCTTAAATAAAAGACTTTATTAGGGTTTCTGAGAGAAGAAGATTTTTAGACATCAGCCTTACTCTTATAATTTAAAAACAAAACTTCAAATATATTGAGACAAATGACTCTGGGAGACTCAGAATACCTTCTTTATGATCTCCGTAGTTTTCCTTTCTTTAGACACAATATTGGCTACTCTAAGCAGGAAAAAAAAAAATCCTTTTTTTTTTTGCTCTTATGTCTCTTACACTTTTCTCTTCCCTTTATATCAACATGTGGAAGAACTGACCTTAGAGATTAATTAGGTCAACCTCTTTCCCCTCTCCTTTATAAATAAACTAAGGACAGAATAGATGAGACAATTTATCCAAGATTACATATAAAGTGGTAATCAGGCCTTGAACAACAATTTTCCCCTCCCATCCAATGATTTCTTTCTTTCTTTCTTTCTTTCTTTCTTTCTTTCTTTCTTTCTTTCTTTCTTTCTTTCTTTCTTTCTTTCTTTCTTCTCTTTTCTCCCTCCCTCCCTCTCTCCTTCCTTTCTTTCTTTATTTTTTGGGGGGCAATAAAGGTTCTGTCACTTGACGAGGATCACATAGCTAGTAAGTGTCTGAGATCAGATTTGAACTCAGATTCTCTCTGACTTCAGGGTCAATGTTCTATCCATGGTGTCATGTAGCTGCCCCTCCAGTGTTCTTTCTAATACTCTTGAGGTTGCTTCCTTTGGGGCACTTACTTAAAAAAAAAATACAAAATTATTATTGATGCCTTTTGTTTTTATATCCTCTACATTTTCCAATGTCTTCTTCCCCATTCTTCCCATTTCCTACAGACCAGTCTTAGTAACAAAGCATTTTAAAAGACTGAAGGAAAAACAGTCCAGGAAACTAACCTATATAATAGGGAGGGGGAAGGGGGAAAATTACTATATATGTAATATTACATACCCATAATCCCCCACCTCTGCAAAGAAACAAGGATAGCACTAGGCAGTTATTTTTGAAATTTTAATTTATAATCCATGTAATTCTAGCCAATGAGGGCCCAATCTTTGAGGTATGAGCAGATATTCTCTGAATACTGCCAATCTAATATTAGGAATTTTGGAAGTTGGTTTTACTAAAATGACTTAAGTGTTTGTATTCTTTGATGCCAAAAAAAAACCAAGAGAGTTTCCTGGCCTGGACAGTGACCATATCTTGTTCAAGTCATGCCCATGGCAAAAACATCCATTGTTTGGCAGGAAGATGTACACTTTCATAAAAGTTTATACTGAGGAAGAGAAGATACGTCCTTACTGGGAAAACCCTTTATTAAGAATGTTGGGATTTAAGGATCACTCAGAATTTTTGCAAAGTTAAGCTGGTACTGAATAATAATAATAATAAACATTTTTTACATTCCACATCAATAAAAGAAAGACAGGAAAAAAAAGGATCCTTTTCCCTCCTTTATGATTTCCTTGGGATACAGACCCACTAGCATGACTGGGTCAAAGGATATGCATAGTTTTATAGCCCTTTGGGCTATAGTTCCAAATTGCTCTGCAGAATGGGTGGATCATTTCACAACTCCACCAATGATGCATTAGTGTGCTAGTTTTCCCACATTCCTTCCAACAATTATTATTATCATTTCCTGTCATCTTAGCCAAGCTGAGAAGTGTGAGGTGGTACCTCAGAATTGTTTTAATTTGTATTTATCTAATCAATAATTATTTAGATTTTTTTCATATGAATAAATTGTCTATACATATCCTTTGATTGTTGAAGAGTTTCAATTGGCAACTAGAATCTAAAGCAGCCATAACTTAGTCTAGTGAGAAGTCAACATAACAATTGAGTAATGGGCTTGACCTTGTCTAGCAATGATTGGGTGATCTAAAACACCCAACTCTGCAATGATCAGCACAGCTAATTGAGGAGAGTGGATCATGTGTTAATAGTACACTGCTCAGAAGTGAGCTTAGTGGGGACTTCTTCAAAGGAGAAAAGGATTCCCAGATCCAAGAGTTGCAAAGTATCCCTTCTCTTCTTTATATGTGTGCTTATATTACCTTTTGTACTTTACATTTGACCCTATTCTCTATAGGGACCTTGTGTATGAATATAGGGAACAGTACTATCTATAATGGCAGCAGGAGAGGAGAAGGCTATTAAAAATTATATGGTAAGATTGGCCAAATGTATTGCTGGCACACAAAATTTGCACAATTGGTTTTTCTTTCTTCCTTGTTATTCACTGAATCAAGAGATGGCTGGTTCCATGGAGAAAGGACTAGGAATATATTGAGAAGTAAAGATGAGGTAAAAATGAAAGATAATTAAATTTTATTATTTTTAAAAAGATCACTGGACTTAAAATCATGATAACCCTGACTTGTGACAATAGTGTACCTAAATTCTCAGTCTTACTTTCCTATTTTATAAGATGGGAAAAAATTCTTATAATATCCATAAGACAGGATTGTAATGCAGAAAGAACAATGTGAACCTTAAAATTTCAAAACAGTATGTGTAGAGAGCCAGAATTCTGGAGAAGCACACTTGAAACAAGGTGTTAACTCAGAGGAATTGATAAGACAATGGTTATCTAGTTTAGCATGGTGCTTAATAGTTCTCTAGTTCAATACATGTACTTAATACTTAATACTCAATACTTAATATAGTTCTACAAGATTGATACCTATTCTACAAGATTGACACCTACGATGATGTAATTATAAAAGAGTATAGAAGAGCCAATAAGGACTGGATGAGAGACATTCCATCTTGGCTCCTGATGGCTATCCTTCATTTCTCCATTGAAAACAAGTCCCATCTGAAGGCCCTCCAGAAAGCTAGCCAGGCCCCAAGTGAAGGAGACAGACTGTGAAGGAGATAATAAAGAATTTGGATTTTATCTTTGGCTATTCTCGTGGTGATTTCTCTGCTGAAACAAAGGCTGGTCCCAAGACCTCCAGAAAGTTAACCAAAACATTACAAGTATGGGTTACTTTTATAAAGTGTTAGTTATTATTAGCAGGAGAATTATGAATCTGGCATGGAATTTCAGCATTTTTTCCTCATGGATTTAGGGAAAGACATTTGGGAAGTTCAGATAATCTTTAAGTGGGAATGAATTCAACTGGAAAATCTTATGGGATGTTTGGACTTAGTTCATTCATTTTAGAAACTGAGATTCAGAGATTATGACTGATTTTTAGTTCAATGTTCTTTTCTTATGTTCCTTACCTGCCTTCCTCCTAGCAATACTCTGCTCCTTTCTTCCTCCTCAACTTTCAAGTTCCTTTCTATGTTTTGCCATCCCCTCTTTAAAAGTAAGCTCCTAGATTAAAGGAACTATATTGATTTCTTAGTACATTGTCTGACACATAAAGATCTATCTGTCCTTACCCCTCATTTCCCCAGTCTCAGAAATAGTATCTAAATGGGATGGAATGTTGGATTTGCTTAATGGAAACATTTGAATTGAATGTCAAATCTTCAAATCCCTCTCCAAGATGAAATCCACAAAAGATCAGAAAGGGAGCAGGACCAAGTTGTGCATGTTCAAACCAAGAACTCTCTTGCCAAATCCTTTCTGCCCTAGTTCATACTCCATAGTTCTCAGTTTCAATGTCCTATTGACTCAGTTTCCCTAGTGGTACTCCTGAGACCCTTTAGTTTCTTAGAAGAAATGACTTCAGATTCTTATGATTATTTAAATAAACATATTGACTTAAATTTTGCTTTTACTGTAGAAATATGCATTCTATTTCACCTAGAGCTTTACTAATTAATATTTCACTTTTATGAGCTTTAAAGGAAAATTATCTTAGCTAAGTATTCATTAATCAAAAGTTATCTAGGCAGCTAATTTCTTTCTGAGCTGGTGTCCTATTGCTTGATCTGGATTTTTTCTAGAAACTCTAGACTATGGTTTTCTCTAATTACCTAAGTAATTAAGTAATTAAGTCCTGGATAAATTATTCTTCTCACAGACTGATAAAGTACTACTTTTAAAATTCAAGTTATCACTCACAAATAAATGATATGCTTGGAACAACAGTAACATCCAGTGGCCAGGATGCTAACTGCATTATTTGAGAACATTGTGAGTTTAGGATACAGGCTATATTTTATAGGTTAATGGGAAAACAATCTAATGATGTATTCTTCATCCTGAGAATGAATGCTTAAATTTCAGAAGAGGAAAATTGACTTGTGTGTTTGAGTCCTACTTGTCATGAACTGCATTTCAAGTTCTGACATTATAGATTTGTATCTTTTTAGCTTTATCAGCTATTACTACTCTCCTCCCATTAATGGGTCATTTTAGACAGGAAGGGGCTTTAGAGATCCTCTAGGCCAATTTCCTCCATATTATGTATGAGGAAACTAAGGTCTAGAAAACACACAGATAAAAAGTAATAGAGTCCATTTAAATGCAAAGGTCAGAAAGCCAAATTGCAAATGCTCTGATATGAGGCAGTGTGGTAGAACAGGAAAAGATCCTGGTTCCAGAAGTAGAAATGGGCGGGTTCAAATCCTGCCTCTGATATTCACTACAGGTCTAACTTTGGGCAAATCATTTAACCCCAGTTTTTGGGTTTCAGTTTCCTGCCCTGTAAAATGAGAGAGATTGAATTAATTATTTCTCAATTTCCTTCTGATTCTTAACTCATGACTGCAAACCAATATTTTCACTATGTCATCTTGCCTTATAATAGTCAATAGGAGTAATCAGCAGTTTATATTCCAACTAATTAATTTCCTTTTTGTCCCTTCTTCTCCTTCCTTCTCAGTGTTTTTGCTCATATGGTCACTTCACATGAATTTCCTCCACTCCATCCAGTCTCATCACTAATTTTCTCCTGTTGAAGCTCTTTCCTTCCTTTAAAAACTAATTTTCTGACTCAACTCTATAAGAATTCAAGCCATTCTCCAACTGATAAATGGTCAAAGGATATGAACAGACAATTTTCAGATGAAATTGAACCTATTTCTAGTCATATGAAAAGGTGCTCTAAATCACTATTGATCAGAGAATTGCAAATTAAGACAACTGAGGTACCACTATACACTTCTCAGATCGTCTAAGATGACAGGAAAAGATAATGATAAATGTTGGAGAGGATGTGGGAAAACTGGGACACTAATACATTGTTAGTGGAGTTGTGAACTAATCCAACTATTCTGGAGAGAAATTTGGAACTGCCCAAAGGGTTAGCAAAATGTTCATACCCTTTGATACAACAGTATTTTCTATATCCCAAAAAGATCTTACAGGAGGGAAAAGGATCCACATGTGGCAAAAATATTTGTGGCAGCCCTTTTTGTAGTGGCAAGAAACTGGAAACTGAGTGGATGCCCATCAGTTGGAGAATGGCTGAATAAATTATGGTATATGAATGTTATGGAATATTATTGTTCTATAAGAAACAATCAGCAGAATAATTTTAGAGGCTTATATGAACTGATGCTAAATGAAATGAGCAGAACCAGGAGATCATGGCACATGGCAACAACAAAATTATACAATGATTAATTCTGATGGACATGGCTCTTTTCAACAATAAGATAATTCAGGCCAGTTCCAATGATCTTGTGATAAATAGAGCCATCTGCATCCAGAGAGAGAACTGTGAGAACTGAATGTGGACCACAACATAGCATTTTCATGCTTTTTGTTGTTGTTTGCTTGCATTTTATTTTCTTTCTCATTTTTTCCCTTTTTCATCTGATTTTTCTTGTGTAGCAAGATAATTGTATAAATATGTATACCTATATTGAATTTAATATATATTTTTACCATGTTTAACATATATTGGACTATTTATCATCTAGGAAGGAAGTAGGGGAAGAGAGGGAAAATTGGAACAAAAGGTTTTGCAAGGGTCATTATTGAAAAATTATCAATTCATATGTTTTGAAAATGAAAAGGTTTAATAAACAAATAAAAACTAATTCTTTAGGCATCTTTCCCTTTCTCTCCACCTCTAAAGAAAAAAATAATCTCTTTGGATTACAAATTTTGAGTTTGCATACAAATGACCTCCATGGTCATTTAATCTAATCCTTTCATTTTATTTCAAAGGACTCTGTGGTTCAAAGAAATTAAATGATTTTACCAAGATATCACAGTTGGTACCAAAGAATTCAAAAGTAAAGTAGGTCTCTGTAGATTAAGAAGTAGTTGAACAAAATTCAACATATGCATACAATAAGATATTGTGCTGCAAGAAATAAATGGGAAGTTTTTTATGAAATGATACAGAGTGAAGTAAATAGAACTAGAAAAATTTCTACCTAAATGTCATTATGAAGACAAAGAATTTTCTTTTTTAAAATAATAGCTTTTTATTTTCAAAATACATGCAAAGATAATTTCCAACATTCACCCTTGCAAAAACTTGTGTTCCAGCTTTTTCTCCATTTCTTCCCCTTACCTCCTTCTCTTGACAGTAAGTAATCCAATATATTTAAACATGTGCAATTCTTCTATACATACTTCCACATTTGTCATACTGCACAAGAAAAATTAAAAATTATATCAAAAAAGGGAAAAAATGAGAAAGAAAACAAAAAGCAAGCAAACTAAAAAAAATAAATAAATAAAATGTTGTGATCCACAGTCAGTCCCTACTGTTCTTCCTATGCATGCAAATGACTCTCTCCATCACAAGTCTATTGGAATTGGACTGAATCACCTCATTTTTGAAAAGAGCCATGACATCACATTTGATCATCACATAATCTTGTTGTTGCCATGTACAATGTTCTCCTGGTTCTACTCACTTCACTTAGCATCGGTTCCTGTAAGTCTCTTCAGGCCTTTCTGAAATCACCCTGATGATTGTTTCTTATAGAACAATAATATTCCATAATATTCATATATCATAACTTACTCAGCCATTCTCCAACTGATGGGCATCTACTCAGTTTGCAAATCTTTGCCATTAAAAAAAGGGCTGTTACAAACAGTTTTGCACACATGGATCCTTTTCCTTTTTTTATAATCTCTTTGAGACCCAGTAGACCCAGTAGAGACACTGCTGAATCAAAGGGTAGGGACAGTTTGATAATCCTTTGGATATAATTCCAAATTGCTCTCCAAAATGATTAGATCAGTTCACAACTCTATCAAAAAGGTATTAGTAATATTTTAAGTACTCTGATAATTGAAATGACTAACCACAATTCTAAAAGACTAATGATGAACTATTTGCACATTCTGACAGAGGGATATTAAATTCAATCTGCAAAATGAGACACATTTTTGGACATGGCCAATGTGGAATGCTTGATGACACATATTTGTTACAATGGTTTTGTTTTTCTTTTTTTCCAATGGAGAGAGTGGGAGAGAGAGAGAAAATAAGTGCTTGTTAATTGTAAAAAAAAATAAAAGTTAAAAGTTAAAAAAAAACTCTTTAGAGAAACCTGGGAAAGCTTATATGAGCTTATATAGAACGAAGCAAACAGACTCAGAATAATTTATACAAAAATCACAATAATGTAAAGGAAAACAGTACTGAGAAATTTTAGTACTCTCATTAATAACAATTTTGACTCTAGAGAGCTAACTGTGAAACACACCACCTGCCTCTCAATTAAAAAGTGCTGGATAATAGATTTGAAAAAAGGAATACATGGACCAATAGGGTTAATGTTTATATTTGCTTTGCTTCAGAGAGAGAGAGAGACAGAGACAGAGACAGACAAAGAGAGAGAGACAGAGACAGAGAGAGAGAAGGAGGGAGGGAGGAGGGGAGAGAAGAAGAAAGACAGAAAGACAAAGTTTTTCCAGTGATGAGGGTAGAAAAAAGAGACATTGGAAAATAATATATTTTTGAAAGAGTATCAATAGTATTTTTTTAAAATAAAAGTCTAGAAAGTTAGGAGAACCTGAGTTCAAATCTGGTCTCAGACATTAACACTTCCTGCCTCAGCAAAAATAAATGAATGAATGAATGAATGAAAATAAAAGTGTAGATCTCCCTATCTAATCCAGACTGAAAGTACAGTAGCTAAACGCAGATACAATCCTTTGGCTCAGAGTTTTGACCTTATCAAAACTCAGAGCTTTAACCCTCCTTAGACAACCTTTCCCTCTTCCTTACCTCTCTGGGGCTCACCAAATTGATGTCAGATTTAGTACAGACATATATTATCCACCGTAGGATGCACTGCCATTCTTGGCTATTTAAAAAGTATATATGATAGGTAGTCAATAATCATTAAGCGAAAGAATTTCTAAGTAGCAATGATTATATTAAAAAGCAAAACAAAACCTTATAGTGGATCACATCCTATCCCACAAAAAAATAAAAAGTAAATTCAGGAAAGGTTAATGGAGAAGAGAAGTGGAGGAGAGGGCCTTTTGCAGCCCCCTTTTCTGCACTATCAGTTTCCCAATGACAATTCAGGGGTCTTCATTTTCCGGAAAACCAGCTCCAGGTCATATACTCCCATACACTCACCACCACACTCCACACCATATTTTGCCTGCAATTATAGCAAAAGACTGTCTATCCTTTCAACTGCTTGGTTCTGCTGCTGTTACCAAAGGAGCTATCTACACCCAGAGAGAGGACCGTGGAACTGAGTGTGGACCACAACATAGCATTTTCACTCTTTCTGTTGTTTGCTTGCATAGTTTTCTTTCTCATTTTTTCTTTTTGATCTGATTTTTCTTGTATAACAGGGTAAAAGGAAATATATATATAGAAGAATTGCACATGTTTGACATATTTTGGATTACTTACCTTCTAGGGGAAAGGGTAGGAGGAATGGAGGGAAAAAAATTGGAACACAGGGTTTTACAAGGGTGAATGTTGAAAATTATCTAAATATATATTTTGAAAATAAAAAGCATTAACAATAATTTTTAAAATAAGTAAAAATAAATTTTAAAAAAAATAGAAAAAGAGAGAGATAAAAATAAATCTGGACGCAGATACTTACCAGCTTACCACTTAACACTGCTATCTTCCCAAACACACTCTACCTTCCCCCCCCCAAAAAAAAAAACAACTGGCTCTGAGGGTGAAGGTTACAGGGAATATATGCACAACATACCTTTCAGTTTAATCTGAACATTTTGTTTATCACTTCCTTAAATCTAAACAATTAACAAAAAAAGAAATCAAATCCAGATTTTATTTAGCCTTTGTCAGTTTCTGAGATGTAAATGCTTACAGTGAAAATTCATCAACTGACCCTCATTCTTGAACTAGTATCAGCATACTCTTCTACAGCAAAACTTTAATAAAGATTAAAAGGGAATATAATAGTGCATACAGGGCATATCAGATATCTCCCAGCATCTTCCCCAAAAGTGGTCCTGCATTTTACTTTAATCACATCATATACTTTTTTTTATTTTAAAGCATCCTGAAGTTTAATTAAGTTTCTTTAGTTTGATGAGTAAAAATGTCTTTTTTATTAGTTTTATATGTCTTATTTATTTCAATAACTGAGTAATAAGTCTTTTCTTTTAAAACAATTTGGTTGTCTGGGTGCACATAAAAACAATGTTTATCGTTTATATCTATGAAGAATTCCAGAAATCTTATTCTTTATACCAGCATATTCCATTAATTGTTCATTGGCTTGTCTGGGATATTTGAGTTCCTGTCCATAATAAATAATATAAGGTTAATGTTTGGGAAAGAAGAGAATATAGGAAATATGAATGATAAGTATTGCTTAGTTTAAGTGAATAAAAGCAGCATATTCTGGAAGTACAAAATTCTCTACAAAGAAAAATCAACTTTTGTAGGCTTTAGATTCTTCTCTAAAACGACAGGAAACTTTTCCTTCATTTTTATTCTTTTTTTCAGAAATTTAGTGTAGAACCCTGCTTTCTTTTCTCTTCGTTTAATAGTATTTTTCCCCCTAGTTACATATCTAGAAAATTTTTAGCATTCATTTTTTGCAATATTTTGAGTTTCAAATTTTTCTCCCTCCCTTTCTCTGCTTCCCTTTTCCAAAGATGATAGGCAGTTTGAAAAAGTTTATACATATTCTAGCATATAAAATATATTTCCATATTAGTCACAGTTATGAAAGAAGAAACAGATCAAAAGAAAAAAACATTAGAATAATGAAGTGAAAAAAATAAAATCTTCATTAATCCTACATTTGAATATTGATAGCATTTTCCTTTGTAAGTCCTTTGTACTTGTCACATAATGCCACTCATGCTGTGCACAATGTTTTCCTGGTTGTAGTTATTTTATTTTGCATCAGTTCATAAAAGTCTTTCCAGGTTTTTCCGAAATATCCCTGTTTCTTATTGTTTAATAATATTTCATTCCATTCATATACCACAGCTTGCTCAGCCATTCCCCAATTGATGGGCATCCCCTCAATTTCCAATATTTTGATACCACAAAAAGGGTTGCTATAAATATTTTTGCTGTGTAGGTCCTCCTCCACGCCCCCATCTTTTTTTTTTCCAGTCTTCAACATTCACTTTTATAAGATTTAGGCTCCAATTTTTTTTTTCTCCCAGACTCCTTTTCCTCTTCCCTCCCCAAGATGGGAAGCAATCTGATATAGATTATTAATGTACAATCATATTAAACATTTCCACATCAGTCATGTTGTGGAAAAAAAAAAAAAAAGAATCAGAACAAAAGGAAAAAACCACAAGAAAGAAAATACAACAAAAAAGAAAATAGTATGCTTTGATCTGCGTTCAGACTCCATAGTTCTTTTTCTAGGTGGCGATAACATTTTCCATTTCAAGGTTTTTGGAATTGTTCTAGATCATGTTGCTGTTGCTGTTGTTGTTATTGAATACAATGTTCTCCTGGTTCTTCTCACTTCACTCATTATCAGTTCATGTTAAGTCTTTCCAGGTTTTTCTAAAATCCGCCTGCTCATCATTTCTTATAGCACAATAATATTCTATTACATTCATATTCCACAATTTGTTCAACCATTCCTCAATTGAGAGGCATGCCCTCAATTTCCAATTCCTTGCCACCACACACAAAAAAAGCTGCTATAAATATTTTTGTACATGTGGGTCCTTTTCCCTTTTTTATGATCTCTTTGGAATACAGATCTAGTAGTGGTATTGATGGATTAAAGGGTATGTCCTTTTTGGTTGCCTTTGGGTATAGTTCCAAATTGTTCTCCAGATAATTAAATCTTGAGATTTTCCTTTTTTATCATATTAGCCAATCTAATAGGTGTGAGGGAATATCTTAGTTATTTAAATTTGTATTTTTCTAATCTAAAATGATTTAGAACACTTCTTCATATGCCTATAGATAGCTTTGACTTCTTCATCTAAAAACTTCTTATTCATATCCTTTGACCATTTAGCAATTGTATAATGGCTTCTATTCTCACCTGCTTTATTTTCCTTTTGAGAACATTTTTTTAAGGAACCTTTGCTACTACTTTTAAAGCAGTTGATTAAGGATATGAAAATAAAGATAATGGAAAAGCAGTAGTAAAAGACAATCAAAATTAGTATTATGGATAATTTCTGGTGTGGCTCACCAAGAGCAAATGATTGAAATATCAGCTGACAAGCCTCCATATTTGCTCTATATTACCAAGAAAAGTTTAAGATCTGTGCTCATGAGGTCACTGAACCTATAGAATGAGTATGAACTCAAAAACACAGACATAATAACTTCAATTTTAAAATTTCAGTATAGAAATGACATAGATAAACTGGATCACATCTATAGGAAGTTTACCTTGATAGTGAAGGGATTGGAGACAATGCTTTATAAGAATTAGTGGAAGGAAAGTAGCATTTTTAATTTGAAAAAGAGAAGATTTAACAGAGAGGTTGTTTTCCAGTGTTTGAAAAGTTGTCAAATGTGGCAAAAGGAATAGACTTATGCGATAAGTATATGTTCTTGTAAGTAAGATAAGTCTACATGGGTTGTATAAATTATAGATGCAGTTTGTGGGTGACATAGATATGGCTCTGGATCTGACCCTCCCCTCTCTAAAAGAGACTAAAATTTCTGCCTTGAGGGAAATAGGAGAAAAGACGTGGATAAGAATTTTCTATTTTCCTTACCTCTCTCCAAAAAGAGTATTGGGTTAGAATTACACCAATTTGCCCTTTCAAATACCCCTGATCTAAGAATAAGATGTTTAGTAGTTTGAAAGCAGTCACTTTCCTGATTGCTCTTAAGGGGAAAGGTGGATCTTCACTTATATTTACTAGATTAGCTCCTTCCTCCTGAACACTAGTTTTACACACACACACACATACACACCAAAAGTAATATGCAGGGAGTAAGGTTATTTATCATCCAAGCAAATAGCAAACAGAAATTGGAGTCACACAGATTAGAATATACAAGAGAACACACAAGAGTAAATGAGTTCTTTTAGGAGCTAGATATCAACTTAAAGAACAGAAAGAAATCAGTCTCACGCAAGGGAAAATTCTCTCTCCAAAATCTCTAGAGAGGCAAGCTGGAAATTGAGGATATGTTGAAGATCTGACTTCCCATATATAAATGTTATTTTCCACGTCCTCTGCTCACCTATTTCTCCCTTAAGAAATCCTGCCCCAACTCAGCGAATCCCTTACTTAGGTAAACAGATACTGTTATATTCACCCTTCTCTTTCTGCCAACCTGAAATCCCATCTCCTTCCCCATACCGCGTACAACCCCTCCGCCCCTCCTCTGGAAGTTCCATCACAAATATTTTCTGGTTGGCGCCAGAAAACAGAACCAGAAAATGTTTCTAACATAAGGGCCATATTTTAGCTCAATGACAGGAATCTTCCTAACAAGATGTTCCAAAGTGAGAGCATCTGTCTCAATAAGTAATGAGTCTTCCATAATTCTCCCATGGATCATGAAACTACCTTCAGTTTCAAAGGTAATCACTATTCAGGTATGAGTTAGACTACGTGTCCTCTGAGGTACTTTCCAATAGTGAAATGAGTGATTCCGGTATTTTCAGAAAAAAAAAAAAATCTACTAGTTACAAAAGGAAAACGAGCAGTTAAATGTGTAGGTCTTTACATTTATTGAGGTAGTAAGTGATTGGACAAATGTAGTCAGTAGGTGGCAGTGTGGGAGTATACAACTAGTTGCCTGGTACTCTAAAGTTGTCCATAAGATCCAGGCTGTCACCTTCCTCAGGTAACATCCATCAAGCTCTTATGTCATCTTCTTCTACATCCATTTTATATCAGTATATGTATCTACATTTACATCTAAACCTTACACCTGTACCTACATCATTCGGGTCCTCAAACTACAGCCATGGGACAGAAGGGGCAGCTGAGGACGATTATCCCCCTCACTCAGGGCTATGAAGCTTCTTTATTTAAAGGCTCACAAAACAAAGTTTTTGTTTTTACTATAGTCCGGCCCTCCAACAGTCTGAGGGACAGTGAACTGGCCCCCTATTTAACAAGTTTGAGGACCCCTGGTTTTCTATCTCCACATTAAACTGTAAACTCCATGAGAAGAGGGACTTTTTTTGCTCCTTTCTTATAGCCTCGGTGATTAGCACGTTATTTGGAACAGTGTAGGTTCTTAATAAAGATTTATTGACTAAATGACTACGTCATCTATGTCTGCATATATATCTATGACCATCTCTCAGGGAAGTAAGGGAAAGTAGGCACATGATATAACTAATTCGAAAACACTGAGACAAAATAGGTATAGGGAACAACAAGTAGAGCGATTTATCTATAATACAGACTACATATTTTGGGAGGGAGGGAGAGTAACAGGAAAACAAGTCTAGAAAAAGTAGAATAGAGCTAGACTTTGAGAGGCTTTAAAAGCCAAATAAAGTATTTATAGACATGCATATATTGTAGACACAAAAGAGTATGATTGAAACTACTTTCGGAGAAGAATGTCATTAGGCACATATTTCAGAAATACAAATTTGGCACTGGTGGAAAATAGATGTAATAGGAAAATAAATGAATAGAATAAAAGATAGATTTAGTAGCCTATAAGAGGCTATTCCAGTATTTCAGATGACACAATAATGGTTTAAAGTAAGAAAATGAGTTTCTGAGTAGAAATAAGGGAAGGGATGTGAGAAATGTTATGTATATAGAATTAACAATTCTTGGCAATTTATTGAATATGTTAGGTAAGTGATGGTGAAAACAGTAATTCTGAGGTTGTAATTGAGTACCTGGAAAATATCTCATATTCAACGTAAGTAAGGAAGTTTAGGAAGAAGGGTGAATTCGGAGGAAAACATGAGTTTGAGAAGCCTAAGGATTATGCAGGTAGGAATACCATGTAGGATTAGAACTCAGGAAAGGAAGGAAAAGGAGGCTAGGTATTTATATTTGTGAGATATGTGCTAATCATATCTATTGACTCACTCCTGTAGTTGTTATATCCCCAAAGAGCAACTACTACTATGCCTAGAATTCTAAAGGTATTCCCAAGGATGGCTACCCATTTAACCTCTGTCTCATGAGTGCTCACTGGTGTGCTTCCCTTTAACAAGCATACAATATACCCAGTTCTTTAATAAAGACATTTTCTCAAATGACATAGCATGAAGTGTAGTTATAAATCATTTCTGACTCAAAATTCTCTTCCTTCCCCCCCAAAAAAACCTGTGGTACATTCCTCCACATATATACAAAAGGAAATCCCCATGGTTGAGGAAAGTAAATATGTGCCTAGTATAAGAATGTAAGGAAATACATATAGCCAAGGCAAATTACAACTCCAATTTACAACTCCAAAATTGTAGGGCTTCTATTTCTTTCTTTTTTTGGAAAATCATACTGTGTAGGCAATGGTGTCTATGATGAATGAGTTGCTTTACTACTCATCTAGGCTAGTTCTTTTTTTGCAAGGGGGGAAGTGGGAGTTTCTGCCTTTATATAGGATGACCAAGTTATATTTCCAAGACTTTTTAGTAGATCTTATTCAAATGTATAGCTAGAGGAAAATGTATTAAAATAGTCTGTCTCAGGGCAAATTCATATACAACTGTGCTATTCAATCTTTTCTAAGATGTAGAATGTTTTCTTTGTATCTAAAAAGATTTCACTTTATACTTCTTTTTTTTTTTTAAATTTTTTTATTTAATAGCCTTTTATTTACAGGATATATACATAGGTAACTTTACAGCATTAACAATTGCCAAACCTCTTGTTCCAATTTTTCACCTCTTACCCCCCCCCTCCCCTAGATGGCAGGATGACCAGTAGATGTTAAATATATTAAAATATAAATTAGATACACAATAAGTATACATGACCAAAACATTATTTTGCTGTACAAAAAGAATCAGACTCTGAAATATGGTACAATTAGCTTGTGAAGGAAATCAAAAATGCAGGTGGGCATAAATATAGGGATTGGGAATTCAATGTAATGGTTTTTAGTCATCTCCCAGAGTTCTTTTTCTGGGCATAGCTAATTCAGTTCATTACTGCTCCATTAGAAATGATTTGGTTGATCTCGTTGCTGAGGATGGCCTGGTCCATCAGAACTGATCATCATATAGTATTGTTGTTGAAGTATATAATGATCTCCTGGTCTTGCTCATTTCACTCAGCATCAGTTCGTGTAAGTCTCTCCAGGCCTTTCTGAAATTATCCTGTTGGTCATTTCTTACAGAACAGTAATATTCCATAATATTCATATACCACAATTTATTCAGCCATTCTCCAACTGATGGACATCCATTCAGTTTCCAGTTTTTAGCCACTACGAAAAGGGCTGCCACAAACATTAGGATTTCACTTTATATTTCAATGTCTTTTGTCTTTTGCACTTCCAATCTTCAATTTTGCTGAAGTATAAATGGGACAAATTACTCCTTTACATCTGCTCATTAAAATTAGATTGAATTTTCATTTATCTGTTCACATGACCAAAAATTTTAAATTCTCCACTCACACAGCTTCATTCTCCTCTCCAAGTATTGGAGATGTGAAAATAGCTAAAGTGTTGAAAAACTGATTTGCTTATCACTGGATATATATATGTTTTTATACATATATATATATATATACATACATACATACATACATATTTTAGAGTCACCAGCTTTGTTGTAGCACCTCTGCTTGCTGTGATTTTTGATACAATTTAAGAGTTTATATGGATTTTGCCATAACATCCATGGCTCCTGAGTTGAAGCACTCCTTGGTTCATCTCCCTAAATTTTTTGTCCATATTGGATCTTGCTGACGGTGCTGCCTGGTTATAAAACTTATATCACAGGTAAGCAAATGGTTGAAGAGAACAATAGGATCATCTCCATCACAACTGCCATGTTCCTTTTTTTTTCTACTTTCAATAGATAGCCCCTGACCAACTGAAGGGTCCATTTCATTTTTAAATTTAATTTAATTAATTAATAAATTAAATTTAGCTCAAGATATCAAACAGAAAAGTACAATTGACTTAAACATGTCAGGAATGCTCGTAGGCTCATTGTGAAATTTACTTTATTGAGATGGTCTGGAACTGTTATCACAATACCTCTGATACACATGTACACATAATGTTTTATAAAAATGATAGTTGTAGTTATTGCTGTTATTATGTATAATGCTTTCTGTCTCCTACTGGTCTGGTCTTTCTAATGGCATGATCAGTGAGGGAGGGAAAAAAGAGGAGATAAAAATCCTTTTGGGACAGCTAGATAGTACAGTGGATAGAACCCTGGGCCTGGAGTCAAGAAGATCTTCCTGAGTACATATAAATCCAGCCTCAGACATTTAATAGTTTTGTGACCCTGGGCAAGTCATTTAGTGCTGTTTGCCTTAGTTTCCTCATCTGTAAATAACCTGGAGAAGGAAATGACAAACTATTCTAGTATCTTTGTTAAGAAAATTCCAAATGGGGCCATGGAGAATCAAGCATGTTTGAAATAATGAACAGCAACAACCATCTTTTCCCCACCTCTGGCCTTCTGATATAGGAGCAAGGGTCTACCTCCTCAACTCCCAAAATGTAATGAATTTTGGTGTCCTTCACCACTGCATTGTTTGACCTGGCTTAGTATTTCTATACAAGGATATGACTGATTATCCCAACCAGAATGGCTCTTTATCTTATACACATTGACCTTTATTCATTGACAAAATCCCTATAATCCTCTGAATTTACTCAAGAAATTATTCACAAAAGGCAAGAAACTAGAAATTGATTGGATGACCATCAGTTGGGGAATGGCTGAATAAATTATGGCATGTGAATATAATGGAATATTACTATTCTATAAGAAATGATGAGCAGGCTGATTTCAGAAAAGCCTGGAAAGACTTACATGAACTGGTGTTAAATGAAGCGAGCAGAACCAAAAGAATATTTCACATAGTAACAACAAGATTATGTGATGATCAACTGTGATGGACATGGCTCTTTTTTTTTTTTTTTCAAGGTATTAAAGGATCATATCTTGATTTTTTTTTATTATTATTATAGCTTTATATTTACAAAACATGTGCATGGGTAGTTTTTCCAACATTGATCCTTGCAAAACCTTCTGTTTCAACTTTTCTCCTCCTTCCCCCCATTTCCTCCCCCAGATGGCAGGTAGTCCAATACATGTTAAATATATTAAATTATATATTAAATACAATATATGTATACATATTTATACAGTTATCTTGCTGCTCAAGAAAGATCAGATCTAGAAAGAAGGTAAAAAAACCTGAGAAGGAAAACAAAAATGCAAGCAAACAATAACAGAAAGAGTAGAAATGCTATGTTGTGGTCTACATTCATTTCCATAGTTCTCTCTCTGGGTGTAGCTGATTCTCTTCATTACTGAACAATTAGAACCGGTTTGGATCATCTCATTATTGAAGAGAAGGACATGGCTCTTTTCAATAATGAAGTTATTTAAGGGAATTCCAATAGACTTGTGATGGAAAGAGCCATTCCCACCAGACAGAAAACTATAGAGAGTGAATGTGGACCAAAGAACAGCATTTTCACTTCTTTATTGTTACTTATTTGCTTGTTTCTTTTTTTCCTGTTCAGTGTTTTTTTTTTCCTTTTTGATATTTTGATATGATTTTTTTTTTTGCTCAGCATGATGAATATAGAAATATATTTAGAAGAATTGCACACATTTCACCTCTATCAGATTGTCTGCTGCATTAGAGAGGAAGGAGGAGAAAAATTTGGAACTTTGTGTTGCAAAGATAAATGTTGAAAACTATGTATAAATGTATTTAGAAAAAGAAAATATCATTTAAAAAAAGAAAAAAGGAATTATTTTAAAATTGTGGTGTGATTATAGGAAAAAAATACTTAATAGCTAGGTGGCATCTTGTGACTATATTCTGGCTTCATTGAGTCATTGATTGATTGATTGATTGATCCTCTCACTCAAAGAGGTTTAGACCTGATAAAAAAACATCAGGGTGAAGACGCATTAAAACTTCAACATTAATTTGCACTGACTAAACTACATTGATACAAGGAGTAGGACCCCCTCCCTTGCATTAATAAATATTTGTTGATCTGAATTGCAATGAATTTATGTAGCTGATAGCCATGATATGTCATGAGTTCAGAAGACTCAGGATTGCAATAGCCCAAAGAAAATGGAAGGCCTGTGTAACCTGGGGAACATGTCCATCACCTATGCATGAAAATTGTGTAAAAGTTATCATCAGGAACAGCCATCAAGGTTAGAAGGGCAGTATGATATAATTAGTGGTGTGAAGATAAATTAGCAACTGACTTTCCAAAACAATGTTCAGAGCACACATCAAAGTTTGATCTTTTTTGTATACAATGATTCAAGACAATGCCAAAGAACTCTTGATGAAAAATGCTTTCCACCTCCACAGAGAGAACTGATGAACTCTTGAGTGTCTTTGTTTAGGGTAATAAGGTTCAAATGGAAATATGTTTTGCATGATATCACATGTATAATGGATATCATATTACTTGCCTTCATAGGAGATGCAGGAGGAGTGAGAAGGGAAAGAATTTAGAACTCAAATTAAAGAAATGAATATTTAAAAACAAAATAAATTCCATATAAAAAATTGTAACTCTCCATTGTAAACATTTTCTCCATCACTTTCTAAAGTCAATTAGACAATCAGCAAAACAATAAATCAAGCTATGATTTTTACCATTTGCTGATTTCCAAAGTGTAAATGTTCATGCAAAAATTTTAACATTAGGTCCTCTTAAACTCAGTAGAATTGGCTGTAGAGGAATGAGTGCCTGAATTTGGAGTTAGAAAAAATATGGGTTTAAATCCTACCTCCTATCTTTACTAGTTGATCAGTGAACAAATCAGATCTAATGCTATTTAAATACTAGCTACACAACAGTCAAAATGATCTTCTTGCAATCAGATGACATTCCATCTCCTCCTTAAGTATCCCCATCATTGAAATGTTTTTCCGTTTCATCTCCACGTGTTGGAATCTCTAATTCCTTTCAAGGCTCAACTGCCTGTTAATGCCTTTCTTGACCTCCTCTTTTCTGGAACTTCCTCCCCATTACTTTTGCATTTATTTCCTGTGTAGTTTGTAATTATTTATGCCATTACTGAGAAGAATATAAACTCTTTAGAGGACAGAGAGTATTTTGTTTTTATCTTTGTATACCCAGTAACTAAAAGTGACAGGCAAACAGAAGGCACTTAATAAATGTTCATTAAATTAAAGAACATAAATCCTACTGCACTAAAAAGTCTTTGAGGGATGTTGCCCTTTACTTAGTAAAAAGAGCACCCTCAAGATGAACTTTCCTTAAGGTCACATCTACCTTTAATAAGAGTTTAATAAGTATTTTGCTTTGCTAATTCTCATCTGAGAAATGAGAAGACCAGAATTTTTGAAGGAAAAGGAATAAAAATCTCTGGTCTATATTACAGGGTATAAGAGGGAGTGGGTAGGAAGTTGATTCTGAATATTAAATGGCTGTAACCCTGATGGGAAGAAAATAGAAAGCATGAGACTTAGCAGATAGGCTAAAGGTAGCCTATTGCAATATGTCTTTTTAAAGAATTATTTTTACCAAAAAGAGTTGGATATTAAGATCAGTTAGCTTATCTCGGGGTGGGGATACATTAAAAGCAGACATTTGGGACTCAAGAATTACTAGAAATGGCTTTCCATTACAAAGAGGTTGGGGGGTAGTGTTGATTAGAATTTCCCTCCACCCCTTTCCCTCTTCACCCCCACCCCCCCAGGATCCCAATCTTGAAAATTCACTCTGGTCCTCCACTAAGCCCCACCTAAACTCTGATTACCCAACAATAGCCAACATAGTCTCTTAAACCTATCTAAAGTTTTATTTTGTTTTGTTTTCGGGAGGGTTCCCCCACCACCCTCCTCTCCTTCAGTATAGGGACAAAAGCAGGGAGCAGGTCAGAGTAGATTTTACTGTCCTTGAAGTTTTTATTCGTTAGAATGTTTCTGAAAGCAAAGCTATCTGAAAACCCAGAGGCCTATGGTGTTGCTTTGAAAAGGCAGCTCTCCTCCCCCACCTCCTCTGGAATCCTGTAGAGAATCCTAAGATTCCATCCCAACCCTTTTCAGGGCAGTGTAGGTCAAAGGGTTACTGCAACCAAACTTGTTTTCCTTTACCACAAGCACAAAAAGTGCTAGAGGCCTATTAAAGCCTAGAATAAAGGCCTTTAATTTAATGTGCCCGCTGTAATAGCTAAATTTGAACCTGAAGAAAGAAAAGAGTATGGAAGGAAAAGGTTTCTCCTCATTTCTCAAGCTGCTGAATCCTTGAAGCTATTTGGCATTCAATAGGATACAATTCCAAGATATTTGAACTGTTATTCTGAGCAAGTTTGCCTCATTTTCCTCATCTGTAAAGTGATGATAAATAATAGTACCTGCTTCCCAGGGTTGAGGTGAAGATTAAATGACATAATTATAAAGCACTTAACAGTGCCTGACACATAGTAAGTGCTATATAAATATTCACAATATTATAATTATTATTATTTTAAGCCAAGTAAAATAGCTGATGTTCATATAATAGATTTTAAAGTACATAAAAGGCTTTTACTTAAGTAATCTTTTCAGATGTACATGTGTGTTTACTTGGTTTTTTTTTTTTTTTAATAGCCTTTTATTTACAGGATATATGCATGGGTAACTTTACAGCATTAACAATTGCCAAACCTCTTGTTCCAATTTTTTACCTCTTACCCCCCCCACCCCCCTCCCCTAGATGGCAGGATGATCAGTAGATATTAAATATATTAAAATATAAATTAGATGTGTGTTTACTTGTAATAGTAATTGAGATGATGTGATCACCAGATCAAATAATCTTAAATTCAGAATTGCAAAGTCTCAAAGATTAAAGGTTAACTAGTCCATTCCCCCCTTTTTAAATAAATGAATGAAGAAATAAATAAATGAAGAAATTAAAGCCCAGAGAGAGATTAAATGGCTTGTCCAAACTCACGGGGATAGTGACAGTCAAAATTTGAATCCAAAAAGAAATAGAATATAAGAGAAAAGGTAGGGGCAAAAAGAGCAGAGAATTATAACTGAATTCTCAAATCTAAGAATTTACTAAGTGTCTAGTAGATGTTTAGTAAATACATACTCAAAATATTTTTAGTGATAGATAGGGACTGATGATTTCATCTTTGTAGGAAACTCCCAAATAGGAAAACTCCCATTGCCAATGCAGGTCAATATCTTCTTGTCATTTAGAGAACTGGCTTAGGGGGTTAAATGCCCCAATTCACCAGACTGGTTTTCAAGGTCAGCTTTTTAACTACTCCCCCGTAATCATCTTTATTTCCAAGTACCTACTTGACCCCCATCTCCACCCCTTGTCAGAGACATCTCTAACTAAAGTCTCAAGATTAGTCACTTAATGTTTGTTGAATTGAGTTGAATATTGCACTAACCGTTTATCTAATGCTCTGTATTCTGGATAAAGTAAAACTCTCACCCTTCTAGTCCCCCAGTCTTCTCTATCCACCCCCCAGATTTGCCTCTGGGTTTGTTACTCTTGAATTCACAAGGAGAGAGTCATATCTTACTTTATCTCTTGGGGGCAAAAATCCTTTCTGGCCCTAGAAACCCTGTTTGCTGTTCTGTTGCTTACACATTCAAATCTAGTTACACCCGAAATACCTTAGTGGTCCATTAACCTTGCTTTGAGGAAGGGGGAAGGGAAGGGAGATGGATCCCGGTCCAGTTCATTTGTAGTATTAGTAGAATAACCCAGTATTAAAGCCAGCCTGAACTCCACTGCAGGGAAATGTTCCTATCTTTTCCATGGCAGATGACATATTAGAAATATAAACAGGTATTTCTTAGCAAGCTATTGCCAGGTATTGTAACAAATAATTCATGTCTAAAAATGATTTATTATTATGAGTGCCAGGACTGATGATATACTAATGAAATATTATCAAAGCATGCAATAAAACTTTATTGACAATCAAAAAAATCAAATCCTTCGGGAACGAAGCAGCAACCTGATTCCTAAAGTCCTCATAACCAAGTCTTGTAGTGGAATTCATGACAAGGTTTCTTCTCTGTCCATTGGGAGGCTGTCTCCCTCCAAAGTGGCATTCTGGCAAATCTCCACTTCTTAGCTCTGTTGTAAAGTGAACCCAGAAAGCTCATGTTTCCAAGTGTGGGGAACTCAAGGGTCTGTCCTAGCAGATTCAGGAGCAAGCAGATGATGGAAGCCTCTTGTAGGTTGTTTTGGTTCTGTTTATGATATTTAGAAGTTGCATCTAAGTTCTGACTGGTGATTAATTATCAATGCTTATTATGAAAGGAAACTATCAATCATTATCAATTATTTATCAGATTTGGAATAGTCATGTCATTAGAAATGAAGGAAACAAGTATTTATAAAGTTTCTACTATTTGCCAGGCTCTGTGCTAATCATTTCATCAATATTATCTTATTTGATTCTCATAACAATTCTGGGAGGCAGATGCTATTATTTTCCTATTTTGTTGTTTCATCATTTCAGTCATGTCCAAACTTATTTGGGGTTTGCTTGGCAAAGATACTGGAATGGTTTGCCATTTCCTTCTCCAGCTCATTTTTCAAATGAGGAAACTGAGGCAAACTGGATTAAGTGACTTGCCCAGAGTCATACCGCTATTGCCTGAGACCAAATTTAAATTTAGTTCTTCCTGACTCCAGGCCTAGTGATCTAACCTTTGTGTCCTTAATTGTATGGTGTTATTAGTGGATGAGCGAATCAAATTTTTAAAATGAGCTTGACTAGAGTGAAGGAAGCTTTCCCTCCTTCTATGGTATAATGGAAAGTGTTCAACTTTGAAACTGCTAAGAAACTATATATTTACACCTTTTGTTTCTTTCTTCCTTCCTTTCTTCTTTCTTTCTCCTTTCTCTCTTTCCTTCTTTCTCTATTACTTTCCTTCCTTCCTTCTTTCCTTATACCTCAACCCTAAAATTGAAGCTGTATGGTGTTGTATTATATTACAGCATCATCCTTTGTTACAGGAAACAACAAAAAACAATTGTTGAACACTAAATCCCTGCACTTCCATCTCACCCCTCTTACAACCCTTTTATTTGATTGTTAGCCTGTTTAGACAGGCAGTGTGGCTTAGTGGTACATACTGAATCAGTGACCACTTAACCTTTCCATGCCCTAGGAACTCTCTAAGACTATAAATTACAAAACAGTATAGAATTGTTTGCTTCTGTGGAGGGAAATTCCACACTCTAAGACCCCCCTCAAAGCCTCTATTCAGTCAATATTCAAATAGATCTGTCCTGCTATCATTTTGACTTTCTAGTTCTAAAACTGTATCTCAATTTGAATTTAAGAATATATATTTTTTAAGTGTACAAGGTATGACAAAGGATATTATTTCTTTTTCCTCCCTCAATAGCATTTTATTTTTCCAAATATGTGTAAAGGAAAGTTTTTAACATTCATTTTTGTAAGATTCTGTATTCAAAATTTTTCCTCTCTCCCTCCCTTACTTCCCCCTCCCCAAGAGAGAAAGCAATCTGACATAGGTTATGCATGTACAATTAAAAGGATATTCCTTTTGGAAAACCTCATTATAAGTGCCTTTTTTTTAAGTTGTAAAAAAAAAAATCCAGTTCTAAGTTCATCAAAGTTAACCCTAACCCTCCTGTCTCTCCTTTGCTTTTTGCCCATCAATAGTTTGGATTGGATTAGCCCAGGCTGACTGGTTAAATGACTCTTTCTCTCTCTCTCTCTCTCTCTCTCTCTCTCTCTCTCTCTCTCTCTCTCTCTCTCTCCCCCTCTCCATATATACATATATACACACACACATATACATATGTGTGTATGAGAGAGATTTTTATAGGTGTCACTTAGTCAGTTTTTATGCATTTGTTAACTTCTACGTGTCAATCCTTATTTTCAAAGCTAGGTGGCACAGTGGATAGAATGCTAGTCATAGCATCAAGAGAACTTAAATTCAAATCTAGTTGCAGACACTTAGTAGCTATGTGACCCTAGACAAGTCATTCAACCCTGTTTCCAATAATTTCCTTCCCTTGGAATTTCACATCATTGATAAACTAAACTTTTGAGTTAAGACCCACAAAAAGGAAATGGCAAACTACTTCAACATCTTTGCCAAGAAAACCTCAAGTAGGGTCACAAAGAATGGAATACAACTGATCAACAAACAAACAAACAAAATGCTTCATTCTTTGGGATTTTTTCCTTCCTTCAGACCCATAGACATAGAGCTGGAAAGTCATCATTGAATCAAACTATCTTTTCTTCAGTTTGCCAGAAAACATAATTATTTCAAGGTAAATGCATTTATGAAATAACTAATAAGAAAAGTTGAACTAGAACTAGCCCCATTAGGTCTATTGGAGACCTCCTTAGGGTCCATGAATACATGTATTATCAGTGGGGAAAACAGGAATGCATAGGGATCACTAAACATTGAACACATACATAGGCAACAAATATATAATCTGTATTGGGAAATGCAACTCACTTCCTCTTAAAGTTTAAGATTATGTTTTTGGTGAGATTATGCTGCTTTCAGATTTATGGGACTATCCTACTGACAGAATGCCAGTCTCTGCCAGGTGTAGTATACCCTGCTACAAGCTACCAGCCACCAACTTTGGGGATGATCTCTTCATCTTTTTCATTCCCCAAGGGCCATCTAAATTCATTCTGCTAAGCTGGGTGTATGGGGTGTTTAGAGAAAACTAACATTTTTGGTGTGAGGGTCCATTTTAGGGCTGCTCATCCCCCTTTGGTGTTCACCCTCACCCATTTGTCACCTGTGGCTTCAAGAAGGTGAAGCATGAGCAATGTCCACAACCCAGTAAAACTGTCACACAGACAGGCTAACTCAGGTTGGGAAGAACTAACAGGTTTCAGTGAAGACTTCCGCCATCAGAATGGGTGGATGAGAACAATTTGTTCCTTTGGTCATAAAGGAGCTGAAGCAAGTTATCCACTGCATTCCCCGGCCATTGCTGGTCATCTGGATTTTTGTCTTGCCACTAGATTTGGATGACTTTGAAAGAGATTTTGTGTTCTGCCTCACTTAAATCCTCTTGGTTCTCTTCAAAAACACAGGAAGAACAGGCTGCTAAAATATAGTGACGAAAAAATCTCCATGAAGGCAGGATTATAGCAATTATAAGAACTCACCTGGTTTAAGGATTTTTTTGTTTTGTTTTGTTTTTTTTGTGAGGAAGAGAATTGCTTATTTTCTCCAAATAATTTCCATTTTTTTCAACTGGCAACAAATACTTCTCCAAATGACTGATTACATAGTATCTCAAATATATGTACAAGCAATGGGAAAGGAAAGACACAAGTAAAACTTACATGTCCAAAGAAAAGGGTTTTTTGGTTGTTTTCCTTTTTAAAGAAAAAAAAAAAACATTTTTAATTAGCTGGCTAGAAATGAGAATTGGATACTTCTGTCCTCCAAATTTGTATCCAGATTGGTGAGAGCAGGACAGGTCCCCAGCCTAGGATAACTGTCCAGATTTTCCTTTTTGTATAAAAATGTCATCCCTGAGATGTAGTAGAGGTGCTCTGTCCTTTTCAAGAATTTCAGAATGGTAATTGGCATTATCTCCTACTATTGCTTCTAGAGCTATGCTTCAGGATGTTTGAGTACAGTAGCTGGTTAAGGGGCTGAGAGTTTGGAACTGGAACCCTAATTAACTCAAACTAACAAAAGTGAAGAAAACAATCATCCTTCTATGTTGCCAGGTGTTCTGGTATCATATGGGATCAGATATGCAATTTATCTATTGAAAAAAAAATTTCTCTATTGAAAAAAACTTAGTGTGTTTTAAAAATAAAAGCGAAAAGCAAGCAATGTTTGTTACTCTAACTCTTACAGGATATATGTCAATTATTCAGAAAGTGCCAAAAGAATAGCTTTGGGCTATTCTCTCACAAGGAAAAAAAAGGTCTATGGAAGTTCTTATACATTTTTTTTACCCTTTCTACATGTGAAATGCTAATTCAGATTTCAAAGAGAAAATGGAATAAACTTCTAATACATAGATAACCTAACAAGGCCTTACTTATTAATATACTACATATAAGTGTGCATGCATGTATATTTTTGGGTAGAAAGGAATGTTGATCCATTTCCATTCCTCAGAATAAGAAAGAATAACATTTTGAGGTACAGAATTCTAAGAAGCAAAGCTATATTCCTAAATACATGATAAGAAGGGATATAAAAGAAAATCAGTGACAAAAAGAAAGGTCCTATATACACCAAAATATTTATATAGTACCTTAAAATTTTTTATATATTATATTTTCCCCAATTACATGTTAAAACAATTTTTAACATTTTTTAAAGTTTTTTTTTTTTATTTTAAGATAATTTTTTCTCTTTCTCCCTCACTTCAAGTAGCAAAAATTGCCAACAAAAGATATACCTGATGATTAGGAAATAATTAAGCCAATAATAGTACATGGATGTAATGTCATATTACTCTGGTGTAAGAAATTATTAACCTGATGAAGGTCGAGAAGCATAAGAAAACTTAAAGAAACTAATATAAAGTGAAACATATAGAAGCAGCAAAATAATATATACAATGACAGTGAAAGCAAAGAGAACAAATAAAATTGAAAGCTGTGAAATTGTAAAGACTAAGCTTATCTCTAAGAAAGAGATATAAAAGGGGGCCTCCTCCCACTTCTTGCAGGGGTGTGGAATCCTATGTAAAACTTTTTTCCATTTAAAAATTCTTCATGATAAGAGATAGCTCTGTGGGAAGGAGAGGAGAAAGTTACATACTGAAAAATGAAGATGATGTCAAAAAATTGAATTTTTGTTAACTACAGACATTAGACATTATGGAAAGCATCATAACAGTTAAAGGTTTTATTAGTCTTGACATGAAGCTCTGACTCATATACCCAACTAGCAAAATTCAAGGCGAGTACTCCACAAAACAAAAAATTAAAAGAAGTTGTTTGTTTTTTTTTAACCATATGTTCAGGTAAATGATCATACCTCTCTGTTACAGATAAGCATTGATCTTATGGTAAGACACATCACTACAAAAATGATAGCTATTACTGGTGGATATGACCTAAAAGGTAATTTATCAAATGAGACTAACAAATAGTCAGACAGGTAGGAGGAAAAGCACATAAAAAACAATGTCCTGAAAATCTAGAGAGAAGACGGTATCCAGAAAAGGAAAACTGGACTGACAGTGTCAAAGGCTACATAGAGGTCAAGAAGGATGAGAGCTGAGAAAAGGCCATTAGATTTGGCAATTAAGAAGAAATTAATGTAAGGGCAGAGAAAGTAGTTTTGGTTGAATGATGGGGTCAGAAGCAAGAATCCTGAAGATTTAGAATTGAATAAGAGGAAATGAAGTAAAGGAATCATTGTAGATAATTTTCTCAAAAAGTTTAGGCACAAAATGGAAAAGAGATATGGAATATTGTCCTATTGAGATGATCAGATAGAGTGAAGAGGTTTTGTTTTTTAAAGAAGAAAAAAACATGGACATACTTATGGATAGGGGAAAAGCAGAAAATTAATAAAGATTGAATATTAATGAGAAATCAGGGATGATGGACGGGGCACAGCAATCTGCTGTGGAATAGGATCAAAGATTCAAAGATATGTGTAGAAGGGTTTGCTTTAGCAAGGTAAGGTCTACATCTTCATGTAAGACCAGTGAAAGAGGAGGTAGTAGGGGAAGACATCTAAATAATGAGAGTGAGGAGAAGGACCTCAAATCTTTGTGAAATTTGGATCAAGACCCTCAACTAAAAGGACGAAGTGTGATGGGAGGCTTAAAGACAGGTGAAGATACTTGGGATATTGCTATGGTGAGTAGGAATGAATTAGAGAGGTATAAAAGGATTGCCTTGCTGCAGTGAGGGGCCAGTTGACTTTATATAATTATAAAATGATTAAAGATTATGATCAGATTAAGGAATTTCAGAGTTCATGGACACAAAAGTAAATTGCAGGTTATGATCATCACTGTAAATAGCTGAGGTGGGGCAGAAGAGTGATGTTGTTCAGTCATATATGACTCTTATTGACCTTATTTGGGGTTTTCTTGGCAAAGATACTGGAATTCATTGCCATTTCCTTTTCCAGCTCATTTTATAGACAAGGAAATGAAGCAAACAGGGTTAAATGACTGATTCACCTTGAATTACATAGCTAGTAAGTATCTGAAGTTGGATTGAACTCATGAGGTTGATTCTAAATTGATTCTGATTCTAAACCCACTACGTCACCTAGCTGCCCATGGAGTAGAAGAACAGGTCACAAAATTGAGTGGATTGAAGAAGTTTGAAGAAGTATGTCTGTATATATACCCATATGTGTAAAAATATATACGTATGTATAAATGTATATGTGTGTATACATGTATGACCTTAAGTATGAGGGGAGGAGTTGGGATTATAGAGAAAGACATGATTCATGAGCCAGGCAATGAACTTACTGAAGAGGAAGCAGTGTCCTGTGGACAGTATCCAACAGCTGCCAGAATCTTGACTGGGTAACAATAAGCACTTGGCAAATGTCTGGCATATAGCTGACACAACAAGTATTTATGGATTATTAACAAATTTGGATTCTATCAGCCTCAGAATGGGAGCGATTGCTGAATGCTAGTGATTGTGGTAGAATCTGAAAGTGGCAATGGGGAGCAAGTAGTCTGACTCCCACACCACAATCAGTCATTCAAAAGGCAAGAGTGAAAATATCACCAGTACTACTAGAAAGAGTCTAAGGATGCAGTGTCACGAGAAGAGAAAGGAAGGAAATAAATATTTATATAGCACAGCCACTATGCTAAGCACTTTTTACAAATGTTAAGGAATCAGATCTCAGGGAGATATAAAAAATATATAGTATAGGAAAGAAAAAGCTTTAAAATAAAGTAATCTGTTAACTATGGAGCAGCAATTGCAGAAAGCACAGTAGAAGAGTCAAGGAGATCTGGAATGGGACATTTGGGGAGTAAAGTTGAGGAAGATGGAAGCAAGCAATAGGGATTGTGGAATAGGAATAAGGTTCATATAATGCCAGTGGGTAATTCAGAATCACTAGAATGGAATGGGGAGATGCTAAACAGTGAAAAATAAGTCAAGAAGAGTAGCAGTGAAGAAGCTGAGTCCTGTAAGGTCCAGAGGAGCCGTCTTACAACAGTGAGGAGCAAGCAAAGATAGGGACTGGGGGAATTGGGATGGAAGGTAGGAATTGGCAATTTTTTAATTTTATTTTTTATCAGAAAAAGACCTCTAAAGAACTAAAGAAAGGCACAAGTCAGCCTGGGAATCTGTATCCAGACCTGTTGCAGGACTTCCCAGAAAGTCACAGTAAATTAGGGCAGCCTGGATCCCAGTTGCAATAGGAAGATGGGACTTACCACTTCCCTATAGTGATCTGATAACTTTTCAATATCAGTAATAATCAATTAGCATCAATTAACTTTTATTATTAATATTTAATATTAGTACTATTTACTGAGAAGATATAGTAAGAACTTTCAAAACTAAAATCAGGAACCTATTTACCCCCTTAGAAATAGTGTACTTAAAATTAAAATGGTTGCTATTAATATTTCTCCCACATCATTCACTTCTGAATGCAGTATAGCTGATGGACAAATTGCCCCCTTGCTTGTAGGAAACAGTGTCTCAGGATACAGTTTGATATATGATGAACCGGGTCACACAGGTCGTTCCTCAATACTGTCTCCCTTGCTCTTGTCTATTGGTAGGGACCCCGTTTTGCTGGATTTCTGATCATTGTTGGATCCTCTTGAAGCTCACAAGGTTGTGACCTGTTCCTCATTCCCCTAAGAGCAGGAAATAAATGCAACAGAAACAGAAGAAACACCTCCATGAACTCACAGCACATGATGATGCTACATAGAAAAATTAGGCAGCCATCTACTACCTCCTTCCCCTTTCCTGCTCCCCTCCTCCCCCATTTATTAAAGCTATGCTTCCTTCTCACTCAAAAGCTACCAGCGAGAGACAGCTTTCATTTCTTCTAGCCTTCTGTATTCACATTCAGTTACAGCGCAGCAGGCAATTAAATTGGAGGGAAGGGGGTTGGATAGAGGGATCTGAATAAAAAGAGAAAGTTAAAAAGAAAGATTCAGAGAACACCTATTCCCAATGTTCTAAAGCCAACTTCTGGAATTGTGATTCAAGTGGGGATTACAAAATTACGATTTTTATTATCAGTAATTGTGGGGATTGCAAAATTATGTTTTTTTATCAGTAATTGTTTGATTTATATACCTATTTTAAATACCTATATACCTGGGATCAGGTAAAAAAAAATTTTCAGACAAATGGAAAAAGTTTAAAAAGCCCCACTCTACAAGAAGGAATGATGGAGCTCTTCCATCATCATGCATTTCCTGAAGCAAGCTCACCAAGTTGAAACATAGGTTGATAGTAGGCAGAGCATTCTGTATTTGCTCCAAGGTTTGGGCCCCCATTGGCTAGTTTTCCATTACATATACATGTCTTTTGTTTATTATAATTAAGTTACCTTGAGAGCAGCAAATGTGTTTTATTTTTTCCTCTTTAAATTACTAAGGCTAATGAAGTATACTTAGTCTAAGCACCTTGTACATATGGTAAATACTAAATAGCTGCTGAATTACTTTACCATCTAGTAAAGAAGATGCTAAGAATATAAATAACTAATACATAGCAAATTGGGGAAATTTTAAGAAATATATAAATTAAGTGCTGAGGTGTTTTAAAAGGAAAGAAAAATCACTTCTCATTTGGGAATTCAGGGAAACCTTCATGGAACAAAGGGAGATACTGGATTTGACCTAGGTCTTGGTAATAATAATTATAGCTAATATTATATGATCATTATAGCTAAATATTTGCAGTATACTATGTACCAGGCACTGTGTTAAGCACTTACAATTATTTTTTCATTTGATCCTCACAACAACACTGGGTGGTATATCCCCATTTTACAGATGAGGAAACAAGGCTACGTGATTTGTGCAGAAACATAGAACTAATAAGCACAATTGGTTTTGAACTAAGCCCTTCACTCTATCCACTGTCACCACAGACTAAGATGAAAAAAAGTAGAAAGATAGGATGGAGTTTTAATGATTTTGTGACAGAGAGAGGATTGTAGGAACCCAATGTGGATCACAACATAGCATTCTCACTCTTTTTGTGGTTGTTTGCTTGCATTTTGTTTTCTTACTCATTTTCTTTTCTTTTTGATCTGATTTTTCTTATGCAGCAAGACAGTTGTATAAATGTTTACACATATTAGATTTAACATATATTTTAACATGTATAATATATATTGGATTGCTTGCTATGGGGGGGGAAGGAGGGGAAAATCTGAAACACAAGGCTATGCAAGGGTCAATGTTGAAAACATTGCATATGTTTTGAAAATAAAAAACTTTTAAAAAGAAAGAAAGAAAGAAAGGGTGGATGGAGTAAGGTATTCTAGGAAGAGGGAAAAACTTGAGCAAAGACAAGTAGGTGGGAAAGCATGAACAATTTAGATTAGTCTAATGTGGAAGTAAAGGGGAAGTATTAGAATACATGGCAGGAAAGAAACTTAGAATCATAAAATGATAGAGATGGAAAAGATCTTAGAAGTTAATTAGTCCAACCCAAGTTGAGATCAGATTGATGAAAATGTCGAATATCACACTGAGAACTTTGAATTAAATTCATTAAGAAATGGGTTGCTTTTGAAAATTATTTGAGCAAGGGAATATTATATGAGAACGTTTTTTTAAGCATGCTTAGCCTAGCAGCAAGAAACACAAGGCCAGAAAATGGGAAAAGACTGGAATCATCATGACCAGTTAAGATGTTATTGCAATCTCCGTTGGCAAATAATGGGAATCTGAATGAGGGCAAAAGCAGTGGGAATGGAAAAGTGCTTAAGATTCAGCAAGATTTCATAGTGAATAGAGGAGGCCTGGCTGCCTTGTAGTCAGGAGGATCTGAGTTCAAGGAATCCCTCAGACTGTGTGAGCCCTGAAAAGTCATCTAATTTTCTAGTGCCCAAGGCAACTCTTTATTAGAATTACAAATTGCGTAGAAAGTGTTGATCTTCACTGGTAATGGGATTTCCTCTCCAAGAACTTCTATCTGGGGTGAAATCTTGGGTTCCGTCAAAAAGGGAGAGGAAGGAAGGAGAAGAAAGAAAAGGGTTTAACTTTGAGACTTTGCATGGTAAACTCTTTGTATTTTACATATCTGTCAACAGACTTTATTAGTCTAATTTTTCCTAAAGGGATGAGAGACTTTCCCTTTATTTTTCTTTTTAAGCTTACATCCTTGCCCTATACACTGATTGTCCCACTCTCACCTTCATCCCAAACTTTTCATTCCTTTGAGGAATGTTTGTTGAACTGAATAACACAATAGTTTTGAGCTGGCCAGATTAACAAATATGATCCAGTTAGAAAGAACAGAAGTTTTGAGGGGAGGAGGGTGGATGATGATGAAACCTTCTTTGGAAATGGTGAGTTTCAAATGCTAGAAGAGACACTGTGGGGGAGACGAAGGCACTTAGGAATTCCAGTTTTGAGGTTAGGAGAGAGGAGAGACTGGAGGATAGGTTGGGGTAGTCATCAGCATAGAGGTGATAGTTGAAGACTCAGGCTACTGACACAGTAAGTCCCTATTAAATGTTAACTGAATGACTGGGTCAGTGAATGAATCAGTAAATGAATGACTAAGTGGAGAATCTGAGCACAGCTAATTCAGTTAAATTGAGAAAGGAAAAAAAAAATACTAAGTGGTTTAAAATTTAAAAATTGATTTTTGGAGCTAATTTCTAGATAATTTTATGGATTTAAATGTCACTAGTAATCTTCTGCTATACTATTCATTTCCTTACTGGTTCTTCATTCAGTTCCCTAACAATAATCCAGATACAGTATTACCTAGTGCTTAATCTTCCTTAGCAATTAGGCAGTGCTGAGCCTGAAACCAGGAAGACCTGCATTTACTTAGCCCTCTGATGTGAAGCAAGTCATTTAGTCCTGTTTGCCTCAGTTTACTTGTCTATAAAATGAGCTGGAGAAGGAAATAACAAACTGCTCCAGTATTTCTGTCAAGAAAATCCCAAATGAGATCACAAAGAATGAGACATGAGTGAAACTACTGAAAATTAGGTTTCTTCCAGATGATTTATAAGTGGACTACTCTTTTCAGGAATACAGATTCAAAACTGGATAAACCCTTAAAGGTCATCTATTCTATCCCCCTAATTTTTCAGATAAGTAAATTTAGCTCGAGAGAGAGAGCTGAAGGGACTTCTAAGGGCCTGTAAGGAAGCAAGTAGAAGAGCGAGTATCTCTACATTGGTTTTTCTGACTCTCAAATCAGCAAGCATTCTTCACTGCAGGATATCCTTCTCTATAGTACATAGAGTACTGACGTGGCTAAGGAAGGACTGGAGGTATTTATGTCAGGTGCACAAAGAGAGTATTCTGGGGGCTGAGACAAAATTAGCCCTGATTAAAAAAAGAAAGAGAGAAAATAAAACAAAACATTTGTTAATACATTATTTATATTCTTCCTTTTGAGAAAGATCAAAATGAATTAAAAGCTCTCTCTAAAGTTACACTAAATAAGCCTTCAAGGAGTTTAAGAGAAAACAGAATTTAAATGGCCAAGGGAGTTCTATTTAAAAAAAAAAAAAAAATTCCTGGAAATGCTTACAGAGGCCTCCCCCTTCTTTCCCCTGAGGTGTGAAACTATTTCAGTGAAAGTATCAGCCCAGCTTTGTAAATAATTAATCTTTTGTTTCTGTGAAAATCTGAATGTGTAAGAGCAACAATAACAGGCCATAAAACACTCCCCCTAATTGTGCAAGAGCTCATTCTTTGCTAACAGTATTTAAATGGAGCTGGAATGCGCTGGAGTCACATTCCTATTCCATTTGGTTAGTAAGCAAAGAGCCAAGAAGGGAAATTTATTAGAATCTTTATCTCTGCTTATTGTTTCAATGAGGAGGGGGAGTGGGGAGGAGTGGGGAGGAAAGAGACTGCTGAGAGGTGAACATAGAGCTGAGAGAGATAGGAAAACAAAAGTGGAGGAACACAAAAGAGGCAGGTCTGGAAAGGAAGGATAAAGACAAGATAGAGGGGAGTATGTGTGTGTGACTGAGAGACAGACTGACATGAAGGCAGAGAGACACTGAGAGGAGGAGGAGGAGGAAGAGAATAAGAATAAAGGAAAAGAAGAAGAGAGAGGAAGAGGAGAGGAGAGAAGAGAGTAGAATAGAAAAGGAAAAGGAGAGAGAGAGATGGAGACAGAGACACGGAGAGGAGAGAGAAGGAGGGAGACAGAGATAGAGACGGAGAGTGAGAGAGACACAGAGAGAGAGAGAGAGAGAGAGAGAAGTAAAGTGAACTCCAATAAGTTAGGAATGATGAAATAAAGGGACTAAAGAATATCGTAGGAGAAGCAGTAAGAAAGCAGAATGTCAGGAGTAGAAGGGATTTTAAATAATTTAATCATTTAATCCCTCCTTTGAGGGAAATGAGCATCAAAGGTGGAGTCATCATTCAACAAGCATTTGTGGTCCTCTCTATGCCCCAAACTACATCAGGAGCTGGGGATTCAAATACAAAAGTGGAATAATCTCTGTACTATGAGCTCTTTGAGAATTGATCAGTGAAGTCCTTGATCTATAATGATCTCCCTAATAAACCTGATGAGATTCTTTGTCAACCCTCCTTATACTAGGCATCTTATTAAGTACCCACTATGTTTATAGAATTAGACTATAACAAAATGAAAAACAGTCCCTTTCTTCAAAAAACTACTAGAATTTTACTGGAGAGGTTAGATCATATTGTATTTTGGGATTTCTAAAATCTTTTATTCAATAAAATATGTCCCAAAATTAAAAATTTTAAATATATTTGTTGTATTTACACAAAAGAGGTAACTCTGGAGAGGAAAGATATGTACCCATAGTATGTACTCTTCTCCATATCTATGTAATCTCACAAATAAGTCTGTCAATGTAATGTTAGTTGCAGTTATATTATTATTTTTCTTCCTCTTCCCTTAGTAACTCTCCATTGTCTTATATGTTAGCAAAATGGGGTTGAATCACAAGAAGCATGAACAGAACTGTCCTACCTGTTTCTTTCACAAGGAATGACTCGGTGTCCCAAAGAAGGTTCTTTGGGGTGATGAAGCAAACTTGCTATTGGTTTCTTAGTCCTATGAGATCAGTGGGAGAGATCTGCATCAGTTTTAAAAGGCCAGTTCACAACTCACCCTCTTCCTTTCTGTTGCTGGAAAATGTAGAACATTGTTTTCTTTCACAATTTTCCAAGGGAGGATGCTAGGATAGGACCTAACTGACCTTTTCCCCACCCCAAGCGAAATAGTGAATTTTGAGCACATTACATCTAAATCACATGAGTTGATTTAGGCGAGTTTAAGATTGAATCTCAGAGACTTAAATGTCTTCTTCACTTTTTCTTCCTTGAGTATAAGGGACTTAACAATGATCATAAGACAGATTTCCATATCCAAGCTTTGAGGTTACATTGTAAATTCTAGAGTTTGGAGTCTAAGTCTCACAGTCAGTACCAACTAGCAACAAGGGAAGTGCCTTCATCAGAGAGGATGACCACTGACTGGGAGGAGCTCAAAGCCCTGGCCATGCTTACCAGAAGTCAAGGACCTGCAGGAATTTGGACAGTATAAAGCCAAGGAGAAATGAGAAATGCCGATTTAATCATCTGACAAACTGCTTTCTGCCTTTACAATTTTCAATCTCAACCTCTGCCTGGCTTTTACAGCCCTTTCCAACGTGGCTCCCATCTATTTCTATAGAAACATTACCCTCCCTTATGTCCACAGCTTTTGAGACAAACTGACTAGCTTGATGTTCGTTACACAGGACATTCTCTTTCTTGTTTTTGTATTTTAGCAAGGTTGTCTCTGTGCTCTTTCTTAATCTCTGCTTCCCAGGAATCCCTAGTTCTCTTCAAGTCTCAGTTCAAGTATTGCCTCCTCCCTAAAAAATCTTCTGATTTTCTCAATTGTTAGTGACCTCTCCCAAATCCCTCTGCACTCATTCTATTTCCTCTATTGATTTATCAACACTGAGAGTGTTTTAGTCCCTATATAAAACATAAATTCTTTAAAGACAGTGATCATTTCACTTTTGTATTTGTATATCCAAAGCCTGCCATAGTACTTGGTATAATTATTTAATAAATGCTTGTTAACCGGTTGATAAATATTGATGGACAAACACAGTATAAACACAAACAGCATGCTTGTATAAGCAAAAAGGACCAAAGCAAAATCAGTCTATGGACAGTTGATTATAGCTAAGCAGAAACAGACACAAATACTAAGTATGTGATGGAGGTGGTGGGTTCTTGCTATTTAGATTGTAAGGTTCTTGAGAATTGGGATGATCTCTTACCTCTTTTTGCAGGATTAGGGCTTAAACTAGGCACAAGGTGGGTACTTAATAAATGTTTATTGACTTGGGGAATGGGACAATAAGGATAGTTAGTGAAAGCTCTTTCTGTGACTGAATCCCAGAGTATTATTCTAGAAGAGTATTAAGAGATGATTTGAGGAATGAATAGAAACTTCAGGAAGGAGGATAGTTTATATTGGAAGTTCTCAAAATGTGGACCCTTTTAGAGGGTCTTGGAGATCAAAACTATTTTTATAAAAATACTAAGATACTTTCATTTCTAATGCATTTCTATATTAATAGATAGAAAACACATAAAAGCATTTTACAGGGTTCAATAATTTTTAAAGATTTTATAGAGGTTCTGAAAACCTTGAGAACCATTGATTAATATCACAGTTGAGATACAGGGGGAAGTGAACTGAGTGAAGGGGAAGAATGAATAAGAGAAAAGGAAAAGGAGCCAGGATCAAAGCCAAATTTGGGTGTTGTTGAACCTGTCTGGTAAGACTGAATCCTTCTTCATTAATAGTCTTAAACTCACTTTGCCTGATCCCTGGTGCTTCGACAGACCTTCCAGGCTGTTTTTTTTGTTTGTTTGTTTTTGTTTTTTTAATGTTTTCAGTTTAACAAGTTGAATAACATAACATCTCATTTTGAAGTTTGCAAAATACTTCCTCATAATTCCTCCTAAAGAAAGCACAATGGAAGTGAAATTGGCCTCTGGGTGGTGTAATTGGCAAGGCTTTAAATTCAGGAACACCCAAGATCAAATCCTGCTTCTGACATTTATTACCTGTGTGACCCTAGGCAAGTCACTTAACTACTATTGTTTCAGTTTCCTAGTTTGTAAAATGGGGAGAATAATAATATGTATCTCACAAGGTTATTGGGGAAATGAAATTAAACCTCTTACATAAAGTGCTTTGCAAACTTGAAGGTGCTTAGAAGAATGACTCTGGATTAAGCACTCCATCCACTGTGCCACCTAGTTGCTCTTGACCAAATCAGTAATCATCCTCTGACCTCAGTTTCCTCATCTGAAAAATGAAGGAGTAATCTCTAAGGTCTCTTTCAGGTCTGAATTCTATGACCTATATATCATTAAAGTATATTGATGGAGTCCTTTGAAACTAACGTGTGGTATAATGGATAGAGTATTTTCTCTAGAACATTGGTTTTAGGTTTCTCATCTCCTCTACTGCCACCTTAGAAAATTTCTTTCTTTCTTTCTTTTTAAAATAATAGTCTTTTATGTATATATATCCTGTAAATTAAAGGCTATTAAATAAAAAAAAAAAAATAATAGTCTTTTGTTTTCAAAATACATTGAAAGACAGTTATCAACATTTATGCTTGCAATACCTTGTGCTCCAGATTTTTCTCCCTCTTCCCCCATCCCTCCCTTCTAGACAGCAAGTATTCCAATATATTAAACCTGTTCAATTCTCCTATATGTATTTCCACATACCATGTTGCACAAGAAAAATCAGATCAAAAAGGGAGAAAATGAGAAAGAAAACAAAAAGTAAGCAAACAACAAAAAAAGTGAAAATACTATATTGTGATCCACATTCAGTCCCCATTGGGGGGGGACTCTTTCTGGATACAGATAACTCAGTCCCTCACAAGTCTATTGGAACTGGCCTAAATCACCTCATTGTTGAAAAGAGCCATATCCATCAGACTTGATCATCACATAATCTTGTTGCTATGTACAATGTCCTCAGAAAGTTTCTTAACATTTCTGGGCCTGAGTTTCTTCAAATGTAAAATAAGGATGTTGATTTAGATGATTTTTAAGTTCTTTTTTTAATAGTAAAACTTTGATCTTATAATCCTAAGGATCTATGTGATAAGAAATAGAGCAATAGATGAGAAAGAGAAATGCTTCGACATCCTCCAAAAGGAAAAAAACAAAAGAAAACACAGGCCAAATAAAGAAAAGCAAGGCAGTTCCTCCTATTCCTTTTATTATTGCCCATTTAGTACACTTCCTTTAATTTCATTTGCCTTTTCCTTTTCAGACTGTATTCCCTTTTGGGGAATCCCCCATTGGGGTATCCCCCAATGGATATTTGGCCACTAGGATCATTTTTCTCTCCAAAATCTCCATCAGATTATTTGTCCCATCCCTGACTATTTCCTCTTTTATAGAAATGAAAACCGGCAATTGATCCTAGTGAAGAGATTCCAGATATTTCAATATTTCATAGCCTTTTCCCCCTAAATCCTTTCCTCAGCCTCACCTGGTTGGGATACTAGAGACTGTGCCATAGCCTCAGCATGAGTATTTCCTGACAAGCCTGGCAGGCTGCCAGTACCACATGGAGCAAACTCTCTCCTGGGTGGGGCTTTCCTTAAACATGATGCTTTTTGCCATGCCCCTAAGCAGAGGAAGTTCTAGCCAAGATTATATAGGAGTATTCAGTAAAACAGAGAGCAATAAAACCAGATAAACTGGCTCATTAGCAGGAGCTGACAGGTTGAGCCATTTCAACACCCATAGACAGGTTAAGAGGAAGGACTAAAAGTTGCTCCTGTCTAGTCTTTTTATTTTGTCACTTTGCATTAGAAACAGTTTTTAGAAGGCTTAAGTTTCTACAGATTATGCTATGAAGAAAACTGCAGTTTATAAATACAGGTCCCCACTCAAATGGGGAGATATCCTCCATATCTTGGCAAAAACTGCAATAGAATTGAATGGATTTCATTCAATTCTATTCCATTTGACTAACAAACATTTAGGAGCTGTTTGTGTACTGACCTTTGTACTGGGGATCCAGGGGAGTTACAAAATTTATATAATACATTTTTTTTTTTGCCCCATTAGATCATATAGTTCAGAAGGGCTGAAAAAAGTGGCCATGGCTTGACCCCAAAGGGTTTGTGATCAATACGAAGTTAGGAAAATAGATTATATCTTACTCTCTTCAGATAACCAGTCATGAGGTTTGTTACTAAGATAACTGCACCTACCTTTTACATATGACAACCCAACACTCCCTCACTCCACCCAATATTGCTGGTTGTTCAAGTTCCCAAACTCCCCCTTTCTAAACCAAGAGTCAGCTTCTCAAAGCAGATATAATCTAACCCTCACCAGTTATAACCAGTGCCTATAGAAGCAGCTTCAGGGGTGCCATTGAGAAAATCCCATTCCAATTATCACTCTTTGCCGATGACATGATGGTATACTTAGAGAACCCCAGAGATTCTGCTAAAAAGTTATTAGAAATAATCCACAACTTTAGCAAAGTTGCTGGTTATAAAATAAACCCACATAAGTCATCAGCATTCTTATATATCACTAACAAAATCAACAGTCAGAGTTACAAGAGAAATTCCATTTAAAGTAACTACTGATAATATAAAATATTTAGGAATCTATCTGCCAAGGAAAATCAAAACTTTATGAGCAAAATTACATACCACTTTTCACACAAATTAAATCTGATCTAACCAATTGGAAAAATATTAAATGCTCTTGGATAGGCGAGACAAATATAATAAAGATGACAATATTACCTAAACTAATCTATTTATTTAGCCTATACCAATCAGACTCCCAAAAAACTATTTTAATGACCTAGAAAAATAACAACAAAGTTCATATGGAAAAACAAAAGGTCAAAGAATTTCAAAGAATTAATGAAAAAAAAATCAAATGATGGTGGCTTAAGCTGTACCAGATCTAAAACTATACTATAGAGCAGCAGTTACCAAAACTATTTGGTATTAGCTAAGAATAGATTAGTTGATCAGTGGAATAGATTGAGTTCAAGGATAAAACAGTCAACAATATAGCAACCTAGTCTTTGAAAACCCAAAAGATCCCAGCTTTTGGGATAAGAACTTACTGTTTGATAAAAATTGCTGGGAAAATTGGAAACTAATATAGCAGAAACTAGGCATTGATCCATATAGCTAGTACACCAAGATAAGTCAAAATGGGTTCATGACCTAGGCATAAAGAATGAAATTATTAATAAATTAGAGAACATAGGATAGTTTACCTCTCAGACCTGTGGAAGGGAAGGTCTTTATGACCAAAAGCAGACCTAGAGATCATTACAGATCACAAAATAGAAAATTTCGATTATACCAAACTGAAAAGTTTTGTACAAACAAAACTAATGCAGACAAGATTAGAAGGAAGCAATAAACTGAGGAAAATATTTTGACAGTCAAAGAGTTCTGATAAAGGCCTCATTTCCAAAATATATAGAGAATTAACTCTAATTTATAAAAAATCAAGCCATTCTCCAATTGAAAAATGGTCAAAGGATAGAACAGACAATTCTCAGATGAAGAAATTGAAACTATTTCTAGTCATATGAAAAGATGCTCCAAGTCATTATTAATCAGAAATGCAAATTAAGACAACTCTAAGATACCACTACACACCTGTCAGATTGGCTAAGATGACAGGAAAAAATATGATGATTGTTGGAGGGATGTGGGAAAACTGGGACATTGATTCATTGTTGGTGGAGTTGTGAACAGATCCAACCATTTTGGAGAAGTAATTTGGAACTATGCTCAAAAAGTTATCAAACTGTGCATACCCTTTGATCCAGCAGTGTTACTACTGGGCTTATATCCCAAAGAGATTATAAAGAAGGAAAGGGAACCTGTATGTGCACGAATGTTTGTCAGCCTTTTTGTAGTGGCTAGAAACTGGAAACTGAATGGATGTCCATCAGTTGGAGAATGGCTGAATAAATTGTGGTATATGAAAATTATGGAATATTACTGTTCTGTAAGAAATGACCAACAGGATGATTTCAGAAAGGCCTGGAGAGACTTACCGAACTGATGCTAAGTGAAATAGAGCAGGACCAGGAGATCATTATATACTTCAACAACAATACTAGATGATGACCAGTCCTGATAGATCAGGCCATTCTCAGCAACGAGATCAACCAAATCATTTCTAATGGGCAGTAATGAACTGAACTAGCTATACCCAGAAAAGAACTCTAGGAGATGACTAAAAACCATTACATTGAATTCCCAGTCCCTATATTTATGCACACCTGCATCTTTGATTTCCTTCACAAGCTAATTGTACAATAATTCAAGTCTGATTCTTTTTGTACAGCAAAATAATGTTTTGGTCATGCATACTTATTGTGTATCTAAGTTATATTTTAATATATTTAACATCTACTAGTCATCCTGCCATTTAGGGAGGGGTAGAAGTAAGAGGTGAAAAATTGGAACAAGAGGTTTGGCAATTGTTAATGCTGTAAAGTTACCCATGTATATATCCTGTAAATTAAAGGCTATTAAAAAAAAAAAAAAAAAAAAAAAAAAATCCCATTCCAGAATATTTTCACTGGGAAAAAAAAAATCACTGATAAAATTCTCCTGTAGGAGGATATATTTGTGTGTGTGTGTGTGTGTGTGTGTGTGTGTGTGTGTGTGTGTGTTGCATGCAGGCTAATGGCTAATTAGAGGAATATAGAATCAGATTTTCTATGTGGCTTTTTCCTATCACTGATGCAGAATAGGGATAGGAGAGTAACAGTAACTCTAAATCTAACCATTCATTGGATACTAATTTTTCAAATTAAAAAAAAACTTTAATTCATAAAAATGTAATGACTATCTTATCCATGAATAGAATCAATCAGATAAAAAGGATATATTAAACACTATGGGCTGGTAAGTTCCAGGAATACAAAGGAAGGAAAAGATGGGGTCTCTGACCTCAAGAATCTTTTATTCTAATGAATTGGGAAAAACTTTAGAGATTATCTAATCTAGTTTTCTCATTTAATAGATTAAACTGAAGCTATTATCTTAGTTAAGTTTGAATAGCTGGCAAGTGAGAGAGAAAGGATTCAAACAGATCTTCTGACCTCAAGCCTTGTACTCTTTCTACTAATCGTAAAAATTGTAAGGGTCCCACTGTTAAGCATATAAGACTCATAATAAGATCAAAGATGGAAAGAAAGGGCCTATACAAACAAAAAATATTTGTGGTATCACTTCTTCTATGTGATAGCAAATTACTGTAAACCAAGTAGATGCCCACCAATTGGGCAATAAGCTACTCAAATTTTAGGAAACGAATATAAAAGAATAACAATCTGCCATAAGAAATTATGAATATAAAGAATGCTAAGAAACATGAGAAGATTTATGTGAACTATTGTAGAGTGAAAGTAGGCAGAACCAGGAAAACAATATCCACAAGGATTTTAGCATTAGATTGCAAAGAACATTATAGTGGGAGTTGGGGAAAAAGTAAGACTACTATAGATATTTAGCAAAACTAATCAAATGAGTTCAACCATGTATATGGTACTCTAAATCCCCTGTTCCCTGTATCTACAAAAAAGGGAGTGAAGTGTCATTTTTTAAAATCTATTTGTTGGGTTGTTATGATTGGAGTGTTCTATTTATTTATTTATTTATTTATTTATTTTAATACATGATGACTTGATTCTCTCAGTTAGAATTTGGCAAAAATCAAACCCTTTTCAGGGCTGCTCATTCACCTTTGGTGTCCATCTTCACCCAACTCTCACCTGTGGCCCCAAGAAACTGTAATATAGGCAATGGCCACACTTCAAGAAAACTGTCTTTACAGGCAGGCTGGACCAGATTGAGGGTAACTGACAGCAGTTAGAGGGATGTCTACCTCAGGCATGTGAAGACTTCCCCCAGCAGAATGGGTGGATGAGAACAATTTGTTCTAATAGGTGGCTGAAGCAAGCACCATGGAGAGCTTAGAATTTGTTCAGACATTAAAGATGCCAAGGTCATCCACTGAATCCCAAGCCATCATCTGTCATCTTGACTTTTATTTTGTCTTTGTTCTTCAGTGACTCAGGAAGAGAGAGAGGGAGGCTGATGACTTGCAACTTTGTCTCAGTTCAAACCTGAGTTTGACTATATGTCAAGATGATTTCATTTAATTTCATTTAAGTCACTCTGATTCCATTTGGACTCTGAAAACAAAAGATGAACAATTTGACAAAATATTGGAATTCCTAGATTATTTGATGATTTGGAGGGAAATGAGAACAAAATTCTTGAAATCCATACTGCCTCAGAAAATTTCTTAAAGGAATACAGTAATAACATTATATCACATTGTTTCTTTTCCTGCCTGCTTATATCTCAGGCATCTTTGTTGGATCATCAATCATCCAACCCCAAGTTGGATTTCCCCTAAGGTTGTTTTGGTTCCTCTTCTCTTCGCTCTCTCTTAGTGCCTCATTTGTTCTAATAGTTTAAATTATTATTTCTAGAGAGATTTGATTCAAATCTCTGCTTGATTAAATAGAAATAACATTGGATAGCTGGAGTCTAATTCTGGTTCTGCTACTTAATATTCATATAATCTTATGTGAATCACTTTACCTTTTTGGCCTCAGGTTCTCCATTTGTAAAATTAGAGATTGGACTATATCAGCAGTTCTCCAACCCCCTTAAAAATTATTGAGAATAGCTTTAATAAAATAAAAAAATTACTGAAAACTCCAGAGAGCTTTTGTTTATATGGGTTGTATCTATCAATATTTGTTGTATTAGAAATTAAATTATCTTTTAATCACTGCATTGTGAAAATAATTTTGACCTTGCAGATCTCCATAAAAGGATCTTAAACATCCACACCCCCACACAAACATACACAGGTTCCTGGATCATATTTAGAGAACTATTGGACTACATGATCACTATTCTCTTCCAATTTTAAGTAATGATCCCATGTGTCACTTCTATTTTTAAACAGTAGTTTCATCCCATTTTTGACCCTCCTATTGTCCCCAAGATAGGTTAAAAAAGAAAACCCTATTCTTTAATTGCCTTTATCTGTTCCTGCCAACACCAACTTATTCTGAATTTCAACATTTCTGGCACTATTTTTATAGGAACATGTAATCTTTTATATTTATCCTCAGTTACCTGCCCTTAGCTACCTTTCATCTTCTATATAGAATCTTTTATAAATCTAAGTTAGTTGGTATATTTTCCAAGCATCTACATTGATCTGTTCAGGTAACTCCTGTTTTTTATTCTCATTGGAATTATTTCCCTTTGTCATTTCAAAAATTTAACTTTTGAGAGTTTCTTATCCCCTTTGGATTGACTTTCTCTATAGAATTTCATTCTATTTTTCAGTCCTTCCTCTGAACCCAATGAAAACTGTTTCCCCACATCTAAGGTGTATAACCAACTATATCTGTTTTTCCTCACCTTTTCTATCACAAACTCTAGAAGGGGGTTCCCTGAATTCTTTTTGTGGTGAAAATGACGTGAAACAATTGGAAGTTCAGGAATCTTAGAGTCAGTACAGAGATACTGTAATTTATCAAGCCAAAGAATTACATGGTCAGACCTATGCTTTAAGAATATAAATTTGGTAGCTGAGTGGAATAGATTGCCAAGGAAAAGTATACCAATTAAGGCACTATTTCAGTAATCTAAGAGAAAAGTGATGCAGTACTAAACAAGGATTACAATGAGGTTTCAGACTTGAATGACTGGAAGTAGATGGTGACCTTAACAGAAACAGATTTCTGAGGAGTGATAGGTTTGAAGTAAAAGATAATTTAAAATCATTTATAATACAGATTGCAACTCCTCCAGACCATGTCATCCATATGTACTCAATCTACTGAAAACAAAAAGAGTGGAGTAGAATTCTTAATTACTACTCATTATCCAAGGACACATATTCCTGAAATGCCTGATACAGTCAAGAGGTATAAGGGAATTGGGAGAAGGTGAGGACCCTAGTGGGGAAAGCCAGATTTTGCTTTTGAAACTGCTCATGTGAGTGTCCAAGCTAAGTTTAATTTATAATGACTGAGAGATGATACCACAGAGGGCTAAAGTTGTTTTTTTTTTTTTTTTTTTTTTTTTTAATAGCCTTTTATTTACAAGATATATACATGGGTAACTTTACAGCATTAACAATTGCCAAATCTCTTGTTCCAATTTTTCACCTCTTACCCCCCCCCCACCCCCTCCCCTAAATGGCAGGATGACCAGTAGATGTTAAATATATTAAAATATAACTTAGATACAAATAAGTATACATGACCAAACCGTTATTTTGCTGTACAAAAGAATCAGACTCTGAATTATTGTACAATTAGCTTGTGAAGGAAATCAAAATGCAGATGTGCATAAATATAGGGATTGGGAATTCAATGTAATGGTTTTAGTCATCTCCCAGAGTTCTTTTTCTGGGTATAGCTAGTTCAGTTCATTACTGCTCCATTAGAAATGATTTGGTTGATCTCGTTGCTGAGGATGGCCTGATCCATCAGAACTGGTCATCATCTAGTATTGTTGTTGAAGTATATAATGATCTCCTGGTCCTGCTCATTTCACTCAGCATCAGTTCGTGTAAGTCTCTCCAGGCCTTTCTGAAATCATCCTGTTGGTCATTTCTTACAGAACAGTAATATTCCATAATTTTCATATACCACAATTTATTCAGCCATTCTCCAACTGATGGACATCCATTCAGTTTCCAGTTTCTAGCCACTACAAAAAGGGCTGCCACAAACATTCGTGCACATACAGGTCCCTTTCCCTTCTTTATAATCTCATTGGGATATAATCCCAGTAGTAACACTGCTGGATAAAAGGGTATGCACAGTTTGATAACTTTTTGAGCATAGTTCCAAACTACTCTCCAAAATGGTTGGATTCGTTCACAACTCCACCAACAATGAATCAATGTCCCAGTTTTCCCACATCCCCTCCAACAATCATCATTATTTTTTCCTGTCATCTTAGCCAATCTGACAGGTGTATAGTGGTATCTTAGAGTTGTCTTAATTTGCATTTCTCACAGAGGGCTAAAGTTAAGAGCTTAAACATTCTGGATACTAGGAGAAGGTATTGCGGAAGTATTTGGCAATAATGAATGAAAGGGCATTATAGAGTTCTTTGGAAACAAATTCCACAGTTGACTATTTGAGGTTAGGAAATGATCTCATCTTCTATCCTTTTACTTTTTTACTTTTTAATTTTTTTTACCCTTTTATTTTTTAAACCCTTGGAGTCCACTGAGGTTATGAGTAGAAGGCCTATTTGGAAACCATTACTCCAAAGGACTGGAAAATCATGCTTAGAGGGGAAAGGAAAGAAAAAACTATTCCTACTATTCACAAGGCACTATGCCTAATACTTTTACAAATATATCTCATTTAATCCTCAAAAAAATTGTGAAAGGGAAGAGTTTTTATAATCCCTATTTTACAGATGAAAAAACTGAAGCAGACAGAAATTTACATAGCTAGTGTCTGAGGCTAGTTTTGAATTCAGATTTTGTTGATTCTAGGCCCAATTCCAGTAGTGGCTTAAAGATTTAATGCACTCAAAATAAATAATTTTGATTATATTAAGTTAAAAAGTTTTTGTATAAACAAAACTAATGTATAAAACAAAACAAAACAAGATTAGAAGAAAGCAATAAACTGGGCAAAAAAATTTACATTCAAGGGTTCTGATAAAGGCCTCATTTCTAAAATATATTGACTCAAATCTATAAGAATTCAAGCCATTCTCCAACTGATAAATGGTCAAAGGATATGAACAATTTTCAGATAAAGAAATTGAAACTATTTCTAATAATATGAAAAGGTGCCCTAATTCACTATTGATCAGAGAAATGCAAATTAAGACAACTTTGAGATGCTGTTATACACCTCTCAGATTGGCTAAGATGACAGGAAAAGATAATGATGAATGTTGGAGGGGATGCGGGAAAATTGAGCCATTAATACATTGTTGGTGGAATCATTTCCAATGGAGCAGTAATGAACTGAACCAGTTACGCCCAGAGAAAGAACTCTGGGTGATGACTAAAAACCATTACATTGAATTCCCAATCCCTATATTTATGCCCACCTGCATTTTTGATTTCCTTCACAAGCTAATTGTACAATATTTCAAAGTCTGATTCTTTTTGTACAGCAAAATAATGTTTTGGTCATGTATACTTATTGTGTATCTAATTTATATTTTAATGTATTTAACATCTACTGGTCATCTTGCCATCTAGGGGAGGGGATGGGGGGTAAGAGGTGAAAAATTGGAACAAGAAGTTTGGCAATTGTTAATGCTGTAAAGTTACCCATGTATATAACCTGTAAATAAAAGGCTATTAAATAAAAATAAAAATAAAAAATACATTGTTGGTGGAGTTGTGAACTGATTCAACCATTCTGGAGAGCAATTTGGAACTATATTCAAGGGGCTTTCAAACTGTGCATACCCTTTGATCCAGCAGTGTTACTCCTGGGCTTGTATCCCAAAGAGATCATAAAGGAGAGAAAGGGACCCATGTGCAAATGTTTGTGGCAGCCCTTTTTTGTAGTGGCCAGAAACTGGAAACTAAGTGGATGCACATAAGCTGGAAAATGGCTGATTAAGTTATGGTATATGAATGTTATGGAATATTATTGTTCTGTAAGAAAAGATCAGCAGGATGATTTCAGAGAGGCCTGGAGAGACTTAGATGAACTGATAATAAGTGAAGTGAGCAGAACCAGGAGATCGTTGCACTTAGTAACAAGAACATTATACAATGATCAATTCTGATGGATGTGGCTCTTTTCAACAATGTGATGATTCAGGCCAGTTCCAATGGTCTTGTGATGAATAGAGCCATCTGTACCCAGAGAGGACTGTGGGAACTGAATGTGGACCATAACATAGTATTTTCACTCTTTTTGTTGTTGTTTACTTGAATTTTGTTTTATTTTTAATTTTTTTCCTTTTTGATTTGATTTTTCTTGTGTAGCATAATAATTTCTATAATTGTATAGATATAAATGTATAGAAGAATTGCACATGTTTAACATATATTGTATTACTTGCCATCTAGGGAAGGAGGTGAGGAGAAGGGCAGAAAAAATTTGGAACATAAGATTTTGCAAGGGTCAATGTTGAAAAATTATCCATCCATATGTAGGAAAGTAGCTACTAGTATTAGATTATAGATTCTGAACTAAGGACAATGGCAAAACAAAGATGTGATTATAAATTGATGAAATCAAGGTTGATAGTATTCCCAAACATCAAAAAAAATTTTTTAAGAGGGAAAATAAAAAGCTTTAATAAAAAAAGATTTACTGTATTCCTGTTATGATATGCTTTAACAAATTCTGTATATGTTCATGCCTTCAATATCAATGCTTTCAATCCAAAAATGGTGAGAGAGTTAGCAATCTAGTATAATACCAGTCAATATGAGTGTCACTGTGAAGGGTAAAGGTGCCCAGTGAAAGATAATTGCCCCTACCTTTTTTCTCATGCCCCTTGTTTCTGGAGATATAATTAGCTATATTCTCTTACAATAAGTAGTTCATTTCAGCAAAGGGACAATATAATAGCTCCTCAAGTCCAAGTGGTTCTCTTTTCTACCAATTTAAGGGGCTTATATACAAAATACAGTATCTGTAATCAGATACTGAAAGAAGTTGGAAGAAGAGCACGGTTTTTTTTAGAACTTTCCCCAGTCCTTGAAGAAATAGGTCCCACTAACAGTTTGCCCCAGTCTTCTCCAAGATGTCTGTCAATGGTCTTTCTTGAGCTCTCCCTTCTCTAATTAGCTGAACTCTGTTTTTTCTTTCTCCTTTTTCCTGTTGCCCTTATACCACTGATTTTTTTTTTCTAGCTGAACTCTGAAGTTATCCACTCTTTCCTCTTGAATGCCAGATAGTGGAATCCCAAATTCCAAATTAGTTTAATGGTTTTATACAAGCTCTACAAGGTGAGACCAATGTCTTCAACTAATTTGAATTAACTTCTAATTGATATGCTTTTGATTGATTTAGAGACATCAAGCATTGTTCACATCTGCCTTGATTGGTTGATTCAACCCAGACTTTTTTTTCATCTGAAAAAGATATTAGTACTAACCAAGTGGAATAATTAAATAACTAACTTAATAGATATCTGAATGTACCCATATACCAGTAACACAGATTTGGATTAAGCTATGCATCAAAATATGTTTTAGAAACCAGAAAAGTAGAAACATTAAAAAACCTAATATAAGTAGGTTAGCCTATAGAGTGTTAATTCTATCTCCCAATCCAGTTATAAAGAAATCATATTATGTTGTCAAGTTCACTATAACTTTTCAGTGAGATTTTCATAATTTGCATTTTAAAAACAAGATTGTATTTTTCATGGATATTTATAGCACTTCTTGAGATCTCAACCAGCTGTGGAAAGATAAAGCCAAAGTTTAGATGTGTGTGTGTGTGTGTGTGTGTGTGTGTGTGTGTGTGTGTGTGTGTGTGTGTGTTTGGCATCCATCCAACAAGTCCAGTTAAAATTCTGAACATTATATGGAGACTAAAAACAACAGAAAATAAATTAATTTTGTTGCCAAGATATAGCTCCCTCTTAAAAAAAACTTTTTTTGATGTTTGGGAATACTATCAACCTTGATTTCATCAATTTATAATCACATCATTGTTTTGCCATTGTCCTTAGTTCAGAATCTATAATGTACTATTAGCAGCTACTTTCCTACAATCTGGAAATCTAAAACCATTCATATAAGCCTTACTCTAATCATTTTTTGTAATTGTCTTGGAAAAAACCAATTTACATAGGAACCCACCATTACTCATATAGAAACCCCTCTCTGATAGGGGTCTGAAACTTGCTTGTGGAAAATACCTTCACTTTATTTAATTCAATTTTATTTTAAAAGTTTGATTGAAGGCTTTTTTACTGATATAACTGCTTCATCCCCCCATTATCCACAGTACTCTCTTGTACCAAAGAAAAACAGCTAAGCAAAGCCAACTGACATTGTGTAGTAGAAAAAATTCCAATAAGATCCATCAATATTTACTGAATTGAACTGTATATTCAAAACATACAAATTATTTCTTGTTGTTTGTCCTTCGTTCTCTAAGAAGACCATGACATCAGGAGGTGGTGACATGATATGCAAATGAATTGAATTTAAGTGAGGGAGGGCTGGGCAAAGTCACCTGCCTCAGTTTCCCTTCCAGAGCCATCTGGGTCCAGTGGCAAGTAATAGATCAGGATGACTCTGGATTCAATGGGAGACCTTGGCTCTTTTTAAGTTAAAGTCTTTAACACTTTAAACTCTTTAAGTTAAAGTTTAAGTCTCAGTTTTAACTAAAACAATGTCTACTCAGTGATTAAATCTAGGTAAGAAATGAAGCAGGGAATGGCCTCTTTTACTTAGTCAAAAAAAGAAAAATCAGTTTGGGAGAGGAAATACCATCAGGGTTTCTGGACAAAACAGAAACAATTTCTGTTTACATTCACTTTAAACCAATCAGCACCAATGATCAAGTTAGGCTTGGTCTGGGATCTATTGTTAGCCAGTCAAAGAAAGCCAGAATGATTTAAATCCTAATCACTCTGAATTACTACAAGAGAAGAAAAAGCATGAGGTCAGAGTGTACAACATCACTCATCTCTACTCCTTCCTACTGCTTTAGATCTGTCTCTCTCTCTCTCATCTCTATCTCTTTCTGTATCTCTATTTTTCCTTCAGGTACTAAGTATGACCTCTAGGCCCTTTACTTTGACCCTATATGGCACAAATGGAGGGTCTTCATAATCATTCCAGGACTCCCTCACCTCCTTTCTTTAACCTTTCTACCCATGCTTCTTTCCCCTTCTTTGCAAGGCTTTTTTTTTCTACATCCTAGTCAGAGACAAAAAAACAAATCAGAAGTTATCTATCCCAACATCTTCCTTTTTATAGGTGAGGAAACTGAGATATGAACAGACTAAGCTAGTTGTGGTGGTTGTTCAGTCATTTCAATCATGTCCAACTTTTCCTGACCCCAATTGAAGTTATCTTGGCAAAGATACTGGAGTGGTTTGCCATTTATTCTCCAACTCATTTTATAGATGAAGAAATTAAGGCAAATGGATTTAAATTCAAGTCTTCTTGACCCCAGGCCTGGTGCTCAATACATTGTGTCATCTAGCTGCTCCTGATTAAATGAGTTAGCTAGTGTCAAAAATGGACCAGAGTTCAAGAGAAGAATCTCTCAATGAGCTCTTTGGAGACAAGGAATTTTTTTTGGTTACTTTGTTTCCCTATCACTTAGTACCTGTTTCTGGCACATAGTAAGATCTAATAAATAAATGCTTGTTTGATTTCCTCCCTCAAACCTTGAGCACTATAAACTGAAATTCTTTTATATTAATTTGTATTTTTTTGCATAATGTAAATAAAATTAAAGAAATCCTGCAATAAATCCTTTTGCAAAATGAAGGATCCTTTTGTAGTGGAACTAATTAGTCCCTTAATTAACTGTATTCTGCCTTTTTTAAAAAATGTATCAAGTAAAAGAAGTCATATCTGTATATGATCTTGTTCTTATCAGGACCCCTCTAGCTTCTCAATTCTCCATTTTACCTTACAGATACTCCTACTTCTTACATGAAAATGGTTCAATGCTACCATGTTCATAAAGTAACTTGAATTTCTTGAACTGCAATTTAATTCTAGAAATTGGAATGGACCTCAGAGGGCCTTCAAGTTCAGTCACTATGTGAGCTAAGAATTCCTTCTGCACCATATCTGACAAGTGTTCATCCACCTTCTCTAGTGATGGAGAATCTACTTCCTCCCTTTGTGGTCCTTTCCAATTTGGGGCAACTAATTATTAGAAGGTTAGTTTTTTCATATAACAAACCAAATGTGCTATCTTGCAACTTTTACCCAATTCTCCCCATTAAGGTCAAGTAAAACAGCTTTTCCACAGACACAATTGTTTCATAAATACATAAACAACTATCAACTAACTTGCTGGTCTGATCCAGGATAAATAGCTTTAGTTTCTTCAAAGATAATGCTCATATAGTGAGGTCTCAATCAGTCCCCTTATTAGCCATCCTCCCCTGGACATGTTGCAATTTGCCAGTGCCCTATAAAGAAATGAATCAAAAGCTGGTAATCAAGATTTTGTTTGACTAGGGCATTGTTAAGCATGACAAACACTACCCTTTTTTTCTAGAAATTATACTACAAATGACATATAAAACAACAAATAAAAATAAATACAACAACAAATAAAAACAACAAATGACATATCACAACGGATAGAGAGTCCAGTCTGGAATTAGAAAGATCTGAGCTGAAATCCAGCCTCAGACACTTAAATAACTGGAAATCCAATCCAAGTCATTTGACCTCCTATTTACCTCTATTTTCTCATCTGTAAAATGGGGATAATAACAGCACCTACCTCCCAGGGTTGTTATGAGGATCAAATGAGATAACAATTATACAGCACTTAAACATAATTGCCTGACATATAGTAAGCACTATATAAGTGTTAGCTATTATAATTATTATTATTATGAAATGCACCTAATTAAATAGCATTAATCATTTTTGATTGCTATTACACCTGCATTAAAAAGAAACTCAGTGAAAACCATAAAGTCCTCTTCCAAGAAATCATCTCTGTGCTCTCCAATTGAAATAATCCTTTCCTCCCTTAAATTCCCCTTCCCCCTTTCCCCCACTGTCTACCCTATATTATACACAGTCAGAGTGATAAGGACTTGTGGAACAAGATTCCTGGCCAGAAAACTCTCTCTACTAAGGTAGGTTGGCAAATTCTCTTCACCTTAACAGTCTTAGAACAAACAGAACACTGAGGGGTAAAGTGAATTGCCCAATGTTAAAACAGTCAGAGTATGTCAGGGGTAGTTTCTGAACTCATGTCACCTAGGTTCCTAGGCTGGTGTTCTCTGTCTACAAACTAATACTGCCTCTTTGGATTATATTTAAGTGTGTAAATATCCTATTCCCCTATGCGCTATAAGCTCTTAGAAGGGAGCTTCGAGATAAGGACCTGTCAGGGTATCTTGATATATTGTACAGATTGAATTAAATTCATTCTTCTTGATGTGAAAATAATAAAATTATCTTATATTTATATAGCACTTTACAGTTACAATTTTTCACATAGATCTTATTTGATCCTAACAACCATCTTATGAGATGGGGCAGTACTAGTATTATTATTTCCATTTCATAGATATAGAAATTAAAGCTGAGGGAGTGAAGTGTCTTGTCCGAAGGAGGAGAGGCACTAAGGCCCTCATTTATATCTTTTGTTTCCATACCATCTTTCTTTCTTGATTAATGAAATCATCATTGGTTTCATAATTCACATATAATTTACTACATTTCTCTCTGCATTATGAAATATTTGGCACTATGTATTGAATATGTCAAAATTTTCTCATGTTAAGACAAGGATAAAGCTGAGATCTTATCGTAGAATGCTAGTATGTGCTGTAAGTTTTTCCTTTTTTTTCTGCAGGTTGACTCAGGTATATCTCTATTGGTGGTTTAGAGTTTTTGTTCTTCTTAAATACAATCCTTTACAAGATCTGTCCTACATGATACTAATGATCTATCTTTCTGCTTGCTTTCCCCTGTCAAGCTTGTGAAAATATATTAGTCCAGAGAGTCAATAGTATTTTAATGACATTCTATCATTTACCCCAAGGATATATTTTAACTACTCTCTTTCATTTAAACTGGCATAGAAAGATACAGATGTTTATTATACTGAAATAATTTATCATCCTTAAGTCTTATATCATACTTTGCATTTGTGAATGGCATGTTCTTTTCTTTTAATTAGAATTTATGTCAACTCTCAATCATCTGCATAAAATCCTTTATGTCAGTCCTGCTCCCAACAAAATAGGTTCAGGTATACTTTGGGTGAGTTGTCATTTCTCTAATCTGTTTTTCCAAGCCAAATTATTATGAAATTTCATATCTGATTTGTATTTCCATCCCTGGCACTGGAATATAGCAAAAGAAGTTGGACTTAGGTTAAATCTGATGGAAAAGAACATCATCTATCAGTGAATCTAAACTCTCCTTGAGTCTGATTCTGCCTTGGATTTGTCAAAATAAAGCTAAGACTTCTTCTAGATTTCTCCATGTCAGAGTTCCCTTCAAAGCCTTCTTGGGGCTTAGAGTCAGGAAGACCAGAGTTCAAATCCAGCCTCAGACTCCTACTAGCTGTGTAACTCTTGTGTAATTCTACACAAGCCACTTAATCCCTGTTTGCCTCAGTTTTCTTATTGGCAAATTAGGGATAATAATAATCCTTACTTTCTGGAGTTGTTGGAAGAATCACATATGATAATATTTGTAACTGTTTAGTATAGTGTCTGGCCCATAGTAAACACTATGTAAATATTAGATATTGTTATTGTTATTCTTATATATGATTATTTTTGCTGCATCTCACATGTCCTGCTGTTCTTGACTATTCTACTAGTCTTGGTCTTGCTCTGCTGGGTCTACAATCCAAGTTCTTGGCATTTCTCCTTACTTTTCAGCAGATGGTAGTCAATACTATTCCAAGAGGACCAGCTTTGTCTCCATACTGGGTCCATTTATATCATACAGTTCAGAAGAATAATTCCAGGCTTCTTTATTTCTAGAGATCTCTTTTAAACTATGGATCTCATAGGCATAAATCTCACATCTAAGAAGTATCCTAATGTTTAGAAAATTTTTTTTTTTTTAGTTTTCAACATTTATTTTTATAAGATCTTTTTCTTTCCTTTTTTTTTCCTCCCTCCTTCTCTTTCCTCTTCCATTCCCCAAGACAGCAAGCAATCTGATATAGGTTATACATTTACAATTATATTAAACATATTTCTATAATAGGCATATTGTGAAAGAAGAATCATAATGAAAAAGAAAAACCCAGGGAAGAAAGAAAATAAAAATAGTATGCTTTGATCTGCTTTCAGACTCCATAGTCCTCTCTCTGGATGTAGAACACAAATTCTTATGTTGGGGTTCAATAATTTCTTGTTATTGTTAGTATTTTGACTACTATTTTCATATCATTGGCTTCCTTTAAAATCCTATGTATTTTATTTTAAATATTATTCTGAGAAGGAATCCATAGGTTTCGCCAGATTGTCAAAGGCTTCCATGACACACAAAAGTTTATGATTCCTTGGTTTAGAGGTATTATTTCCCCTGTAACCATAAAAGCATCCCTCCTCTCTCCACCAATTCTATGTTAGTCCATGATAACTTCATAGCTTATGTCCTTTCTCACTTAGCTACCAGGTATCACCTCACACTTAATGTTAATATTCCCTGAGAAGAATATCTAGGACTTTTGGGGAGAAACATCCTCTTCTTCCCAAACTGTTTTTCCCACTTTGAGTCCCTTAGGGAATCTGGGTGGAGTTATTAAAATTGCTTGGGATTACTTCAGTAAACATTTAGGGAAAGGACTCCTTCTTCACTTTTAGGAATTGAGAAAGTAGATTCTTAGTCCCAATTATCTATGCACCATTACAAACATCTCATTTTATTGTGCTTCACAGATATTGTGGGATTTTGTTGTTTTCATTTTTTACAAATTGAAGATTTGTGGCAACCCTATACTGAGCAAGTGCCATTTTCCCAGCAGCATGTATTTCTGTGTCACATTTTGGTAATTTTTATAATATTTCAAATTTTTTCATTATTATTGTATCTGTTATGGTGATTTGTGATTAATGATATTTGATGTTACTATTGCAACACCATGAACACCATTTAAGACAGTGAACTTAATCGATAGATGTGTGTTCTGATTGCTCCACCAATCAGCCGTTCCTCTGATTTTCTCCTTTTGCTTGGGATTCCCAATTCCCCTAGATACAACAGTATTGAATAATATTACATAAACTTAATTGAAAAAGCATCATCAAAGGTAAAGAGAATTGATTTCAATTTTGAAAGATGTTCTATTATAGGTGGAATGCTATCATACAGCATTGAATGCTACAGAGAAATCTTTCATGAAAGCAAAAGTCAACGGATATGGCAAACTTCATCGTTGTCTTAGTTTAAAAAATTGCCACAGCCACCCCAGCCTTCAGCAACCACCACCCTGATCAGTTAACAATCATCAGCATGAAGGCAAGACCCTCAATCAGCAAAAAGATTATGACTCATTGAAGTGAGTCAGATGATGGCTAGCTTTTTTTTTTTTTAGCAATAAAATATTTTTAATTAAGGTTTGTACATTAAAAAATATATTGCACACTTAACAGACTACAGTATAATGTAAACATAACTTTTATATTCATTGAGAAACAAAAAAATCATGTGATTCCTTTTATTCTAATATTAGCTTTATTGTGGTGATGTGGAAGTCCACCCACAATATCTCTGAAGTATATACATTTGCATTAAGTAAACAAAATTTTAATCCCACCGTGGCCTCCCCTTCTTATTTATCTATATGGGCTCTGGGAATGTAAACTAAGATTAATATTAGAATAACCAGTTGTGCTGTCTAGCAGGGTTGGCTATATAAGGTGAAAAAAAAAAAGAAATCTTTCTTAATCCTCTTGATTGGAGCTCATCCTTGGAATGTGGGCTTCTGATCCAGCCTCTCCTTCCATCTGACTTGACTAGTAGTAAGGATTATTCATCCCCTGAGGATGAACAAACTGGAGAGAAAACCAATCTGAACAACAGTGCAAATCCTTCTTCATCAGGCAATGATAGTCATTGGCTCCCCCCCCTTTTTTTTTGCCTAAAAAAGGGGTTCTTAACTTTTTTTGTGTTGTGGGATAATAACAGTTAACATGTAATTATTACTAAGTGGCATCCACTGTTCTAAGAACTTTATAAATATTTTCTCACATGATTCAAAAACCTTTAGAGAGACTTACTATTATTATTATTCCCATTTTAGAAACAAGTAAAGTGAGGCAAAGAGAGGTTACATGATTTGCCCAGGATATTAATCAGATTTGAACTCAGGTTTTCCACATATCAGCCCCAGAACTGTATTTACTGAGTTACCTAGCTGTCCCATAAAGGGCAGTTATGACCAAAAATAATTTTATATCTAAAGTAAGTCTTTAAAGTACTAAATTACCCAAGGATCATAAACAAATTTAAAGAAAAGGGAAATTTTGGATGAACATTTTCTCTATTAAATAGGAAGAAAAGAGAAAAAAGAGTAGTGGTGGTGGAAGGAATGACAGTTAAAATCCTTTGACATCTTGTTCAGATTTCCCAGAGTGAAAGATACTCAAGCCTCAGTTTATTAAGATAAAACCTTTCAGCATCCTAGCCTTCATTCCCCTATCCAGTCTTCATCTCTTCTCTTCAATTAGAACAAAATGAGGTTATATCTTACATTTAAAGTAAGTCTTTAAATACTAAATAAATGAAGAATTGGGCAGAGTTGTTGTTGCTATTGTTGAGTTGTGAGGGGAAGAATAATATGTTCAGTTCCAGGCACCCCTGATTAAAAAGATTACTAATATTTTAGAGACCACCCAAAAGAGAGAAACCAGAATGATGAAGGGTCTTTGAATCAATATCATTTGAGGATTAGTTCAAGGATGTTTAATCTAGAGAAGAGTTGGGTCAAGAAAAGATATCTGTCTTCAAGTTTGTGAACAGTTGGTAATATGGAAGAAGGATTTCCTGTTTGTTTGAATTTTTCTAGCAGAGGATAGATTACCCGTTTTGGGGTTTGTTGTAGTGGAGGTCCTTTTAGATTTCTGTTTTGGACTAGATGGGACAAGTCCCTTCCAAATCTAAATTCTATGACTCAGAAATTCTATTATATATCAAAGTCATCCATATGCTTGGAGAATTTCAGAGAGATGGAATATATACTCCTTAGACTATATCTATATCTTTATATCTATATCTATTCATCTATCTATCTACCTTCAATATACAAAATAACCAATGATCCAGTAATGTTCAAAAGAAGAAAAGGTGAGCAGTGATGATTGGTGATTCTGATAAGGGGTCCTGAAGTAGCCATTTTGTTGAGCTGGTAACAATGACATAGAGAAGGATATGTACTCAGTAAGTAAGAGAGAATTCCCCCCAAGTTTTCAAACTGCATAGCTATTTCTTGTGTTAACAAATGATTGAGGACAAGTAATTTCACCAGAGGAAATCCATACTTTAAAGTTTTAGATTAGAAATTGAAGACTTTGATAAATTTCATCAGTTTCCCACTGAAGGCAAAGGCTTCAGAAGATAGATATTTGGGAAAGAAATGTGCATTTCTGGACCCTCCCTTAAAATAAATGAATGACAGGTTTCTGTCCCAGCAAAGCTGCTAAGAGTTTGTCTTGCAAATCTAATTTTTAGAAAGTTTTAAAATTTAGAACTATAACAGGTTGCCTTCTAAGGCAGATAGATGGCTCAATGGATAGAGTATTGGGTCTGGAGTCAGGAAGACATGAGTTCAAAATTCATTTTACATACTCACTAGCTGTGTGATCCTGGGCAAGTCATTTAACCCTGCTTTCCTCTATAGAAAGAAATGGCAAACCAGTTCAGCATCCTGGCCAAGAAAACCTCATACATAGTATCAGTGGGATCATGGGCTCATACTGGATAAGAATTTGCCTTCTAGTGGAGGCAGAAAAGCAGAGGCAGAGGCAGTAGTGCACATGTGCCTCTCAAGGGGTAGGCTCTGGATTGGCTACTCAATGCAATCCCAGCATAATCCGCTATGTGATATTCTGAGCTCTTATTTTCAGCCCAAGCTCTTTTCACACATGCCCAGAGATGGGCTGGCTGCCTGGATCTTTACACATGCTCCAGAAAACACTCCCAGTCCTCCAGTGCCTGCTGCTAGCCAAGGTATCTATCATTTGGCTCATTTAAGGATTTGAAATGCCAAGATCATAATCAGACCATTATTTGATGACTTTATAAAAATGTCTCATGCCCCTGTTTCTCACTAAGATTTTTTTTCTCCTTCTCAATTTAACATGATCCAAGGGAATATACAAGCCATATTATAGATCAGAGGACATTTAAATGAGTGGAATTTAAAAGATATAACATTAAAATTCCCAGCTGCTCTACTGCTCTGGCACAGATGTGAAATCTACTATTTACCCTGTTCTAGTCTTTGACAGGGGATTGCCAGGCTAAGAAAAAGCATTTAATTCCCCTTCAGAAAAGTATATTCCTATGCTCAAAGTCAATAAGGGAAATGGAAAAATCATCTTCCTCTGGCTCCCAACTTCTTCGTAGTCAGGCTATCAGATGATTCAAGATCATAAACCATCTTGTTCCAGAAAGTTTCAATGGTGTTTCCTTCATCTAGGCAATCACTACTGTCTCCTGGATGCTGAAGGAGCGGGAAGGGGGATGTCTCCCACTAAAAGCAGAATAATTTCCATAGTGCTCACTGCAATTTTATTGGTCTACACTGATTTTTTTCTCCAAATCTCTTTGGAAGTAACTGGCATGTTTGCCTAAAGCAGTCTATTCACTTGGTTTTAAATGCTTCCAATCAACTTAATAATTCACTATCTTTTTGGCAACTCTCATTAAATGAATCCCTTGAGGATACATAATAGATATTCTACTCCATCCCCTTCAGGGTAGGAAAATGTAAGGAGGCAAATTTGACCTCTTAGACATCATTGAGATTTTATAGGATAAAATCAATATCTAGAATGTGGCTCTGGAAGGGTATATCTTATTTAAATATAAAGGAAGTATTACAAAGTTTCCTTATACTTTACAACCATGTGAGAGTTAGTTACTTAATCAGCTTAGGAGGATTATGGGGCTGTGGCCAATGGATCAAGACAACCGACACCACATAGGAAATGGTGTGTGTGTGTATAAATATATTTACCACACGTGTATATTCACACACATATACACATACATATATTTATATATATATAATATATTTTGTTGTTCAGTGTTTTCACTCATATCTGATTTTTTGTGAACCAATTTCATGTTTTCTTGGCCAAGGTACTAGTGTCTATATAATATAATACAGACATCTATAATATACATACACACATGCATACATATATATCACAATATATCTACTATGGCATATACATACATACATATCTATATATCCATATATATGAAATATAATAGTTCAAGAAAAAAAGACAATTAAAGTTTGAGGCAATTATGGAATGAAACCCTTGCAGGGGAGAAAGAAAGAATTTTTCTCTTCTTCCATCCCCCTAATCAACCATGTAATCTAATATCTGAGCTACTTAGCTAGAAGGAGAGATCCTATCCAGCAGCTGGAAAGTCTTTGATATAGAGAGCCAGTGGTCTGAGGAAGAAGGTAGCTTCAAGAGCTTGGGAGCAGACAACAAAAGAAGATGAGTGGATATGAACTCAAGAGAGAACTATTCTTGGTAATTGAGTATTGGGCTACTGAAAAGTTCCCTCAGTTCCAGGGTTGTGAGTTACTGTGGCAGGTATGTTATTTATAAGTGCACCTCAAGGCCATTGTATTCTGTGTGTGCTCGTTGCTTCCATTAACACAGTATATTTGTGGTACTGTATGTCTCAATTTTCTGGATAGAGGAAACATTTGGAACTACTGGGGTTTTTTTGTTTGTTTTTACTATACTACTTAAGTAAATGCCTTTGCTAAGAGTTAATTGAGCCTTCTGTCTGAATGTTAATGGGAATTATACTAGTGGGTATTCATGAGCAGGACCCTAAGCCCACAAAGTATTCTTAGAACCTGAGAGTAAGTTTTCTTTTGGGGACCCAGCACTTTGATGAAAATACAATGTGAAGCAAAAGTTCAGAGGAAGAGGAACAAACAGGATGCTAAAAAAAAAGGAAAGTGTGTAGAATAGCATTGTATTTAAGAAAATATACTCAATTGAAGAAATACAAAAATTGGTAGGAGGAAGCATTTAGGTGAAAATAAAAAGAGGCAGAAGATAAAAATGAATTATCATATACCACCTGCTTCCCAAACTCTGTTATACAGGCTTGATATATTAGTGATGGGAGACTTCAGTTATCTAGGCATGTTTTCTGCCCAAAGCAGAACATCATTTAATTTCTTGTCTTATTTTAATGATAATTTTCTATCAAAAAACTAAAGAACTAAAGAGGGGATTTCTTTTCTGGGTTTGATTCTCATCAACATAATTGGTTGGAGAGTACAGTGGCTCCATCTTAGAATTTGTGATAAAGTAAAAAAAAAAAAAAAAAAAATAGGAATACCTGATATGTACTCTAGATTTTGGGAGAGCAGGTCTCAAAGATTTCTGAAAAAGAGTGATATGATGCCATTTCCTAAAACTCTACAGTGGAAATCATCCCAGGGGGGTTGGGAAGTTTTCAAAAATGAAATTCTGAGAACACACAAATAGACATCACACAAAATTCAATGGAGACTTTATTATTATTATTATTATAAACTCATGTGGATACATAGGTAAGTTTTCAATTGCTTAAAATTATATATATATATATATATATATATATATATATATATAATAGAAACTGGCACATTTGCTTCTAATACCTCTGATGACATCACTCCATTTGGAGAAGCTGGAGAATCATCTTCCAGGAAAGTTGTGATGAAATGTAATGGAAGTATAATAAAAAGACTTGGAAAAACTTTGGAGGATATATAAATATTCTGTAACTGGTTCCAGTTATCTGTGTGATGCCCGAAGGTTTCTTTGATTGGTTCCAATAGAGTGCTTTTAAAAAGTCTTAGTCAGCTTTGGTCACTCATTCTCTTTAATTGCTCTTTTTATCGTAGATCCAAGACCTCTTTCCTCTGTAGGGATGACATATGACCCCATGAAATAGGTGTCTACTTTTTCACTGTGCCTTTGTTTTGTTCTATTTGAGATAAAGTAATTGGAGACTCCAACCTGATGAGTTTCTTTTGCTTTTCTTAAATTACATTTTATTTTATTAAATGAGCAAAACCTCACCTTACTCTTTTTACCTTATCCCTCTCCCTTCATCTCCTCTTTCTTACTGGGAACTAACGAAAAAAAAAAAAACAGCCTTTGTTACAAATATATACAGAAAAACAAAACCATGTCCATGGCCAATATATTCTAAAAATATATATATGTTTCATTCTATGCTCTGGGTACTTTACCTCTCTACCAAGAAGAGAGCAGCATATTTCATCATTAGCCTTCAGGAATCCTATTTGATCACTACACTGATCAGAGTTCCAAGTTTTTCTTCATCAGATTGTTGTCTTTGTATAAATTGCTCTCCTGCTTCTGTTCACTTCAGGCTGCATCAGTTCATGATTTCTCAGATTTCTCTGAAACCACCCTTTATTATGTCTTGCAGTACAATGACATTCCATCATATTTAAATACGAATTTACTCTACCATTCCCCAATTTATGACACCCTCTCAGATTCCAATACTTTACTACCTCAAAAATGAGCTATAAATATTTCTGTTCATCTTTAGGGTTTGTCTTGCTTAGGACTAATAATTCCTTCCTGAATCTCCCTTCTCTCTAACTCCCTCTTCTCTTTCACTGCTGTTTCCTTTATTGATTGAAATTTATTTCCATACCCGACTCTAAGTATAGTCTTCCCTTCTTTGACTAGTTCAGATGTGAAAGAAGCTCAAGTGTCAGCCATTCCTCACCCTCACCTCCTCCTTTTCTGTATAGATCTGCATTAGATATTGTACTCCCTCAGGATAGGAACTGATTTCTGCCTTTCTTTGTATCCTTGTCATTTATCACAATGCCTGGCATATAGTAGGTGCTTAATAAATGTTTACTACCTTCTTGTGCACCTGATTTTGTGAGATTAATTTCCCCTAACATATTTTTTCCTTCTCCTCCGAGGCATAACAGAATCATTTCCAGGCCTTGTTTAATTGGATTCCCTCTATGACCACTGATATGATAGAGTTCATGTTGGATATATAAATCATCTCCCTAGCATATAATCAGTTTATTCTTGTTTAATCCTTTATCATTGTTCAATTGTATTTACCTTTTTATGTTTATCCTACTTCCAGTGTTTGAATTTTAATATTTCTAGATAGCTCTGGCCCTTTTATCAACTGGGTAAATAATTCTTAGTTGTAGGCCTATATCCTTTATCTTTTAGAAAATGATATTCCAAGCTTTTTACTTTTTTATAATAGTGACTGCTAAATCATGCATTAACTTGACTATGACTCGAGATTTGAATTCTTTTCTTCTAATGTTTTTAGTGGGTTTTTTTTGTTTTGTTTGTTGTCTCTAGGTTCTAGGTTTGGCTATGATTTTTCATCTCAGGAGGTTTTAAGTAAGATTCCTTCTATTTCTATTTTACCTACTGGTTCAAAGAGATTTAGGCAATTTTCTTTTAAGAATGGAATTTTGGAATATTATATGTAGGCCCTTCTTTTTTGCTCATGGCATTTATACGGTCTAATGATACTTAATTTTCCCCCCTTAATCTGTTTTCAGGCCAATTTTTTTTTTTTCCTAAGAGATACATTGCTTTTCTCCCCCCAGTCTTTTGATTTTGTTTTATTATTTCTTGTTGTGTCTTGGAGTCACTAGCTTTTATTTGGTCCATTCTAATTATCAAAAAGTTTATTATTTGGGTAAGATTTTATACTTCTAGTGCCAAACTGTAAATTTTCTTTTCAATTTTTTTTCTGTTCTTATTTCTTTTTCAATTTCTCCCTCCAGCACTTTTATTTCATTGACAAAAGCATTCATCTTTTTTTTCACCTCAACACTTGAACCATCTCTCCCAGGAATTCTAGTTGAATTTGTGTTCAGGCTATGTTTTATTTTGAGACTTCATTTATAGATGTTTTAGAATCATTCTCTTCTTCTGGATGTGCTGTCTTAAGCACCCCAGTCATCATAATACATTTTTATGTTGGGCTACATTCTAACCTCAGGGCCAGATTCTGTGCACTTCTCAGGAGAAGTTCTGAATTGATTCTGTTGCTGCTTTCTTGGGGTATTGAATGTTGTGCTTGATATTCTAGGATCTCAAGATCTGCAAGTTTTCAATCCTCCCCAAGTATTCTTATTTAATGCAGAATGTGATTGCTGCTTCCCTAGTTTGAGATCTACAGGACTATGATCCAAGTTAGGGTCTAAGCAACAGTGGACTATGGCTAGACTGAGCCATGATCAGCCCCCTGGAAAGCTCTGCTGGGTCAGAGGAACAGAACTCAGGCTTCCTTTTTATCTGGGATTCCTGGCCTACTATTCCTCTGGAGGTTTCAGACTGCTCTCGAAGCTAGAGCTGAAACCCTGCTTGGGTCTTGGGTTCAGAGTCACACCACTACTGCTTTCTTCTGTACTCATTACTGTCTCAGTAATCCCACCTAGGACTTGAAACCATCAGAGGGTGAGAGGGAATGGCTGCAAGTTCATCAATCTACCTTTCATTTATGATTCAGATCCAGGTTGTGGGCAATAAAATTGCCAAGAAGTAGTACAAAGCAAGTGCCCGAGTATGGGTCTGGAACCTTTTCTTGCCCTAGTTCACAGTCCATGCCCTCTCTGTACTAGGTTTAGTACCCAGAGTCTGTAGACTATCTGTTTGCCTCCCTGCACTGATCTGCACTGGGAAAAATCCTTACTCTGACTTTTTCTTATATTTTATCATCAGAATTCAATCTGATGTGTTTTCTAGATCTGTCTGAAGGCATTTGGGGTCAGGAGGGAGATTCTCTCTGTATTATTTTTTGCTACTCTGCCATTTTAGCTCCCTACCAATTTTATAAGTTTGGAAAGGTCAGAAGAATGACCATCTTGACCTCTGATGTCTCATTATCAAAGTTTTGCAGTCTACTTAGTAGCACTAATACCTCAAAGAATAAGAATGATCCTTGGTCAGCTCAATGGTAACTGAGATAAGGACCCAGTCAACAGTCTTTAAATACCTGGAAGTGAACTTGAGAGGAATTCTGTTGTATAGAAACTGTGCTAAGAATGATGCCCTTTATCTTAGAGACCAAGGTGGGATAGGAAAGAGTATAGTTCTCAGAATATTAGGAGGAAATGTTTATACTTTTGTTCTAGTTGTGTCTTTGAGGTAAATATCTCTATGTAAAAGCTTATTTATGTTAACTGATTAAATGAAAGCGAGGTGCTACTCACTGGCATCTAACAATGAAGAGAATATAGACCATGAGAGTTTGAACCAATAGCATTAGGTAAGAGACACATTAAACTCTCCAGGGGCCCCTAGAATGACTAATGTGACTGACTTCCTCAACACCTGCCAGACTTATTTCGTTTCTTTTTGTGACAGAGTTATAAGGCTGGAAATCAGAGGAAAATGTAATAGATATAAACTTAGCAACACATTTGACAAAATATCTTATGCTATTACTATGAACAAGATGATGACAAAAACTGGTCAAATGCCTGACTGCACTAAAAAGAAATTATTCCTGGTTTAATGTGAATTTGGAAGAAGGCAAGTTTCTAATACAATAGCCCAAGGATCTATGTCTGGTTCTAACTATTTAACATTTTTATCAGTGATTTGAAAAGAGAGTGTGATAACATGCTTATCGAATTTGTAGATGAGCAAAGCTGGAGGGCTGCTTGAAATGCTGACTCATAGGATCAGGTTCTAAAAATATCTTGACAGACTACAATTCTGGGCTATCTATAAAAAAGATGCCATTTAATATAAATAAACATGAAGTTTTATACTTGGGTTCAAAATCTGCTTCACAGGTACAAAATGAGGAAAATATGCTTGTTAGAGCAGTGGATGGAGCACTAGACCTGAAATCAGAAAGACCTGAGTTGAAAATTGCTTTCAAGATCTTAACTGTGTGAATCTAGACAAATCATTTAACTTCTACCTCATCTGTAAAATGGGGATGATAATAATAGTACCTATATCTTGGGATTGCTGTGAGGCTCAAGCAAGATAATACTTGTAAAGTATTCTAAGCATAGTACCTGGCACATAGTATACCCGAATTGTTCAGTCTTTTTTTCAATTATATGGACTCTTTGTGATCCCATTTGAGTTTTTCCTGGCAAAGATACTGGGGTGATTTGCCATTTCCTTTTCTAATTCATTTTACAGATGAGGAAACTGAGGCAAGCAGGGTTAAGTGTCCAGGGTCATATAGCTGGTAAATGTTTAAGGCTGAATTTGAACTTAGGTCTTCTTAATTCCAGGCCTGGCACTCTAGCCACTGTGCCATCAAATTGCCCCTAAGCCCTATATAAATGTTAATTATCATCACTATCATCATCACATACATCATTCATTTGGAAAAAAAAAAAAATCTGGGTTTTTTAATGGATTAGAAGTTCAGTATAAGTCCTTATAATATGGCAGTTTTACACCCTGTGGAGCCCAGGCTATAATGGCAGGAATAATGTTCAGGATTTGGGAGGTGATAGCCCTGCTAAGGTCTGCTTTGGTCATTACCACTTGTGACAAATAGTATTCAGTTGTGGAAACCACACTTTAGGAAGATAGTGATAAGCTAGAGAGCATAAAAAAGGGAAATTGGCTAGGATGATAATCTTGAATCATCCTCATCAGAAGATTAATTGAAAGAACTGGACCATTCAGTCTGGAAAAGAAAAAACTCATGGAAGACATCATAACTGTCTTCAAGTACTTGAAAAGAAGAGAAATTAGACTTGTTCTTGCCTTTGAAGGCAGAATTAGAAGCAATGCATAGAAAATGTAAAGAGGTAAATGTAGTTTTCCAAAACAAGAGTTGTACCAAAGTAGAAAGAATACTCAGGAGGACTACCTCCTAGGGCCACTAGGACTCTTCCACTGGGGCCTCCCCTCACTAGAAGTCACTAACCATAGGGCGGATGAGGACTTCTTGGTTATGTTATAGAGAGAATTTTGTTCAGGATAAACTAGACAAGATGATCCTCAAGGACCCTTCTACCTCTAACGTTCTCTCATTTGAATTTCTATCATCCAAAGAACAGTTTCCCATATTGGTTATCTAAAGAATAATTATAGTTACTAAATAAAAGGGAAAATAAACTTTTGGAAAGAAAGATCCATTGTTTCATTAAGAAATGTAAGAATGTGCGATAGTATTTTCGTCTCTCGGAGGAGAGACAAAGGACTTCTAGTTTAGTGATCCTCAAAAATTTTTGGTCTCTCAGAACCTTTTTATACTCTTAAAAATTATTCAGTACCCCAAAGAAATTTTTCTTATATAAATTATAGCTATTGATATTTACTGTATTCGAAATTAAATTTTAAAACAAATTTTAAAAACATTTTCTTCATTTTAAAAATAACAACTAACCTATTACATGTTAATATTGGTAATGTCTTTTTACAAAATAGCTATATTTTCCAAAAAAAAAAAAAATTAAGTTAGAAAGGTGGCATTGGTTTACATTTTTGCAAGTGTAAATTGCAAATTGCTTTCACACTGTCAATGCAAATATCTACGAAATTCAAAAAAGTTATTCAAACACTTTGAATATATTAGCACCACTTGCTTTTGTTGCCAGGCATTCACATAGATGAACTTCTATGACTAGTTGGTGCTGATATAAGATGAATATAAACAAATTCAAGCAAGTCCAGCCATGTTTGTAGATTAGTCCATTTGTAAGGCAAGAGTACAATTCTGCAGATGAAATATTATTCATGTTTACAGTTAAATCTTTAATTCATAGATGATATAGTCTCTGGAAAACTCGATTGAGAATTTTTAAAAAGTAAATAGTATCTTAGTTTTGTTATGAAAATATATTTGATGTTATATATACTCTGAAAAGATAAAGGAGACCCCACAAATCCCTCTACCACCTTTTGATAGAGGATAATTTATCCTCCTCAGATGACAGTATAACATCTGAGATGATCCTTTTGCCTTCAAATAATAGTGTAGTTCCCTGAGAAAAAGCTATGCCAGAATAATGGTATTCTGTTTGTTCACAGAGAACTTACAAATAGAGCTTACAAATCCTTCCCAATGTGTTTACTTTTAATAATCAGAGAGAATAATTAGTTCAAAGTAAAGACAAGATATCTAATGAAATATCATAGTAAGAAAAACAAAAATAAAATGTTATTTCCATAAACCTAGGCTGAATTCTCCCCAAAATATACAGGTTGCTAATATAAGAATATATTTAGAGAATCCAAATAAAGTGGCACATATATAGAAAGCATATATGGTTAAGGTACACATGTGGAAGGGTATTTAATATGTATATACATACTAATCATCAAGTATTTATTAAGTACCTGCTGTATGCTAGTTGTTATGTAAGTTCTGGAAATACAAAGACAATGACTGAAATATGCCCTCCTTACAAGAGGCTCACATTTTAATGGTATATTCAAGAAACATGAGAATGTACAGTGCAACCCCATAATACTTCAGGGATGGTGAAGACTTCTGGGTAATGATTTTCTTGTAACAGCTGTTATTGGGTCTGATTTTATCTGATCTACAGTGGATACATAATCTCTACCAATGAATATAGTTTATAGAAGAGCACTTTCAGGCTTCAATGGTTGCCTCTAGCTAGGGTTCACTGGCCACATGCTTGTGGATCTTCTCTGTCCCCAGTGTCAGAATTCTTGGCTAAAGTGCTATATGTTCCTCCTGAGAAGGGTAGGTATTTCCATGCTCTTTTATTTCAAAGTTACAAGACTTTCTACAACTTTATCAGAAAGGCAATGCTCTCTTTAAAAAAAAAAAAAAAAAAAAAAGCTTTTTATTTTCAAAAGATATTCATGGATAATTCTTCAACATTGACCCTTACAAAACTTTGTGTTCCAAATTTTCCCCTCCTTCCTCCCATCCTCTCCCCTAGATGGCAAGTAATTCAATATAGGTTAAACATGTTAAAATATGTATATTAAATCCAATATATGCCTACATATTTATATAATAGTCTTGCTGCACAAGAAAAATCAGATCAAAAAGGAAAAAAAAATGAGAAAGAAAACAAAATGGAAGCAAACAACAACAAAAAGAGTGAAAATACTATGTTGTGAATCACACCCAGTCCCCACAATCCTCTCTCGGGTTGTAGATGGCTCTCTTCATCATAAGATCATTGGAATTGGTCTGAATCATCTCAGATAACGCTCTTAAAACACTCAGCTATGGGCCAACAAGAGTTCTTTCTGGGGAAAAGAACTTTTCTAGCTTTCTTCCTCAAGGAGTGGCCTGTCTCTTTCAGAGTCTTGGCTAGGGATGGTTTTTTCATTTCTAGCGAGACAATCTTTGACCAAGTGCCAAGTTCTTTAGAACTTAGGACAGGGTCACCTCTAGCCAACTATATTGTATTTTTTGTCTTAATTTTTTGCCCACTACTTCCTGGTCAACAAGATTTGGTTCTCTCCATCAAAAACCTCACTGCTTCTTGGTATGAGCATTCCTCAGGTCTTCACCCTTACCTATAAGGTATGGATATATATATCCACTATATATATATTCCACCAAATCAGCCTCCACTCCATAGGTTGCTCTCCCAACAAACTTCCAGGGCTCAGGGTTGTGAAATCTTTCAGTTTCTCAATTCTAACCCTGTCTTCTATTACCCCATGCAGATGAGTGAGAGGGAAAGGAAGAAGGGAGACAAAGCTAAGCCTAGGAATCAAGGTGTTTCCCATTTCTCTGTCCATCCATATTCTTCCCTTTATTATCTATATCTATCTATCTATCATCTATCTATCTATCTATCTATACGTGTGTGTGTGACCAGCAAATCTAAAACATTTTCAGATTTTAAGCTCCCTTATGAAGAGATGGCCCTTCTTAAATTGACAAATGCACTCTTGATCACACCCTGTCTTCTCTAGTCTTTCTTTTAATTTTTTTTTTTTTTTTTTTTTTTTTTTTTGCTGAGGCAATTGGGATTAAATGACTTGCCCAGGGTCACACAGCTAGGAAGTATTAAGTGTCTGAGGCTGCATTTGAACTCAAGTCCTCCTGACTTTAGGGCTGGCACTCGATACACTGTGCCATCTATCTACTCTTTTCTAGTTTTTCTAGATTATCCTTTCTAGCTCAATTTCTCACTAACCTTTAATTTCCCCCAATCTGTTGGCTGCTTCTCTGCTACCTAGAAATATGACTATGTCTCTACTAATCTTAAATAGTTCTCACTTGATGCTACCATTCCTACCTATTCCACTATATCTTTGCTCCTCTTGTCTTCTAAACTCTTCCAGAAAGCCATTTATCCCCGGTGCCTCTACTTCCTCTTCTATATTAGATTCTGAGCCTTCTGGCTCCTGATCTATTTAAATGAAAGTATTCTCTTCAAAGACACTGTTGCCAAAATTCATGATCCTTTCATCCCTCCTCCTTCTTGATCTCTCTGATGCATCTGATACTCACACTCACCCTCTTCCAGAGATTCTCTTCTCCTTAGGTTCTTGCAACATTATTTTCTCCTGGTTCTCCTCCTAACCCTTTCTCAGTCTCTTTTACTGGATTATTATCTAGTTCTTGCCTACTAATTATGGGGTGTCCCATAGAGCTTCAATTTATGTCTTTTTCTCTTCTCCCTCTAATCTATTTCCCTTAGATATCTCCTTAACTCCCATATGCTCAATTATCATATATGCAGATCTTTATCCAGCTTTAAGTCTCTTCTGACCTCTAGTCTCTCTCAACATCAATTATCTTTTGAACATCTCAAGCTAGTCATACTGTATGCATCTCAAATTCAATATATCCAGAATTGAATTCATTATCTTTCCTCCAATCCCTTCCTTCTTCTAAACTCCCTTCTTACTATAAAGGGCATGACAATTCTCCCAAATACCTAGGCTTACACCCTAAGTGCTATCCCCATAGTGTCTTACTGATTCCTCTCTTGCATTCACACCACATAGCCAATCTGTTGCAAAATCTTAAAATTTTACATCTTCCCTTGAGAAGCCTCCATCTTTTCATTTTCCTTTTTCTTCACCTGATTCAGGCCTTTATGATCTTAAGCCTAGACCATTGCAGTCTGCTGGTTGCTCTGATTCAAATTTCTTCCTACTCTAATTCAACCTCCACTTAGATGCCAAAGTGTTTTTCCTTAGTTAAGTTATGGCCACTTACTCCCAGCCCCTAAATAAACTCCAAGGGCTCTAGTGATTAAACATAAAATCCTTTGATGGCATTTAAAATCCTTTACGTACTCCCCCTTCCTATTCCTACCTTTCCATTCTTCTTACATTTTATACCACCCTGCTCCTCACTTCCCCATGTAATGACTAACTGCTAACTAACTGCTTCTTGTACAAAACGCTTTATTTCTGGACTCTGCCGTTCCATAAGCTATCCCACATTCTTGCAGTGCTCTCCCTCCTCACCTCTGCCTCCTGATTTTAAGACTCGGTTCAAATTGTAAGACTTTTAAGATTTTATATATTTATCTTTATTTGTGTCTAATGGTAACCAGCTCTAGGGTAGGGCAGGGGAGAGAGAAGAAAAAAGAAATTTAGATGACAACTTTGTTGTATATTTAGAAGGAATAGCAAGTTTGTACATGGTGGACCTGCAGTTTTATATGAAACTTTTTTATCGTATTATGTTATGAAAATGCTTGTTTTAGTCCATGAATTAAAAATTTAAAAAGAAAATATAGAAAAAAGACTTTAAGACAATTCAGATTTTACCTTATGAATACCTTCCCCATTCCCCCACTGCTATAATCCTCCTGGAGACCTGTACATGTCTTGTACTTACAATTTGCATATTGTCATTCTATTAGACCTTGAGCTTCCTGATGGCAGAGACTTCATTTTTGCATTCCTTTGCATTTCGATGCTTAGCACAGAAACTGGCACACACTATGTGCATACATAATAAATTCTTGTTGACAGACAATAAAATTAATGAGAAAGTCCATCCAAAATAGTTTGGATTAGTTTGCACATTATTTTCTTTAAACTTAACAGACTCAGCATTAAGCAGTGTTTATGAGATTTTGTTTATGAGTCTTTATGAGATTTTGAGAATTTACAAATAGTTATAACTTAGTAATAACTCAGATTTTATAGTGAGTGCTTTAAGTTTGCCAAGCATTTTTTCCTCTCAACAAGTCCATGAGATAGGGAGCAGAAATATTAATATCTGTAGTTTACAGATTAGGAATCTCAATCTTTGATGGTTTAATCCTCAAACTTTTTAAATAGGGGGCTAATTCATTGTCCCTCAGACTTTTGGAGGGTCGGACTATAGTAAAAACAAAAACTTTGTTTTGTGGGCCTTTAAATAAAGAAACTTCATAGCCCTGGGTGAGGGGGATAAACATCCTCAGCTGTCGCATTTGGTCCGCAGTCGTAGTTTGAGGACCGCTGGAATGACTTGTTTAGAATCACATAGCTACTCATTGTTGAAAGTGAGATCTGAACTCAGATTTTAAAAAATAATAATAATAATTTATTTTTCCCTTAATTACATGTGAATTTTTTTTTGACATTTTTAAAAAAGTTCTGAGTTCCAAATTTCATTTATCTCCCTTCTTTCCCCACCCCCCAAGATGGTAAACAATTTGATATGGATTATATATGTACAGTCATGTAAAATATTTCCATATTAGTCATTTTGTACAAGAAGATTTGAATTTTAAAAAGAATAAGGAAGAAAGGAAGGAAGGAAAAAAGGAAGAAAGAAAGAAAAAAGGAAGGAAGGAAAGAAGGAAGGAAGGAAGGAAAGAAAGAAGAAAAGGATGAAAAGCATGAAGAGAGAGAAAAATAACATGTTTCAGACTGTATTCAGCCAATATCAGTTCTTTCTCTGAAGGCAGATAGTATGCTTCATCAGGAATCCTTTGGATCATTATATTACTGAAAATAGTTAAGTTATTCACAATTCTTTAACATATAATATTGCTGTTGTTGTGTAAACTGTTCTCCCAATTCTCATGTAAGCCTTTCCAGTCTTTTCTGAAATCATCTTGTTTGTCATTTCTTATAGTACAATTATATTTCATGGCAATCATATATCTCCAGAACGATCATACATCACAATTTATTCAGCTATTCCTCAATTGGTGGGCAATTCTTTGCCAGCACAAAAAGATCTCCTATAAATAGTTTGGTGTAAATAAGTCCTCCCCACCTTTTAAAATTTCTTTGGGATCTAGACTTAGCAGTGATATTGCTAAACCAAAGGATATACACAATTTGATAGCCCTTTGGATATCGTTACAAGTTGTTCTCCAGAATGATTAAATCAGAACCTCTATCTTTTTTTTTTTAATTAAAGCTTTTTTATTTTTCAAAACATATGCATGGATAATTTTTCAATATTAACCCTTGCAAAACCTTGTGTTCCAATTTTCCCCCCCTTCCCTTATTCCCTCCCCTAGATGGCAAATAGTCCAATATATGTTAAAAATGGTAGAAATATATATTAAATCTAATATATATGCATACATATTTATATAATTGTACACAAAAAAATCAAATCAAACAGGAAAAAATGAGAAAGAAAATAAAATGCAAGCAAACAACAACAAAAAGAGTGAGAATGTTATGTTGTGATCCACATTCAGTTCCCATAGTCCTCTCTCTGGATGTAGATGGCTCTCTTCATCACAAGATCATTGGAGCTGGCTTCAGTCGTCTCATTGTTGAAGAGAGCCATGTCCATCAGAATTGATCATCATATAATATTGTTGCCATGCACAGTGATCTCCTAGAACTCCTATCTTTTGATCCCAAGTCTGATATACTGCTATTGACTCAGGACTTCAATAACTATCTCTACCTAAAATATGTTTGCCTCAATTTTCTCAACTGTAAAATGAAGATAATAAAAGTCTCAGCACACAGTGAGGATTTAATGAGATAATATTCATAAAGAACTTAGTACAATAGCTAACACATTATAAGTATTTAATAAATGCCAGTTATTGTTATGATTAGCTGTGTGATTCTAGGCAAGTCACTTAAACCTGTTTGCATCAGTTTCCTCACTTGTAAAATTATCTAGAGAAGGAAATGACAAACTGCCCAACATGACCAGACATCAAATTTTAGAGGGAGCTTTTGAACTTAGTTTCTGTATCTCCAGAGAGTGTGTTCTTTCCAGTTTTACAAATCAAATCTTTTGATTATCTGTCATGAAGGGGTACTAACTTCCTAGTCTCCAGACAACCTTATATAAATAAAGAAGCTTGTTTGCCTAAAAGGTGAATACAATCATGGATTTAAATAAGTAACTTCTCAGATTCATCTTGAATTATTGGCCAGTTTTGAAGAAACTGATGTAAATTTGCTGAAGAATGAAGACCATTCTCATTTTTCCAAACCTTTATACTTCTTTAAAGCTAAGTTTTCACAAAAGGATTTAGTAAGATTGTCTTACAATGAGAAAATTTTCTAGAAAATCTCCCACTTGGGGGAATTAAAAACCAGTGAATAACTGAGGCTTGATCAGTATAGCTATAGTAACACTGCGTGCTAAAAGTCATCCATGAAAAACTGTGGTCATAGAGAGGGTGGAGCCAGGAGTCTCTGAAGAGATCTTCCTGTACTAGGTGTGGACATCAACAGTGGGATGATTGATGAATCTTCCAGTAAGAGTACATAGGAGCAGTCTGGTCAGTTTGATGAGAGGGTTAGTCCTTTGTTCTACCTCTGAAGAGGTGTGGACAAGGTACTTGGAGATGACTGATTGGATCAGGGCTGGCTATTATAGATCTGAACTTTGGACTTGGTCCTATAACAGGAACAGACATATCTGCTAGAGATGGGAAAGCCAAAATTTAGCTAAAAACAGAACTGAGAGAGCCAGAGAGAGAAATCTTGACCTTAGAGTTAAAACAATTAAGTATACATTTTTCTCTCATTGTTCAAATCTTTCCAAATCTCCAGCCCTGATGTTCAACCATCTGCTTTCCACATTTCTATTTTTTAAAAATTTGATTTTTTTCAACAAACAAAACTTTCTCCTACATCCCTCTCCCATTGGAAAAGAGGAGGAAGGGGTAGGTAGGTCTGTTCTGTGGATGGAGTGACAAGAACCTGAGTTCAAATTTGATTTCAGACACTTATCAGCTGTGTGACCTTGGTCAAAGCACTTAAAGAGAGAGAGAGAGAGAGAAAGAAAGAGAGAGAGAGGGTGAGGGAGAGGATGAAGGTGAGGGAGAGGGAGAGGGAAAGAAGAAAAAACAAACCTTTGTAACAAATATGCATAGTCAAACAAAACCACTTCTCACATTGGCCGAGTTTAACAAATGTTTCAATCTGCCTTCCAGACTCCTACTTGCATGTTAATGAATGTTGCTGGAAAAAGTCACACAACCATGCTGACTGAAGAACTTTAGACCATCTGTCTTGAGCTTCCTCTTCTCCCAATTCTATGCTGTAAATTCCTTCATAGTCTTCTCCCATTTTATCTTCTTTTGTTTTCATATGAGAAGAAGAGGTGGTCTTCTTCAGGTCAGTCTCTCTTGTCATTTTCCTATTCTATCTCTAAGAACTTATACCTTTGATTATCTTACCCTCCCCCCCCCCACCTTCTCTTGCTCTCTGTCTCCTCCCCGTCTCTTTTTCTCATCATCTTTATCATTCTTTCCTTCCTGCCTATAAGCTCTCTAGATCTTCTCTATCTTTAAAATATTTTCACTTGACCTTGCCAACCTCTCAAGTAATTTTTTCCCCCTATTTCATAGCTTAATTCCTAAAGAAAAATAGTCTTTCTATAGTATAGCTTTTGCATGTGTTTATGCCGAGTTATTCTGGTTCTCTTCTCCTCACCTCAGCAGATGTACACACAATGCAATTTTAAGTTTAATCTGCATTAACATTTTCTCCATAACTTTCTTCGGTCTAGACAATCAACAAAACAATAAATCAAGTTCTCATTTGTAGAATTAGCCAATTTCTGAGGCATAAATTAGGCAATTAATTGGTGTAGTGGGAAGAGTGCTTGGGTCTGGAATCAGGAAAACTCTTCTTTCTGAGTTCAAAGCTGGCCTCAGATACTGGACAAATCACTTAGCCTTTTTACCTCAGTTTCCCCATCTGTAAAATGAACTGGAGAAGGAAATGACAAACCACTCTGTATCTTTGCCAAGAAAACTCCAAATGGGGTCATGAAGAATCAGATGTGATTGAAACAAAATGAACAGCAATGAGGTATAAATGCAAAATAGTATGAGCTGACTCCAGCACACAACTATGTATATATATTTTAAATACTTTTAATTTCTCATGTCACTCATTTCTCTACAATTGAGATATTTTTCTATTTTCTTTCCATGCCTTCTAATATGACTTCTAACTCCACCATTCAAGTTAAACTGTTCTTTTTAAGGTTGCCAATGATTTTTTTTTGATATAATGTTTCATTTTATATTTTTAAAATTCTAAACTTAGAAAATACATGCACAAAGCCTTCCAATACATTTCTATATCCAAAGAAGAACAAAAAAGATTATATGGCAAATCATGATTCTCTATTTCATACCAATTATAAATACATGTAGATATATATTGATAATAGATTCAATTTAACTTTCAAAACTGTCCTGATTATCTGTACCTTCTTCTGAACTTTCTTTTATACTCTTTGTAAACTTTTTTTAGAATTTTCAATGAACTTCCTATTTTTTATTTTGTTTTGTTTTTCATTTTTAGCATCAATACAACTGCAACTCCCTTTCCCTCTCAATCTAGTTCATCATGCCCCACCTCCAGTTAAAAACAGTAAAATACTCAAAATTATATGTAACAAATAAGTACCATCATAAAAATAAATCAATACAGTAGCCATGTCTAAAAATTCATGCCTTTCCTGACCTTATCAGATAGATAATATTTCATGAGAGGTCATATGAATATATGGTTGGTCATTTTTTTTTTTTTTTTTTTTGCTGAGGCAATTGGGGTTAAGTGACTTGTGTGATCCACAACTAGGAAGTGTTTAAGTGTCTGAGGCTGGATTTGAATTCAGGTCCTCCTGACTTCAGGGCTGGTGCTCTATCCTCTGCACTACCTACTCCCCCTTGGTCATTGTTTTGATCAGAGTTCTTAAGTCTTTCAAAATTGTGTTATTTTTTATTTTTTTACAATGTCATTGTCCTTGTATAAACTGTTCTGGTTCTGTTGACTTCATTCTAAATCAGCTCATATTTTCCAGAATTCACTGAAATCATCTTCACAATTTCTTACAATTATATTCCAATGTTCATCCCAATTGGATTGATGGATAATCTATTAATTTCTAATTAAAATTGTTTTTTTTCTTTTAATCCTTACTTCAGGATCAGGAAGTTTGTTTTTTGCTTGCAAATATCCCCTCACCAAGATTATCCTCTCTCTTAATCACCTTTCTCTATACATATTCATCAGTTTCCCTGAAGAGTTTGATCTATTTCTACACCAAACTGATTGTATGAGAGTGTATATATGTGTATCCAACCCTTCTTTATCCTATTCAGATAAGAGTGAGGTTCACCTGATGCCCATTCTTGCTGCTTCTCCCTTCATATTTTCATACTCTTCTTTTCATGTTTCCAATGATAAATTCTATCCTCATTTTCCTCCCATTTACACCTGTATATTTCTTTTAATCTCCCTTTTCTCCATCTTGAAACCCTCAGAACAGAATGCTACTTACCATAATCAACTCCCTCAATACCCTTGGAAGACAAAGTTCTGAAGGGAACTTGTCCTATGTTACAATGTTTGCTTTTTAACAGCAACATTGTGAATGATCAGCTATGATAATTTGACTCTTCTCAGCAATTTAATGATCCACGACAGTTCAAGAAAACTCATGATGGAAAATGCTATCCATATCCAAAGAAAGAACTCTAGAGTTTGAATGTAGACAAAAATATGCTATTTTCACTTTTTTGTGTTTTTTTTTCTTTGTGGTTTTCTCTTTTGTTCTTCCCCCCCACCCCTTTCACAACATGACTAATGGGAAAACATGTTTAACATGATTGCACATGTATAACCTTTATTAGATTTCTTGCTGTCTTGGGGAAAAGGGATAAGTGATGGAGAAAAATTTGGAATTCAAAATTTTATAAAAAATAAGTGTTAAAAACATTTACATGTAATTGGGAAAAAATAAAATTATACTTAAAAAAACCCAATGTTTTAGCATCTTACCTTTCCTCCTCCTCCTATTCCTCTTCCTCCTTATTATCCCTACTAGCATTTATATAGCACTTTAATGTTTGCAAAGTACTTTCCCACCTGTTATTTCACTTGATATGTCCAACAACTCGATGAGGAAAGTGCTATTATCTTCACTTTATAGTTGAGGAAACTGAAACTGAAAGATTAAAATAACTTGCCTTTTGAAGAATGTGTGAGGGAAGATTTTAACTCAGGTCTTCTTGATTCTGTCTAGTATTCTACCCACCGTGGGACCTACTTACTTACTCTTTTTTTTCATCAGAAATACTTGAAAGTTCCCCTTTTCATTAAAGAATGTTATTTGCCCAATAGGATTATACTTAGCTTTATAGTAAATTCTTCTTGATTGCTAGTCTATATTTCTTGCCTTTTTATATACTATATTATAAAATCCACTCTTGCTTATAGAAGAAGCTGTTAAGTCAATGTGATCCTGACTGTGGTTCCTTGGTACTCAAGGAAGCCACTTACAGTTATTTTTTCCCTTGATATGAAAGCTCTGGTACAAAAATTAATTAGAGCAGTTCTCCTCTTTTTTTTTTCTTTTTTAAAATAGCTTTTTCTTTTCAAAATATATGCAAAGATAGGTTTCAGCATTCATCCTTGCAAAACCTTGTGTTCCAAGTTTTTCTCCTTCTCTTCCCCACCCCTTACCCTAGATATCAAGTAATCCAATATGTGTTAAGTATGTGCAATTCTACTAAATTTATTTCCTCGGTTATCATGCTGTACAAGAAAATCAGATTAAAAAAAGACAAATGAGAAAGAAAATAAAAAGCAAACAACAACAACAAAAGTGAAAATATTTTGTTGTGAGCCACATTCAGTCTTAGTCCTCTTTCTGGATACAGATGACTCTCTCTATCACAAGTCTATTGGAATTGGCCTGAGTCACCTCATTGCTGAAAAGAGCCACATCTGTCAGAGTTGATTATCATATAATCTTTCTTTAGCTGGTTCTACTTACTTCACTTAGCATCAGTTGTATAAACTATTCTGGCTCACTTCATTCTAAATCAGCTCATACTTTCTCCAGACCTTTCTGAAATAATCCAAGCAGCTCTCTTCTCAACAACAACAACAACAACAAAAAAAAAAAAATGAAATTGAGGAAATACTCATCAGCTGGGAAATAGCTAAATAAAGTGTGGTATGTGTTTGTGATGGAATAGCATTGTTCTATGGGACATGATGAACAGGATGCTCTCAGGAAAAAAACACACACACTGGAAAATCCTCCATGAATTTTGTACAAAGTAATAACAATGTTCTGGGATGACCAACTATAAATGACTTTTTTCTTCTCAGCAGTACAATGATCCAAAGCTACTCTGAAGGACTTGTAACGAAAAATTCTATCCAAACCTAAAAACTGAATGTGTCTAAATACAGATTAAAGCATTCTCTCAGTCTCTGTCTGTCTCTTTCTCTGTGTCTCTCTGTCTCTGTCTTTCTGTTTCTCTCTTTAAATTTATTTTTCTTGAGGTTTTTATTTTCATTAGGGTAGGAGATCTATGTTTTCTTTTACAACATACTTTTATGGGATGTGAGGGCAATCTGGCTGTGACATCTGGCACCCCATTGATCACCAGGGTTGATTTGGCTACTCTGGCTGGCTAGGTGGGTGTCTATTTTCTTCCTCTCTGTTTTGTGTGTGACCCTCCTGAAGCTGCACCCTTGGTCAAAGAGAACAACCTTCCCCAGTAGAGGAGTACAGTTTTTCAGTCAGAGGTATATGAATAGCAGTGCGCTCCTGCCAAAACAAGCTTTTAAGGTCCACAACATACTTTTATGGAAATGATTTGCCTAACTTTTTACTTGGGAGTGGGGATAAGGGAGTGAACCTAGAACTCAAAAATTTTGTTTAAAATGTAAAAAAATATATAGCTGGAGAAAATATCAAATAAATAAATAAAATGCCAAAAAATAAAATAAAATCCTTTACAATCTACAAAATAAAAATGAATATAGATGCATAACCTAAAAAAAATATAAAGTGCTTTGTAAACATTAAAGTGTCATATAAATGAATGAAAGCTCTAGATTTTGGCTGATATTTCTGATATTTTTCAGAAGATGATCAATGCATTCTATTTTAACTTTTCCCTATCATTCTATTTATTGTGGGCGATTTCCATTTATGAATTTTTAAAAAATCATCTAGGGGGCAGCTACATGATGCAGTGGACAGAGCACCAGTCCTGAAGTCAGGACGACCTGAGTTCAAATCTAGCCTCAGACACTTAATACTTCCTAACTGTGTAACTCTGGGCAAGTCATTTAACCCTAATTGCCTCAGCAAAAAACAAACAAACAAACAAAATTCAACAACAACATCTAAGTACAATGAGTAGAATGCTGGACTTAAATCAGGAAGAACTGAGTTTAAATCCTGACTTAGACACTGATTATCTGTGTGGACCTGGGCAAGTCACTTCTCTGTGCCCCAAGTTCTTCACTTATATAATGAGCATAATAAGAGTACATGCTTCTTAGTGTTGTTTTGAGAATTAAATGAGATAACACATGTAAAACACTTGGCAAACCTGAAAACATTATATAAATTTAGCTGTTATTATTATTATTATCCTACTTTTCACGGAGACATAATAATTCTGAAATTATCTTCCCTCATCCCTATTTTCAAATTTCCAATTTTCTTCCATCCTTTGGTTTTGTTCTAATATTTCTTGCTGTCTCCAGGAGTCATTGATTTCTGGTTGGTATGTCTTAGTTTTAGGCAGTGCATTTGGGAGGCATCATTTGCCCCTGTCTCTTCTAAGTTATGCAGTTTCCTTCCAAATAGTTCTTCCAAGGCTTTTCTTTCTTTTTTTTTTTTCCCCTCTTGCTTCATATTTTTTTCTAGGTATTCTTGTAGTCCTTGTGAAAAATCCACTTCTCCCCCTTTGAGTGTTTGCTTGCATTTCATAAGGAGTTACTCACTCTTTATGGACTGAATTTGGGGTACCTCTGGATCTACTAGCATTCGTTATAAGATTATTATCTTGTCAGTTTACTCATTTCTCCAGCCTTATTTCTTTAGTTACAGTTTGTGTGTTAGCCAGACTCAATCTCCTATTAAGTTTTTCAGTGACATGGTCTTTCCCTAGATCACCTGTACACTTGCACTAACTACCAGATCCTGGAGGATCCTTTTCCCTCCCCTTAAAGTTTCTAAAGTTGAAAGCACTGGATTTTTTGGGCCTTCTTTACCATTTCAGAACATAGTGGTAGGAATCCTGAGCCTGGAGGTGTTGTGGTTTGAGTGTTTCTGTGCCCATATTAGTTGCTGCCTCTCACAAGGGCTTTTATGGTTCATAATATGGGTTTCTGATTTCCAAAGCTCTTTCTTATTTCTTGGGGGAGGGCTCTTGCCCTGCTCTATCAGCATCCCCATCTCCCATCTTGTTGCTTCTGGTACAGAGCCAGTCTGGTCACTCTCTAGTCATGTTAAGAGGCTTCTTGGCTGTCTGGTCAGCAATAGCACTGGATTTTCTGGCAAGTCTCTTTTTATTTCCTGGAGGCTTCTGGTTGATTTTTGTGAAATTCTGGAATGGATGAAGTCACTTACCATAATTTCTCATTAGATTTCTAAATCATTATTTGGTTTGGTGCTATTTTGAAGTTTCTGCTAAAAAAGGTATGTTTCCTATCTCTTTTCTGGTAGTGAAGTCTCAATAATTTCTTAACTGAAACATCCAACAATCCTTCCTGAATTCTCATACTTCCCCACCTCCCAAGGTCTGACACTGTTGATATTTCCCTTTTCTTGGATACTCTCTCTTCCCTAGATTTTTAATTTGTTCGTTTATCTGACTCTTTCTTCTGCCTCCTTTTCTGTTTCTCTCACCATATGTGGGTATATCCTGATTCTATTTTCAGCTCTGATATGTTCAGTGATTATTTATATTCAGATGACTCTCAAATCTACGAATCTAACCTTCATCTCTCCCCTAAACTCCAGATCTATATCCACAACTACTAGATATCTGATTATCCCATAAATATCTCTAATTCAGCATATTCAAAATAGAGATAATTATCTTCCTCCCTAAAACTTGTCCTCCTTCCTAATTTCCATTTTTATTTTCTATTCTCATCTCCACCTCTTTGAATCCTAAATGCCTTTCATGATTTAGCTCAATTGCCACTTCCTAGTTTTTTAATAAACTCCTCCCACTGAAATTGCTTCATATTATATTATAAATATATACTTATCCAGGTTCATTTAAAATTTTCCTTCCTATAATGTAAGCTCCTTGAGAGCAGGAGTTATTTAATTTTATTTTTAACCCTAATACTTAGCACAATGCCTAGCACATATCAGATGTTTTATAAATCTTTGAATCAAACTGAGAGAGGGATTATTCATAGAAAGCTAATTTAGGAAATGACCAACCATGGAGAAGAAACAGAGGCTTAGGCCAAGTCGTTCCTGGACCTAGGCACTTACTATATAGTCTCAGGAGAGATGGGAACTCCATAGCCTCAGATATGACAGCTGTGGGTAGCAGTGGGAGAGGAGTGAGAACTTCTAACTTTCAAACCTTATGGTAGCACTGTATGTCTGGAGGCCTGAACAGGTCCTGATGTGGATTGGTCAAGGCTTACCTGAGAAAGAAGGATTGTCTCTACCAGCATCAAGTGTGTTTTCTTTCCCAAGGAATTAAACTACAGGATGGTTCTATGAGTCTGCAGGACTTTATTGATCCCTGGAGAAGACATGGAATCTGCTTGACTATTTATGAATTCTTGTGACTTTTTGGTGGGTTATTTTTTATTTGTTATTTTGGGGGGGGGCAGCTGTACTCTTTCTGGGAGAGAAAAAAGCTTTCCTTTATTTCATACATATATACATATTTATTCATGTATATATATGTCTATATCTATATGTAAATACATATATATATTTCAAGCTAATATATCTCTATATATTCTATATCTTAATTAATTAGTTCATTAATTGAGATATAATATATCTTAAATATATTAACTTGAAAACCTTAGCTACCTGCATGGTAGCTAAGAGCTCTTTTAAAACATACCTATAGATTTTGTAAGGTTCCCAAGGGAAACCCGGAGGGGACAACCTGAGCTGAGGAATGATTCACAAAACACTATTCCCTTATTCCACTGAACCCAGTCTATATAAATTTAAGATTGTGGTATTTTGAGTTATTGAGTAGATTCTACTTGCAAAATATCACCAGGTCCTGATTAATGCAAACAATGAATTTCATAAAGTAGTTGCTATTGACTTTGAACTGTATATTTATATTGGCCTGGAACCAATGACCATACTTTATATAATGATAACTTCAAATAAAATGAATTCCAAACCATGCTACCACTTCACAGAATTCATTGTTGGTACTAATCAAGACCTAGTTGTAATCCTTAAAGAAGAAAAAAAAACCACACAGTATATAAATGAACATGTCTATTCTAAGAACAAGAGAAAATGCTACTTTCCTAAATCAGAAGCAGTTTGGCTAATGTAAAAACTGATTATTACTATCATTTTATTTATTGCTTTGATAAAACCATTAAAGGAGAGTGCCTTATTTACCCCCACTAAATCTGTTTATGACACATTTCTGAATGAGGTCATGTTTTACAGTTACACCACCTACTTATAATTATCTGGATTCTTTCCTACTTGGCTGAAATAGAACTTGTACATGACTGGCAGGGGAATGTACCCAGTCATGCGCTGGTTTTTAGATCACAGATTCTTTCCTGGTGGACTTGGCTAGACTTTATTTCATTGCTGCCAAGAGAATTTATCTAGTCATGCTTTATTGTCCTTGATGCCATGATAACAAGAGTCAGTGACACAGGCTCAGTGCCTTTATAATCCAGATCAGCAACCCTGTGGATCCTGAACCTTTCTGTAGAACTAGGGGATTTTGCAGAAATATTCATTGTCCCTTTACTGAAGAAGCCTCCTGGAGTTTTGGAGAATTGAAAGTAGAAGGAGTGGAAGGAAGAGGACCCCAGTGTAATAACTTGTAAATCAATACACATTCTCCAGTTGACCATCAATACTTTATAAAATATATAACTCTTCAGAAAGCTCAGATAAAGCAAAAATTGTAATAATAAGACACATAATCCTTTTAAAGGGATGATGGTGATATGAAATATATTATTAGTAAGACAACATTGCTCTTTATCAGGATTATCTTTATATTACTGCAGACTTTCACAGTATTATTCAGTTGGATATTTCAATAGGATATTCATTTATTTGGTAAAGAAGAAGTCTATTTTAATAGTATGTTCAAATTACTGAATTTAAAAGTGTTTCAGATGAAAAATTCTTTAGCTTCACAAACAAAATGACTTGAGGAGATTGGATAACAAGAGGATCCAGTGCAATCAGGCTTTGAAGGTGGAAGGTATTGAAGTTTTGAGATATGATCTTATTAAAATAATATTTCATATCTATATTATATTAAAGTTTGCAAAGTGCTTTGCATATATTATTAATTTGATGTCCACAAGAACTGTGTAAGATCAGTCCTGTTATTATCCTTATTTTACAGATGAGGAAATTGAGGCTAAGTTAAGTAACTTGCCCAGAATCACATAGAAAGTAGGTATATGAGACAGGATTCAAACTCAACTCTCCAAATCCATCTTTCCCTCCACTAACCCACCTACCTACTTAGTTATAAAAACAATATGGAGAGTGGGAAGAGGTGGGAGCAGAACCAAGGATTCTTCAGGACCAAACCTTGCCTTCAGAAATGTCTAAAGTTAGGAAGCAAGTAGAAGTGTTAACAAGAGAAATCTTAAGAGTATTGTCAGAATATTATAGAGCAGCAGTTACCAAAATTATTTGGTATTGGCTAAGGAATAGATTAGTTGATCAGTGGAATAGGTTAGGTTCAAGGGATAAAACAGTCAACAAATATAGCAACCTAGTCTTTGACAAACCCAAAGACTTTTGGGATAAAACCCAAAGCTTTTGGGATAAGAATTTACTGTTTGATAAAAATTGCTGGGAAAATTGGAAACTAATATGGCAGAAACTAGGCATTGATCCATACTTAACGCCGTACACCAAGATAAGGTCAAAATGGGTTCATGACCTAGGCATAAAGAATGAAATTATTAATAAATTAGAGGAACACAGGATAGTTTACCTCTCAGACCTGGAAGGGGAAGGTCTTTATGACCAAAGCAGAACTAGAGATCATTACTGATCACAAAATAGAAAATTTCGATTATACCAAACTGAAAAGTTTTTGTACAAACAAAACTAATGCAGACAAGATTAGAAGGGAAGCAATAAACTGGGAAAATATTTTTACAGTCAAAGGTTCTGATAAAGGCCTCATTTCCAAAATATATAGAGAATTAACTCTAATTTATAAAAAATCAAGCCATTCTCCAATTGAAAAATGGTCAAAGGATATGAACAGACAATTCTCAGATGAAGAAATTGAAACTATTTCTAGTCATATGAAAAGATGCTCCAAGTCATTATTAATCAGAGAAATGCAAATTAAGACAACTCTAAGATACCACTACACACCTGTCAGATTGGCTAAGATGACAGGAAAAAATAATGATGATTGTTGGAGGGGATGCGGGAAAACTGGGACATTGATGCATTGTTGGTGGAGTTGTGAACGAATCCAACCATTTTGGAGAGTAGTTTGGAACTATGCTCAAAAAGTTATCAAACTGTGCATACCCTTTGATCCAGCAGTGTTACTACTGGGATTATATCCCAAAGAGATTATAAAGAAGGGAAAGGGACCTGTATGTGCACGAATGTTTGTGGCAGCCCTTTTTGTAGTGGCTAGAAACTGGAAACTGAATGGATGTCCATCAGTTGGAGAATGGCTGAATAAATTGTGGTATATGAATATTATGGAATATTACTGTTCTGTAAGAAATGACCAACAGGATGATTTCAGAAAGGCCTGGAGAGACTTACACGAACTGATGCTGAGTGAAATGAGCAGGACCAGGAGATCATTATATACTTCAACAACAATACTAGATGATGACCAGTTCTGATGGATCAGGCCATCCTCAGCAACGAGATCAACCAAATCATTTCTAATGGAGCAGTAATGAACTGAACTAGCTATGCCCAGAAAAAGAACTCTGGGAGATGACTAAAAACCATTACATTGAATTCCCAATCCCTATATTTATGCCCACCTGCATTTTTTATTTCCTTCACAAGCTAATTGTACAATATTTCAGAGTCTGATTCTTTTTGTACAGCAAAATAATGTTTTGGTCATGTATACTTATTGTGTATCTAATTTATATTTTAATGTACTTAACATCTACTGGTCATCCTGCCATCTGGGGGAGGGGGGTGGGGGGTAAGAGGTGAAAAATTGGAACAAGAGGTTTGGCAATTGTTAATGCTGTAAAGTTACCCATGTATATATCCTGTAAATAAAAGGCTATTAAATTTAAAAAAAAAAAAAGAGTATTGTCAGAAAACCAGAAATGCCCTGGGTTACAGGAGTCTGCTTAGAAGAAAGTACCTTGTTGGCGAATAACTCTTGAGAAAAAAGCCAGTGGACTTGTCCAGAAAGTCCCTGGAAAACTTAAAGAGGTCAGTTTCAGAGGAATGAAAGAGCTGACAGCACAGAGTTGAAGGGGACTGTGTGATGAGGCAAGAAAAACAGCAACAGGTTTAGATTTGTCTTTAAAGTTCAGTATGTTTGGCAATGAAAGGAAAGAATGAAGAAAGTTGCTACAGTGGAAAACAAGGAAAAGGCTTTATTGACCTTTCGTTTTCTTTCAATACAATAAATATGACATTTATAAGAAAGACCAGGAAACCAGTTTTTGAGCAAAACATAGAGTAAATCTACAATAAAAATCTCTGTATTTAAACTATGTAGTCTTAATCAGAAAGAAGGGGAAAATTTTTTACAAATTTAAAAATATATATATACCTAGAATGGCTCTCTATGACCACTTATCCTCTATATGTGTTTTTACACTTTTATTAAAATACAAGCTCTATTTATAATACAGATACTTTCTTCTTCAATGCCCAGGGCAATTTTTAGCACATAGTAAATGCTATGTAATTCATTCATTCAAAAATAATTTGGTTGCTTTGTGTTCCCTCATGAGTTTATTTGTCCACTTATAAAATTGTTACCTTTGGTTTTATTTCAAATAAGCATAGCCAATAAATATACTAATTTGAATGATTTCATTCTGTATCACTTTCCATCTTTCTTTTGTATCCATTATATTATTTGTTGTTCTCAAAGTGATTTTTCTTTTTGTTATGTAACCATAGATTCTCACTACCTAACCTTAATCATTGAATGGGGGTGACTCAGTTTAAAAGTTGAAGATCTTAGTTTAAAAATCAAATTCTCTCATTTCACCCAGGGCCATTTCTAGTTGTTCTGATCTATATCTGGCCATGGGTCAGAAGGTTCTGGAGGGAAAGCGAGACAGGGAACCTTGCACATCCCCTGCTCACTTAAATCCAATTTATTTGCATGTTTTAGCATTACCTCCCTGATGTCATGGTCTTCTTTGAGAAGGAAGGACAAACAACATAGTGGTCCTCTTAGTTACTTAAGCCTGGCCATGGTCATTGTAACTCTTATTGTCCGGTCTATACTATAGTTAGAATACAGACCACTAAGCCAAAAAATCTACTGCTGTCTTTTGGGACATCTCTCCCTCCACTGAGCTCCTAGCAGGACCTTTACAATCTAACATTAATTACATACTGCCCTTTGTTTGCCTTTGACTTGTTTTTGGGCTGATGAAAATGCTTTCACGAAATAGAAAATAAATTCTCCAAAAGTGGGATTTATAGATTGGACTTTAAAAAAAAAATCATCATCATCATTGCCATCATCCACAAGCATTTAGTAAGTGCTTACTGTGTGCCCAACATTTCTGGATATATAAAGAAAGGCAAAAACACAATCCTTGTCCTCAAGAGGCCCACAAAGTAATGAGAGAGGCAACATGTAAACATACCTGTTACACATGACCTGTATACAGTGGCACATAGGATGGAATTATTAATGTTTCTTGACTGGCTGACTAAATGGAAGGTAATCTGAGGACAGAAAGCACTAGCAGTGGGGAGGGAAGGAAGGGATCAGAGAAGGGGAGGATACCAAGAGGATCTTCTTGCAGAGATGATATTTAAGTCAAGTCTTGAAGGAATCCTGTGCATCCAGAAGTTGGTGAGGAGGAAAGAGATGATTGTAGGCCTGGAGGACAACCGATGAGAAAAGCATATACTAAACATCTAAAATGATTCAAAAATTCTTGTTGAATTGAATTGAATTACTTTAAATATATCTTTATATTGACTGACATTTTATAGTGCTTTATAAAAATTGTTTCTTAATCATCTTAAAAGGCTAGAACCATGAAATTATTATTCCTGTACTACAAATGAAGAAAACCAGGCTAAAAAGACAGCATGATATTCTGAAAACAGTTGGTTGTGGTCAGGAAGATCTGAATTTAATTTTTCTCAAACCTTTATTATCTATGTTACTATGGCAATACTATATTACTTTCACCTTTCTGATGCTTAGTTTTCTTTTCTATAAAATGGGAAAAACAACCTTTGTAGGATCTACCTCATTGGGTTGGTGGGAGGATCAAATGAAATAATGTATGCAAAGTGCTTTGCAAACTTTAAATATACACATACATATCATATATATATATATATATATACACACATATATTAATTATTCTTGTGATCATCATTATTATCCAGGTTAAGTGACTTATTGATGATCACATAGCCAGAAGGTTCTGAGATAGGATTTGAACACAAATAATTCTGACTCCATTTAGTTGGGCAGTTGCAATGGACAGAATCTCGGCCAATTTCCTGAATTCAAATCTGACCTCAGACACTCACTAATTGTGTGACCCTAGACAAGTAACTTAACCTTGTTTGCCTCAGTTTTCTCATCTGTAAAATGAGTTGGAGAAGGAAGTGGCAAATCTATGTCTTTGCTAAGAAAACCCCAAATGGGGTGCAGAGTCAGACATTACTGAACAACAAAAGTTCTAACCCCAATTCGAGTGTTTTCAAGAAAGGCTGACATACCCACAAACAACTTTTGAAAGAGCTACTCACATAAAAATGGATGAAAGAGAATATCAAAATACAGAAATCCTTGCATATTAAAAATATTTATAGCAGGACTTTTTTGATAGCAAAGAACTAGATGCAAGATGTATGCTTATTGATTAGGAAATAAATCATAGCATATGGACATAATTGACTTATTGTATCCTAAGAAATGAGGAATATGGGGAATTATGAAAAAATTTGGAAAGTCTTGTTCAATATCAGAGAAAAACAGAGACAGGAAAACAATTTACACAATGACCACAGTCATCAAAAAGAAACAACACTAAAAGATACCAGAGGGGCAGCTAGATGATACAATGGACAGAGCACTGAACTTGAGTTAAAATTTGATCTCAGACACTTATCAGCTGGGTGACCCTGAGCAAGTCATTTAACCTAAAGTTTGAAAAAGGAGATATAGAATTATTTCACAATTCTTACTATGAATTTTACTCAAATATTAATAAGAGCAAACTGAAGGTTCAGTAAAAATAAAAAGAAGAAAAGAAAGAAAGAAAGAAAGAAAGAAGAAAAGAAGGAAAGAAAGAAAGGAGAGAAGGAAAGAAGGAAGGAAGGAAAGACATAGAATTCTTTAAAGAACTAAGAATGAAGCATATCTCCTATTCTCAATAGTAAACTATAAGGGGAAAAATAAACCCCATATTGTCAAACATGGCCAATGTGTCCATATATTTTGCTTAAAGACATTTCTTTTTTTCAAGAGGTTTGCTAATAAATAAATAAATGTTTGACATTATCTCAGTTCTTTTATCGTTTAGAAGCCTAATGAGAGAGAGTCCTGGAAGGGGGTCAGGATATGGAAACATTGCTCCTGACTAAGTAGAACTATTAACAGGTTGACATTAGTGCATAATCTGTCTGCTTCACTGTTTTAGATAACTTGGCTTCCTAAGCAGTTATCAAATGACTGTACACTGAAAATGGCAAAGACTATATTTGTTAATGAGTTTACCAGTTACAAGATATACCGAACAATTGCAAACCACATCAAAGTGAAGTAGGGCTTTCTTTATTCTGTTTTTACTGGACCTTCAGTTTGCATTTATTAATATTTGAATAAAATTCATGGTAAGAATTGTGGAATAATTCTATATCTCCTTTTTCAAACTTTATTCATTTATTTGAAGGTATAAGTAGAGGTTCTGTTAAATCAAGCTGTTTCAGAACCATTTGTGATGGCTGCTATTGGAGCCATTCAGTACAAATTACTCATATAATTACTAGTGTAAGTGATTATCCTACCCACTTAAAAGTAATTATCTTTGTTAAACAAGAACACTTCTTGATTGAATGAAGTGTTCATTCAATGAAAAGTGAGCATGAACAGGGCTTGTACACTTTGAATCATGTGTGTGTGTGTGTGTGTGTGTGGGTGGGTGTATGTGTGTGTGTGTGTGTGTGTGTGTGTGTGTGTGTGTAAAATTTGGCCATGTTTAAAAAAAAAGATTTGGCCATGCTTTAAAGAATTAGTATAAAAGGAAGGAGGTATTTTGGAACTAAAGCAGAAAATTTTGAATTTCTGGAAGCTGAAAGTTTGGAACAAGCTTGCCACAGGATCATACATCTGAGGAGCAAAGGTAACAGAAAGCTGTGGCAAAGAAGGGAAATAAAGAGAAGGTTCAGCAGCTCTATAGACATTTGTGAGTAGAAGATCTTGGGTAAGTGAAGTCCAGAGAAAATTTTGGTCAGCTCTTTCCCCATTTTCCCTGTTTATCAGTATATAGCATAATAATCCACTATTTCATTACACAAACACCTATAGTAAACTTAGCTTTGCCCAAACTACAGAGGCTGGGGGCTAGATAAAGAGAGATATAATTGTAAAGTTAGTAGAAAATCCGACCCCTGTCTAAATGTTAGGAATTTTCATATTTGGGGGCTTAGAGTGATTGTGACTGAACTTCATAGCTATTTGTTTAAAACAAACTCCCTAAAGTCTAAGAAAAAAAGAATCATTTTAATCAATTTAAAAACCATCATATTGCTTATAGGTTTAAAATGAGTTAATTATAGTAATAGGTGTTTTATTAGTCAGTATAATAGCTCAATGTGACAATCATGATGACATATGATAGTTAAGTTTGCTGGCTTCTTTTTGGGAAAGGGGACATTGGAATGAAATGCTAGGTGGCACAATAGACTGGAATTAGAAAGATTTGAGTTTGAATCTACCTCAAATATTTAGCTCTGTGACCTTATACCTCAATTACCTCAACTGTAAAATGAGGAAAGAGCACTTTTCTCCCAGGGTTGTTATGAAGGTCAAATGAAAAAAATATTTGTCAAGGGCTTAGTACAATGACTGACAATATAATAAGCACTATATAAATGGCAGCTAACTGCTTAGGTAGGGAGGATTCTAGGAAAATGGTAGAGTAGGTCAGGAAATGTCAAGCTCTCCAGAGTTCCCCCACAAATAGAACAAATTTGTTCCTCAGGGTAAACACAGACTGGTGAAAAACAAAGAAGGTTTGAGTGTAGAACAGGAATCCTCCAAGGACAACCTGAGAAGAACTCAAAGAAAGACTCAGGCTGGACATTAACCAGTGTGAAGTGTAAGCACCTCTGGGCTAACTCCATGGAAACATAAAGTGGGAACCCCTGGGGTGAGCTAGGTTTGGGTGGAGCTTCAGAACAAACCACAGAAACTTTCACCTCCCAGACTGAAGCCAAATGAGTCTCAAAGACTGAGGGAATGTCAACTGATTGGGAACGCAGAGAGGCAGCCCTGTGCAAGAAGGCACCAGCTCACCCTTGAATGCAGAAGCAGTGGGGCGGTTACTCCATAGAATAGCATTAAATGGTTACCTGCCCAAAGAGAATTTATAGAATTCAGAAAAGATTAAAAATCAAGGGAGATCTCTCAGATCAACTAAGATATTAGGAAAAGATGGTAATAAATGTTGGGGGGAAGAGGGAAAACTGGAACACGAATGCAATGTAGGTTGAGTAGTGAACTGATCCAACCATTCTGGAGAGTAATTTGGAATAATGCCCAAAGGGCTATAAAACTGTGCATACCCTTTGATCCAGCAGTGTCTCTCCCTGGTCTGTATCCCAGAGAGATCTTAAAGGAGGGAAAAGGACCCAATTGTGCAAAAATATTTGTGGCAGCTCTTTTTGAAGTTATGAGACACTGGAAATTGAATGGTTGCCCATCAATTAGGGAAGGGCTGAATAAATTATGGCATATGAATGTTATGGAATATTATTGTTCAATAAGAAATGATGAGCAGGCTGGTTTTAGAAAAGCCTGGAAAAACTTATATGAACTGATGATAAGTAAAATGAGTAGAACAATGAGAACATTGTACACAGCAATAACGATTATTTAGGATCGACTCTGATATAGGCTTGGTTTTTTTCAACAATGAGGTGATTCAAGGAGATTCCAATATTCTTGTGATGGAAAGAGCCATTTGCATCCAAAGAGAGAATTATGGAGACTGAATATGTTTCTGAGCAGAGTATTTTGATCTTTTTGTTGTTGTAGTTATTATTTGTTTGCTTGGGGTTTTTTCTTATTTTTTTTTCTTTCTTTCACCTTTTGATCTGATTTTTCTTATGCATCATGAAGAATATGGAAACATGTTTAGAACTGCACATGTTTAACCTATAATGGATTGCTTGCTATCTATGAGAGGGGCTGGAGGGGTAGAGAGGGAGAAAAATGTAAAAAAAGTTTTGCAAAAGTAAATGTTGAAAACTCTCTTTGTGTGTATTTAAAAAAATAAAAAAATTCTATAAAAAATAAAAATCAAGTAAGAGAGATGAATGAAATGCAAATAAATAAATGAAGAAATAGAGGGACAGATAGATACATAAATAAAGACCATCCAAAAAAAAAAAAACAAACCAAGATTACACACAAAAAGTTAACCAACTAGAAAAGGAAATAGTTTTAAAGAAGAAAATAAGCCTTTGAAAATTAGAATTGGGCAAGAGGAACCCAGTAAAGCTATAAGAAACCAAGAAATAACAACAACAACAACAAAAAAAAAAAAATGAAAAAAATAGAGCATAATTTGAAGCATTTTACAAGAAAAATAACAAATCTGGAGAACAGGTCAAGAAGATGAAAATATAAGAATAATTGGACTACCTAAAAATGCTGACTAAAAAAACCCAAAACCTTGACACAATAATGCAAGAAATTATGCAAGAAAATTATGCTACAGTGATAGAAAATGAGGGGAAAGTAGAAGTAGAAAAAAATTCAAAGAGATCCTTTGTAGAAAACACATGGGAATATTATTGCCAAATTTTGAAACCCTAGATCAAAGAGAAAATTTTGCAAAAACAAACAAAATATTCAAATATGCTGAAGCTACAATTAGAATTGTACAGAATTTATCAACAGCCACAAAAAAAAGATTGCAGGTCCTGGAATAATACATACCAGTAATCAAAAGAACTAGGCCTGTGATCAAAAATATCATATTCAACAAGTTTACCCATAATATACAATGGGGGAAAAATGGATATTCAATAAACTTGCAGATTTTTACGACTTTGTCTCAATAAAACCCGAAGTTAATAGAAAATTTAACATTTAAGAGCCAACATCAAAGATTAATTTCAAGGAACTCAACATGGACAAATCACTTATGTTTTTTACATGGAAATGTATGCCATATATTTAAGATTGGCATCAGTAATTGAGTAGCTTAAAAGGAAGATGGTGGCAGAGTTGTGTATGATCTGATTCTAAAAAGCAAAACTATCTAGGAAAAGGTAAATGTAGTAATTTTGCTAAACAAATGAGGTATAGAGGAAGGACCAATATAGAAGCATTAGAGAGGGGGAGGTCTGAAAACCTCACATTGGGAATGGGTTAAATAGGAAACAATACATATATGTACCATGAAGGATATAGGACCCTCCAAAATCTATAAAGAAATCAGGAGGGAGGGAATAGGATAATATAAATAGAATAAGATGGGGTATAAAAGGATATTTAGATTTTTGGCAATGGGACAAGGTATGTAGATTAATTAGCAAGGGATAATAAAGGGGGGAAAGGGTGGTATAGGGTAAGATGGAGTACAAAGTGGGTTTGATTTATCAGGAGTCGGATAAGGAGTATAGATTAACAGGAATATGATAAAGAGAGAAGAATTATAGGAAGGAAAAAGGGAGAAAATAGGGATTCATGGATGGAGGCAGGTTAACTAATAGCAAGGCAATTTAAGTTAAAGTAGAAGAGTTATCAGGGATAGGAAATAAGAGACATACTACACAAGGATCAGGAGTAGAATTTATTAGAAAAAAAAAGTAGATTTTGGAAAAAAAAGCAAGTTAAGTTAAAGTAGAAGAGTTAGCAGGTATAAGAAATAAGAACATATTACACAAGGATCAGGAGTAGAATTTATTAGAAAAAAAGCAGATTTAAGATCACTGATCTTAGACAAAGTCATACTTACAGATTCAATCAAGAGAGAAATTTACATATTAATATTGTTTTAGATGCATTTGGGTAAATATATATATGTGTGTGTGAGTATATATGGTCACGTATGTTTGTGTGTATATAAATATATGTATATATGTGGATATGTGGGAATGCACACATATATACATGTATGTATACATTGTATACATACATGTGTGTGTGTGCACATTGCATATATATATGTGTGTGCATGTAACTGTAGCCTGCTTGGGGGAGGTGGCGGAGGATGAAATAGGGGAAAAAAGAACAAAATAAAAAGTGCACAGCAGGGAACAAAAGAATAACCTACAGTGAAGCAAAGAAAAGCAGGATACTCATGAGTATAATTTCTTCTATTATTATGTGTATTTTCTTGAAATGGAAATTTATTGTTACATAATTTGAATTCTCCCTGATGTTATGCTGGGCACATGAAAATGTTTTGTTTTGCTTTGTTTTTTTTTTTTTTATTTTCCTTTTCTTTCTTTTTCTATTCTGTCTTTTCTTAGTATTTGTATTTAATTCAATAAAAAAGAAAACTTTAAAAAAAGCCAATTGGATAACAGGAACAAAAGTTAGAAAGGACCTTTGATACCATCTAGTCCAACTTCTAATTTTATAGATTAAGGAAACTGAGAACCAATGAGATTAAGTGACTTGCACAAAGTCACACGAAAGGTAAGGAGTAGAACTAGAATTCAAAATCAGTTCTCAGATGAAAAATTCATTGGTTTTCTTACTGCACCATAGAATAATTGCAGGCATCCTTACTGACAATTCTAACTGGTCATTTAGTTGTTCTGTTTTATTATTGGCTTGATAAATCATCAAGCAATCATAATGGCACAAACTATATGCCAAGCTTGTGTGGACATTTGAAACGTAAAGAGCCTTAGTAAATAAAAATTAACTCCTGCTTTTTGATTAAGTATAAAAGTAGGTTCTCAAATTAAGTTCTAGATCTCAAATGAGAAAAATTAAAAATGTGAAGGATGTTGATGCTAAGTTGTCCTGAAGCACAAAGTAACGAGCATATGTATGCACTCTGAAAAGGCTTTTGAATCTTTGAGGAAAATGTCATAGAAAAGAAAAAAATGTTCTGCTTCAACTTGTGAAGAAAACTAGCATTAAATAAAAAGTTTAGGATGTATAAGGTTCTTAAGAACATTTAATTATTCATTTCTTTAAATCTTGCTGTAATTATCTCTTCAATATTTTAAGGATCTGTGACTTGACTGGTCAAGATACTCCCTGTACTTAAACAGTTCACAATCCCTCTGTACTTTAGTAAATAGTCTTCATGAGTTGTTATGGACAAAAATTCATTATCCTGTAATCAAAATTGTGATTATCTTCAAAATTGGCCTCTGACTACACAGTCCATTTATGAATTTTCTTCATTTTAGTGAAATGTGACAGAGCTTATTCTCTTTGGACCCAGATTTTGAGAACTCAGAATCATATCCATCCCATGAAGAGGTACTTGAATAGGATTTTGGTGCAAGTATGAATATTAATATTTGAGAGCAGATGATAAAACATATTTTCCTTTTTTTGGTATAGAGGTAGAATGTTATAGGTATGGAATGTTGAATACACTGTCAAGTGTGATTGCTGGTGTGCTGGTTTGTTTTGCTTAACTATTTATGGCAAGAGAGATTTCTACTGAGGGAATATTAGCAAACGACTGGTTTGAAAATAAAACTTATCAATAAAATAAAAAAAATAAATTAAATGAAAGCCAGAAGATGTATTGAGCAGTTTTAATACCTATATTTTTATTTTAAAGTAAGGGATGATTGGGTAATAATATCAGGTATCATGATATCCAATATAAAATATTATTATTAACAAAAATTTGACATTCAATAGATATAGGAAATTATAATAAAAATTTGACCAAGAATCATTTCTTAATAGATAAATGGCAAAAGGATATGAATAAAGGTTCTCAAAACAATTATAAACCATAAATGAGCATATGAAAACATGTTCCAAGTCACTAATAGTAAGCAAACTATAAATTAAAACAATTCTTAAATTTCATCTCACACCATGCAAATCAACAAGGATGACCAAAAATGGGAAGAATAAGGTTTTTATTAGATTATGGGAAAAAAAGGTACATGAGAACATTGTTTATATAACTATGAATCCGTCAAAACTTTCTAAATATCATTTTGGAAATATGCAAAAATAAATTAACTGCAGTATTCACAGCTTTCATATGAACAAAGGATAGTGATACCATTACTAGGAGTATATCCCCAGAAGGTCAGAAACAGAGATGAAGGTCTAATATATACTGAGATAGTCATAGAGCACTATTTGTTATAAGGAAGAACTGGAAACAAAAGTAGGTACCCATTATTGTGGAATGGGTGAAAAACAAACAACAAAACTTCTGGTAATGGAAAGGAGTGGTAAAGTAACGGAATATTACTGTGCAGTAAGAAATGATAAATATGAGGCATTCAGAAAGTAATGGGAATATTCATATGAAATGACTCAGAATGAAATAAACAGAACCCAGGGATGGATATACAGAGTGACTACAATAACATATATGAAAACATTACTAAAAGATAGCTGGACTCTGATTCATAGAAAGAATAATAATGGTTCCAAAGAATAGATAATATAACATCAATCTTCCTCATGGCAAAATATCAGGAGATCACTAAGATAGAATGTTGAATACCTTGTTCTATGCCATTACTGTATCTTGTTCTTGTTTAATTGTTTTTCTTTTTAGAAGATGAATTTTGAAAGGTGGGAGAGGGAGATTTCCAGAGATAACTGTGTTATAGAAACAACAACAACAACAACAAAATCAATAAAAGCTATTATTTAAAGAATATTTGAGTAGAAAAGAAAGCTTTTGTGTCTTATTACCTTTGAGAAATCTTGCTGTATGACCCACAAGGCAGAACCTTAGTAGTGCATTATAATTGCAAGAGGGAAAAAAAAGGAAAATAAAAATCTTATTAAAAACCCAGACTTTAAAGTGAGAATAATTATGACAGTGAGAATCAAGCTTCTCCCTAAGAGAGACATAGGAAAGAATCTTTTAAATCCTAGAACTAACTAATCTTCTGCTGTGAAGTAGTTTTTATCTCAGAATGGTGACAGAAACCTTAAAGAGAACTTTATTTATTTATTTTGCTGGATCAATGGGGTTGGAAATTCCTGATGAGTAAACATCCTCTGCCAATGTAGATAAAGAACTGCTTTGCAGTTTATAATCTTGGAGAGTTATCTGGAGTGTTGAGGGGGTAGGTGACCTGTACAAGGTCCTACAGACAGTATGTATCATAGGCAATCTTTGAATCCAGGTTGTCCTACTTCCAAAACCAATTCTTTATTTGCTACATTATACCTCTTGGTTTGTGAATAGTCCATATTATTTTTAAAATTTCCCAAAAGGATGACTATAACCAAAGGCACCCAATCTTTGATGTATTCTCGTCTGACCTTTAGACCATGTTTCACCCATATGCTTGGACGCTATCACTGTTGCTTTAATGATCTGTTCTAAAATCCAGACTCATAGCTCCTGTCTCTGGCCCTCATTGATATCTCATGCCAGATACACACATTTAAAGACATTTAATTCATTGCCTTCTTTCAGGATTATTTCTTTCATATAGTTCTTGTTTTTTAATCAGAAGCACGTTTTAGTAAAACTAGAAGAATATTATGGAAAAATCCAGTGGGTCTTTACTTAAAGTTCTCAATAATTAGTAATGAGTCTTTAAGAAGCCACAGCTTCTGAATCTTGAGTAAGCTGCTTCCTTTCAACTATCTGTTAATAGATTGCCTAGGGCAATAAATCATTTTGTGGTTTTCCTTTACCTCCACTGACCCACAGAGACCTATTTCATTCTCAGAGAATTCATTACATGTCAGCTGGAAAGTAGGAGGAAAACTAGAGCTTGTTTGTGGGAAATGGAAATGTAACTAAGGAAAGGAAAGAAGCTTGTACCTTCTTTTTAAAAAATCGAATTTTTACAACTCCATGAAATATCTCAAAAAATTCAGGGAAAGAGGGCAGATCCTCTCTTGGAGTTAGAGACTACAAACTATGAAAACAGAGTTTGTGCATCAAAAAGTCTTTTTTTTTTTTTTTTTTTTTTTTTTGCTTTGTTTTTTAAAAGCTTATCAGGATATTAGAAGTTCTTGAACCCCTTTTTGGGTCTCCTGGTTCTTGGAGATTTCCATAGCAGTCTAGTAATGTATTGAATTTCTCAGATGGTTTGATATGCCTAATTTTAGAGGCAGGCTTTCTAGGGCTCAGGGCCAATCTAGTGAAGAGTGTAGAATTCTACTTCTTCCCTCTCTATACTTCCTCTCCTGTTACTTCTCTCCAATGTTTTCCTGTAGATGCAATCCATTGAAAATGAGTATTTAGGGCAGCCTTGAAAAAATAAAAGGGGAAGGGGGTAAGACTGTGGACAGAGTATCAGAAAGACCTGAGTTTTAATTCAGCCTTAGGTACTTAACTAGCTAGAAGATTCTAAGAAAGTCATTTAATCTCTGTTTACCTCAGTTTCTTCATTTGTAAAATGGAAATAATAACAGCACCTGCCTTCCAGGGTTGATGTGAGAATAAGATGAGATAATATCTATAAAAAGTGCTTAATACAGTGCCTGTCACATAGTACATAGGTACGATGTAAATGATTATTTTCTTTCCCTCACCACCCTATCCCCTTCAGAGAAATAATATGAGTTCACATTTATACGTGCTTTACATTTTTCAAAACACTTTCTTCACAACCTATGAGTTAAATGATTCTGGCAAATTATTATTCCCATTTCACTGAGGGTCAGTCATCTAGGCTAAAAGTTAGTAGAGCAATTACTCAAACTTAGGACTTCTAACTCCAAGTCTAGTTTTCATTTCACAGTATCAAATAGCCTCTCACCATCCAGTAATCTCCCTGAATTTGCATTTTCCTGTAAAATTTTCTGTAAAAAAAAAAAAAGTTTAGAGAGTATAGTATCTACATCCATTCAAAATCAAACATGCTGTGTTTTTTGATCTCCATCTTCCTATCTACTATTTTGCTCCATTAATAGTGAGGTAAGGGAGGAGGGAATAAAGGCTGACTCTGCTGTAATTCTGTGCAAGAATACAAGATCCCCAGAACTGTGAGTATGTATGTGTCCATATCTGTCTAAAAGCATACCTTCCTCTTCACCCTAAGCCCTGCCCTTAATTAGTCTCGACTCGGCAGCCACTGAGGTACTTGGTTTCAAAAACTACAGGGACAGAGATGATTACCCCGGTTCTGTTGCTGCTGGGTCTTCCCAGTGGTAGTTCAGGATCAAAAGTATCTAAGCTGGTGACTGACGGCCCTCCGTGGCCCAGGCTTCTTTGATGGCAGAATGGCCTTATCTAGGCAGAAGAGCAGTTTCCAGCAACACCAGTTCTGGGAGGAGCCAGAAGATAGAAAATGTGAATCTTTGTGAGGAAAGGCACCCGTTATCAGAGCAGCTGGCAGGAGATGGCAGTCGGTGGGGCCAGAGCTATGAGCAAAGGGGTCCAGAACAAGTCCTTCATGCAGCAGTGTGGATGGAAACCAAATGTAGGGAGGAAACAAAGTCTAACTGTCAGGCAAGAGTTCAACGTATGATGGCAACTCTAATCACTTCTGGTGCCTTTATTCTCACATTACATACACAGGTTGTTCAAACAGATTTGAGTTTGTATAAAGAATTTATATCCAATTTGTCTCAATCAACGGCAGAACCAAGTGTCCCCCGAGATAGGGTCTCTTACACTCTCGTGTTTGTTTCCCTAAAGCCTATTCCCTATAAGAATGCATAGAATGTAAATTGGGCGTGTGGGGAGAGCATTACCATCATCCCTCCCCATAAGGGTGGATTAAGTTGAGCTAGTTCTGGCACACCAGACCTTGGAAACCCTGGGCCAACACTTTGCACACATGTGCCTCGCTTAATAAATGCTTATTGTATTGAGCTGAATAGAATAAAATAAATGTCCTTCTGAATATGGTTCTAACCTTCATTTTTTGCTCTGAATAATCTTCAGCTGCGGTCAGTTCCCAGCTGCTGTTAGGACAGGAAACAGCTGTGCCCGGGCAGCTCGGGACACCATCGAGGGACAGTTCTGAGCTCCTTCACAAGAGCCCCAACTCTCTAAGTCAGAGAAAGGCAGATAATAGTGTAAGTCAGAAGAATTCCTTTTTATTCTTTGTAAGAAACAAAACTTGCCTCCATCTACTTTGATTTTCTAACTATTTTTTGAGAAAATTCTTAGTTCGGGAACAGAACAATGAGTTTTAAAAGTGTTGTGGCAAAAGAACAGCAGTAGACGCTAACAATCTTTGCTGGTATGATTAGTAGTTGCTGCTGCTTGTCATAATACATCAGAAAAACAGCAACCCATCTGTTCCAAATTGGTGTACCCCGGGCTCGGCAAGAAATGTTTATCCAGATTGTGAGAGGGAGTTTCTATGTTTTGTGGCATATTGGCATGTGTGCCAGGGAAGTTGAAAGCATGTCAAATGCCAGTTTTCCACCTAGCTGGGTATCAGATAACATCTGTCACCACAATGGCCAAGCCGTTTTGACAAGTGGGCTGCTTGAGCATGAAAGAGGCCAAGTGGGAGGAAGAATATCCTATTCTGAATTGTGAAATGTCATTTCTTCTGCACAATTCCACTCCTCCTGGGTCTATACTAAGGAAATAACACCAATTGGAATTAACCCACATCCTCACCCCCACAAAACAAATTGATTTAACACCCTTTGTTGGTGTTATCCAGGCATTTCTCCTGGAATGGTAATTAACAGCTCATAAATGCTAATGACTAAAATTCCCTTTGGCTGTATAGACATCAGGAGCCCTGAAGTGAATTACTGGCCAGAGTATGACTCAGGAGAGGTAAAGCGCTGGAGTCATTAACTTCTGGGTTCTTTGCTTTATTCCATCAGTTATTATTTTATTCGTGCTTTATTTGGACTCTTCTCAGCCCCCAGACTTTCTGGGTGAGGCAACATTAATTCACTCACTTCTCCCCCACTTCCCTCATAATCCTCTCCATATTCCTTCTCATCATCTTCTACTTCCTTCCAGAGGTAGGGGAGGCCTTTTTCATTCTCCTGGCAAAAGTTAATTTTCTCATTTCTATCTTTGATCCCATCCCCTCCTGTCTCCTCAAGTGACCTTCCTCCATTAATCATCTCCTTTCTCTCTTATGCATGTTCCGTCTCTACTACCCTACTGGCTCTTTTTCCCCTCAGCTTGCAAATACACTCATATCTCCCCTATCCTTAAAACCAAAAGTAAAAACAAATTTCCTTTCCTTTACTGCTTCCACTATTAGCCTCTTTCTCTCTTTCCCTTTTCAATCCCTAATTTCTAAACAGAGTAGCTCAAACTTAATGCTTCACCATCTAAGCATTCCTCAGTCCCTTGTTATCTGGCTTCTCTCCCCACCACTCATCTGGAACACACCAATGAACTAATCACCAAATGAAATCACTGTTTTCTATCCTCATGCTCCTTGACCTCTTCACAACCTTTGACACTGTGGGATGATCCCTCCTCCTTAAGATCTCCTGCCTTGGCTTTCATGACACAGCACTCACAAGGTTCTTTTTTTTTTTTTTTTAATTATTTTTTTCTAAACTTAAAACCAAATAAAATGGGCATTTCCATATACAAACTAGAATAGAAAAAAAAGGATTATATATGCAATAGCAAATCTTTTACATAATGCTTGCTGTTCCCTTTAAATATACAATAAATTTATAATATATCTTTCAAAGCTGAACTGCTTTTGTGTTTCCTTCTGATCTCCCTCATGTTTTCAATGAGCATTTTTAAAATGCTCAATAATCCTCCTTTTTTCTCTTTTCTTTTCTTCTCTGCTCTTCTCTTCTTTCTCTGCTGGTTTCATCTTTTCTCACTATATAACGATAATTGTATAATGATTTTGATCATGGTATAATGACCAGTTCAGAAAAGAGATGGGATTGGGAGTGGGGAGTAAGCTCCCCCTTTTTTCTCTGTCCCTTCTTCTTTCTCTCTCTTTTGGTAATGATTCATGTTGTTTATTTTTAATTATAGCTTTTTATTTACAAAACATATGCATGGGTAATTTTTCAACACTGATCCTTGCAAAACCTTCTGTTCCAATTTTTCCCCTCCTCCTCCCACCCCCTCTCCTAGCTGGCAGGTAGTCCAATACATGTTAAATATATTAAAGTATATGTTAAATCCAATATATGTATACATATTTATATAGTTATCTTGCTGCACAAGAAAAATTAGATCTAGAAAGAAAGAAAAAAACCTAGAACCTCCTTCTCTCTTAATGACACCATAACTGACTTGCCTTTTCCTTCTCTCTATTACTTTCAAAATTGAAATAAAGAAAAAGAAAAATCTTTTGTTAATATATTTGCATAATAAAGCAAGACCCATTCCCACATTGATCTTGTTTTATATATATATATGCATTATTCTGGTCCTTTAAGTCAAAAGCATGTTTTATTATCTGTCTCCTGGAACTGGAATTGTGTTTATTCATTATACAATGATCAGTTATTAGACAATTATCATTATACAATAGAGTTCTTAAGTTTTTCAAAGCTTTTTTTCTTTGAAATATTAATGTTATAATTTACATTCTTATCTTCGTTCTACATTAGTTTGTACAAGTCTTCTCAGGACTTTTTCTTCTTCCTGAAACTATCCCAATTATAATTTATTATGGTTTATATTATATTATATTCATATACAATAATTTTTCATCCATTTGCAACTGATGGGCATCCCTTCCATTCTCAGATTTTTTTGTCATTATATTTTTGTACATATGACTCCTCTTTCTTTGGTTATCTCTTTCAAAAGTACTCAAATATATAAACAAGAGAAAAAGATAAGACAACAAAAATGAATTAATACCACAAAAAGCCATACAAATATTTGTGTCCACAAATCTCAGTTATTTACCCAATGTTAAACCCAAAGGAAATATGTACTTAATAGAGTGGCAGCTAGATTTCCCTACTCATTTAAATGATGCTTCTAGATTTTTTCTACAAATTTCTATTTGTATTAATTTTAATTATTGTTCATGTTGTCATCCACTTATTTCAGTTTCTGAATCTTTGTGACCTCATTTGAGTCATCTTGACAAAGCTACTGGAGTGGTTTGCCATTTCCTTCTCCAGCTCATTTCACAGATGAGAAAACTGAGGCAAACAGAGTTAAGTGACTTGTTGAGCATCATACAGACAGTAAGTGTTTGAAAGTGTCAGCTCACATTTGAACCCATTTGTCCACTTAACTGCCCCATTTTTTGTTATTGACTACCAACTGTTACATAGTTGCAAATGAATTGTTTAATTTTTGCTTCCATGTTACAAGCATTCTCCCTTTAATTAATGTTATCTTGATAATGCTAGTTCACATAAGACTCATTACAACTTCAGTGACCCCCTTTAAGAATATTGAGACAGAAGAGGAGGAAAGAATTGGCTAAAAAGTAATAATCAGTGCTAATGAGGTTTCTTGTTTATTTGTTTCTACCAACCTGTGATTTCATCAGTGTAGGGAGCAAATTGAGTGTTCACAGTTCACAGTTCTATTCTCCCTCCCTGCTTTCTCCATCCTGCTTCAGCAGCCTTCATATGGAGGAATATCCTTCTGATTGATTAGTTGTTTCTTTCCAGAATCTCCATTTAAAGAAGGGCGTCCAGGCCATTTTTGTATACTCCTTCATTCATTTCTGGCCCTTCACTCTCAGGACATCTTTCTCCACGTTGTCTCATCCCCCCTCCCTTAACTCCACTACCCCAACCTCAGAATTTCATCTTCCTTTCATGTGTTGTCTTCTCTCCCTGGAACGTAAACTCAAGGAGAGACTTTCTCTTCACTTTTATTTTTATCCTGAATAATAAACATAGTGCCTGGTACATAGAACATTCTTAATAGATAGATGTTAACTTGACTCTTAGACTCTTAGAGATTTTCTTGGGGCCCTCAGGGGTTGTGACTTTCCTTTCAAAGTTCAAACAGCCAGGAGGTATCAAAGGTGAAACTTGAACTCAGCTCTTTCTGGCTCTGAGGCCACCTTTCTACCCCTAGGGGTAATGAGATAATGCATAAAAACTTCATAAATCTTAAAAGTGCTGTAGCTTTTACTATTACATCTTCATCTTCAGCAATGCCCCAATGAAACACATGATATAATCTACTTCACCTGTTTTTTTCTGATGGTTTTAGCCAAGCTAAACAAACTCCAACCATGAGGCCTTTAAGGAAAGTAGAAGAATTTCAGTATTTTGGCTATCAAGCCTTTTTTTTTTTTTCCAATTATTCATTTCTTTCCCCAGATCTGATAGGTTTAGTGGACTCAGGAGTCAAAATATGGAAAACAGGCCTGTCTAGTACCGATTTTTCTTTCTCCCACCATTAAAAAATAGATAAATTAGAATTTGTCCTTGTCTACATTTTATTTTTCCCAATTTGATTTTAAACTCAGTGAGACAGACACTGTTTGGGACAGAATACTTATGGGGAAGAAACTTAAGATTATAGCAGGAAAACCTAGAAATTTCCCAATGTTGTATACAAGATTATTTTTTAGTTACTTAGCAAATAGATGTCTAACATTTTCACCATGTGATTACTGAAGGGAATTCAGGAGCTGCTTAATCTAATTTATTCATGAAGATGAATCCACTCTACAAAATACCATATAAGGGACCACTCAGTCTTTCACTTAGGGTCTTTCATTTAATCAGCTCACATAACTTTGGGATCTTTCTCGTCATTAGGAAGTGTTTCCTCCATATAACAAGCCTACATTTATTTCATTGCAACTCTCATCCATTGTTCTTAGTGCTTGTAGTCTGAGGCCAGGCAAAGCAAGTAGTCTCATTCTTCTTCTGCATAAGAATCCTTCAAATAACCGAAAATAGTTCTCTTATGAAAGTCTCTTTTCCAAGTGTAACCTCCCCAGTTCTTTTAACTGACTGTCACATAGTGTGATAACTATGTTCTTCTACATCTTGATCACTTTCTTCAACTTATGAAGGTCTTTGTTAAAATGTGTGGCTTAGAACTAAACAAAAGATTCCAGATCTCCTTACTACTCCTTACTACTGCTTATTGCAGTATATAGTAGGTACTTAATAAATGCTTGTGCCCCTGCCATCTGAGGGAAGGGGTGGGGGGGAAGGAGGGGAAAGTTGGAACAAAAGGTTTGGCAATTATCAATGCTGAAAAATTACCCATGCATATAACTTGTAAATAAAAAGCTATATTTAAAAATAAATAAATAAATGCTCGTGCTCTTCTCTTACTGTATTCCCAATATTGTATTTTTTTTTTTTTGGCTGTCATTTAACACTGCTGAGGAAGTGTGGTATAGTGGGTAGAGGGCTGGTCTAGAAGCAGCTAGAAAGATATATATATATATATATATATATATATATATATATATATATATATATATATATCAAGTCCTGCTGTTACAGAGCATCTGTATAACTGTGGGCAAGTTACTTAACCTCTGATTGATTCAAGCAACTAGCTAAGATCAAAAATTCCACAAAAGGTACAAATTTGCAATAATAGAAGGAATTTACTTACCTGGGAGTTCCTTATGCCAATAAAATCAGAGGTCCAGTGCCTATCAAATGAGATATTTGTAAAAACCTTATCACAGTGCCTGGCACATAGTAGGAACTATATAAATGCTTATTCTTTCAATTTTCCCCATCCTTATCATACTGTTGACTCAAATTGGGCTCCCAGGTTCTTTTGAAAAACTTCTGTGTGGTCATTCCTTCCCCTATCTTTTATTTATGAAGTTGATTTTTTTGTGTATTTAAATGTAAGATTTTACATTTTTTCATATTAAATTTTGTTGTTAAAGAATTAGTTAAGATCTTTAGATCTATCCATGACCTTTTTGGATCTGGGACCTGTATACAATCTAGTAGCTATTCAGGGGTGTGCTGGAGCCAGCTCATACTACCTCCAGAGAACTGTTAACTTTTCATTGTGAGCATTTTCAACTTAGAAATCAGCAGATGCTACAACTGATTCCTGTTTTATCAATCATGTAAACTAAAAAAAGGGATAGAGAAAATGTTAAAAGTGCACATTGGACTTAAAAGCATGTTGTAAGGTACGTTTGTTGGGTTTTTTTATTGTTTTTAAAGAGTCTATTTGTTAAACGTTTGCCAGTCCAGCAGCTATCCTCCCAGCTTTGTGTCATCTGTGTATTTGACAAGAATTCCTTTTATGCCTAATGTGAAACAGCACTGAGTTAAGCATAGATCACAGATCACTCAGATACTTCTTACCAAGGTGACTTTGAATACTCTTTGGGTCAGTTCATTCAATAAGTTCCTGAATGTACCTGACTAAAGAAAAATACTCATCTCACATTTCTCTCTTTTCTGCAAGCACAGCATGGGAGATTTCCCAATGTTTTGCTGAAATCGAGCACATACCAAATCTCAGACTGTTATAAAATGATAATCATCAAAATAATCTGGTACTGGTCAAGAAATAGAGTGGTAGGTCAGTGAAATAGATTAGGTACATAACACGCAGTAGTAATTACCATAGTAATCTAGTGTTTGATAAACCCAAAGATTCAAATTTTGGGGGCAAGAGTACACAGTATTTTATATTGTATGCCAAGATAAGGTCAAAAATGGATATATGATTTAGATATAAAGGGTACTACTATAAGCAAACCTGAAGACCAAGGGATAATTTACCTGCCAGATCTATGGAAGAAGGGAAGAGTTTATGAGTAAACAAGAGTTAGAAAGCATTATGAGATGTAAGATGGGTAAGTTAGATTATATTAAATTTAAGAGATTTTGTATACACAAAACCAATGTAACAAAGATGAAAAGGAAAGTAAAAAAAAGCTGGGAACCAATTTTCATAGCAACTGTGTCTGGTAAAGGCCTCATTTCTCAAATATATAAAGAAATTAGTCAAATTTATCAGACTCCAATTGATAAATAGTCAAAGAATATAAACAGGTAGTTTTCAAATAATAGAAATCAAAGCTATCTATAGTCATTTTTTAAAATGTTCTAAATTTCTATTGAGATTAGAGAAAAGCAAATTAAAACAACTCCAAGGTACAATATCATACCTATCAGATTGGCTAAAATGACAGAAAAGGAAAATGATAAATGTTGGAAGAGATGTGGGAAAATCAGAACATAAATGCATTATTAGTGGAGTAGTGAACTGATTCAACCATTCCAGAAAGCAATATTAACTATCAAACTGTACAAACTCTTTGATCCAGCAATACCAATTCTAAGTCTATGTACCAAAGAGACTGGCTTTTTTTTTTTTTTTTTAATGGAAAAAGACCTATTTGTATAAAGATAGCAGCTCTTTTTTGTGGTGGCAAAGAATTGGAAATTTAAAGGATGCCCACAATTGGGGAATGACTGAACAAGCTCTAGTAGATAATTGCAATGAATATTATTGTATATAAGAAATGATTCACAGAAAAACCTGGAAGAACTTACACAAACTTATGCAAAGTGAAATGAACAGAACCAGGAGAATATTGTATTCAACAATATCATATGGTTATTAACTGTGAATGACTTAGCTATTCTCTACAATACAGTGATTGAAGACAATTCCAGAGGACTCATAATGAAAAATGCTATCTGCATCCAGAGAAAGAATCATGATTTGGTTTTTGTCTATGTCTTCTTTTACAACATGACTAATATGGAAATATGTTTTGCATGATTGTATATGTATGACCTATATCAAATTGCTCACAGTGAGGGGAGAGAAAAAAAGGAAAAAGAGAATTTGTAATTCAAAATTAAAAAAAAAAAAAAGAATGTTAAAAATTATCCTTACATATAACTGGAGAAAATAAAATATTATTTAATAAAATAAAATCTAGGCAAACTATAATTAAAATAGTTTCTTCTATTAACAATCTAATTTGCCCATCAAAGAAGGAAATGGGATTATTCTGCCTTCACTTATTCTTGATAATGCTCCATTAGCTCTTTGAGATAATAATTTTCTTTTTAGGATGTTTACTAACCGCTTCTTTAACAATATGTTCTCAATTTTTACCAGTTACCACAGTCATGTTCACTGATACATTTATGAAATATTTATGCTGTGCCATGGACTATACTAAACTCTATTGCTACAAATATAAAAGGAAAGATAATTCCTATCCTCAAGAAGTTAGCATAAAAAAAACCAATTAATCTTTTACTTTAATTTATTTTTCAATGAATAGGCATTGCATTTATTTTCATTTTCTCTTACCTCACCCCTAATTTAAAAGGAAAAAAAAATTGCAATATATATTCATAGTCACGCAAAACAAATTCTCCTATCAGCCATGTCCTCAAATATATGTCTCATTTTTGTAGTATTTTTTTTTTTTAATGAGATCACTATGGATTTTTTACTTTAATTCTTTTGGGATTTTTCATTTTGGTATTTATTTCAGGTGACTGATAGGGTCTTTTGGTTTCAACTTTGCCCTCTGGTTCTAAAAAAATTGGGCAGTTTTATGATTCTTGAAATATGATGTGAGGGTTGTGGTTTTGTTTTGTTTTGTTTTTTAAATAATGGCTTTCAGGTAACACAATGATTCTTAACTTATCTCTTCCTCAATCTGTTCTCCAGGTCAATTGTTTTTTCTATGTGATACTTCACATTTAAAATTTTTTTTTTTTGTCTTTTGACTTTGTTTTACTATTTCTCTCTGTCTTGTGGAGTCATTTGCTCTCATTTGGTCAATTTGGATAATGTTTTTTATCTCTTATTCTAAGCTGCTAATTCTCTTTTCATATCTTTCTTCTATAACTCTCACTTGGTTTTTAAGATCATTTTAAGCTCTTACTTTAAATCTTCCAGAAATTCTAGTTGAACTTACACTGCATTTTTTTCTTTGACTCTACTTTTAGATGTTTTCAAATGGTCTGTCTCTTTCTGTGTCTGTCTGTTTCTCTTAGTCTCTGTCTTTGTGTCTGTCTCTCTTTGTCTCTATCTCTGTCTTCTGTCTCTCTGTCTCTCTCTCTCTGTGTCTCTCTGACCATCTCTGTCTCTGTTTTTATGTCTATCTGTATCTCTCTGTCTGTCACTCTCCCTCTTCTGTCTCTCTGTCTCCGTGTCTCTCTTGGTTTGTTTGCTTATTTTTTCAGTCTATTTCTTGATTTGGGACTTTACACACATACACACACACATACACACACACACACACTTTTCTCCAATTACATGTAAAACAATTTTCTTTCCCATTTGTTTTTGAAACTTTGAGATCTAGATTCTCTTCCTCCTTCCCCATCTCCACTCCCAGCTCTCACCCCCATTGAAAAAGCACAAGTAAAATTATGCAAAACGACTTTGAGCTTTTGTAAGTGCTGGGCTCTGCATACTTTTGGAGAAAACATCTGGCCTGATTACCTCCTCTTATTTCCTTCTACAATCTCTTACCTCCTTTTGCTGCTTTTACAAGTCAGGCTGGGGCCTGAAAATGTTTAATATTCCCCATGTGATGTGACCATAAGTGAAGTCCACTCAACTGGCCTTTTGGTCTGAGCTCTGCAAGTTCCTGACTGAGTTTTGGGGTTTTTGGCTTGTTTTGGATTGGGCGTTTCAGACCACAGCTGCTGGACTCAGCCATCATTAGCCTGCTGTGAGACTCTACACAATTTCAGGGACTGAACTGCAAGCTCCTCCTTGGTCTGGGACTTCTGCCCTGCTTATTCCACTGCAGGCTTCCACCATGGGCTGGAGGCTATTAATAAGTTCCCACTCTGCTGCTGGGATCAGAGCCACATAGCTACTGTTCGCTTTTAGAACTTGTTTCTTTCCCAGTCTGTAGATAGAGCCTCTGCTAGCTCCTCTGGGACCACTCCTCTCCAGTGTGGATCTATCTTGATCCATTAGTAAGTAGCAGAGCTGCCAGGTGGCATTCGTTCCTGCCCTGCCCCCACAATACTGCGCCCCCCTTCCTCCCCTCATTCTAATTCAAGGATCCTATGGGATCTCTTCTTGCTCAGGTATTGTCTCTGTCAGTTCCCTATCTCACCTTTCTTTCAGTCCTTGGGGGCTATAATACTTTGAGCTGATGATTCTGAACCAGAACCCATCCTCAGAGATTGTAAACCCCTCTTTTTGATTCTCCAGTTTCCATTAACTGGGAAAATGACACACTGTGTCTGGAGTATTGTCTAGATCTTTATAGAGGAGGTTTGGTGCTAAAGTAGACTATCCTTTTTCTTCCTTTGCTATCTTGACTCTACCCCATGAATCCATCACTTCTTTCTTGGATTGCCAGTAGCATAGTTCACCATGAATACTCTGGAATCATTGCTAGTCATGGTATTGGTTAGATCTTTAGGTCCTTCAAAGTTATTTGTCTTTAAATTTTTATTGTTGTTTAAATTGCTCTTCCTGTTCTGCTCTGTTCAAAAGAAACATTTTCTAATAGTAAATAACCTATATAGGAAAGTAATAGTCAAGTAGGGATATTTGGGCCTCAAAATTTGCAAGGATGGAGAATGGAACCTTGGAATAGTTTGAAATACCCTTCTTAAAAGTAATGATAATTGTTTTGATTAAGTTTGCAGAACTAGAAAGAATTGGGGAGGGAACTTTTGCTGATACAATTAAGTCCACATAGAAAATGATGATGAAATGACTGGAGAATGGTGGGAATATTGAGAATCTACCTAGATGTAGTAGTAGATTGGTGGAAACAAACGTGAGAATCCTTGGAGATTGAAAAGATAAATCCTTTTGAGTTTAGGTTTCTGGTCTGAGCATCATAGCACTAAGGTTCAGGAGTGAAGTGAAGATTTACTAGAATAGAGTTTATCTGGGCTGGTAAATTAAGAATTAGGACTAAGCTTTACAACCAACTTTTACATTTTTTCATTTGATTCTCACAGGAAGTAAAATCATTAGGCTGCTTTTAGAGTTGAAAAAACAATTTTTCATCTAGGATCATATAGCTACATATCTGAGGTAGTATTTGAACTCAGTTCTCCATCATCCCTAGGTTCAGGGATCTATTCACTGTACCACTTAACTGCCTAAATTGAAAGGGGCTGCAAATCGTATCGGTTGGGTACCAGACTTGAAATCAGGAAACTGAGAGGTCATATCTTACTTCAGACATTTAACTAGTTACATCCACTTAAATGTTATCAATCCAAACCTAGTACATCTCTCCCTAGTTGAACAATGACTTAACATAGGACATTAGGGTCTATGTTCTCTCAATCCTAAATATTTAAGATTTTTTCCCTGATTTCCCTTTGTTGCTAAGATTTCTCTCTCTCTTTTTTTAACTTGTGGTTTTAGTAAAATCTACTAGACAGCACTCCTGTCTACCTTTAAGATTGGGAATCCTGCTTGCTGGCTCCCCCACAGCCAGGAACTGCTAAACTTCATTCCCTAAAATGGATTGGAATTGAAGCATATGCCATAGGATAAACAATAGAAGAAATGAAAATAAGCTCCTTTGATGTCCATCTGCCAGAAACCATTTAAAGGAAAAATTAAATATCCATTGAGCAGAAGAATGTCAGTTAGGAACAAATGAAAGATTATCAACCCCTTTAGGAGATTGCAAGACCATAATAAGGAGAAGAGGTCTGTGTACTGAAACATACTGGAATTCTTGATCTTAGGTTTTACAATAGGCTATAGATTTGGGGAGTCAGTAGGACACAGGGTCCTGAATAGACCATTTTAAAATCTACATATGATCTGTATTTGCTTTTATATGCTAGGTATATGTGCTTTAAGTGTTATCTGAATCCTCTAAAAATTTGGGTGCATCTAGAAATTAATTCAATTTTAGTATCCTCCTTGGATTTAAGGACTATTTCATTTTACTGATGATAATAGAAAATAACAATAGTTATAAGACTAGAATGGGAAGAATATGACTCAAATAAGTAATGATTTTTACTCCCAGATTTTAGTCCATTTATACATAGGTTTAAATAATGTATATATCTCACATATACATTAAACATGTACATCAGTATGATAAAAATATAGTTTCATATATATGTATATACATCCCAATCCCATATTTCCATAGTTGTTTTTTTCTATGCAAATTCTTCCCCTACCAAAATAACTCTGTCAGTAATGCCAACCTATAGGGAATGTTAATATTTATTTGTTAAACTCTCTGGAGATAAACATGTTGTTATGTTTATTACTATGAAAATTCATGTCAGAGTATTTTCCAAAAAGCAAAATGATACATTTTATAGTTGGCAGAATGTTTTTCTGACATAAATTTAGGGAGAGTATCCCTTTGTGCTAGTGGTGCTTTATGCCATATTGACTTTTTTGGCATTGCTCGGAGAAATAGAACCTTGGATTATCTTCACCACATAAAGCCCATCATGCCATCTAAAAATGTCTTGGTTGCTGTTGCTGCTTCTATTTTACAAAGCCAAACCTGAAAGAAAACCTTCTAATTCTTGGTTTCATTTATTTGTGGAAATTACTTGTTTGTCCTCTTCTCTTATCCTTGACTACAAGAACCATACAGCAATGAGGTTAAAGTCTTGTGTCAAAAATGTACAGAGCAGAATATAGATTTAACAACTATGCTCCTCCCCACCTTTCCCATTTGAAATAATTTGATATTGCTTTAGAGGAGTGAGGGGAAAGTTAAAATTGGATTCTGAGTTTTTGATCAGTTTCAAAAGGAGACTTACTCTTCTATAGTATTTGTATTTCAATTATATGACAGTTTTCAAATAGTGTCAAAATCCTGGACTAAATATTTACCAAGCAATCTGGGATTGACTTTTTAAAGCACTTCAAACACTGGTTGCTTTTAATAAGTAAATATTACAAAGCCAGCACAACAAAAAAGAAAAATTCACTATTTTAGGGGCTCCCAATACTAAGTGCTCAGCTTTATTTAATGTTCCTATGAAAGTACTATTGTGTATTCTGTGATGATTTTCCCAGAGAAGACAAACACAGTAATATTGAACTTGACGTAAATTGGTTGTGATGACTGAGGGTTTTTTTTTAAACTTGCACTACTCAAGGGACCTTGCTTATTCTTCCAGAGAAACCTTCTGAAAGCACTAACAGAATGAGTCATCTCTCACCACTCTTACTGATCTCATCGCCTTTGATTCAAACCACACAATTTATGTACAGTTTTGTTTTGACTGTTGAAGCACATTTAAATATGATTTTTTTCAAAAAATTTTTTTTACCTGATTATTGTTGGAGTTTTATTTATCAACTTGCTCAATGTATAGTCACATTTTTGTCAAATGTAAGTCATTTTATTTGCCTGATTTTGTTAAGCTATTTTGTGGCTACTTTGAAACATCAGTCTGTCAATCAACAACAATAACAATAGTAGCATTTCTATAGCTATATATATATACACATGATCACATTTAATCCTTACAAAAACCCTGAAAGATAGGTGCATTTTGTAGATGAGGATACTGAGATAGACCGCAGTTAAGAGACTTTTTTAAGATTACATAATTTCTAAGCACGTGAGGCTGGATTTGAATTTAGATCTTCCCAATTCTAGGCTCAGTGCTTAATCCACTGCCACTTCTAAGCATTTATTAATATTTAGCTATGTGTCCAACATCATACTAAACACTATGGGGGAGACGGTTTGTAAATAATTGTGCATATAAGATACAAATTATGTAAATGAAAGATAATTTCCAAGGGAAGAATCACTTCAAGGGGCTCTAGATACAAAGTGCATGTTTCTGTTTCTGTGGGTTTAAAAAAAAATCAAGGTTTTGTTGTTGCTGTTGTTGTTTTTATTTTGCATTGCAGTAAACAGCAATGCAAATAGCTAAACTTAAATGTTTACATTTAATTTAATACAAATTAATTCATAACTTATAACAGCTAGGTGCTGTAGTGGCTAGAGTACCAGTCCTGGAGTCGACATAAATTTTAATTTGGCTTCAGACACTTATTAGCTGTGTGACCCTGTGCAACTCATTTAACCATCATTGCCTGTCAAAATAACAATAAAATTGAGTAATCAATTTATTGTTTTATTGGTAATTTATTTACAATTAGATTAAATCAACATGTTTAGCTATATTAAATTAATTGTAATATATAAAATATCATAATACTTTTTAAATCCTTTCTGTTAAGTTCCCATTAGGATTCTTTGTTCTTTTACTCTCATTCACATTTTCTTAGGTAATATTTATGTATAACACTTCAAAATATAGTAAGGGATATTCTCAAGGGCATAAGATTAAGGATTGTGCTCACCTGAATTTGAGTAATTAGAGAGAACTTGTGATATACCATGCAAGGGTGATAGCTTCTCCTCACTGAGACAAGTGCCATAGGCTAATTTGGTTAATGCCTGATTTTCATTATTTATGGGAGAGTCCCCAAATAGTTTGGCCATTCCTTGACCATTTGAAGATTGATATAGTTTAAGTTTGTTTAAGATTGTATCTCCAGTTAAAATTGAGACCTCTGGAGAAGGAACACTTTAAACAGTTAATAACTATTATTATTAAACAAATTATTGTTACTTCAATCAAAAAGCATTTATTAAGTACCTGTTATGAGCCATACACTGTGCTAAAACACTGGGGATTCAAAGAAAGGCAAAAAACAGTTCCTTCACTTAAGGAACTCATAACCTAATTGGCTAGACAATGAGTAAACAAAATATATGTTGGATAAATAGGGAATACTTTACAGAGGAAAGGCATTAGAGTTAAGAGGAACTGGGAACAGTTTCCTATAGAAAGTAAGATTTTAACTAGGATGTGAAGGAAGCCAGGAATGACATGAGAAGGAAGAGCATTCCAGACATATAGGGTCAATCAGAGAAAATGCTGAGAGTAGAGAGAAGAGATGGAGTGTCTTATTCCAGTTTTACTGGAAGGAAAATTATGTTTGGGTCCATGGAGACATGTGTTATGAAGGAGTTTGGGTTGTTTTTTCCTCAAAAAACTGATTTTGATGATGAAGCAGTATAGAGAAAGTTGGAGGTTTTGATGGAGGCTAGAGAAAGCATTATATATTGAGGGAGTATGGAAACAGAGCAACTGTGAGGAACAGAAGGTTCTTCTATTAACAATTTTGCAGAGGGCCACTCTGCCTGTGAGATCAAGGGAAGTAAGCTTCCTGGTGATCAGGTGAAAAGCCAAAGGGAACCCCCAGGAGTCCCCAGAAGTGTGGAGACCAAAGGGAATCCCCTTTGTATCCTCTCTTATAGAGTCTGGGGGAGTACTGAGGAATGTCCCCACTGACAAAAATCCCCAATTTGATTCTGTGGGGAAGGCTGAGGAAGAAGATTTTCAGCAATGATGTTCCTCTCTGCTGGGAACTCCCAGATTCTGCTCACTTCCTTGTGTCTCACAGAGAGTGCTGTTCACCTACCTTGGGGCTCCAGATGGCTTGCCTTGCCTAAGGAAATTTATGTGACCTGTTGTTCACACCCATTCTTTCAGGGTCAAATTCCTTTGTAGATATTTACCTTTTCTAGAGTTAAATTTCAGACAAGTTAGTACTGTTGTAACATGCTTTTCCAGTTCACCATAGGCTTCCCCCACCCGGATTACTACAACAATACATAGCCTTTCTACTAATATGGTGTGTTTTAGTGTTTCTTTTTAAGCACTATATTAGGTGCAGACCTAATTACTATATTAGATGCAGACCAGTTATGCTGTAGGTTAATAGCACTTTAAAATCAGATGAAAACATCATTAACAGTTCCTAGACCGGGGAAAAAATGTTTCCCTAAGCCTCTATAAGCACTATAAGAAACCTTAAGGATCATCTAATCCTATACTTTATGTTGTGCATGAGTAAACTGAGGACATATAAGTTAAATGACATACTATATATATATATATATATATATATATATATACTACAATAATATTAGTAGAAAGAGTCACCACAATCAAAGCTAAAAGTCTTACAATTATGAAGTATAAGCTTAGCCCCAAAGAGGAGAAATGAAAAGATACCTTCTCCTGTTCCTTGCCAAAGACAGGAGTTCATGGATATAGAATATTGCATATGACAGTGGAATTTTCTCATGGGAGTGTAAATTTTACTTTTTTCCTACCTCTTTTTAAAAGTATTCTTTGGACAGATGATTCACTGGGAGAGGGGGAGAGAATAGTTACAGAAATACACTCAAAATAAAAATTATATATATATATATATATATATATATAGGGAATATATATACACACATATATATTTAATATTTAAATGTTTTACTTTTTTACATATGGTTCTTTCATGCTCTATTTAATTTATTCTAGGACTTATATTTTATGTGCCAAAATAATAGGATTGTCTCTCCAGAAGCTGACTTATATACCCATCAGGTGTTGAAGGGATAAGACAAACTTACTATTTTTTATAATGATACAGAATCTGGATCTGAGGCTAAATCTACCAGGATAAGGTTAGTGGGGTTGAGGCCAGAATTACAGGAACAGGCAAGAGATAGGTGTGGGTCATCCAGTGTCAACACAGGTAGAATCAAGCTAGTTAGCACAGATGACCAGGACAGAACAGGCAGGACAGAATACAGAGGATAGCTAGCTTCATCATGGCTTCAAGCATCAGGTTAAACAGTACATGTGTTGACTGAGTTGGACAAAGCAAAATATAATTTCAGACAAACCACTCTGAACAAGATTTCTGGAATTCAGGGAAGATTGAAATAGTTCCAGTTGCAGTACCAAGGAGAGCTCCAAGTTAGCTGTTCCAACAAAAGAGTTCTCCAGCCTTCAACCCTGGCAGTGATACAGGAATACTCAGCTGGCCCAGAGCTACATTTTAGACCTTACATAGTACTTTGCTTAGAGCAAGCCTGGGTCTTAAAGGGTGAAAGATTTATTGATCACACAAGAAGTTTAAAAATGAAATGGCATTTTGGGGGGAATTTAGGTTTCATTGGGGAGGGGGATGAGATAAAGAGAAGTCTGAGATCTGTTTCCACTAACTAAGGGCTCCAGTGTATGAACCCCGTGGCTGAATGATCTCAGTGCAGCAGAGAAAATCCCCACATCTGTATTGTCAGAGCCCTCTTCTTCAGTGGTTCGGTCAAACTCCCAGTTCCAGGACGGTTTTGAATGACAGAATCTCAAATAAACCTCCCTCTTTATATAGTTAGAAAAATACTCAAGACAAGTTAGACAAGTTGTGGCTTACAGTCCTCCTGCCTCCACGCTGAAGTCTAGTGCAATATTAACCTCTGGCTCATTGTGTGAAGGGCTGATGATACAAAGGAGCATGTGGCTATTGGAAATTCAAGAGATTCCTTGGGTAGGTAATATTGAAAAAGTGCCCTCTATCTTTTTTTCACACATAGCAGGTCGAAAGTTCTTCCATTGATGGTTTTCCCCTAAAAAAAACTTCAGCTTGCTTATAGTCAGCCTTGCTATTTCTATAGGCAACACCTCAAACAGACAGATTAGAGGAAGGAGGGTCAAAGAGCGTGAATTTCTTTTGTGATTCAGAATCACTCTTGAAAGTGATTTGCCCAAGATGACAAAAGGCAACTAGATGATTCCATAGATGGAGTGCTGAAACTGGAGTCAGGAGGACCTGAATTCAAATGTGACCTTAAAAATTTGCTAGCTGTATGATTCTAGGTAAGTCATTTAATGTCTGCCTGCCAGTTTCTTGAGCTACAAAACGGGGAGGATAATAGTATCTACCTCCTAAGGTTGTTGTGAGGATCAAATGAGATAATGTGTAAAATGTCTGGCACAGAGTATGCACTAACAAACATTTGTTCTCTTCTCACCACTTCCTTCCCTATTAATAGCTAGTTAGTAGGAATATTGAGTGTAGAGCTCAAACCTATTTCATCCAGTGCTGTTTCTTTTGCCCAGACACTGTCTCTTTCCAATTTCAGTTCTATTGGTAATCATAAGTTTTGATTCCTTATGATGAGAAGGTAAAACCACTTACAGAAACCAGATTCAGAGTTTCTAAAAAATGATGCAAAACATAACTCCTTTACAGTAAAGGAAAAAAAAAAAAAATCCACCTGTCTGCACTGATAAGATGCAGAGTCAGAGAAGAACTAAATATTTCTAATGTGGTTCAAACAATATATTTTTTAATGTAATTTTGTTATTGCATAGCTGAGCCCTAAGGATGAAATACAGAATCTGTTGCCCCTTTCTATTCTAAATGCAATTACAACACATCTGTTTTCAAGAGAAGATAGGATATGGAAGATTGGAAGCATCAAAGACAGAAGGTTTCTTTCCATTTAAAAGCTAATGGGTCATGGCAACGATTAATTCCCTCTGGTGACTAAGTCTAGGTGATTCAGAGCTGAGAAGAACCTGACTGATATATTCAAAAAGATGTTGGGGCTCTCACACACAAAAAAATTTAATTGCACATCAATGAAAAAACAAAACAAAACAAAACATTTAAGAATATGAACAGCTTCTCAAGTCTACATTGTCTCAAAGTGATCAGCACTTTCCCTGCTCTTGCAAATTCTGTCTCCACTTTTGTGAGTCATCTGTAGAATGACTAAACTCTCTTTGGTTTTATTCAAAGATGTCTGAATAATCCAGAAGGCAAAATTGCTTAAAGAAATCACATGTATTTAGAGCAAGTCTGCTAGAAGTCTTTGAAAGGTTGTGAAATGTAGAAAACTGAAGAGGTTAGATAAAACAGTTTATTCAGATGTTAATGCATTTTACTTAGCTGAAGGCAGTGAATGTGGATTGTGGATCTATAGGATCTCTAGTAGCTGAAATGCAGACCTACCCACCTAAGAGTGGGAAAGTCCTTTGTAAATTCGAAAGCATTTTAAAAATAGGCACTGTAGTTATTTTTATCTCTACTTTGTCAGAGAAATTTTAAAGGAGTCGGGATAAACTAGAGTGGTAAGGAAGACTCTCCAGAAAAAAAGTTCAGGGATTACAGATGCCCATTTTTTAAAAGAGTGTAAGAGCAGATTAGATCCTGCCTAAAATTGATTGGACTAGACAACCTCTGAGGTGGCTGCCATCCATAAATTCTAGGATTCTATTACTTTCACAAATACCCCTTCTAATCCCCAAGGAAAACACCAAATACTGAGGAAGAGATTTGAGCAGGTGGGGAAAAAAGCCAAAGACTTTTCAATAATGAGGTGATTCAAGACAGCTTCAATAGACTTCTGAGGGAGAGAGCCATCCGTTTTAAGAGAGAGAGAACTGTGGGGACTGAATGTGCATCACAACATAGTATTTTCACCTTCGTGGTGGTTGTGTGCTTGCTAGTTTTTTTCTTCTTCCTTTCTCATCTCCCCTTTTGATCTGATTTTTCTTGTGCAGCACAATAAATGTAGAAATATTTTTTAGAAGAATTGCAGATGTTTAATCTATATTGGATTACTGCTATCTAGGGGATGGGGGAAATGGGGAGGGAGAGAGAAAAATATGGAACACAAGGTTTTGCAAGAGTGACTATTGAGATGATCAACTCTGATGGACATGGTTCTCTTCTACAATGAGATGATTCAAACCAGTGCCAATTGTTCAGCTACACCCAAAGAAAGAACTATGGGAAATGAATGTGGACCACAACATAGCATTTCCACTCTTTCTATTTCTATTGTTTGCTTGCATTTTTATTTTCCTTCTCAGGTTTTTTTCTTCCTGTCTAGATCCGATTTTCCTTATGCAACAAGATAACTGTATAAATATGTATACATATATTAGATTTAACATATGCTTTAACATATTTAACATGTATTGGACTACCTGCCAGCTAGGGGAGGGAGTATGGGGAAGGAGGGGTAAAGTTGGAACAGAAGGTTTGGCAAGGGTTAGTGTTGCAAAATTATCTATACATATGTTTTGTAAATAAAAAGCTATAATAACAATAATAATAATAAAAAGGAAAAAATTCATGTGCATGAATTTTGAAAAATAAAAAAAAATTATTATTTTTTTAAAGAAATAAAAAGCAAAGAAAATCTCTAAGAAATGAAAGCCAAAGATTTCATCAGGGTGATGAATAAGAATTTAGACTTTGTGTGAGAAAGGATGCCTATTTGCAGGTAGAGATTTGTAAATTCATCCATATTTTATCTTGACATGTTTGTAAAGTAAATGCAGTAATTGGAGAGGAGCTACCTTTTTATACTATTATTTTTAATAGAATCACAGGATGTAAAGCTGGAAGGGCTCTAAAAGAGCACCTACACACCAAATCGATGTGCCAGGAACTTTAAAATGAGAGTCCCTGACTTCAAGGAACTTACATTCTTTTTTTTAAAAAGGATTTTTATTTTCAAAACATATGCACAGATAATTTTTCAACATTGACTCTTGCATAGCTTTGTGTTTCAGATTTTTCCCTCCTTTCATCTAGACAGCAAGTAGTCTAATATATGTTAAACATGTGCAACTCTTCCATACATATTTCCACAAATATGCTACACAAGAAAAATCAGACCAAAAAAGGAAAAAAATGAGAAAGAAAAAATGCAAGCAAACAACAACAAAGAGTGAAAATACTATATTGTGATCCATACTCAGTTCCCACAGTCCTCTCTCTGAGTGCAGATGGCTATCTTCATCCCAAGATCACTGGAACTGTCCTAAATCAGCTTACTGTTGAAGAGAGCGACGTCCATCAGAATTGATTATCATATAATCTTATTGCCATGTATGATGATCTCCTACTTCTGCTCATTTCACTTAGCATCAGTTTATGTAAGTCTCTCCAGACCTCTCTGAAATCATCCTGCTGATCATTTCTTATGGAACAATTATATTCCATACATTCATATACCATAACTTATTCAGCCAATCTCCAATTGATGGGCATCCACTCAGTTTCCAGTTTCTTTCTTTCTTTCTTTTTTTTTTTTTTAAGTCCAACAGAAGGTGCTATTTTATTTTATCTTTTAAAATTATAGCTTTTTATTAACAGAACATATGCTTGGGTAATTTTTACAACATTGTGCCTTGCACTCACTTCTGTTCCAACTTTGCCCTTCTCTCCTTCCATCCCCTTCCCTAGATGGCAGGCAGTGTTATACATGTTAAATATGTCACAGTATATCCTAGATACAATGTATGTGTGCAGAACCAAACAGTTTTCTTGTTGCACAAGAAGAATTGGATTCAGAAGGTAAAAATAACCCGGGAAGAAAAACAAAAATGCAAACAGTTTACATTCATTTCCCAGTGTTCTTTCTCTGGGTGTAGCTGCTTCTGTCCATCATTGATCAATTGGAACTGAATTAGATCTTCTCTTTGTCGAAACTATCCACTTCCATGAGAATACATGCTCATACAGTATCGTTGTTGAAGTGTATAATGATCTCCTGGTTCTGCTCATTTCACTCAGCATCAGTTCATATAAGTCTTTCCATGCCTCTCTGTATTCATCCTGCTGGTCATTTATTACAGAAAAATTATATTCCATAATATTCATATACCATAATTTACCCAACCATTCTCCAACTGATGGGCATCCATTGATTTTCCAGTTTCTAGACACTACAAAAAGGGCTGCCACAAACATATTTGCACATGTGGGTCATTTTCCCTCCTTTATGATCTCTTTGAGGTGTAAGCCCAATAGAAATACTGCTAGATCAAAGGGTATGCACATAAATTGATATTCTTAAAACATATATATATATATATATATATATATATGGCTCTGTCACCTCCCTATATACATTTTTTTCAGTGTTTTCTATTGCCTCTAAGATAAAATACAAAATCCTGTTCCTTATACTTAGAGCTTCCATATCTGACTCCAACCTACTTTCCCAAACTTTTCATATTACTTCTGTTTGATGACATTTCATGTAAATAAAACATGTTTATTTTTTATTTCCTATAGTCAACAATCTCCTTCCTCTGTGCCTTTGCAAATTGTTTCCCTATGACTAGATTGTAACTGTTTCTTCACCTCCATTTTATAGAATATGGAATTTCCTTTAAAGAATCAGACAATAAATAAACATGTCTTTATCAGTGTGCTAAACTTTGTAGACATAAAGAAATGGAAATAAATAGTCTCTATCCTCAAGGAATTTATAATCTAATGGGGGAAGACAATATAAGCATACTTTGGAGATATTGTGAGTTTGGTTCCAGACTACATAGAAGTAGTAAAAAGTCACAGAAATTTTTTGGTTTCCCAATACATATAAGTTATGTTTTGATTATGCTGTTGTCTATAAAATATGCAATAACATTATTTCTGAAAAGAATGTGCATGTCTTAATTTAAAAATACTTTATTGCTAAAAAAAAAAAAAGGCTAATCATCACCTGATCCTTCAGTGAGTCATAATCTTTTTACCTCGTCTTGATGCTGATGGCTGCTGAGCATCTCTTCCTTTCATGAAAGATTTCTTTGAAACATGTGATGCTGTGATGCATTTTATCTACAATAGAACTTCTTTCAAAATTAGAGCTGATCCTCTAAACCCCTGCTGCTGCTTTATCAACTAAGTTTGTGTAATATTCTTCAATATTGTTGTGTCTCAAGGAATAGGGAATCCCAAAGAGAGGGAAAGAGATAGGAGAAAGATTCATCAGGGGAGCAGTCAGAACATACACAAGTATTGCTTAAGTTCACTGTCTTATAAGGGCATCCTTATTCCTTATCCTTTTTTATAGCCAAATAGTTTAGCAGTAGTAACATCAGATATCACTGATAACAGATCACCATGACAAATAATGATAATAATGAAAAAAATGAATATTTCAAGAATTGCCAAAGTGTAACAGAGATGTGATATGAGAACAGGCTGTTGGAAAAATGGCACTGGGTAGATTTGCTAGATGCAGGGCTGCCACACACCTTCAATTTGTTTAAAAATAACAATATCTGTGAAGTGCAATAAAGCTAAAAAAAAAAATGAGTTAGATCTGTATGCAAAAGGAGTAGAAATAAAGGAGGGGGGAAGGTATGTAGCCTGAGGTATAATAGAGATGGAGATGTCCACAGGAGTGCGGTTAAATGGAAAATGAATAGTTGGCTGACCTGGACTCCTTCCTTAAATGTAAGTTCTGGGAGGAGCTTTCTACCTCCAGTTCCAAGGAGGGAAGGGCTCAAGTATCACTATCCATATGAGGCTTTTTTCTGTTCTCCTCTTTTTTTTTTTTTTTTTTTTTTTTTTTTTTTTTTAAATTATAGCTTTTTATTTACAAGATATATTCATGGGCAATTTTTCAGCATTGACAATTGCAAGACCTTTTGTTCCAACTTTTCCTCTCCTTCCCCCCACCCCTTCTCCCAGATAGCAGATTGACCAATACATGTTAAATATGTTAAAGTATAAATTAAATAATATGTGTGTGTGTGTCCAGACAGTTATTTTGCTGTACAAAAAGAATCAGACTCTGAAATATTGTACAATTAGCCTGTGAAGGAAATCAAAAATGCAGGTGGACAAAAATAGAGGGATTCGGAATTCTATGTAGTGGTTCATAGTCATCTCCCAGAGTTCTTTGGCTGGGTATAGCTGGTTCAGTTCATTACTGCTCTATTGGAACTGATTTGGTTCATCTTCATTGTTTTTTGTTTGTTTGTTTGTTTTTTATTTCTTTCTTTTAAAAAAATTTTTAATAGCTTTTTATTTACAAGTTATATGCATGGGTAATTTTACAGGATTGACAATTGCCAAACCTTTTGTTCCAATTTTTCCCCTCCTTCCCCCCACCCTCTCCCCTAGATGGCAGGATGACCAATACATACATGTTAAATATGTTAAAGTATAAATTAAATAATATGTGTGTGTCCAGACAGTTATTTTGCTGTACAAAAAGAATCAGACTCTGAAATATTGTACAATTTGCCTGTGAAGGAAATCAAAAATGCAGGCGGACAAAAATAGAAGGATTCGGAATTCTATGTAGTGGTTCATAGTCATCTCCCAGAGTTCTTTGGCTGGGTGTAGCTGGTTCAGTTCATTACTGCTCCATTAGAACTGATTTGGTTCATCTCATTGCTGGAGATGGCCACTTCCATCAGAATTGATCATCATATAGTATTGTTGTTGAAGTATATAATGATTTCCTGGTCCTGTTCATTTCACTCAACATCAGTTCTTATAAGTCTCTCCAGGACTTTCTGAAATCCTCCTGCTGGTCATTTCTTACAGAACAATAATATTCCATAATATTCATATAGCACAATTTATTTAGCCATTCTCCAATTGATGGGCATCCACTCAGTTTCCAGTTTCTGGCCACTTCTGTTCTCCCTTTTCTACCCACTTTTCCCATCTGTTAGTATTCTTATCCTCTTGAAGTTACTTTTTTTTTTTTTACTATGCTCTGTATTTATTTACCTTTCTCTGTCTCTCTGTTTCTCTCTGTGTCCCTCTGTTTATCTCTGTCTCTCTCTCTCTATCTCTGTTTCTCTGTCTCTTTTTCTGCCTCTGTCTCTGTCTGTTTGTCTGTCTGTCTGTCTGTCTCTCACTCATACACATACACGAAAGAGAGAATATAAAATCCACTGAATTAGGGACATTCTTATTTGTGACTTTGTCTCCCTAGCACTTACCACACTGAGTCTTCCACACATAGTAGCCAATTTATAAATGCTCATTTAATTGAACTGAACTAAATTCCTCCAGAGTGGGTGAATGACTGTAGGTATACAGATTCCATTTCCACAGTAGTGTTCAATGTTATTGTTAGACATTCTAACCTATGTCCCATGCTTTGAGTTCCATGCTGCCAACTACCCCAACCTCATTCTTCCCATGGAAAGAATATAGGTGGCAAAGAAATTTAGCATTCAGTTAAGCCATGGAAGATATAATCTGATAAATTTCTCGTACTGGCTCATCAGCAGCCATTGTTAATATAAAATAGGACTTAGAACCCAAAGCAACATTCCCCTCTACTTCAATGTATTTTCATACTTCTATATATCCACTAGCAAAATCTAGCACTGACTCAAATTGATTATCTCACTTTCTCTCCTCACACACCCAAAAGCCTCTCTTCCAAATTGTCTAGTCTTTTCTTTGACATGCACTCTTTACTCTTTTGCATTAAACTCACCAGACCTCTAACTTCCTAATACTCCACTATATATAATATATACTAAATATATATGATATATATGTCTGCATGCTATGCCTTCTTTCAGATACTCAGGAATTAGTTTCTCTCATCATGCCTCCAACACCAGCTTCAAATCTTATATAGTTCTGGAGAGTGATAAATCCATGACTGTGCCCCTTCAGACTCAGGAATGTAGTTATTAATTCTCTCCTGAACTCACACAGCCATAAGACAATCTTCTTTTTCTTCCCTGAATGTGTATCTTGATCTCAGCAGATTAGAAATCTTATTCCTCCTTATTAATCCCCCATGTAATTCCCATCTCCATCTTCAGAAGTTCCCTCTTCTTACCTATTGCCTCAAAACGCTTGCCCCAGTTCTCTCCTGTTTTGTTTCAGTTCTAAGGAAGAAATAGTATTTTCCCTTTCAAGGGGCTAATATTGCTGCTTCTGTCTTGATCCCCACCTCTCTTTCCAATTTTCTCATTATTCTCTTTGTCTCTTACAATCCATTTCCCTATTTCTTGGTTACTTCCCCATTTACTACAAACATGCTCTAGTTTAGCCAGCCTGAAAAGAAAAATCCATTGATCCTCTCACCTTTTCAAAAGATTGCCTCCACTTGCTCACTACCCACTCACTTTGTAAACCCTTGTTTGAATTTTGGCTTTAGATCCTACTACTTGACTGAAATTACTCTCTCCAGTGTTAGCAGTGATCTTTTTTACTGATAAATTTAATGGCTTTTACTCAGTCTGCAACCTCCTGGACTTTTCTGAGGCTTCTCACACTGTCAACCTGAGCCATAACTAAGTCAGAATGATTGGGGCTTTGCCTCAGGGTACAAACCTGTGCAGGTGCTTCCTTTCCCAGGGGGTATATTTCCTCTAAAAACAGTCCATGAGCCAACAACCATTCACTAAGCACCTCTTTTGTGCCAGATACTGTGCTAAGCCCCAGGGATAAAAAGGACAAAGCAGAGTCCCTGCTTTGGAGCTTACAGTTTATAAGAGGCAACATGCAAACAACTATGTACAAACAAGATAAATACAGGATAAACTGGAGTTAATCCATAAAGGAAAAGGCATTGGGTAAGATTTCTTATAGAAGGAGGGATTTTAGCCCAGAGACACCAGGCAGAGATGAAGAGGGAGAACATTCCAGGCTTGGGGAACAGCCAGTGAAAATAGGCAAATTTAGTGGAGGGTTTCTTATGAGGAGCAGCAAGGAAGCCATTATTACTGGATTGTATTATAAGGTATAAGAAGACTGCAAAATTGGGAGGGAGCTAAGTTATGAAGGGCTTTGAATGTCAAATAGAGGATTTCATATTTGATCCTGGAGATAGGAGAAAGTAGCTTAGTTATTGGAATCTTTTTGAGCAGGGTGGCAACGTAATTAAACCTTTGCTCTAGAAATATCAATTTGATAGCAGAATGGAGGATGGATTAGATTGGGAAAAGACTTTTGCCAAGGAGATTAACCAGAAAGCTATTGCAATAATTCAGATATGAAGTGAAAAGATCCTATACCAGGGGGTAGCAATATCAGGGGAGAGAAGGTTAAGTATACAAAAAATGTTCTAAAAGTATTATCAACAAGACTTGGCAACAGATTGGAAATGGAAGATGAAAAAACGTGCAGCATTCAGAATGATGTCTAAGCTGCAAGCTAGGATGACAGAGGGGATGGAGATACCTTCTTCAGCAATAGAAAAATCAGAAGAGGGGAAAGTGTTTTGGAGAAAGATAACGAGTTCAGTTTTGGACATGTTAAATTCAAAAAGTCTACAAGACATCCAGTTAAAACTGTTGAACAAGTAGTTGGAAATCATGAGTCTGGAGGTTAGGAGAAAGAATAGGGCTGGGATAACTAGATATAAGAATTATCAGCATATGAGAGGAGTGAGCAGAACCAGAACATTGTACACAGTTGTAATGGGCTGAGGCTTGAGCTGATGCACTGAGGTCCCAAGCACGTGAGGCTAAATAGTAATTGGACTATATTAATATACACGATTGAATAAAGAATGGCTCCCGCCCACTCTCTGTGCAAGTCCTGATGTGTTGTATAGGAAATGACGATTTTGGTGGGTGGAGGCAGAGAGAGAGAGAGACAGGAAGAGAAGCTGGGGGAAATTGGCCTGGGTTCCATGTTCGTAGCTGCTGGTCGTGTGGCTGCTGGTCTAGCTAGCTTCTTGACTCAGCTACACACATTGCTATCGCCCATCCTCTTCCACCTCCGATCTTTCTTCACTGAGAATAAAGATTGACGATTTTCCCCTAACCTGAATTCCTGACTCCTGCTGATTTTAAAATGTGCAGTCTTCACACACAGTAATAGCAAGATTATGTTTTGATCAACTATGAGAGACTTAGCTCTTTTTAGTATCGTGGTTATCCAAGACAATTTCAATAGACTTGGGATGGAGAGTGCCATCTACATCTAGAGAGAGAACTATGGAGATTCAATTTGAATCAAAATAATATTTTCACCTTTTTTTGTGAAACCCTTTTTTGGTTTGTTTGATTTTTCTTTCTTGTGTTTTATTCCCCCTTGGGTCTGATTTTTCTTGTACAACATGGCAAGTATGGAAATATGCTTAAAAGAATTGTACGTGTATAACTTATATTAGATTGTTTGCTATCTTGGGGAGAGAGGAGAAAAAAAATGGAACAAAAAAATCTTACAAAAATGAAAGCTGAAAACTATCTTTATATGTATTTGGAAAAATAAAATACTGTTAAGGAAAGAAAAAGAATCAGCAGCATAGAGATGATAGCTGAATCCTTGGAAGATGATGAGATTACCAAGTATATTAGTAAAGAACAAATTAGCAAATTACAACAAAGTCTGAAAACCACAGATGGCCCTTTGCCTATTTTTGTATAAATGTGTGAGCTAAGAACATTTTTTTCTATTTTTAATACAACAAAGTTTTATTGAAAAATGTAAAACAAACAAAGAACCCAAACCATCCTTAGCCGGACTGGCACTGAATTTTGTTCATGGGCTATAGCAACTGAGGTATAAAGGGAAAAGAGGTTTCAGGGCAAAGCTTTAAGGGCCACCCACCATTAGAAGGCATGAATTGTCTGAAGGGTTAGTGAGCAGAAATACTCAGACTGGTAGAAGAACTAAGATAGAGGAATGTGATGGAAATCCATATAGAAGAATAAGAAGGATGATCTACACTGCTGAAGGTTGAAACCAAACTAAAAAACTGTACAGTTTCAGACGAAATGAACTCTGAAGTAATGTGGAGAGGAGAACAACTTATATGGTGACAAGAACATTATAAGAGGGGAAAATAACAACTTTAAAAGATTTTAAAATTCTGTTCAATACAATGATACTCCTCAAGTCCAGACAACTGAAAATGAAACACATTGCCCAGAGGTGTGTTAGATTTAAAATACAAAGTGAGATATAGAGTTTTGGATATGGCTTTGCTGTTCTGTGCATAATTTTATGAGCTTTACCTTTACCTTTTTTAATATTCGTTTGGCGGAGGCAGTAAGATAGAAAGATAAATTGTGTAATAATTGGTTAAGTAAAGTAGGAAGTCATCATAAATTAAGAAAGAGAGCTAAACTTCTGCTTAAATGTTGGGCATTTGTGATTGCTATTTTAATTTTTCATTTAATTTAAATTCCATAAAGCAGCAGAGGGGACCAAGTGGACATGAGAGACTATTATATTCCTCCTAGATGAAGAATGAGTTGTGTTGTACGAAGTATGAGTGATTAAATGTCTATAAGCAAAGGGATCAGAGAGAAGAGGATGCTAAAGGTCAGCAATCCAACTGTATTCATAATAGGATAAATGAACACTTGAATCAAATATCCAAAATCAGGGTTTCAGCATCTTAGTTTGAAGAGATCTTGGGAACCCTTCAAGTTCAACCACATCTGAAAAAGAAAACTTCCTTCAACATACCTAATAGGCAGTCATAAAGCTTTTACTTGGAGAGAGAGAGAGAGAGAGAGAGAGAGAGAGAGAGACAGACAGACAGAGACAGAGACAGAGACAGAGACAGACAGAGAGAGAAGCTATTTAGTCCCTCCTGAAGCCAATATTTTCTGGTCTTGAAACTATTACAGGATTAAAGATTGAGAGCTAAAAGTAAACTCAAAGGTTCATCCAGACCAATCCTCTTCCCTTCCTGATAAGAGAACTAAGGCTGAGCTCCAAATGACTCGTCAGCGATTACATAGGAAGGAAAAAAAGCAGATCCGTAATCTCAACCCACGTTCTCTGACTACAGATTCATCACTGAAAGGTCTTCAAATGGTATGTTTCAGGATATAATGGATTTACCTCCCTTGAAATCTTCAAGAAGGAGCTGGAAGACTATTTATTTGGAATGTCATCAGTAGGGAGTAGGGATGGGGAGAAGAGAAGGAAGGGGCAGGGAGAGAGAGAGAGAGAGAGAGAGAGAGAGAGAGAGAGAGAGAGAGAGAGACACTTCTGAAATATTTCTAGCTCTTAAATTTCCTGATTAAATTTCATGAAATTCTGCCAAAACACAACAATTGTCATGAAAACAGAATAGAAAAGAAATGGAAAAGAGAGAAAAATATATGTTGTACTGGGGAACGCTGTCTGATTTATTTTAGAACATGAGCACTTGGATACATAATAATATGTATTAATATCTGAGAAGGATAAAGAATGAAAAGTGACCAAACATCTTAGGCAAGCTCATTAATGAGAGGTTCAGTTTTTTCAGGCAAGGCTATCATATAATCTGGAGTCTACTTTTGGGTTCTAGGAATGAAAGTATGTGAAGTCACAAGACACTTGATATCCTGGAGTTACAATTGCTTAGTAAGATTTACCTGTTTTAGCCCTTTGGGAGGATTTGCTTAAGGCTCTTCTCTAAGCATTGATGATAATTAGAAATGCAGTGGTCTCCCAGTTACTAAATACAAACCAATAAGGACAACCTGCTTTACAAGCTTCTGAAACTAATAGACCAAGCAACTGATAATTCCACATCAAATATAGGGCTTCCTGCCAGAACTGCTCCCTCTTACAAGCCACTTTCTGGTGACCAAGGAGATTCTATGGCTGGTTACCTATTAAAACAAAAGAGATATTTTGTTTCTAGAACATTTGATAACAAGGAAGGTAAAGCAGATAATGCCAGGTGTTCCAGACAAACCAGTCATCTTTGAGAGGCATAGGACCAGGAAGATATGAGTAAGTGAACAAATACTTTTGAAAAGTAGAATAGCAAACTATGCCCACATGAAAGTTTGGTCCAAGTGACTTTAATAAGAGAAATGCAAACTAAAAAAAACTCTAAAGGCTTCATTTCATACCATGCAAATTGGCAAAGATGACCAAAAATAGTAACAATAAACATTAATGAAGTGTCTATGTGCCAGGCACTGTGCTAAGCATTGGGAATATAAATTTTAAAGAAAAAGAAAGAAAGAAAGAAAGAAAGAAAGAAAGAAAGAAAGAAAGAAAGAAAGAAAGAAAGAAAGAAAGAAAGAAAGAAAGAAAGAAAGAAAGAAAGAAAGAAAGAAAGAAAGAAAAAGAAGGAAGGAAGGAAGGAAGGAAGGAAGGAAGGAAGGAAGGAAGGAAGGAAGGAAGACAGTTCTTGTTCTCCAGGAGTTGACAATCTAATGGTGGGATGATGGTGCTCAAAAGGAAGTACAAAAGAAGGAAAGGGAGCATCAGAGGATACCCTGATCAGAGGCATGATGACCATGAAGTTGAAACTGAGCTGAACTTGGGAAATGAAATTAGATGGAAAATTTTGAAAATTCTGAGTGCCTCATAAAGGGAGGCTTTGGGAGGAGTTTATTGTTGCTCTTTCTAGTCCTCTAACCAGAGGAGAAAGATTATTGAGGGTACTGAAGATGTATTGAGTATCAAATCTGAGTCTGGCAACGGGTATCATTGGCAATGACTATGAGAAGACATGAACATCAATGCAGTGTGTGTGTGTGTGTAGATGTGATGTCAACTAACAATTCTGAGGTTTGGTTTGAAATTATTAAGATCAATGATTAAATAGTTCATACTTATGGCTCAACAATCCTGCCACACATATACTCCAGTGAAGTCAAAATCATAAAAAAAGGATCCATAAAGTACCAAAAAATTCACAGCAAAACTGTTTGTGATAGGAAAGAAGTGGTAGGGGTTAGGGGTATGTGTGTGAAAGTGGATGCCCATTGATTGGAAATAGCAGAGGGAAACTATAACAGTGTAATATAGCAAGTCAGTCAATAAACATTTTTAAAACACCTACTATGTGCCAGATAATTATAGTAAGCAATGGGGGACAAAAGACAATTCCTGTTCTCAAGGAGCTCATAATCTAATGGAATATTATTATGCTCTAAGAAATTATGAATTTGAAAAACTATGTTAATTTCTTATCTAGAATAAGAAAACAGTTGAGGGAAAAAATTTTATATCAAATTTCTCTGATAAGAATTTAGTATCCAAGATAAATAGACAACTAACAGAAATACATAAGAACAGAAACTATTCCCTTGTAGATATGTGGTGAAAGGATATGACTCTCTAAAGAAAAATTGTACAATATTAACAGTCACAGGAAAGAATGCTCCAAATCACTAGTAATAAGAGAAATAAAAAATCAAAACCACCCTAAGGTTTCATTTCACACTTTGCAAAATTGCAAAAAGGACAAATAAGGGGAATAGTCAGTGTTGGAGGTGTTGGGGGAAGACAGTCATAGGACTACATTGTTGGTGGAACCATGAATCAACACAACCATAGTGGACAACAGTTTTGGAACTATGCAAATGAAGTGACTAAAATGTCCATGCCCTTTAACCCAGAAATTAAGTAACTGGGCATCTAGGTGTCACAGTAGAGCACCAGCCCTGAAGTCAGGAGAACCTGAGTTCAAATCTAACCTCAGACACTTCCTAGTCCAGATCTTGGGCAAGTTACTTAACTCCCATTGCCTCAGAAAAAAAAAAAAAAAAAAGAGAGAGAGAGAAGAATGTCCCCATATAGAAAAAAATATTTATACTAGTACTTTCTATAATAGTGAAGAAATGGAAACAAAGTAGATGACCATCAGTTGAGGGGATAGCTAAGTAAAATTTGGTATATGAATGTAATCAAATATCACTGTGCTATAAAAAATAATGAATATAATTAATACAGAGAAGATGTTAATACACAAACGAATGGCAGAGCAAGAAAAGAAACAAGCAGAACTGAGAAAATATATATAATGATTACAAAAATGTAAATAGAAAGAATAACTACCAAGTAAAATGAGTGTTGCAAAATTATGAAGAATAAGCTTTGGTTCAAAAGAAAAGATATGAGAAGATATTTCTACCTCAACCATTTGCAAAAGTGAAAGGTTCACAGGTATTATACATACATTTTCTGATTTTTTTACATATTGATCAATTCTGTTGATTTTTTTTCTTTGTTTATCTTAAAAAACACAGTATTTGTTATGTGGACTTATTTAAAACTTATTTTAAAAAGAAGCAAAAATCAAAAGAACCTAAGATTTCATCTTGTACTCAGTAAATTGGTAACAATGACAAAAGATAGAAATAATCAGTATTAGAGTGGATATGGAAAGACAGGCACACCAATGAATGTAAATAAAGCCAGGAATTAATGCAATTTTGCTGAAAAACAATTTTGGAAATCATGCAAAACAAAAATGTTGACACCCTTTAACAAAGAGATTTTATCACTATGTATATACCTTTAAAAAATCAGTGATGATAATAAAATTTTCATATATACCAAAAAAATTATAAAGCACCTAAAATCATGGATTTTTGAAATATTTAAACACACTTTTATTGATGTCCTTTTTCAAAAATAATATCATAATACTCCCACCCCCAGCATTCATTCCTTTCCTTCTCCCAAGGAACACTCCATATATCAGTACTTTTTAAAGAAAAAAAAATTCTAAAATGACAACAACAAACTCTCCCCTTCCCCCAAAAAAGGAGTGTCCTAAATCAATGAAATCACATTGTGCCCCTCTGACTACCTGATAAAGATCAGGTTTTTTTTTTCAAGGAACACTTGATTTTCCCCTCAAATCTGGAAAAAGAGGAAGGTTTCCTTGAATCCATTTATCTTTTTTTCTAGAAGGCAGATCAGCTTTCACTTTGAATATTGATAGTAGTTACATGGCCACAGCAGAAACACATACTTTGTGTACATCAGAAGTGTCAGACTCAAAGCCCAAGAGCTCCAAGTGCTCACAAAATTCCCAGATGGAGGCCAGAACCTCCATTAAATTAAAATGTAAATGGAAAATGTTTAACAATTTTATTGATGATACTGCGCGCCTTTGATTGACAATTAGTTGTAAAAGGTCAATACAAGTAGAGCACCATTAAAATAGGAAATTCTATGAAAAAAATGCATTTTTTGATTCTTGGTAACCAAAAAATCTACAAACATCATCAATCAGTAAACAATCTCCTTTTCAAAAAGAGAGATCTACCTTAGAGTAAATCATTTGTAAAACATTATGGAAGAAGAAGATGGAGAAAATAAACAATTTTGCTTCACAAAATAGTCAAAAGCAATTGAGAAGAAAATAAATCTATAGAAAGTTGTTAGAATGAGAATTAATTCTAAATATAAATCTAAATCACCCAGGGGCATATAGAGCTGAAAATTAAAGGTCAACAATCAGACATGAAATAGAACATAGACTTGCCTATGGTATTTATTCTAGTCAATTATAATAGTGGAATCACTACATTTTAATGCTACTATGTCAATACATGACATAATATAAATGAAAGTTGAAATAACATTTAAGAAGATGATGTCAGGAAGAATGGCTTGATATGATCAAAGACAAATGGGAGAAATCAATGCTGAAAATTATGCAACCTTGAACTTAATGGAATTGATTTTAAAATATATAAAAAATAGGAAGAACCCAAAAGTCAGAAAAATATCACAGATGATATTTTAATTTGTAAAAATTAGTGACCATAATAATGTTAGTAACTACTGGTCTACTTTCTCATCTCCATAAAATCTTTATAAGAATAATCTTTGTGTGTGTTGAGATATCATTAATAAAAACATAAGAAGGGAATTAATAATTCTTAATAGCAGATCACATTTTTTCTGATCACAAATGGAAGTGAGAAATATAGAGAATAAAATTCTGATGTATTTGTTATTTATTAATTTTTAAAGAACTTTTTGACAGGACAAAATACAACATTAAAAGCTCTTCCCACAAAAGCAATTGCAAAGATAAATTTGCTCAGCGATCTCAAACAAACCACAAAAGGGAAAGATAGTTTTAGCTAAAGCTTTCACCATTGTAATAGAAGATGTCTTGTACAGAGCTTAAACAAAAGACTTTCTTTGATAACAAGATTTTCTTTTTCTTTTTGAGCCAATCAGGTTAAGTGACTTACCTAGGATCACACAGCTAGCAACTGTCTGAGACTGGATAATAAGATTTTTAAAGGTTTCTGTTCATTAATGACACTGATCTAATTGTATTAGATCCTGGAACACTATAAAATTTAATCAATTAAATTCATGGTCATTCAAAAGAAATCAGTTTCAAACTATACTGGAAAGCCAAAGTGGATAAGACATACATCTTGCCCATATTATAATATGAAGCTGGATTTGACACGATATATATATTTATGTGTGTACACCCAGCGTGTATATGTGTGTATATATACCTGCATCTGTATCTACACATACACATATTTGTATATGTGTGTGTAGATTCTATATAGTTATACAGACAAATATATAATCACATATATGCTGCAAAATGGATAAAGCTCCAGTCCCAGAGTCAGGAAAACCTGAATTCAAATCTGACTTCAGACACTTATTAACTGTGAAATCCTGGGAAAATTACATAACTTCTTCCTGTCTCAGTTTCTTCATCTCTAAAATGGAGATGATAATAACAGTTTCTATCTCCCTGGGCTATTGTAAGGATCAAATGGGATAACATATATATGGAGTTTTGCAAATCTTTCAGCAAATTATAAATACTAGCTCTTATTGTTATTTATTATTATTATATTATATTATTGGCATTGGTGTATATATAGGACAGGGCCTTCAAATGAAGGTGAGTCCAAAATGACTAGTTGGAGGAGACTGGGTTGAATTATATTTAGGTCAAAGGAGGAAGAAATAAAAGTAATTTTGTCATTGGAATATACTACCAGCCACCCAAACAGAATGAGAAAATAGATGAGGAGTTTAGGAAAGATCAAAAGTTTGGCACAGAGATTAGAAATATAGTAGTGATAGGGTAGTTCAGATATAGGTACATATTTTGGGGTCATCTTTGCCAAAAATGGAAACTAACTGATTTGCTTGCCTTATTTATAATTTTATAATTCAAATGATAGGGATCCAAAAAGGGGAAATTCCATTTTGGGTCAGATTATTACTAATAAAAATAAAAAAGTTTCTGGGGGTAAAAATGATGAGAACTTTGAGGGGAAACAATCATTCCCTCGAATTTGTGGTAGAGAAAGAGGAAAAACCATTCTGACATGTACCCTAGATTTTGGAAAAAAAATTTCAAAGGGTCCAGAGGAAAGATGGGTAGGATACTATAGCCTAAAGTGCTGTACAATAAGTCATTCAGGAGGTATGCAAGATGTTCAAAATGAGATTCTGAAGATTCAAAGGGAAATGATTTTATTGAGAAGGAAAAAAGGGATTTGTCTGGATAGTGATTTAGATATACAAGGTATTCACCAGAAATTTAGATTTTTAAAAAGAAATATACAAAAAATGGAATCAATATGTAGAAGAAAAAAGACGAATATAAAATTACAAACTTGTTCTGTAAAAATAGCATGTTAAAGCTAATAATGAGCAGAGACTAACAAGGGAAACTTAGCAAAATTATAAGGAAGGGGTTACTACACCAGGAGAAAAAAAGAGAATATCAAAGGCTAAGATTTTCTTTGCAGGACGGATGGCATGATAATATCTGATAATAAAGTGCAGGCAGAGACACCCAGTTATGATTTTGCTTCTTACTCTTTCATGAATAGTACCTTTTGGTTTGGAAATGATGCAACAAAAATGATGAACCAGGAGTTAGAGCCTGAGATAAATTAGAAGATTCTAAGAAAGTACATATCTGCCCATGATTAGTTAAAATCCTAGAGAATTCAAAACAGAGATAGGAAAAAGGTAAAGACTGGCTGACTTGAGCCCACCCCTGAAGTTTAGTCTTCATGAAGGAATTGACCAATGGGAAAAGAGATCTGGCACTGTTGAGGGGAATGGGAAGCTAAGTGGCACATTGGATAGAGCACTGGGCTTGGAATCAGGAAGATTTGTCTTCATTAATTCAAATTTGACCTTGACCCTACCTAACTATGTGATCCTGGGCAAGTTACTTAACCCTGTTTGCCTTAGTTCCTCATCTATAAAATGAACTAGAGAAGAAAAGGGCAAATTATTATCTTTGCCAAGAAAACCTCAAATGAGCCCAAAAAAGGGCTTATAGTAGCCTGTCTAAAATTTATAGAATTGTCCTCGCTTTTCCTTCAAGCTCTGGTCCTAGATCTCCAATTTTTTATTGTTAGAGGCAATCAGGGTCAGGTGATTTGCCTAGGATCACACAACTAGTACGCATCTGAGGCCAAAATTGAACTCAATCATCATGACTCCTTGCTCTGTACAGTTATCTAGTTGCCCCTTCTAGATGTCAATTTTTTTCTTTTTTTCTTTTCTTTTCTTTTTTTTTAATCAATAAGCATTTATTAAGTAACTACTGTGTGGCAGACATTGGACCAAGTGCTAAGGATGCAAAAAGAGGAAAAAGACAGCCCTTGACCTCAAAGAACTTGCAATCAAATGTTAGAGACGACAATCAAGTTTATGTCTTCTTTTCCACTTACCATTCTGGATGTCAAATTTTTTTAGCAAAATCTCTATATGTGAATATCTTCCTAGTACATCAAAATTGGTCTTTTCAAAACAGAACTCCTTACTTCCTTTATAAAACATAATCCCATAAATTCCTTATTTCTGTAGATGATCCTCCCAATCACTCACTGTTATAATAGTTAGTGAGATATATCAGTGGAGCTATTGTGAAAAAGATGGCAGCAATTCAATTCTATAAGTGTTTTCACAAGCAGAACCAGGAGATCATTGCACACAGCAACAAGAAGATTATACAACAATCAGTTCTGATGGACATGGCTCTTTTAGACAATGAGATGATTCAGACCAGTTCCAATGATCTTGTGATGAAGAGAGCCATCTGCACCCAGAGAAAGTATGGAACTGTGGAAAGTATGGAAAGTATGAGCTGAGTATGGAGCACAACATAGCATTTTCACTCTTTTGTTGTTGTTTGCTTGCATTTTGTTCTCTTTCTCATTTTTCCCCCTTTTTGATCTGTTTTTGTGTGTGTGTGTGTGTGTGTGTGTGTGCAGCAAGATTATTGCATAAATATATATATACATATGTTGGATTTAACATATTTTTTAACCATGTTTAACATACATTGGATTACTTGCTGTCTGGGGGAGGGAGTAAGGAAAAGAGGGGGGAAATTTGGAACACAAGATTTTGCAAGGTTTTTCAGTGTTGAAAAATAGTCCATGCAGATGTTTTGAAAACAAAGAGCTTTAATAAAAAATAAATAAATGAAAAATAAGTATTTTCAAATTATGGCTGCCAAAAACTCTAATGAAGCTGCCTATGGGTAAAATATGAAAGCAGAGAAGATCTAGAACTGAGGGTCTGGTATTCTGTAACTTGACCCTTATATTGCAACCGTAAGGAACACTGTATAAGGAAGGAAAACCAAGAAGTCTGGAAATGTTCCTCATGAGTCTCCTTATGACATTATAATGTCCCCAGGGAAGTCTAATCTGCAGGCTGCTCAATGTCTTAGTGACAAAATATGACAGAGGTCTACACTGACAACTGAATCACAAGATCAAGGACAATGACCTTCTTGACATTGCTTTTTGGGTTCTTGTTCTCCCAGACATTCCTATGTCTGAAGTGATGGTATCCTGGTAATCAATAATAAAGCAATACTGGCGTCTACGTTCATAACTCTGGAGTCCTTCATCTCTCCACATCTCATCAGTTGCCAATTCCTGTCATGTCATCTCTTCCATATCATATCTCATGCTAGAACCATAAAATCACAACTTTAGAGCTCAATTTAGGAGGAACTTAGAGACCATCAAGTCCAACGCACTTATTTTAAAGGTGGAGAAAATAAAAATTGGAAAAACTTAAGTGATTTGACAGCCATCATACAGCTTGCAAATATCTGAGGTTGAATTTGAACTGAATTCTCTTAGACTCCAAGCTCCCAGCTCTCAATCTATTATACCATCTTGTATTAGTTTCCCACTCTCCCCCCACAGGCTAATTCAGGCTGGTGTAAGCTTTCTCCTAAAGACCTGTAAGAGTTTACTCTTTAGTCGTTTTACTTCCCTTCTCCCGAACACATCCTTCATATGCCTGCTTATTTAATTTTGCTAATATGGAATTTAATCATGACATTTTCCTGTTCCAACTGTCTTGTAAGGCAAAATACCAAGTTCTTAATTTGGTATTTAAGTACCACCCAGCTTTACTTTCCAGACTTATTTCCTGCTTCACTCATTCTGCATTCCTGCTAAACTAGATGACAGTTGTTTCCTGATCTCATTCTGTACTCTCTGGTCACTATGTGTTCAAGCAGGTTGTCTCCCATGGCCACCTCCTCTAACTTTCTTCTTCCTTCAAAGTTCAGCTCAAGTGGTACCTCCCACCTGAAGCCTTCTCCAAATCCCCCAAGCTTAAAGTGCTCTCTGCCTCTTCAAATGTTAATTCTGGGTCTCTCCAATTTTCTTTTTATCACATTCCAGTGAGACACTCCAAGGCTCTTACCCTCCCAGACTGATTCTTTTGTGAAGGCAAACTAGGTCATCTTTTGCCTCAATGCTCACCTAGCCTTTAACGGGTGTTGCCTCAGACAAACTGAGATCTGGGAAAGACCTAGTTATGAAAGGCTAGGGTTCCCCACTGCATCAATAGCCATCACTAGTTGCTATGTTCTAAATCTTGTCACTGGATATTCCTGACTATGGAAGGAAGAGTGAGACTAATAACTTTGCCCAGCTCTACCTTTCTTAAATCCAATTCATTTACAAGTCAAGACATCATCCTTCTGATGTCATCAGTCCTCTTCAAAGATGGACAAACAAAAACAATCACATTCTACTTTGTATCATACTTATTTTTGGTATAGTCCCACCCCTACACCCACTCCTTTGAAAGCTCCCTGAGGCCAGGATCTGTCTAATTCCCACCCCCACCCCCCTTTAGACTCCACAACCCTAACAGTGCTTTGTACATCAGATGATAAGATCAAAGATTTAAAGATGTTAGGAGATCATATAATTGGAGATCATATAAGCCCAACCCCTCAATTTTCTTTTTTCTTTTGATTTTTAAAAGAATTCATTTTATTTATTTTTATGCATTTTTAAAATTCTGAACTTAATAAACACCAATTGAAATAAACAACACCATAAACACAGAAAAAACATAAAAGAAGGCAAATCCCTCATTTTACAGGGGAAGAAACTGAAGGACAGAAAAATGGAGTGAATTTTGTCCAAATTCTCACAGGCAGCAGGTAGTAGTCAGTCAACAAACATTTATTAAGTGCATATTATGCTAGACACGGTACTGAGTGCTGAGGAGACAAATAAGAAAAAAGAAAGGCAGTCTTGGTGAGGGAAAAGAGGGTTCTTAGGAGAAGTCCTAAACAAGGTAGCCACTGGGAAATAAAAAGACGGCTAGCCTTAAATGGAGGACTGGGGAAGAGCTCTCTGCTGGGCAGGCAGCCCTGCAGGTCACAAAGTGGATAGAGCTTCGAGCTCAAGAAGGCTCAATGTCATGAATTCAAATCTAGCTTCAGACACTTACCATTGTGTAATCTTGGGCAAGTCACTTAATCCTGTTTACTCCAATTTCCTGACCTATAAAATGAATAAAATGGGGAAGGAAATGGCAAACCACTCCAATATCTTTGCCAAGAAAATCTTAAATGGGATTGCAAAGAGTTGAACAACACTCAACAACAATAGTTCTGCTCTGAGGGGTCCCAGGGGCAATGGGTACACATTGAACTGATGGGATCTGGCAGAATGACAGAGTTCCCAGAGGCATGAAAAAAACCAAAGGATATTTTGGAGGGCAAGGGAGGGGATAAGGGTGCTGGCTGGGATACAAGGGGGAAGACTCAAATGCAGTGTTCTTTTAATTGTGTATATAATAGGCACTTAATAAATGTTTATCTGGAGGACAGAATCATGATTTATGGGGTATGACTGACAGCCATGGGAGATGTTCACCTACTGCCTTCAGATTCTTGGTCAGGTGCCCTAGATTTTTTTAAGGTTTATTATGTACTAAACTGTATGTTCTGGGCAACTACCCAATTTTGTCTTGGTACAGTCTAAGTTTGGGTGAAGGCCCAGACTGTAGGGGAGGCTGTTCACTTTGTGATCCAAATGTGATCCACAGCTCACCACTGCCATAGCTATCACCAAAGAGTTACATACAGCCCCCACAGGGTCTTCTAATTTGTGACAGGATAAGGCACATTGCCCCTTAACTCAATCCAAGAGTCAGACTCTCAGTAGGAATAAAACCATAGGTTCTCATTTCAAACATATAAAGGTCTCTTCTATTTTCATTATGATTAGTAGTACTATTATTGTTGTCTAACATAGAGATACAGGTAAGTAATACTAGTAGGATTCAAAGATTTGGAACTAGAAGGGATAGTAACGTGCTCTGACATCCTTGTTTCACAGATGAGCACAGTGAGATTAAAAGACTTGCCTAAATCACACAGGTAACGTGGAGCCCAGCCAGGATTCCAATTCTTGTATTCCATCATTGATACTGGTTCGCTTGTTTAATGTTTTTTTTCCCTCTTTGCCTCTTCAGTTTAGTAAGTTTCTCTACACCCTCCCACCCACAAAAGATCAGTGTGTGTGTTTTAGCATAACTTCATTTTATAAGGAAATAAAGAAAAAAAAATCACAATCCACACATCAAAATTGCTCTCAAAAAAAAAAAAAGCAGAGAAAGGGCTGCTTTGGAAATCTGCCAACAGTCCTAGGGCTCCGGCTGATTTGCATAAAGTGAAACAGATTGTGGGTTGCAAAATGCAAAAACCTTCAATTGAAAGGCAGAGGTGCAAGCTACAAGATGGAATAGGTAGTGCTGCTGGCTTTTGATTCTGGGAGATGCAAGTTCTCTCCGGGCAGATCCTTCACTCTAGACCTTCAGAAAAAGGGAACAGATTAAGGAGACAGGCCATGGGCTCTATCAGCCTCAGAGGGATCACCTTGTCTAGACCCAGCTCTGTTTGATAAGTCTCATCTTTAACCAAGAGGTGGTGGAATGATGGATGGGAGAGTTGAACCCAAATTGTCTGGAAGATCTGATTCAAGTCCTGCATCTGACACAAACTGTCTATGTGACCCTGGACAAGTCGAAAGTCTGACTTCCCTCAAATTCCAGCTAAGTCCTCCACATTATACGAGAGATCTTTCCTGATCTCCCACAAATCTAGAGCCTTTCCTGTGCACTCAATTTTCTGTATACTCTATCCTGCACATATCTGGTCTACACAAAGCTATATACATGTTGTCCTTCCTCATTAGACTGTGAGCTTCTTGAAAGCAGAGACTGTTTATTGGTTTGACTTTGTATCTTTAATTCTTAATACTGTGCCTGGAAATAATAATCACTTAATAAATGCTTGACTTGACAGTCTCCAAGAGTCCTAGTTAACTGACCATACATAAGCTTCAGAAAAGGTGCCAATCTACACTAATAGAAAGGATTCCCTCACCTTTTACCAGTGAAGCCAGAGGTGTACACAAATGCTGCACCTAGTCAACAATTCAAGGGATTTCTGTGACCAACTCACCTAATGTTTTTTCCAAAACTACCTTTTTTCCTTTCATGTATGAATGAAAAAGCTCAGGTTTGAAATGACAATGGAACTCTAAATCAGTAGGTTCTAGAGGTTTGGTTTTTGTGGGATTTTTTTTTTTATAAAGTCCCTGGTTAAAATTCTATTCAGTGAGCCTGTTCACTCAGCTGTATCACATGTGAGAAAAATAAAGTGTGTCTTCTTGTCAGTCCATTATGCTAAAGGATGATGAACTACAGACACTTTCCATTTTGACAGAAGAAAAAAGAAGGGAAAAAAACGTTCAAAAGAGTAACACAATAGAAAAAGGCACCAAACAAACTGAAACTATTCTCTTTATCAAAAAGAACCAACGAGTTAAGGATCTAAAGAAAGTAAACTCCCCCGCTGCCTCTTTCTCACAAAAAAAGGAAGTGAAAGAATCTTCTGAAAGACCAGATCATTAACCAAGTATGTTTTACTGAAACTGGTGAAATGTTAAAGGGTTTTTAGAAGTGGTGTTTATAGAACAGATACTATGAATTTTTCTTAAGTAAAATTACAAACAAATGCTGCATTCATTATACTTCTACCCATTTTGTGCCTTCTTATCTACTGGACGTGTCTGTCCAGGCTATTTCTTAAAAATCTGGCCCCCTGCTGGTTCAATATTAGGAAAACATTTAGCATAACTGATCATATCAATAACGAACCCAACAGAAATCACATGATTATCTCAATAGTTGCAGAAAAAGCCTTTGATAAAATGAAGCACAACATCCTATTTAAAACAAACAACAACACTAGAGAACATAGGAATAAATGGAGCTTACTTTAAAATACTATATATCTAAAACTATCAGCAAATATTATCTATAAAGGGGATAAAGGATAAGTATTCCCAGTACAATCAAGACTGAAGCAAAGATGCCCATTACCACTTCTATTATTTAATATTGTACTAGAAATGTTGGCTCTTGCAACAAGAGAAGAAAAGAAAATTAAAGGAATTAGAAATAGGCAATGAGGAAACAAAACTATCACTCTTTGCAGATCATATGATGTTATACTTAGAAAATCCTGGAGAATCAGCTAAAAAACTACTTGAAATTATTAACAACTTTAGCAAACTTTCATGATATGAAATAAACCCACAGAAATAATCAGCATTTCTATATATTACTAACAAAGCCCAGCAATAAGAAATAGAAAGAGAAATTTCATTTAAAATAACTATAGACAATATAAAATATTTGGGAGTCGATCTGCCAAGATGAACCTAGGAGCTATATGAGCATAAGTATAAAAACATTTCTCTCACAAATAAAGTTAGATTTGAACAAGTGGAAAAATATTAATTGCTCACACATAGGCTAAACCAATATAATAAAAATGATAATTCTATCAAATTACTTTATTTATTTAGTACCATACCAATCAAACTATTTTATATTTTTATATTTTTTAGTTAGAATATTTTATAGTTAGAAAAAATAATAACAAAATTCATCTGGAAGAAGGAAAGGTCAAGAACATTAAGTGAATCAATTTTTAAAAATGCAAAAGAAAGTTGTTCAGCTATATCAGATTTCAAACTCTATTATAAATCAGCAATTATCAAAACAATGTGGTACCAGTTAAGAAAGAGTTGTGAATTAGTGGATTGGATTAAGAAAATTATATGATAGTAATGACCTAAAAATCTAACTGTTTGGAACAAAAACTCATTATTTGAGAAAAACTGCTGAGAAAATTATCAAGACAGTACCAAAGGACCCATAACCAAAAAGTATCACTCTTTTCCAGAGAGAGAACTGATGAACTCTGAATGCAAATTGAAGTATAATTTTTCACTTTATTTTTCTTGCTTTTTTTGGATTTGACTAATATGGAAATAAGTTTTGCATAATTTCACATTTATGATTGATATATTGTTTGTCTCTCAGTGGGTGGAGGAGGAACAAGAAGGAAAGAGAGAATTTGGAACTCAAAATTTAAAACAAAAATAATATTAATAACAAAGAAATAATAATAAATTAATTTAAAATAAATTATTTAATAATTTTTTTAACTTCTGGGAAAACTAGAAAACAATATGATCGAAATTAGGTTTAGACAAGTGTTTCACCAAGATAAGACATGATTTACACATAAAGGGTGATACCATAAATTAAGAGAGCATGAAATAATTTATCTTTCAGATTTATTGATAAGGGAAGAATTTAAAACCAAAGAAGATATAGAGAGCATTACAAAATGTAAAATAGATCATTTTTAAAACATAAAATCAAAAAAAATTTACCCCCCAAAATCAATGCAATCAAAATTATAAGAAAGGCAGAAATCTGGGGAAAATTACATTACAAGTATCTTTGATAAATGCCTTATTTCTCAAATACATAGAAAACTGAGTCAAATTTATAAAAATACAAGTCTTTACCTCACTGATAATGGTCAAAGGATATGAATAGTTTTCAGGCAGAAAAATCAAAAGTATCTCTAGTTATATGAAAAAGATGCTCTAAATCACTACTGCTCAGAGAAATTAAAATTAAAACAACTCTGAGGTACCACCTCACATCTATCAGGGTAGCTAATATGACAAAAAAGGAAAATGTTGGATGTTGGAGGGAATGTGGGAAAGCTGAAATACTAATTCATTGATCCAATCATTCTAGAAAGCAATTTGGAACTATGCCCAAAGGGCTATAAAACTGTTCATACCCTTTGTCCCAGCAATACCACTGCTAGGTCTATATTACAAAGACATCCAAAAAATGGAAGTGGACTTATTATACAAAAATATTTCTAGCAGCTCTTGCTGTGGTGATTAAGAATTGGACATCCAAGGGATACCCATCAATTGGAGAATGGCTAAATGAGTTGTGATATGATTGTTAAGGAATATTATTGTGCTATAAGAAACAACAGGCAGAATGATTCAGAAAAACCTGGAAAAACTTAGATGAAATGATGCATAGTGAAACAAACAGAACCAGAAAAACATTGTCCACAGTAATAGCAATATTATTCAAGAAAGAATTATGAATGATTTAGCTGTTCTCAGCATTACAATGATCCAAAACAATGCCAAAGGACTAATGATAAAGCATACTATTTGTCTCCAAAAAAAATTGATATTGATTAAATACAGACTGCAACATCCTATTTTTCACTTGCTTTATTTCTTTTTTTTTTCTTTTATTTAAGTCTTCTTGTATAAAATTATTAATTTGGAAATATTTTATATAATTGCACATGGATAACCTATATTTGCTTATAATCTCAGAGAGGAAGGAAAAGAGAAAGGGATAGAATTTGGAACTTAAAACTTTAAATAAAATTAAAATGTTAAATATATTTAAAATGTGGTTCCCTGACCTTGGAACTATTTGTCTAATCTGAAGGTGTTGAATTTGGGGAAAACCAGAATATAGTAATGAGTACTAGAAGCCTAGAGTGTGTTACAATCGATTTTTGCATGTGTGTGGTTTCTAATAGATTTCTTCTGTAGGTTTGTGTAGTTCCCTTTTCCTCCTCCCCAAGTGAAATTCCTAGAAGTTCCTAGACCCTAGAGTAAATGAATACCCTAAAATAGCCCAATAATGGTGCAAGGGAGTGGTAGGCCTGGTTTCCCAACTCAATCTCTTTTTGCCTGTTTTTTCAACTATAGAATCAGGATAATAATAGTAACTATCTTATAGAGTAGTTCTGAGGATCAAATGAAATTATATTTATAAAAAGTGCCAAGTATAGGACCTGGCACATAGTAGGTTCTATATAAATGCTTATTCCCTCCTCATTTATTTTCCAGGGTAGTTGTCAAGAAGACCACACAGGTAATACTTATAAAGTGTCTAGCAAACTGCCTGAGTTATATAGTGAATGCTTAATCAGTACTTATTTCTTTTTTTTCTAAAATACATTTTTTCTGGGACAATGGACAGGACTCCTCTTCAAAGATTCTTGAGATGTTGGAGTCAGAAAGAAATTTTGTTGTTAATCGATTGTTTTTTCGGTTGTATCCTACTTTTTTTTTTTCTTTGCAAAGATCCTGGAGTAGTTTGCCATTTTCTTCTCCAGCTCATTTTACAGATGAAGAAACTGAGGCAAACAGGGTTAAGGGACCTGTCCAGGGTCACACAGCTATTGAGAAATTTAGAGATCATCCAATCTGATCCCATAATTTAATAGATGAGGAAACTAAGATTTGAAAGGTGAAATAATTTGTCCATTCCAGCAAGAAAAGATTCTCAATCCTACCATAATAGCTTGGTATGTAAAGATTTATTGACCTGATTAAGTTATTAGTGGTTATAAGTTAACCTTTTCATCAGAAGAACTTCTACCCTGGGGCTCCTTGTCAATGAGTGAAAGTCTCACGTGATAGCCCCCCTTCCCTCAAGCTTAATAATCACCATCAAATCTACTCTCCCATCTCTCCCAAAGGGTGTGTCCTCCTACTCCCCAAGGGGGCCCCTCACAATTCCTTTGCCATTCCAGACCAAAGGGCTCCTCCCTTACCACTCCCCCAAATTCTTTATCTCCCTCTCCCCACTAGAACATAAGGTCTTTGTGGGGAGGGACTCACTAATCTTTTCTGGTTGTATCTTTAGTATCTGTGTTTTGTATGTAGTCATCTTGACAAACAATCTTTTCCTTCATTTAGAAAGCTTTTTTGGGGGGTGGTGTTGTTGAAGAATTTCAGCTCATTAGCTATTCCACACAATGTAAATAACTTTCATTAGAATATCAAGTCAGTAGTTGTTACCCTGAGCAGGTGAGGCAATATTCAACGACGGTGAGTGGTCTCCCAAGCAGGGCAGAGAGAGATAAAAACAATCCTAGGGTGAGAATGTGGGTTATAGCTCATCCTCAGCAGAATATCCAACCATGCTATCCCCTTCATGAACTCATTAAAGCTCAGCACTCCCCCACTACACTCCCTTCCATCCTTTCTGGGACTATCCCAGTTTATCTTGATTCTAGCACAATCTGCACAGTTCTGGCAGGCAAGATTTCATATTGTGCGATCTAATCCCCATGCACTGACTCCCAGATCACTTCGTGGTTATGGTAAGGTTTCCCCACTCATTAATTTTACCCCCATGATTGCCCTGTACCTCCCATATTTCACTTTTCCCTCAAATTCACCCATCTTCCAAATTTTGTTTTATCCTTTGAGGGCATCCAACACTATTAATGTTAGCTTTTCAACCTTTTGCTCTCTCAACTGAAACTGCTGTCTTCAAAGTTATTGGTAATCTCTCTCTTAATTAATTAGTTGCAGAATCTGATTGATTTTTCCAGTCGTCACCCTTCTTTATTTTTCTGCTACATTTAACATTGTTGACTGCTTTCTTCATCTGAATCTTTATTCTCATCTCTCTTAAATTGTGGAAAACAATCTCTCTCTCTCTCTCTCTCTCTCTCTCTCTCTCTCTCTCTCTCTCTCTCTCTCTCACACACACATTCACACATACACGCACTACCCTTTTATGTGAACATTTTCAAAACTTGAAAACAAAAATTTCTGTTTAAAAATCTTCCAAATGAAGAATTTCAGTGGAGCGACTTGTAAAAATATTAAAAATGCAACAACCTTCCACTTAGTTTATGAAAACTGATTAATATAAGAGAATATGAAAATCTAACAGCCAGAGAGCGTTTTAAAAATACATTTTTACTTTTATCTTGTTTTTACATTGCCAAAATTTCTACCAGTAATTTTTCCATCTCCTCCCCCCCTCAGAGAGCCAGTCCATATAGCAAACAGTATTTTTCTTTTTTGTTGTTGTTTTTTCTCTTTTTTTAATTTTAAAATTAAAAAGTTTTTTTTATTTTGAAAAAAATTTCTTTATAACATTATCCCTTGCACTCTCTTCTGTTCCGACTTTTCCCTCCCTTCCTCCACCCCCTCCATCAGATGGCAAGCAGTCCTATACATGTTAAATATGTCACAGTATATAATAGATACAATATATGCAAATGGTATTTTTCAAGGAAAAAAAAAAGGGAAATCAATTATCAAAGCCAATCAACGCAAAAAAGATCTCAAAATATAATCATTGGTTCACATACATGGATATCCTACTGATACAAAGGAGTGAAAGTGTTTTCTCATATCTCTTCTTTTGGTCTTGGTTCTTCTTTCTAATTTTGCTACATTCACTTCTGATTATTTTACAATTGTTCTTTCCCTTTACAATGTAGTAGTCATTGTGCATATTGTTTTCTTAACTCTGCTTGCTTTGCTCTGAATTAGTTTAGTTTTTCCAGCCTTCTCTGTATTCATTTGTCATTTCTTATACTTTAGTGATATTCCATTATATTCATATACTAAAATTTGTGTAGACAGTCCCCCCAAAATGAGGATCTATACCTATTCTTTGCTACCATAAAAAAGTGCTGCTGTAAATATTTTAGTATATATGGAATCTTTTGCTTGTCAATGGCCTCCTTGATATGTATGCCTACTAGTGAAATCTCTGGATCAAAGAATATGGACATTTTTGTCACTTTATATAACTGTCAACTTTATATAAGTTTTGTCAGCCTTATATAACTTTATATAAAGTTTTGTCAACTTTATATAACTTTATATTTTTGTCACTTCCATAACTCCAAATTGCTTTCTAAAATGGTTGTACTGGTTCAGAGCTAAAAACAATGCATTAATATGCCTATCTTCCCCCAGCCCCTCCAGCATTAATCATTTCCATCTTTTGTCATCTTTGCTAATTTGCAGAGTGTATAATGAAACTATAGAACCATATATATAATATTTTAATAATATCCAAATTTCAGTGATAATCTTTGCATATTCATTGCATAGGATTGAAAAGTATTATGATTTATTAAGTACAATCAATGATACATTTTCCCACTTGAATTTACATATCTTTATGAGACATGTTTTAGAACAACCATTATCAAAATTAACTGAACTTAGAATTTTCAAAAATAATATATATTCAATTACATTGCTCTCATTAAGATATTGTTGTTAATAATACTTTAGCGAGAAAAAAGATTTTTCTTAACAATAAATGCTTTTAAAAATATTAATTTATCTTCATTTTATCCTTTTTATTGTGATTTTGTGTAAATTTTATAATATACACAATTATTAGTATTGTACTGCACATGTGAGAGCGTTGGATACCTAGAGAATAGAAAAACCTCTAGGAGATAGGAGAAGGGCATTGAAATTAAAGTAGGAGGATGCCAAAGATAAACTTTGCCTACTTGGCAATATTTCCCATGGTTCTTGGCAGAAAATAATCTTGGCACCATTAAGTTATCTCCCATGCTACCTACATAGACATTCTCTAGCACACAAAAACAGCTCAATGAATTAACCACTCATTAGGCTGGATTCTACCTTCTGTTAGGAAAGGGTTAGAAAATACAATTAAGTAGGCAGTACCCTAGGTAAAGGAACTAGATGAGTAAAAATCATATTATTTCTAAGTTAATAACTGTAGTACATTTTATATAAGGACAACAATTTGTTTGACATTGATAACAATGAAAGATTAAATTACGGTCGGAAGAATGAAAGAACCAATCCTAATTACTTCAATTTCATTGTGTGGTACAATATACATCAGCAAAGTATGGTATATATCCAATTTAAGTAAGAGATGACTCTTGTGGCCAAGAATAGAAATAAATATTTTTGGTAGAATGCCTACAAACATCCCACTGAAAAAGTATGATAGAATGCTTACATCATTGGTGAGAAAAGATAAACAAAGGGATTTAAGACTGAGTAGAGGCAATTTGTCTACATAATATCTCACTTCTTGAGCAATTTGTCTACATAATATCTCACTTCTTGATTTACAATTAACAATGAATTTACATACTCATATATTTAGATGAATTGTAGAAGCTGCTGAAATCAAAAGTATATTTATTTCCTAAAGAAAATTTGATAAAACAAATATAAAACTCCAGCAAAATGTTTCATTAGCCAAGAAATACTTCTCAAAAGATAGAATCAATAATATTTATTCTTTCTGAATTCCAATCTTAAGGAGTTTCAATTCATTATTGAATTTATTACCTAAAGTATACTGGATTAGTTAATTTCATCACACCAAGTCAAGCAAATTCTGAATGCCTAGAAATTGAGAATTTTCTCAGAGTAACAAATCAGAATAATCGTTCTATCCCCTCCCTGTTAAAGAGTTTAAAACAACTTTAAAAAAATACAAAGTTTACATCACGAACTACAAGAATGATTGTAGATGACCTCTAAGGTCCCTTCCAGCTCTAAATCCATCTTCTGATCTTCTGGCCTAGGCCAGCCCTGCTGAAATGTTTGTATAAATTAGCTTCAGACTCAAAATCTATTTTGGTTAACTTTTCATTTGCAGAATCACTGGTGTATGATGTAGTAATGACCTGGGCTCTAACCCTGCATCTCCTATTTAGCTATGTAAACTAATATCATTACTTTATGTCTAAGTTTCAGCTTCTTCATCTGTAAAATGGGGATAGCAATCCTTCCTATACTTAGGGATTTTTATTTTGTATTAATTCTATGATTTCATTGGTATTGTAAACTACCAATGAAGAAATTTTCTCTACCAATTCAGATCAGCCCCTGCACTCATTATTAACTGGGAGCCTGTAAATGTTTTAAAAATTGATAACTATTTTAATATAATTGATGTCCTTTAATTCTATGCATTTTATTTTCTATATTTTTATAATATTATTCTGAGAAGGATTCACCAGATAGCCAAAGAGATCCATGACCCCAAAAAGCTTTAAGAACCCTTGCTTTGCAATTTTCAGATGAAGAAATCAAAGCCATCTATAGACACAGGAAAAAAATGTTCTAAATAACTATTTATGTGCAATGCAATGCAATGTGCAATGCAAGAAATGCAAACTAAAACAACTCTGAGGTATCACCTTAGACTATCAGTTTGGCTACTATGACAGAAAAGAAAAGTGATTGATATTGGAGAAGATATAGAAAAATGAGGATACTAATACATTCTTGATGGATGGGATACAATTATTCTGGAGAGCAATTTAGAACTATGCCCAAAGGGCAATCAAACGGCACATACTCTTTGATCTAATAATACCACTATTAGGTCTGTATCTCATTTGAACCCCTCCTACAGGTGTCCTAGCTTTTTTGGCTTGGGAAACAAAGTTAAGAAGGGCCTGTCTGACTTCTGGCCCAATGCTCTATCCACTGTGATATAAGTTGAATCAAATGAAATAATATGTAAAATGTTTTATAACATAAAGTGCTGAATACATGTAAATTATTGTTATTACTAATAAATGGAAAATTCTTTCCATAGGGTCTTCAAATTTGGTCCAATATATTTTTTTTAATAGCCTTTTATTTACAAGTTATATGCATGGGTAATTTTACAGCATTGACAATTGCCAAACCTTTTGTTCCAATTTTCCCCTTCCTTCCCCCCACCCTCTCCCCTAGATGGCAGGATGACCAGTAGATGTTAAATATATTAAAGTATAAATTAGATACACAATAAATATACATGATCAAACCATTATTTTGCTGTGCAAAAAGAATCGGACTCTGAAATCCAATGTATTTTTTAAAAAGACATATACATGGTTTATTTTGCTAGGTTCTGGATGAGTTAAGGAACATATAAGCAAATAAGGAGCATATGAGCACCAAAGTGAATATTCTCAAAATACTTTCTCATTCTGATTCATTCTGGTTCATATTGGAATAGCCTTGGTCTCATCCTAGAGCCATTAGGTGTTTCCGTGGAGGGAGTTGTGGGCCTGGAGTGAAGAAGACTCATTTTCTGAGCTCAAATCTGGCTTCAGACACTTTCCTGCTGTGCTGACCCTGAGCAAGTCACTTAACTCTTTGCCTCAGTTTCTTCATCTGTAAAATGAGATGGAGAAGAAATGACCAAGCCACCCTACAATCATTATCAAGAAAACTTTCAAAGGAGGTCTCAGAGTCAGACACGACCCAAAAACATCATTTCCACATTACTGATTATAGCCAATTTTTAGTTATCCAAGCCAGTGTGAGACAAGGCTATTTTACTTTCAATGGACCTGTGATGTGAGTATTTCTTCTATCATTTCAGATCACAATCCATCCATACCAATACTTGTCCTGAATCTTATACTTTGGATATAGCCAATGGCCTGGAGGTATTCCCCATAGTCTTTGTTGTTGTTGATCCCAAGGTATTAAGGCACTCAGAATGTCCCTCTGTTGGCCCTTAAGCTTGCTAGATAATGAGATCACCTCTTTTCCCATTACATTTCCTTAATATCCCTTAGGTCATTTTTTTACATTCGTGTAGTACTGATTGAATACTGAATTTGAAGAAGACCTGGGTTCAAATCCCACCTCTGAAATTTAGTAGTTGTGTAATGAAGAAGTCTGGAGTCATTTAAAGTCTTTAAGCATCCATTTAGGGTCCTGATCTATAAAGTAGACATAATAATGGTTATACTATCTACTTCTTAAGGTTATGAAGCTCAAATGAAAAATATAATCTATTTGAATGCCTATATGTCTATCTGTTGTCCTTTGAGTGATCCATAACTTTCACTCTTTAATATTTGTTGGTTAATAGAGAAGACAAATAAAATGGCTAGATTATATAGGTTTCTTTCACTCTCTCCCATCTATTTTAACATAATAGCTTCTCTCAAATTACTTTTCCTAAATGGAAACTTTGATGATCTCATCCCTCTGGTTAAAAATCTTGCATGGCTCCCACTTGCCTTTCAAATAAAGTCCAAATTTCTTTTTTTTTTTGGAGGGGGGGCAATTTAATCATTTCATTAGCAAGCCCAACAAGTTATTAAAAAGAATGATCCTTTGGCCATCTCTTTTAGGCCAAAGACATACACTGTATCAAGAGTTTCTTGGAACTTATGAGGGGTGACAATGTGAAAGGAAAAATTAAATCGAAACTTCTTAGTCATGTAAGATTCAGCTTCTTAAACTGTGTGTGGTTCATGATCCCATATAAGATCTTGTAAATGAATTTTGGCGTTGTGAAATTATGATAATTATTATTAAATGTTCGATTTGTATACTATTTTATATACCTATATGCTGGAATCACATAAAAATGTCTTAAGCGAAAAGGGGTCATGACTGGAAAAAGTTTAAGAAGCTCTGTTTTAAAGTAATCTGGTTTCAACTTTTCTTTCCAGCCTTATGTGAGAGTTGTCTCCTTTTCATATCTTATATTCAAACCAAGTGTGTCTCTGAACTCATCTGGGACTTTTCTGTCAGGTCTTTTCCTATGCTATTTTCTATATGAAATGTACTAGCAATATTAACAATTTAAATTTATAAAATACTTTAAGGCTTATAAGCTTTTTTTTTTTTTCACCTCCCCATTCAAGGACTTTCTCCATTTTTCAGAGGAAAAACACTAAGCCTCAGAAATTTTTAATAGGTTATGTAAAGTTAGGCAACAAGCAAAGAAGGATTTGAACCCAGTCTTCCCCACTACTATTGCTACAATACTATAAGCTTCTGACCTATGTCTTTGCTTCTTCAATCTTATCTCTTTCTTTAAGAATTAGTTTATCCAATAGATAAATAGTCAAAAGACATGAACAGACAATTTTTAGATGATAAATGAAAGCCTTCTAAAGTCATATTAAAAAATGCTCTAGATCATTACTGATCAGAGAAATGAAAATTAAAGCAAGTTTGAGGTACTACCTCACACCTTTCAGATTGGCTAGAATGACAGGAAAAAATAATGATGAATGTTGGAGGAGATGTGGGAAAACTGGGACACTGATACATTGTTGGTGGAATTGTGAAATGATCCAACCATTCTGGAGAGTCATTTGGAACTATGCCCAAAGGGAATATATACCCTTCCACCCAGCAGTGCCACTATTGTCCCAAGGAAATCATAAAGGGGGGGGGGGGGGGGAACATATATACAAAAATGTTTGGCAGCTCTTTTTGTTTTAGAAAGGAATGGGAAAATGAATAGATGCCCATCAATTGGGGAATGGTTGAATAAGTTGTGGTATATGAAGGTAATGGAATGTTATTTTATTTTTAAAATGATGAACAAGTTGATTTTAGAAAGACTTGGAAAGATTTAGAGGAACTGATGCTGAGGGAAACAAGCAAAACCAGGAACTATTATACACAGAAACAGCAAGATTGTGCAATGATCAATTATGAAGGACTTGGTTTTTCTCAGTGGTTCAGTGATCCAAGACAAGACCAGAAAACTCTGGATAGAAAATGCCATCTGTATCCAGAAAGAGAACTGGAGATTGAATATAAACCAAAACATTCTATGTTCGCTTCTTTTTTCCTCTTGTGGTTTCCCCCCTTTATTCTGATTTTTCTCTTCCAACATGATTCATAAAGAAATGTGTGCTTTAAAAGTTAATGTACATGTATAACCAGAAAAATAAAACAACAAAAAAATTAGCTTATATTTTTATCCAAGTGTTGTTTTCTAAGTGGAGAGCAGGAAGGGGTAGGTGGGAAGGCTAAGAGAAAATTTGGAACTGAAAACTGTGAAAAACAAAGGTTAAAATTGTTTTTGCATGCAATGGGAAAAAAGAAAATATTTAAAAAGAAAGAAAATGAGTTTATGTGCTAAATATATCTTGAAGCTTAACTTGATTCCAACCCTTTATCCTAGTGAAGCCAAAAATAATACCTTTTCTTAGGAAATCTCATACTATTTGATATTTACACAAGCATTCATGTTTTGTTTTTGTCTTGTCATTATTTATATGTGTTAACTTTCTTTTTAAATCATCAATTTTTTGAGGAAAGAACTTCCTATGGTATCCTAACAGCGCTTAGAATAGTGCTCCACATATAAGAAGTAGTCATCAAGTATTTCTTGAATTGAATAATATCATAAAGTATTTTATGCTTTGCAAAGCAACATCCTAACAAAGCTTCTATGAAGTAGATAATAAAAATATATTTTTCATTTCACTGATGAAAAAATGGGAGTTCAAAGGTGCTTATCCAGACTTACCTGTTAGATATCAAAGCCAAGATTTGAATCCTTCCCCAAACTTTAAAATCCATTATGCTTTGTTGGAATATGGATTGAGGAGTTTTCATAAGGAAAATCCTCCAGCAATACAAGTCAGCAATACAGTCCAGCAATACAAGTCGTTTCACTCACTTAAATTCTCCCAGAGAACAGAGGTTAGCTTTCAAGGTTACCTTTCTATTCTCCATACCATTCTCCTTCTATACATCATGCTACCTTTGTATAATTCAGAAATTATCCAGAAATGATTGCAAATTTAACTTAAATTTGTCTCCCACCAAACCTTTTATCAGAACTACAAAGTACCTAAATAAAAAGTATCTTGAAAGGAAGCCACCAGTGGAGTGCCTTAGACAGCTGTACATTTTGGTGACATGTTCATCAAATTTATGGATGAGCCGAAGCTGGGTTGCTAACACAATGCATGATAGAGTTAGCATTCAAAAAAGTCTTGACAGCATAAAAGGCCAAGTCTAATAAGATAAAATGGAATAGAATAAATGGAGTTTTTTTACTTGAATTAAAGAAATAAAGATTGACTTTGGATGGGGGCAAGAAACAGGGGGAGGGGAGATGACTAGATAGAAGTTTGTTCAAAAAGATCTGGGTGGACTACAGACTCAGAATGGGCGCTCACTTTAGCAGCACATATACTAAAATTGGAACAATACAGAAAAGATGGCCCCTGCACAAGGATGACATGCAAATTCGTGAAGCAAACTCAGTATGACATATTGATCATCAATAAGCATTTATTAAGTACTGGAATTCATATCCTCTGTCCTTTCTTCCCTATTCTCACTTACAAGTTTGGCCATAAAGAGCTGAAATTCTGTAATTCTGACTTTTCCAAGTTTCATTTCTTCTTTTTTTCCCCTCTTATCAACTAGTTGATAAAGGAGTTAAAAATAAGTAAAGTTTCCAGAAAGGAAGAGGGAAAAATAGGGACTGCAAAAGAAAATGAAAGACCAAAGATCTGAAAAAAATCTATAAATACATACAATTTTTCTGGAAAATATAGCATTGATGGTATTTATAGAAACATTTTAAAAACAACCTTTTATCCCCCACCCTCCCAAATTTTTTGATATTGAGTCCATTTTAAAAAATAGAAATCAATTTTATTAGTGATAAATCAAACATGACTAATCAAAAGTAGAAAGCAATTAGGACCTTATATATCTGGACTGATGATGACATTAGAATGTAAGCTCCTTGAGGGCAGAGATAATCTCTTTTATATTTGTATCTCTATCATTTGGCAAGCTGATACAGAGCAAGCGCTTAATAAATGCCTTTTTATTCATTCATGAGGATTAAATGGATTTAATGCCAAGTAACCCTGGGAGATGTTTTACCACCCTTCTCTTGGATGAGACGTAGCCTGGAAAACTTCACTTGGCAGAAAGATAACCTGTTTTATCTACTGATATCTTAAGTCACTTGCATACAATTCTAAGGTGATAAAGACCAGTCTGGCCAAGCAAGTGTGCCTTTAAGGCACTCTTAGAAGTCTAGTGGGGCAAACTAGCCCAAAGACAAGAGAGCCTGGTAATTTGTAGTCTGCATAAAATACTGTATCCTGTACTGAATAGAGAAGTAAAAATTTATTATATATTAACTGAAAGAAAAAATTATAAAGCTGCATTTCAGTTTTTCCTTTTTGTTCAGATTCTTGTTTCACAAAATGACTAATGTGGGAATATGTTTAATATAATAGTACATGTATAACCTATAGGAGTGTGCTTTCCACTTGATGAGGGAGGCAGGAGGAGATGAAGAGAGGGAGAAAAAAATGGAAATCAAAATCTTATAAAAGTAAATGTTAAAAATGAATATATAATATATATATTTTTAAAAAGTAAGTACAGTAACAACAAAATTATATGATGATTAACTATGATGGACTTGACTGTTCTCGTTAATGTAGTGGTTCAATTCAATTACAATGGTTGGGATGGAAAATGCCATCCACATCCAGAGAGAAAAAATTATGGAAACTGAATATGGATTGAAGCATAGAATTTTAACTTTTTGTTTATTTATTTTCTTTTTCATAGTTTTTTCCCTTTTGGGTCTGATTTTTCTTGCACAACATAACCAGTATAAAAATATGAAAAAAATTAATGATAAAGGGATATTTTAATTAACCCCTCAAAAAAGAGAGTCTCTTATAAATCTGATACAGATTTAACAACTTATATGATCATAGAGTTAGACCTGGACAGGACCTCAGAGGTCATCTTAACTAACTTTCTCATTTTACAGATGAGGAAACTGAGTCTTAGAGAGCTTTAAGTGACTTGTTCAAAGTTAAATATATAGTAAATGGCAGAGCTGACATTTTGGCCAAGGTCCTTCCATTCCAAACCTAAGGGTCTTTAAGCTCCCTTTGTGTCCCCCTTCCTTTTGTCTCTGTGGTTCATTCACTCTTGAATTTGTGTCCAAATTTTTCCTTCCTCAAAGCAATTTTAAATTAATTTGGAATTGTCTACAACAATTTCCATTACAATAGTTTCCTGGGAATGTGTCCATAGATTTGCTTCCATCTTTTTAGAGTTTCCAAAAACATAGACTTCTAGCATATATATAAAAATAAAAATGATGATCATCTTAGATCAGTAAAGCATTAATTATGTGTAAATAATCTAGTGCATTCCATATACAGCAGCTTTATAATCAAAACATTCTAGGATTTCTTCATCATTTTTCAGTTTCTAGGAAATTGCAACAGAAACTGATTTAAGTTGCAATTGGCTTTTTCAAATGTTATTGTTTAGTTGGTTCAGTCGTGTCCAACTCTTCATGACCCCATCTGGGATTTTCTTGGCAAAGATACTAGAGTGGTTTGCTATTCCTTCCGCAGCTCATTTTACAGATGAAGAACTGAAGCCAACAGGATTAAGTGACTTGTCCAGGCTCCTACAGCGAGGAAGTGTCTGAGGTCAGAATTGAACTCAAGATGAGTTGATTGCAGAGCAACCTAGCTGCCCCATCTCTCCTAGATGCCCTTCATAAATATTTCAACATGCTATAGTGTGCATCCAGGCACTTAAATACAGAAATAGGCAAATAACCACCAACCTCCTACAACTCGGGAGATGGGAGCAGTGGTTCCAGACTTTTGTCTTGCTTAGGGCACTCTAAGGAATCATGACCTACTGACATTTAAGCAGGCAACAAAAAAAAGATCCCCGGTAGTTAATCCTCTAGATTCTTTATCTGGACCTTAAAATTCCTCTTCTTTTCTTTCAACCCTCCTCCCTTTATTCCCACCCCCCCACCCCCCCTTTTTTTGTTGTTGTTCCCTCAGGACTTAACCTCACTTCTCTCCAACTCTGACTTTCTGGAGGTCAAGCCTTCAGCCGATTGTAACTGGGGCTGGAGGTCTGGGGATTTTGTGACACACCTAGCTGAGACTCCTCCGGTACCTGGGCATGTCCAGGGAGATAGGATGTCTCAGATAAGCTGATACAGCTGCCTGGGGCCCTGAGAGGCAAGTGATCCCAGAGCTGATCTCCTGGTCTCCAAATCCTGTGCTCTATACTTTAGACCCCATTTCCAGGCAGACATACACTATCAATGAGTAAAACAGGTTTTAATGGCCAGTCTCTGCCCACAACTAGAGTATGTTAACCATCTAACAGCTCTTAACTGTAGCTTTGCATAATGTCTAGGAACATTTCACCTTTCCTTTAAATAATGGCCATGGCTATAGTCCAGAACATTCTTGGGGGAGGGGTGAAGGGCTACCTCATCGGCCCAGCAGCAGTATTAATTAAATTAGCCCGTCTGCAGCCCTGACCTTCCTTCCCCCTTCACCCCCACTCGCACAGGACACCCATCCTCCCACAAGCAGATCTACAAAATAGTCTCACTTCACTTTGCCCAGCTGGGGGTTATCATAATTTGCCTGGCCCGTTTTAAAGAGGTCATCAGATTCATCAGGAGTCCAACAACTAATTATCTCTAAAGAAGAGATTATAATATAAGAATTACCAAAGGAGAAAACAGTACAGCCCTCTTCAGTTTAGGAAAATATTGAATTCCCAATAAGGAGAGCTCTTAAGAAACTCTTTCAAGTAGGTCTTCCTTTGTTCATGCCTTGGAGGCTGGAAGGAGAGGAAATGATAGGCCCATGTGTTAAGGAAATTCTCAGCGTCCATTACTTTCATCTTCGGCTGCTGGATCAGTGATTCTACTTCATTCATAAAAGTCTGTAACAGTAAATCAGAGCAGATGCATCTTTAAGCTGTTTGCTGCCACTTACTGGATAACCACTCTTCTTGCCTAAAGAAATGGAAAAGATTTTTTTCCCCGGCAATGGCATCCAAGAGACATCGCCCCCAAGCCACCTGCAAATGTCAAGAAAAAAAAGTCAGAGGCAAAATTGACAGGGAACGTGTTCCAAAGATCTCTTAATGTGCCTCTGTTATAAAATGTCATCTTCTGCTTCATTTTCTTGGCTTCTCTTCACAGTCAAAGGTAATTACAGTTTATGTCCGGAAACAAGACTTCTAAAACAGAATTTCTGAAGAAGAAAAAAAAAAGCACACACAAATAAAAATATCACAGAGAGCAAGGAAGGCACTGAGAAGAAAGGAAAATGACAAATCACAGCCCACACAGACTGAAGAGAATCTCGCCTTGTGCTGTGAAAGGGGCAGCTTTCCCTCAGGTTGGGGGTGGGGATAGGGGGGCATCTGGTAGGCTTGCTTAGTTTGTTTGTAGAAGAATATGCCATTTTGAGGAGACTTTGGAAACTGCTGCGGCTTCCTCAGGGGCTTGTCATCTTTCTTCCTCCTTTCCTTCCTCCCTGCCCCCCTCCCCAATCATTTAACACCAGGAAACCACTAGAAAGGAAGCCTTTGAACATGTCACGGTTAGGTAGGTGTTTCATTTTTCTAATACTGCATTTTTGCTCTAGATAGTAATCTCTAGCTGGAACTGAAGGTCTGTGGCTTATATTCAAAGGCATCTATCCTACTTCAGACTTATAGAATCCTATGATTTAGAAGTAGAAAGGACCCTGTTTATCATTTGATACAACCGTCTGGTTTCAGTGATCAAGAAACCGAAGCCCAGCGAAGTTGTTATTGGCTCTAGGTCATGAAAGAAGAAAATAACAGGGCCAAAATTTGTTTTTTTTTTTTTTTTTTTAATTTTAATAGCCTTTTATTTACAGGTTATATGTATGGGTAACTTTAGGGCCAAAATTTGAATCCTCTAACTCCAAACTCACTTTTCCTGGACTGTCTAGCTTCAGTTCCTATTAATCTTGCATCTTTTCATGGAAGACAAGAAATAAATAATCTTAAAAAAAAAAAAAAGCATATTTGATGGGAAGATTAATTGAAAAAGCATATGTAGATCACAATATTGCTATGAATGGACTACATTTGAGAGGTAGCACATAGTGGTGGATAGCCAGCTTAAGGACTGTAGATTGAAAATCTTTAATCCCCTTATTTTTATAGATGAAAAGTCTGAGGTCCAAAGAAGTTAAATCATTTGCTCAAGTTCTGAATAGAGGTTACTCACTATAGCAATTTAAATAAGGGCAATTTCTATGAATTTCAAAATGAGACAATCTGCTCAGTTTCTCTAACCTAGTTCAACTCCTACAGTTGGTAGCAAAGGCTTCTCCAAATGAGTCATTATCTGGTAAGCATAATTACAGAATCAAAAAGTTTAAGATTTGGAAAAGATCTCAGCAACCAGCACCCAAGAGATATTGATGATGTGATCATTTAAATAATTTACCTTCTGTTTGAAAGAACCTACCATGTCCTTCACTTTTGGACTTTTAATTGTAAGGAAAATTATCTGGACAAATGCCTAACATCTGCACTAAAGGGGGGCATAGGATAAAGCCTATGAATAGATTTATATGTTCAACTGAGATTTATTAAAACCTAGTTTTGTTCTTTTTCCTTATCTGTAAAATGGGGTTAAAAATACTGATTCATTTATTCAAAAAGCCCTTATTAAGAACCTATTACAATATTCAATACTGCATGGGGAGTTGGGGATTCAAAGACAAAAGTAAAACTATTCTTGTCCTCAAGTAGCTTACATTCTGTTGGTAAGGGTCAAGAGTCTCAGGACATTATAGAGAATCATAGAATTTGAAGGCTGGAAAGAACTTCCAAAGATCCCTGGGTTTATTAACATCTGAAAAAAAGAGTTCAGTCTGTAACATACCTAATAAATTGTCATTTTTTTTTTCCTGAAGACCTTCAAGAAGTTGTAATCTATCTCCTCTCAAGATAGTTCATTCTATATTTGAACTACTTGTTAGGATTTTCTTAAATTGTGACACCCAGAAGTGAACACAATATTTTAGATAGAATACATCAATGGCAAAAAAAAAAAAAATCCTCAAATAATATGAACATTTTTGGTTGCCTTATCACATAACTTGGTCATATTGAACTTGTGGTCTGCTAAAATTTCTATTTTTTCAGAACAACTGCTATCTAACCATGCTTTCTACATCTTATACTTGTAGAGTTGATTTTTTTTATACTGAAGTGCATAACTTTACATTTATTATTATTGAACTTAATATTAGATTTCTGTCCAATGTTCTAATCTTTTAATATCTTATTGGACCCCAATTCTGTTATCCAGTGTGTTAGTTATTCCTCTTATTTGATATCATCTGCAAATTTGATGACTGTGTTATCTATGCCTTTATCCAAGTTTGTTTTTGTTTTTGTTCTTTTTAATGAAAATGTTAAGGAGCAAACGGCCAAGCTTAGCTCCTTAGAATACGCCATTAGAAAGCTCTTGCCATGTTGACTTTGGAGAAATGAACAATTACTCTTTGGTTCTAACCATTCAACAAGTTGTGAATTCATCTGATCCTTATATTTCCATCTTGTCTACAAGAATAGTATGAGATACTTTAGCAAAAACTTTGCTGAAAATAATTTTATCTACAGCTTTCTCCCTATCTAAATGGCAAGAATTTGATGAAATCATACTGGCTCTAGTAATTAATGCTTCCTTTTCCAGGTGTTTGTTAACCATCTTTTTACTGAGCTATTTTAGAATTTTCATAGAAATCAAAAGGGAACCTCATTAGCTTATAGTTTGAAAGCTTTCTCTTCCTTTTTATTTTTATTTTGTGAAAATGGATATATTTGCCCTTCTCTGATTATATGGTACCATATTTCTATGTTTTCTATGACATTTGAAATATCACTGTCAGTGGCTCATTAATCAAATTTTTCTATTAGTTTATGACCTAATGTTTTAATTCATCTGGGCCAGGTAATTTGACTTAATCCTAGGGCACCTACGTACTCACTTAGAATCCTTTTGTTCATCTTGGGTACCAACTCCATAGTTTTGTTTTGTTGTTTCCAATGCAAGTCTATATTCATGAGAGAGAAAACAGAAGCAAAATTAGAGTTAAGCAGCTTTCCATGTTTTCTATTGTCAGTTATTATCATCCACAAGAAGCTCTTCTTTGATCTTTCTATTTTTTCTTTTTTTAAAAAAGTGAGCAGATCAGATGATTTGTATTTAAAATTTTTTAAATTTAATTATTAATATATTGAATACAAGTATTTCCATAATGTAACACAATAAGAAGATTATACATGAAACTGAAAATCTGCTATTCATAATTTGCTATTCCTTTCAAATAAAATTATCAAGTTAAATTTTTTTCTTTATTTTTCTTTCCCCTCAGAGATGGATACAATTAGGCATACAGATACACACACACACACAGACACACACACACAAACACACACACATAAATACATATATATACATGTAATTATTATATACATACTTCTATTTATTAGTCCTTTCTCTGGATACAACTAGCATTTTTCTTCATATGTTCTTTATAGTTAATTTGGGTATTTACAAATTGCTCAAATTTGCTCAAAATTGTTCTTAAAATACTATTGGTATTACTATATATAATGTTCTCTTGGTCCATTTAACCCTTGAAACCAATCTTAAAAAAAAAATCAAAATGCTTGATACATAGAGTAGTATAGCTGAATTAACCAAGTAAGAAATGATATATACACAACTGTCATTTAAGCTGATGATCACATTTGCAATGGCAGATCATATCAACAAAGTAACAAAAAACAGAAATGGGGGGGATTTTGGACTTGTTGTGCCATTCTGAAAATATTTTCATGAGGTACCATGTGCATATCACAGATAAATCATACCTGGAAAAACAGGTTATATGTCATTCACCTTTTAAAATCTAAGTTAATTTTTGAATTTCCTATGCTTCCACATCAGTCTCTTCAAACAAATCCCAATTATCCTCCTCATTGTAAATTGTTTCCAATTGGTTTTTCAGAATCTCATTCTTAAGCATGTCTTATGTGTAACAGGCTGGGCCTGGTCCAGGCCTGACCTCTGGTTGTTTAGGTCATAAGTTGAAAGGAGATGAATCAATTGTGATCCCTCTAGTTAGTAGTTTAGCAAAAAAGGTTTATTTAGTCATAGTGGGGAAAGGATATTCAGAACAGGGAAGGTCTATTCATTCAGGATAAAACACTGATTCAGTTATACATTGCTTCCCAGGTTTATTCATGCCTCTGGACTATGGTCAAAAACCTCAAATTAAGGAATCAGTCCCTCACTTCTTGGCTGTTTTCTACCCAAGTGACTAAGAAGCTATATCAACCCTTGAACTAGTCAAATCTCAAAGACAATTGATATTGTTCTTATAATATACTTGATCATACTAAGTTGACTTTTTTTTTTTTTTTTTTTTAACGTTTTAGTCCATGGAATTCTACCTGTTTTGTTTTGGTGGGGTTTTTTTCCTGAACTCTTTGAAATCTGGTTACCAAAGTTGATGGCCCAAATCAGACTGACTAATTTTCTTCTTCTTATCTATCACAAACTCTAAGAAACAGTGGTTGCTTCCCCTCACGTTTCCAGTATTTCTACTCAGATACCAGTTCTTCCCTTTTAGTAACTCATTCCCAGAATAGAATTTCCCCTTCTTAGTTCTTCTGCCTTTTGAAGAGGAAATTATCATTAATCCAAGTAAAAAAGTTTCTGCAGATGGAAGGAAAATAGAAGTCACTATTTCATATCAGGCCTCTGTGCCAGACTTGAAATTTGTTTCCCAAACTCATCTATTTCTTCCTTCTGTCCAAGTGGCCTCCACTACATTTTAATGACAAAAAGTACATCTATTGATCCTTCCATTGACTTTCACCTAAATGCTCTCTCTCATGGTTCCTTCTTCCAGTTCCTGGATCTGCTGACATGAGTATACAATAATTAATTATTAATTATATTAATTAATACATTATATAAATATATTATATATTATATAAAATATATTATATATTATATAAAATAATTAATAATAATTAATATAAAATGCTAACCTTCAACCATTTTTTTAACATATCTTATTTCTTTTAACATCCAGAACTAAAGCAATCATATATTTTATCTGATCAAATCTCAGTAATATCTATGAAATCAAATTTGCCTCCTTATTTTAGGACCTTTAGTTTGCTGCCTAAATTTCTATGAAATCTAACTTAGGGAGGTGGTGTGTGTGTGTGTGTGTGTGTGTGTGTGTGTATTCCATCATTTTTAATTTGAAGTTTTTTGAATTATATTTGTAAAAGCCTACTTTCTTTAGTAGATCTTTCTGGTCTTGCCCATTGCTAGTGCTCTCCCTCCATGATAATTCCTCTTCAAATTGAATATATCTTATCATATACATGTTTGTTTGCATATTTCTCTTCCTTGAGAGTAGGGATTATATTTCTGTCCTTTTTTGTATCCCCAATACTTAATGCCTGTAAAATGTGTGTTTAGTCATTCCAGTCATGTCTGACTCTTTGCGACCTTATTGGGATTTTCTTTTGCACAAATACTAGAGTGGTTTATCATTTCCTTCTCCAGCTCATTTTACACATGAGGAATTTAGACATACAAGACTAAGTCATTTGGCCAGGGTCACATAGCTATTACATATCCAAGGCCAGATTTGAACTCATAAAGATGAGACTTCCTGTTTCCAAGCTCAGTGTTCTATCTCCTGCTCCACTTACCTATGTCATGAAGTAGGTTTTGAACTCGCCTTCCTGACTCCAAGTCTAATACTTTATTGTCTATATGACTACTTATCTTTTTCACCTAATATAATAAAAGCACATAATAAAAGTTTGTTAACTGACACACAGCAAATAAATTCTTATAAGGCTTTGTTCACTGTATTCTGTTTCTTGCCAGGAATTTGTCATCTTTGCATTTTAAGTCACGGTCCTGTAATCCAAATCCTATTCTTAGAAATCATCTTCTTAGTCAGCTATTCACAAGTTATTTTTTTCTCTTTTGCATCTCTTGATTTTAATGGACAGCAATAAAGAAAAATTCATCTGGACCCCCAAGACTTTCAGCTTTTTCCCCAAGAGTTCATAATCATTTTTAACTTCTTTCTAGCAGGATTATTTATGCCCATGAGTTCCCAGAAGGGAATGCTTCTGTTTTGATGTCCTAAGAAGTTTTCCATTATGTTCAAATTTTTGTCCCATAATTACTATTATCAAGTAAACAAATTGCTTCTTCATTTTCCCTGAGTAGAGAATCACCAACTACTACTGTTACTTCTCAGTCCCTCCTGTGACTCTTACTGGATGGTCTCTGACATAATAACTTGTGGTTCTTAACGAGATCCTTCTTGGGAAGATAAGAAGACTCTTGATCCTCAAAGCATTTTATTCCCTCTTCTTCAGGGAAAACCAACCCTGTGGTTAAGCTCTTATACAGTTGTATTTGCCTTCTTAAGCTCTCATATAGTTGTTTTTGTCCTTTTTCTTCTATGTATAAGTCTTCTATTCTATAGATTTTGTTATTGTTTTTCAGTCATGGGCCTGACTCAAATTTCTTCATAGTCACCTTCAGGAAGAAAACCAGACTGTATTGGAACATGGGTGATAATCACTGGACTATGGTCAACTTATAAACATTACACACTATGCTTTAAAAAAAAAAAAAAAAAAAAACTACTTCAAAATGTTATACTCAAGTCTTTCTTCTTAGTAATACATCAACCCCCACTTATCTTTCTTTTCTGTCTTAATTTTGACAGCCCCAAGCACTTCCCCTTCAGCCTTGTACCAGTTTCATTTGTTTCACCAATATTTTCAATCACTTTGCTTTACTCTCTAATTATTAAATTTATCTTTTCTTACTTACCTTGCTTTGTCTTTCTTTTCTTCCTTCTTCAGATTTTACTGCCTAATCACTCTTAATTCCCCTTAATCCTTTTAAATCTTTCCTGATCTTAGTACAGTGCTAAGGATATAGAAGACTTTTAAAACATGTTTTTGACTGATTTACTAATGGATTGTCCTTCATCCTGCTCTTTTTAGGATCTAAAAGTGTCTAATGATAATCATGAGGGTGGAGAGAAGGGAAAAAATTACACATTATTTATATATTATATGTATAATAATTATATACATTAACATTTTTATTTTCCCTAGTTACATGTAAAAACATTTTTTGGTTATACGTGTACATAAATTTTTTAAACATATTTCCTTTTGAATCATTTTGAGATTAGAAAAATCAGAACCAAAGGAAAAAACCATGAGAGGAAAAAAAAAGAGAAAAAAAGAAAAAGAAAAGTGAACATTGCATATATTGACTTACTCTGTCTCCATAGTTCTCTCTCTGAACTTGGATGGCTTCCATCCAAACTTTATTGGGATTGCCTTGGATTACTGAATCACTGAGAAGAATCAAGTCTATCATAGTTGATCATCACAAAATCTTGCTGTTGCTATTATGTAGCTGAGGCCAGACTTGAACTCATAAAATGATGAATCTTCCTCATCTTTCCTGGTTCTGCTTGTTTCACTCAATTTCAGTTCATGTAAAATTCCCCAGGTCTTTCTAAAATCAGCTTGTTTATCTTTTTTTATAGAACAATAATATTCCATAACTTTCATATACCTTAACTTGTTCAGCCATTCCCCAATTGATGGGCATCTACTCATTTTCTAATTCTTTGCTACCACAAAAAGCGCTGCTACAGATATTTTTTTGCACCGTGGGTCCTTTTCCCTCTTTTATGATTTCCTTGGGATACTGACCCCAGTAGAGACACTGCTGGGTCAAAGGTTTATACACATTTTTTTTAGCTCTTTGGGCATAGTTCCAAATTGCTCTCCAGAATGGTTATATTATTTCACAATTCTACCAACAATGCCTTAGTGTCCCAGTTTTCCCACATCCCCTCCAACATTTATTATTATCTTTTCTTGTCATTTTAGTCAATCTGAGAGGTATGCAGTGGTACCTCAGAATTGTTTAAATTTGCGTTTCTTTAATCGATAGTGATTTAAAGCATTTTTTCATGTAACTATAGATGGTTTTAATTTCTTCAACTTAAAATTGTCTGTTCATATCTTTTGACCATTTGGGGAATGACTTGTATTCTTATAAATCTGACTCCATTCTTTATATATTTTATAAATAAGGCTCTTATTAAAAACATTGGCTGTAAAAAATTTTTCCCCAGCTTTCTGCTTTCCTTCTAATCTTGACTACTTTGCTTTTGTTTGAGCAAAACTTTTTAATTTAATGTAATCAAAGTTGTCCACTTTGCATTTCATAATGTTCTCTAGTTCTTCTTTGACCATAAATTCCTCCCTTTTCCAAAGATCTGATAGGTAAACTATCCCTTGCTCTCCTAATTTGCTTATAATATCAACCTTTATGCTTAAATCATGTACCATTTTGACCTTATTTTGGTATGGATGTGAGATGTAAATCTATGCCAAGTTTCTGACATATTATTTTCCAGTTTTCATAGCAATTTTTGATAAATAGTGAGTTTTTATGCTGTGTCTAACATATTATTTTCTAGTGTTCCCAGCAATTTTTGTCAAATAGTGAGCTCTTATATTATATATTTAAAAGGGATAGCAAGTTGTTATAATAATGTGTAGTTTTGTGTGCAATTATCTTTTTTTAAAATAATGTTTTATTCCATAAATTAAAACATAAATTTAAAAAAATGTAATCTGAAAACAGAATCTGGATCAGAATCTGGGCCTGGAGATTGTTCTTTAAAATTTCCTACTCCAATTCAACCTCTGACCTAATTTGCTAACCCAAATCCCTGTAAGTCATCTACAATGTTTTTATTTCTCCTTATTCAGCTTGTCTTTCTCCTACAACTTTTCCCGTATGGGAATAACTATCAAATGAGGAGAAACAATTTGCAAAATGTCAACTGAAAAATTATTTTCTGCTATAAGCAAGAAACACAGAAGGAAATGTTTTTATTTACTTATTAGTTTATTTATTTGTTTGTTTATAGACACTTGACAAAATCTTTTGTAAACTTGGAAATGGCTCTGGTCAACTTATAAACATTACACACTATGCTTTAAAAAAATTAAAAAAAAACTACTGATGGGTTTTATAACTCAAGCCTAAGCATTTCATTAAAAATGTTATACTCAAATCTTTGTTGTCTGGTTCAAGTCCTCTACTGTTTAACCAAGTAACTGTTATTTAAGTGATCCAGGTGTGTCATCCTTTCTTATTTCATTTTCTTTCTCTGTCAAAGTAGAGAATCGGACTTGATGATTTCATAGGTCTCTTCTAGTTTTTGAGCCATGCTCCTAGGTTGTCATAATTTTTAAAAATTTTCTTATATCTTGAGAGGCAGCATAAAAAAGTGTTAGATATAGAGTCAGACTTAAATCTTACCTGTAACTACCTATGGTACTTTAGGCAAATTTCTGAGTTTCTCTGAACTTCCATTTTCTCTTCTATAAAATGGGGATAATAATATTTATAGTGATGTGTAATCATAAGGTTGTTCTAAAGTTGAAATGAGATAATGCATGCAAAATCTAGTCAAATCATAAAGCAATAAGTAAATATCAGCTGTTATTATTATAAATCCCCATTTTTCCCCTATTCTTTTTTCCCTCCTTTTCAAGATTTCTCTAGTTATAGCACATCCTTTATGGAAAATCTTCCTATCCAAATCAGGGAGCAGGATTTTGAAAACAATTGAGTACAAAGATTGCTGCCCAATGTTTAAACATAGTGTCTGGAGTTTGAAGACCCTTTCCTATTGTAGTGGAATTTGCAATCAAGGACAGTCATGGAGATGAGATCAGGCTTTCACAATTGATTTGATCACCAAATGTCAGCAAAAGACTATGCACTTATGGATTGGTTGGTCCTTCATTTTCAAAGAAGATCAAAATGACATCAGAGTTAAGTTACAGTGTGTTTGACTGTGGCTGATCAGATCAACATGAGTTTGAATACTCTATGACAGATTGGGCATAAATTTGAGCATCTCTCATTTCTTTTGTGCTACTTCAATTCTTTGTTCTTAGAGCACAGAACCCTCTCTGCTGAGGGCCTAACATGCTAAGTGGTTCTGTACTAGTCTCCCATGCTGCACAATCAATACTGAAGTTTTTAAGAGAGACTTTGAGAGTATTCTTGTATTACTTTTTCTGCATGCCATGTGAATGCTTGCCCTGTGTGAGTTCTCCATAAAATAGTCCTTTTGGCAAGCACATGTTTTGGCATTTGAAAAATGTGACTAACCCATCAGCATTGTGCTCTCTGTAATAAAGTTTAAATATTTAGAAGTTTAGTTCAAGAAAGGACCTTAGTGTCCAGTAGCTTATCTTGAGAGCTAATCGTCAGAATCTTCCTAAGACAATTCAAAAGGAAGCAATTCATTTTTCTGGCATGGTACTAGTAGACTGTCCAGATTTCACAGGTATTCAACAATAAAGTCAGCAGAGATTCGTTCTGTTATTGAAGATCTTATTCTTATTATTTGTATTCAAAGAATACGTATTTTATTCCTTGAGTACAAATAACAAAATGAAAACAGAAGCAATTAATAAGTAAATAATGGAATATGACATAATGCTTTAAAAACGTACACATTATAATGTTAGATAAATAAAACTTTTGGTGAATAATAATAACTGACAGTTCTATAACACTGCAATGTTTGTATTTTACATATCTTGTGAGACAGGTGCTATTATAATCATTTTCATATTTCAGATGAGGAAACTTTCAAATTAAGCAAGTGAAGAAACTTTTCCATATTCTCATGGGTTGCATATGACAGAGTTGAATTTGAACCTATGTTCTCTAACTACAAAACCAGTACTTTGGGAAGGAGAATGCCAGAAAAGACACATGCATAAGGCTGTGCTTTAGTTGAAACTTGAAGTAAGGTAGAAAAAGAGAGGCAGGGTTAAGGAAATTATGGATTCCAGAAGTTTTGGAGTAACAGATCTTTCCCCTCTACTCCCCTTCTGTTAAAGCAAAGCCCATGAAGTGCTGAGTTTGTATCTTGGCCATCTCTGGGAAACATTTGACTTAATTCTGAAAGGATTTAACCATTGGTGTATTGCTGTAGTTCTTTTCTCCAAGTGTATAAAAAATTGAATATGCAACCTCCAAAACAACTCTGCTTGTAGATGATTTTTTTCTGACTTTTCCTTTTGTTCTCTTCTTATTTTAGATAGACCCTTACCATTTCTACCACCCCCAATTGAAAAGTAAAATAAAATAAAATCCTTATATCAAATATGTATCTTCAAATAAAACAAACTCCCACATTGACCAGGTCCAAAAATTTATGTCTAGTGTTGCTACTTGAGTCTATCATTTCTCTGTTAAGAGGTAAGTAGCATACTTTTATCATCTGTCTTCTGAAGTTGTGGTTGGTCATTATATCATTATATCAGTCAGAATTCTTAGTGTTTCCAACTTGCTTTTCTTTATATTTTTGTTACTATATAAAGTATGTTCCTGGTTTTACTCATTTCACTCTGCATCAATTCATACAATTCTCAGGTTCTCTGAAATCATCCCTTTCATAATTCATTTTAGTAATTTAATATTCAATTATATTTATATGCCATTATTTGTTCAGTTATTCCCCAATTGATGGATGTCCTGAGTTTCTAGTTCTTTGTTTTTCAGGCCCAAAAGTAGTCTTCCACTATTACATTCTTAATAATCACAATTAGATACTCTTTCAGACTCTACTTGAAGACCTCCAAGGAAGAGGAGCCTGTCACTTCTCATAAGGGCCCATTCCTTTTTTGGACAGCTCTAGATTTTTACCAACTTCTTCTTAATGTTCAACATAAATTTGTCTTGACCTTGACAAGGTTCCTCCCTCTAGGAAGCTAGGAGTCAAATCCAGGTCTTCTGACTTCAAGGCAAGAACTCTTTGCAGTACATGTGTTGCAATATTTGGGATTTATACAGGCAGCAGTGTGCTGATAAATGTTTAATAATTGGTTCTTTTTATATGCTTTTCTTGAGTACTGCATCTGAAGATCAAACTCTCTCTTTAGTTCTGGTCTCTTCAATAGAAATTATTGAAAAGTCCCTTACTTCATTGAAAAGCCATCTCCTTACCCGAAAGAAGATGCCCAGTTTTGTTGGACAACTAATTCCCCATTGCCTTCTGGAACTTGGCACTCCAGGACCTCTGATTCTTCACTATAAAAGGTTCTCGTATATAAGGGTAGCCTTCCCTGATGATCTCTTGAAGAATTCTATCCAGGCTCCCTTCTTGGTGATAGTCTTCAGGTAGTTCAATTATTTTATTTTATTTTACTTTTTATTAAAGCTTTTTATTTTTCAAAACATATGAGTGGACAATTCTTCAACATTAGTACTTACAAAACTTTGTGTTTCAATTTCTCCCGCTCCCTGACACCTTCCTTAGATGGCAAGTAATCCAATATATGTTAAACATGGTAGAAATATGTGTTAAATCCAATATATGCTTACAGATTTATACAATTATTTTTCTGCACAAGAAAAATAAAATCAAACCAGTAAAAAAAGAGAGAGAGAGAGAGAGAGAGAAGCAAAACAAAACGCATGCAAACAACAACAAAAAGAGTGTGAATACTATGTTGTGAACCACACTCAGTTCCCACAGTTCTCTCTCTGGGTGTAGATGGCTCTCTTCATCACTGAACAGTTGTAACAGGTTTGAATCATTTCTTTGTTGAAGAGAGCCACGTTCATCAGAACTGATCATCATATAATTTTGTTGTTGCCCTGTATAACGTAGATCAATAATTTTAAAATTGTCTCTCCTAGATTCATTCTCCAGGTCAGCTGTTCTTCCAATGAGGTACTCTATATTTACTTCCATTTTTTTTTTATTCCTTTCAGTTTGTTTGACTGATTCTTGATGTCTCCCAGAGCCAAAGTCAGTAATCTCCATTTGCCTAGCTCAGGTTTCAGTATATGATTTTCTTCAATTAGCTTCTGTATAATTTTTTTTATTTGATTAATTCTAGTTTTCAAGGCATTATTTTCTTCAGTGGATTTTTGTTATTGTTGTTGTTGCATTTGACCAATTGCACTTTCCAAGGAATTATTTTCTTTACCCAATTCCTGTACTTCCTTTTCCTCCATCTCTCCCATCTGCCTTTTAAAATCCTTTATGAAAGCTTCCAAGAAGCCTCTTTGGGCTTGAGACCAACCCATATCACTCCCTTGAGATTTCTCATGTAAACATTTTGTTCTCTTCTAAGTTGGTGCTTTAGTCTTCCCTGTAACCATAGTAGCATTTCATGGTCAAGGTTCTTTCTGTTTCTTGATCATTTTCTTTCTTTCTTTTTTTTTTTTTTTATTTTATTATTTACTTCCATTTTTTTTTCATTCCTTTCAGTTTGTTTGACTGATTCTTGATGTCTCCCAGAGCCAAAGTCAGTAATCTCCATTTGCCTAGCTCAGGTTTCAGTATATGATTTTCTTCAATTAGCTTCTGTATAATTTTTTTTATTTGATTAATTCTAGTTTTCAAGGCATTATTTTCTTCAGTGAATTTTTGTTATTGTTGTTGTTGCATTTGACCAATTGCACTTTCCAAGGAATTATTTTCTTTACCCAATTCCTGTACTTCCTTTTCCTCCATCTCTCCCATCTGCCTTTTAAAATCCTTTATGAAAGCTTCCAAGAAGCCTCTTTGGGCTTGAGACCAACCCATATCACTCCCTTGAGATTTCTCATGTAAACATTTTGTTCTCTTCTAAGTTGGTGCTTTAGTCTTCCCTGTAACCATAGTAGCATTTCATGGTCAAGGTTCTTTCTGTTTCTTGATCATTTTCTTTCTTTCTTTTTTGTTTCGTTTTGTGACTTCTAAGGTCAAGTTCTGCTCCTAGGGTACAAGGGGCCCCTGTCCCAAACTTCTTGTTCTGAGTCTTGGCTTTGAGCATAGGGACTCTTTATGTTTGGTGTCTTGGTCACAGCAAGGGATAGCCCTACCTGCTTCTCTTCAGGCAATAACTTGGTTTCTCAGGCTGGCAATTTGCCTTCTGTACTGGGACTGGAGGCTGCCCCACTGGTTTGCTCTGCTACTGAATCAGAACTGAGGATCTCAGTTGCTGATCTGCTGGGATTAAGACTCTCTCACTGGCTTTTCCAAACATCTTCTGAACTGGTTGCATACCCTTTTCACCTCAGTGAGAGTGACCTTTTCTGAAGTCTCTCCAAGCTCATTCTGAGCTTCAGAGTGGCTTCATTCCTTCAGACTCTGTTCAAAGGCTTGGCCTTCATGTATTCCTCAAGGGAAACCAGAAAAGCTCAAGCAATCTTCTGGCTTCACTCTGCCATCTTGAGAGCAAAACTTCTTAAATTATGGATGATTACTCCATATAGGGTCACATAAATGAATGTGGGGGCCACAAAAATTTGGCAACACTAGAAAGTATTCAATATTTTATCAATATTTAATTTTTTTTATTATTATAGCTTTTTATTTACAAGATATATGCATGGGTAATTTTTCAGCACTGACAATTGCAAAACCTTTTGTTCCAATTTTTCCCCTCCTTCTCTCCACTCCTCCCCCAGATGGCAGGTTGACCAATACATGTTAAATATGTTAAAGTATATGTTAAATATAATAAATGTCTACATATCCATACAGTTATTTTGCTGCACAAAAAGAATCGGACTTTGAAATAGTGTACAATTAACCTGTGAAGGAAATAAAAAATGCAAGTGGACAAAAACAGAGTGATTGGAAATGCTATGTAGTGGTTTACACTCATTTCCCAGAGTTCTTTCACTGGGTGTAGCTGGTTCTATTCATTGTTGAACAAATGGAACTGATTTGGTTCATCTCATTGTTGAAGAGAGCCACGTCCATCAGAACTGATCATCATATGGTATTGTTGTTGAAGTATATAATGATCTCCTGGTCCTGCTCATTTCACTCAGCATCAGTTCATGTAAGTCTCTCCAGGTCTTTCTGAAATCCTTCTGCTGGTCATTTCTTACAGAACAATAATATTCATTCCATAACATTCATGTACCACAGTTTATTCAGCCATTCTCCAATTGATGGGCATCCACTCAATGTGGTTTGACCACTACAAAGAGGGTTGCCACAAACATTCATGCACATACAGGTCCCTTTCCCTTCTTAAAAATCTCTTTGGGATATAAATCCAGTTATTATAGTAACACTGCTGGGTCAAAGGATATGCACAGTTTGATGACTTTTTGAGCATAATTCCAAATTGCTCTTCTGAATGGCTGGATGTATTCACAATTCCACCAACAATGTATCAGTGTCCCAGTTTTCCCACATCCCCTCCAACATTCAACATTATCTTTTCCTCTCATTCCAGCCAATCTGACAGGTGGGTAGTGGTATCTCAGAGTTGTCTTAAATTGCATTTGTCTGATTAATAATGACTTGGAGCATCTTTTCATATGGCTAGAAATAGTTTCAATTTCTTCATCTGAAAAGATTTAATTCTTTGTGTGGAGATAAGCATTAGTATGCAAATTTGATTTCATCTTAAATAAATGGAAATTTCATATGTATACCAAATAATTGTTTTAAAATTTTTAAATGTTTTGTTATCAGTAATTGTTTGATTTGTATGTTTTATTTATATCCAAGATAATACAAAAATTTCTCAGGGGAAAACATTTAAGAAACCTTGGCTTTAGAAAGAGGAGATCAGAGAGGTCTTCTTGTACTAGACATGGGGAATGGCCAGTGAAGAGGTGGAAAACTGAGAGTCAAGAGGGAGGAATAGAAAAGGCTACTTTGGACAAACCATATATAATAAAAATAGCATGCAAGTAGAAACAGAGGCCACCAAAGAAACAAACAAATAAATAAATCCCTGTGGGCTACATATTTACTTCATTTTAAAATATAACTGTCTATATTTTATTGTATTTTTATTTTTGTTAAATATTTTCCAAATACATTTTAATCTTGTTCCAGACCACTTAGGAATTCTACAAGCAACCTGCAACCTTAAGATAGCATGTTAAAGCATCTCTCAGTGCAGGAAGAGGAATAATGATGTATAATAAATCTGGAAAAGTAGCTTGGAACAAAATTGTGAAGGCTTTAAGTGATCAAAAAAGGAATTTGTGTTTTATCTGAAAGGCATTTGAAAACGTAGCTTATTGTATTGAGAAGGGCCCTATATAGACCTATATGTAAGTCAAATTCAAAGTATTTCAGTTTAAAGTAGATATTGTATATAGATATTTGTATCCCTATGTGTTAAAGTGGCAGTTCTCAAACTGTTTGGTCTCAATACCAGTTTAAAAAAATTTTAGAGTACTCTCTATTAAGATTTACCATGTTAGAAATTAAAATGTCTAGTATTATTATGAAAATAGTCTTGACCATATTAACTCTTTGAAAAGGTTTTGAGGTTGCTAAGAAGTTCTTGTACTACACTTTGAAAACTGCTCTATCAAAGTAACATCAAGCTCTGTTTTTTCTGATTTTGCATAAACGAGGAATTAGAGGATTCTGCATGTGTCTTTCATATATACAGTCTATTGGAAGCCTCTTGAGGACAGGATCTGCTTCTTTTTTGTCGTGTATACTCATTACCTAGTATTGTATTTGGCATATGATAGAGGATCAATAAATGATTGTTGGTTGATTGATGTTCTATGTCTTCTGCCATTGAATTAAGGCAATTGGCTCATTTGAAACAACAATATCTAGCACCTGCCTGTTTCTTTCTCTTTTTATGCAGTGACATCCATTGTTATATTTTAATTCTATTAAAATAACATGAGTCCCAAAATTCATAAAGTCTCTATTGGATTACAATTTAATGAAACAGATGGAGTTAAAAGTGAATTTTTCCAAAGTGCTTTCTTGATAGTTTCTATAGAAACAGCATACTATGACCTTTCTTTTACTAAGAATGTTAGTTATGTATTCAGTCCAGTTCTCTTCTAAAGAAGAGGAATAGTAAAATATTCTAATTTGTCAAAGGTTGCCCAAAGTATCTTCTTAGGGAATAATGGAGAGATTCATTCACTTTTCATTTCAACAAGCATTTATTAAATGCCTATCCTCAGACACTGAGTAGTTTGGCGTTATCTTTTCTCTTTAATATCTTTTACTTTCACTGGTGCTGTTCACACCATTTTTACTAATCTTTATACCAGCCAGTCAGTGAATAGTAACCCTGTTCCATTAAAATATTTAATATCAACTAACCTTTTACAAAGGGATATTTGCTTCAAATATATAATAAAAACAAACACACAAATATTTGCCCCAATACTTGGGGACACAATGCCTCCTACAGCAGCTTGAGGGGGAAGAGGGAATAAGGGTCACAATTAAGCTCATTGTCCCATCAGATCCATGTCCAAAGCTAGCAGCACTATCAACTCTATTGGGGCAGAACCCTATTTCCTCAGGATGCTGCTGTTTGGATGGTTGTCCACTCAGTGTCTGAGGAGCCTGGTTAAGGGGAAAAGGATAGTCAAAGAGAAGACTAATAGACTAATAATAATAAGCCTGGCCCTCATTGGACCACAGAAAGCATGTTACATACAAAATAAATATAAATGATATTTTGGTAAGGAAGAATAGCAAAGGGGAAGAAAACGAGACCAATCTCTGACAGGAATTATCTCCCACTTTCATATACACAAATTGTACCACCTGGAAGGACAACTGTAATATGATGAATTTTGTAAAGGGACTTATTTGAAAAGCTGGCCCTATGAATGGGTAGAATAAGCCATGTCTTATAAGAAGAACATTGGCAGGTAAATCTGTCAAAACAACTTTTTACAACATGCTCAAAATTCCTATGACTGGAATTTTTTAGGTTAATATATATAACATTTTAGGGACAAAAGAACCCTCTTGAGTTCAGTCAGCCTAATCTTTCCTGTGTCAGGTCCATTGTAGAAGAATAAGAATCATCTCCATAAGATATAACTAATTGTTAGGATCATAGATTTAAAACTAGAAAGTAATTTAAAGATCATATATCTCAGATGAGGAGAAGGAGTAACAGAGAAGTTAAAGGATTTATCCAATGCCTTGCAGATAATAAGTGGCAGATGTAAGGCTCAAGCTCACATTCTGACCATGTAACACTGGTTTTATTTATATACTCCCAATGACAGAGAACTCACTATCTTTTAAAGAGGCTTATTTCATTTTTGAGTTGTTGTAAGTTGTTTTTGTTTCTTTTTTACTGTTGTTGTGCACATAACAATGAATATTTCAAAACACAGAGAAGAACAAGGAAAAAAAGGATTTGCTTATAGAATTATGAATGTCTATTGTGTATAGGTTTTAAAAATACATACTAAGAAGACAAAATCAAATGAACAAAATGGAAAATGAATAAAAGGAAATTCCAACAAACCCAAAAGAAATAAATAAAATTATCAGAATTTATTCTATAGTTATATGCTCATGAAACTGAGAACATAAAAAAGAAATATGAGGAATACTATCAAAAATATAAATGCCCAAACTAACAGAAAACTAAATAGGAATCTTAGGTATTCAGATCTCAGAAAAGGAAATAGGAGAAATAGGACCTTGGAGGAATTGAATAAGAAAAACACTTCTGGTCCTGATGTACCCAAGAAAAGAATTCTAACAAATTTTAAACAATGAATACCAATATTTCCCAAATTATTCTCTAAAAATGAGAAAGAAAACACCCTTCTATATTCCTTTTGGGAAAATATAATCTTAATGCCTAAGCCAGGAAGCACATAGAAAGAGAACAATAGATCCATGTTATTAAAGAGTTATTGATTCAAAAATTTTTAAATAAAATTCTGTCAGAGTACAGTGACTCATCCAAGAAATCATTACCTAGTTGGATTTATTCCAGACATGAAAAGATGGCTTAACAGTAGGAAACTAATCAACACAATTAATTATATTAAAAACAAATCCACCAAATTTTTAAGGAAAAAAAAGTAGTCCAATAAATGCTTTATTGAATAACATCTATAACAATATAACAATATGCACTTTTGGCAAAGGTATCTTCTTTTTTACAACTTGCCTGGCATTTGTAAAAGGATTTTTAACCTATTGTTGTCTCTTTAAGACTCTTATCAGATTTTAATAGAATGATTGGAGAACTTTTTAAAATTAATAAACCTTTTATTCATTTTTAACAAACACAAAATGAGAAAAGAAAAATAAAATATTTCCATGTACACAAAAGGACATAAGAGGGAATTCAATATAAAACAATAGATTTCTTTTTCAAGAAAGCCTATATAATAAATATTATACATTGTTTTCGAAGCTACTGGACTTTGCTTCTTTCTAGGTTTTTCTTTTGTTCTCTGTTGTGCACTTTTTACTTTATTTTTTTCTCCTTCCTTCTGCCCCATCTTAACAAAGGTTACAATTAAATGTGGACACACATATTATATATTATGCGTATATATACATAAACACATATATATGTATATATATACATATATAATAATACACATACATGCATATATACATATTCAGATATATCTATAAACACACACATATACACATGTACACTCATATATACATACATGTAAGACCATACTATGCATATTTCCACTTGTCATTACTTTCTTTTGAGGTGGATAGCATCTTCCTTCGTAGGTTCACTCTTTCCATGTTTTTTCCCAAATCAACCAGCTCATCATTTTCTACCCCACAGCAGTATTACAACATATTAACATCCTATTTGAGATTGTCTATAAAAGCTCCCCCTCCCCATTTTCTGCAGTTCCCTCTATTCTCAGCTATATTTATTTTATTTATGTAAGAACATTTTAATTTAAAATAATTAAAATTATCCATTTTATACTTTAACAATTTTCTCATCTTATAATATAGTTTAAGGCCTGATAATCCTGAAATTCCTTCCTTTACATCTTTTCCTCCCTAGTTTCTTGGATTTCCTAATCTTTTGTTCTTACAAATAAACTTTGCTATTATTTTTTTCTAACTCAGTAAAATAATTTTTAGTAATTTAATTGACATTGAATAAATAGATTAATTAGGTAAATTTGTCATTTTTCATTATATTGACTTTACTTGCCCGTGAACAATAAATATTACTCCAATTATTTAAATCTGACTTTATGTATATGAAAAGTGTTTTATCCTTTATGTTCATGTAATTCTTGCTTCTGCTTTGGCAAATATACTCTCAAGTATTTTATATTGTCTAGTGATTTTAAATGGTCTGTAACAATATTGAATAATGGTGACACATAATGTAATTTCCCTATTTTTCTCCTTCAATCAGATCTATGCTAGCTTCAACTTTTTCTAAAACCTTGACTACTATCCCTGCCCTTTCCACACAATGGATTCCACTCTAACCCTTTATTTTGGCTTTGTATGTATCTCTCATTTTAATTGTGTTTCCTGAAACTGAACATTGTTGAATTCAGATTTTCATTCTGTTATCTGGATTTTATGGGTAAATTCCATCCCATTCACATTCGAAGCTATAATTACATATTGTATATTTCCCTCCTTCCTATTTTTCTTTACTATCCTTCTCACCCTATTTACCTTATCACTTTTCACTCCTCTAATTTACTTTTACAATCTATCTTGCCCTCCTAGTTCTTAAGTTACCCACCCTTCTAATAATCCCTCTTTATTCTCTCCCCCAAATCATCCCTTCAACATCTTATTTCTTTCTAAATTTAGAAGACTTTTATATCATTATATCTATGTATCTGTCTGTCTATCTGTCTATCTCTCTCTCTATATTGTTCCCTCTTTAACCCATTTCCTATGAAAATAAGGTTCTAGCACTACCAGCCCTCCACCCCTACCTGTGTCTTCTGTATCAGTTCTTCCTTTCATGCCTCATTTGTATGAGATATGAGATAACTCCATTTTATTTCTCCCTAAATTTTTTTTTATTTTTTAAGAATCACTCCATATACAAAGCTTACCCCAAGCCTTTCTTTCAAAATACCCAAATAATGATGGTAGTCACAAGAGTATTGATCACATTTTCACACATAAGAATTAAACAATTTGCCCTGTTGAATTCCTTATATCTGATCTTCAATGTTTACCCTATATTTCTCCTGAATCTTAATATGTTGAATTTTCTAGTAAGTTCTGCTGTTTTTGTCACAAGTATCTGAAAGTATTTCAGGTTTATTTTTCATTCAGGATTATACTTTGTTGGGTAAGTTAAACCCCAGTTCTTTTGCTCCATATAATATTTCATGCCCTTCAGTTCTTCGATGTAGTAGCTGCTGAGTCTTGTGTAAATTTTCTCCTTAACCTGGGAGCAATAAAATTTGGCTATAATATTGTAAGTTTTCCTCCTGGGATCTCTTTCAGGTGCTAACCCATAAGTTCCTTCCCCCCCCCCCCCCCCCCCCGCCCCTATTTCTGCTTTGCCTTCTTATTTTAGAACTTCAGGACAATTTTCCTTAATAATTTCTTATAATATTATATCAAGATTCATTTTTTGATCATATATTTTAAGTAGTTTGATTTTTTTATATTGTCTCTTCATAATCTGTTCTTTAGATCAGTTGTTTTCTGATGAGATATTTTACACTCTTCAATTTTTCTCATTCTTTTGATTTGCTTTATTATTTCTTGGTGTCTTATAATTTCATTAGCTTCCCCCTGTCCAATTCTAGTTTTCAAGGAATTTCAAGGAATTTTCCTCCTTAAATTTTTAATTCTCTACTTTTAGTTGATTAACTTTCTTTTCATGATTTTCTTTTATTCCTTCCCACTCTCCTCACCTAGTTTTTTCTCAATATCTCTTATTTGATTTTTGAAGTCCCTTTTAAGTTCTACCAAGAATTCTTTTTTGAGCTTGGGACCATTTGACATTTCTCCTTGAAAAAACAGTTGGGTTCTTTCTCCTTTGCTTATTCATTTTTATTTTGTTTTTAGAAGCTATTATTATTATTATCTCGTTCTAGTCCTGAAGTATGAGGAATGATGCCCCAATCCTCAAGTCATTCATACTATTATTAGCTGATTGTGAGTTAATTAAATTGTTGTTTGATAGCAACAGATAGAAATGCATCTAAAGAAAATAAATTTATTTAAGACTATTAGTCTTTTGGTTAAATTAAAAACATGCTGCTCATGGACTGATATTAGCATTTGATAATACCTATCTGTGTGAAGGCATTTTCAAAGATTAAATATGTAAAATGTTTCTTATAGATTAGCATTAACATATGACACTTGCAATTAATTTTGATGATTGGGTGTGGCAGATTATTAACCATTTGCTGTCTTTATCTCAATTCTTTCAAGAAAACATTAACTTTTGGAACAAAAGGTTTTGCAATTGTTAGTGCTGAAAAATTACTCATGCATATATCTTGTAACTAAAAAGCTATAATAAAAAAAGAAAACATTAATTTTGAACCCCAATTAAGTGAAATGCAACCTTCCAAGAAAGAATTTTATTCTTATTAATACTCCATCATTTTGCAAAGCCTAAAATACTTATTATCTCTCTCTTTCCAGTAAAACTTGACTAATCATTATCTTAACTAACCATGTGACCATGGGCAAAACACTCAACTTGTCTTTGCCTCAGTTTCCTCATCTATAAGAAAATGCAGATAATATTAACACCTATTTACAACGGTTGTTGTGAAGATTAAATGAGATAATAATTGTAAAGTGCATAGCACAGTGCCTGGCACACAGTAAGCACCATATAAATGTTAGCTTTTTTTTTTTTTTTTTAAATGAGGATGGCCAGACTAATACTTGTGCAATGAAAGGAAAAGAAGAAGCATTTATATAGCACTTGGTAAGTGCTGGACTTCAGGCCAAGTGTATTTTTTAAAAAAACAAATATTATCTTATTTCATCCCCACAACAACCCTGGGAAGTAGAATCTACCCAAAGGCTAACCCATAGTTAGTAACAGCCGGAGATTGGATTGGAAATTGTGTCTTCTTGACTCCTGGCCCAATATTCTATCCAGTGAGCTACAAGATGCCTCTAATAAAACTGTTGCCTCCTTTATATTTTTATTAATGCAGTTTAAGATTGCCTCAGCTGTTTTGGCAGAAGGTGTGCATGCCATTAAGACACTAAGCAACTAACTTCTCCCCCATATTAGAATTTAAATATTTTATCTGGAGGCTAGCACTTAAATCACTAGCACAAATTATCAGAGATCACTTTATCAAACACTACTTTTTACTTTGGAAAGTAGGCACAGATAACTTTTTTTTTAACTTTTTTATTTTTTATTATAGCTTTTTATTTAAAAATATATGCATGGGTAATTTTTCAACATTGACTCTTGCAAAACCTTCTGTTCCAACTTTTCCCCTCCTTCACCCTGCCCCATCCTATACGTGGCAGTTAGTCCAATACATGTTAAATATGTTAAAGTATATGTTAAATCCAATATATGTATACATATTTATACAGTTATCTTGGTGCACAAGAAAAATTGGATCTAGAAAGAAAGAAAAAAAAAAAAACCTGAGAAGGAAAACAAAAATGCAAGCAAACAATAACAGAAAAAGTGGAAATACTATGTTGTGGTCCACACTCATTTCCCATAGTTCTCTCTCTGGGTATGCTGACTCTCTTCATTATTAAACACTTGGAACTAGTTTGAATCATCTCATTGTTAAAGAGAACCACATCCATCTGAATTGATCATCGTATAATCTTGTTGTTGCCATGTATAATGATCTTCTGGTCTTGCTCATTTCACTCAGCATCAGTTCATGCAAGTCTCTCCAGGCCTTTCTGAAATCCTCCTGCGGGTCATTTCTTACAGAACAATAATATTCCATAACATTCATATACCACAATTTATTCAGCCATTCTCCAACTGATGGGCATCCACTCAGTTTCCAGTTTCTAGTAACTACAAAAAGGGCAGACACAGATAACTAAGCACAAAAGACATTCTGTTTTAATTGGGAAGCACCATTATGCTGGGAACTTATCTGGACATCCTGAAGGCAATATAGATACACTGTGTGACTTAGATTGAGATTTGGCTTGAGGAACAGTATCTAAAGTATAAATACAGAAAACAGCACTAAAGGCAAACAACTGACTCCACAATTTTATATATTGGGTATTTGCCAAGATATGCTCACTGCCTTTGTTAATCCTGGAACTAAACTCCGTTTTTTTGTTTTTTGTTTTTAATTTTCCCAGTTACTTGTAAAGTTTTTTTTATTATTATTATAATACATGTACATTCATTTTTTACATATTTCCATATGAATCATTTTGGGAGAGAAAAATCAGAACAAAAGGGGAAAACCACACATATAAAAAAAGGTGTGTGTATATATATATATATATATATATATATATATAAATAAATATAAAGGGTGAATATATATTGATCTACATTCTGTCTCCAAGATTCCCTCTCTAAATATGGATCTGAAATTTCTTGGGATTACCTTGGATTACTGAACTGCTGAGACAAGTCTATCATAGTTGATAGTTGCACAATCCTGCTGTGTATAATGTTTTCTTGGTTCTGCCTGCTTCGCTCAGAATGGACCTTTTACTACTTCACTTACAAATACACCTCCACTCTACCCCCAATATCCCCATTACTCCCAATATGTGCTTGTTGGAGCTATTTAGTTAGTTTTGCTTATCCTTATATTGTGGAAAGACTACTTGTAGGAACACAATGCCCACAATAATATAAAGGAAAACAATTCTCAAAGATCTGAGAATTTCTATTAGTTCAGTGAGTCATTGTGACTTTAGAAAGCTGAGAATGAAGGATGCTTCTAATCTCTTGGAGAAATGAGAGGAATGAGACATATTCCTTCCTATGGAGAAGAAAGGAGAAGATGAAAGCATTAAAGATGTTTGGAAGAGAACACAAAAAGGGTCATCTTGTTACTTACCTTGCAAATAAATTGTATGTAACAAAAGTTCACAGTTTCATAGGATTTTATATTTAGGACTGGAAGAGATCCTAGAGGCTATTGAGTTCCTTCCATTCACCTTAAAAGATGAAGAAAATGAAACGCTGGAGGTTACTCATGCACAATGATAAAGTTAATATCAGAAAAAGATAAGGCAAGATTCCAGGTCTAGCCCTCTGTATAGCACACTACCTCATTAAAAAAATCTTCTTTTCTTCTGCATTTAAAATGTTTGTGTTTGTTGATGATAAGTTTGTGACAAAAAAAATATTCAAAAAAGACCACTGGATGGGGAAATCCAAAGATGGGGGGAATCCTAGACTTCACACTAGCTATATAACCACAACTTAACTTCTCATTACCTTTTTTGAACCTCAATGCCCTCATCAGTAAAACTCAGAATATGCACTCTGCGATACTTCTAAGACTCTTAAGAGAAATGCATTTTTATCAACTTTGGCTGTTGTCCTTTGTTCTTGAAGGGGACCAAAATGATATCTCTGTGTCAAAAGTTGTTACAATGTGTCTGACTGACTGATCAGACCAATGCAAGCTTAGAATGCTCTACCACAGGTCTGGAACAAATAAATAGTCCATATGAACATTTGGGGTAGAAATGTCTCTAAATTTGTGCACCTCAGATTTCTTTTGGACTACTTCAATTATGCTTTGCTCATAGAGCACAACACCTTCTTTGATGTGGACATGCCATGTTGGGTGGTCCTTTGACAACACCTCCCGTGAAACACAATCAATTTAAAAAGTTTTTCAGAGGGACTTTGAGAATATCTTCACATTGCTCCTTCTGACCACCATGTGAACACTTTCCTTGCATGAGTTCTCCATAACATAACCTTTGCTGTAACTAAGGGTTCTATGCATGGATGATGTGGTGCTGACTGGTGAAGAACTTGTATTTTTTGGGGAGTTGTCAGGCCAAAATTTGCAAAGGCAGCAGAAATTGATTCCTATTTTGTTGGATGTTTGCCCAGGTTCTGGATCATGGATGATGCTCTTGTGCTTTTCCAGTCATCATTAGAGTGAAGCAAGATTGTGGTGTGTTCCCATGCTTTTCAGCATGATGTTTCAGCAAATGTTGTTAGATACCTTCAAAAAAGATTGTTGAGTTCCCTCTACTCACCAAGGGGAACTATAACTGGGTTCAAGATGAATGCAGCATCGAGATCACCTTACCACACTGAAAGTAAATTGTTTAACTTGAAAAGGCCAAGACCAAAATAGAGGGAGAATTGGTGCATGATTTTGCATTTCCAGATGATTGTGCACTCAAAGAAATCTCTAAAGTTATCCACCTTAAAGTGTAAATGGAGAATAGTACTTGAATAACCTTACAAAGTTATTATGGGAAAACTACTTTTTGTGTATATTCAAGTGCTATGTAAACATCAAAATTGTCATTGTAATTCTTGTAAAAACAAAGCAAAACCAAATAAAACAAGTTTGCTTTCTTGCAGCAGGACGGAGAATGAGCAGTGGGAGGTTTAAATGGATATTATTTGTAAAATTCTCAGCAAAATGTAGATTAACAAAATTTTTTTTCCATCCTCCCTTCTTCTCCGGCTAACTTCTGATAGGTATACTCTAATAATAATTACTGACATTTATCAATGCATTAATATTCGCAAAGCACTTTACCTAAAATAATATCTTGTTTGACCCTTACAATAATAACCTTGGAAGTTAGATACTACTACATTTTTAATCACCAGTTTACAGATGAGGAAACTGAGGTTTGAAGACTTGCTCATAGTCCACATATTTTACAAGCTAATTAAGTGTTACGAGGCAAAATTTGAACCCAAGTTGTCCTTACTCCAAGAGTGGCCTTTTATTTGCTTCGCTGTAGCTGTCTCCTAATAAAAAATGTAACATGATAAATGGAGAACAAATAAGGTGCTAGAGTTCATAAGGAGAGGGAATAAGAGCAGCTTTAGTTTATGTAAGAACTTTACAGATTATAAAGTTATAAAGGTTATAACCCCTGCCTAGAGGAGGGGTTGGGAATATAGGATAAGGAGTAAGGATTAAGTATGGCAGAGATGGGAAATATTTTCCTAAGTACTGCAAAAGGAGAAGAACAAGACAGACATTCTAGGGTCTGAAAATTGAATGTAGTCTCTCTCTTTATGATTTTGGTCCTCAGGTAAATCTATTAATAGCAAGGTTTTATCTTTCTTATTAGAACATTTTCATAGGCTTTGTAAAGGATTGCATCTGGGATAGTGTCTGATTGAATTTTATTTTATTTTATATATATTTTTATTATACCTTTTTATTTACAAGATATATGCATGGGTAATTTTTCAGCATTGACAATTGCAAAACCTTTTGTTCCAATTTTTCCCCTTCTTCCCCCCCACCCCCTCCCCTAGATAGCAGGAGGACCAATACATGTCAAATATGTTAAAGTATATGTTAAATACAATATATGTATACATGCCCATATAATTATTTTGCTGCACAAAAAGAATCAGACTTTGAAATAGTGTACAATTCACCTGTGAACAAAATAAAAAATGCAGGCGGACAAAAATAGAGGGATTGGGGATTCTATGTGGTGGTTCACACTTATTTTTCTGAGTTCTTTCTCTGAGTGTAACAGCTGGTTTAATTCATTACTGTTCTATTGGAGCTGATTTGGTTCATCTCATTGCTGAGGATGGCCATGTCCATCAGAACTGATCATCATATGGTATTGTTGTTGAAGTATACAATGATCTCCTGGTCCCACTCAACATCAGTTCATGTAAGTCTCTCCAGGCTTTTCTGAAATTATCCTGCTGGTCATTTCTTACAGAACAATAATATTCCATAATATTCATATACCACAATTTATGCAGCCATTCTCCAATTGATGGGCATCCACTCAGCTTCCAGTTTCTGGTCACTACAAACAGGGCTACCACAAATATTTTTGCACATACAGGTCTCTTTCTCTTCTTTAGTATTTCTTTGGGATATAAGCCCAGTAAGTAACACTGCTGGGTCAAAGGGTATGCACAATTTGATAACTTTTTGAGCACAGTTCCAAATCGCTCTTCAGAATGGCTGCATAATGTCACAATGGCTAATTGAATTTTAAAACAAACAATTAAAAAAAGAACCTAACCCAACACTTCCCAAACACCTAGAAATCCAATCATGACAATCATTTGCTATTCTAAAAACACCCCTTTAGAGACTATTTGGAAAGATATTCACGGGAAAGAAACCATAAACTGATAGCTAAAGAACTTTAACAGTTTCTTCAAATACTTTAGAAATTTTCACTGTTAAAACAACCTTTTCTTGCACATCCTATAGCACCCTCCCATTAAAAAAAAAAAAAAATTAGCAGAGCTCACAAAAAGTTGGAAGTCTCTATAGCCATGTTTAGCTTGTGAGATTAACATTAAAGAGTTACTTTTCTTATCACTTTTTAAGCATTTCTGCTTTTCAAGAGGTCAAAAAGTGGAAAAAACAGTGACATAACCTTTAGAAGTCCAATAAAAGTTTTTACTTCCACTTTTTCTCTCTTGGCTTTAATCAGTCTCACCCAGTCTCTTCCCAAGCCTGGTAACTTCCATCACCTCCCACTCTTTCTCCACTTCAAATGTTACATTCCTTCCTACTGCAGGGAACTTAGGTATTTGACTCATTCCTGAACTTTCATTTCAGCTTCATTTCCCCCAATTCGGTAAGTATCTTACTGTTAGCCTGTCAAACATGCATTTCCTACATCTGTGATGCTAGAATAGAAATTTCATCAGAGATTGCTTTTTTTTTTTTCTTTTAAAAATATTCTTAATGCATTTGAATTCAAATGGGAATTACCCGGAAGACAGTTGGAGGAGTTGCTCCTCTAACTTAAAAGAATAGGGTCTCCCTCTTCATGTCTGCCTCAGTTTTACCAGATGCCAATTTCCTCCTCAGGCTTCTTTTCCTTCTGTAAATAATATAAAGTTATTTTCTTCTAGCACTATTTCTAAAGAGTCTGGTTATTGAGTCCTTAATAATACTGATCTCAGTGAACTAATAGATATTAACAAATTGCAACTACACAGCACTTTACCTAAGACACAGTGTACTCACCTGATGTTCCCTATACTTAGGACCCCCTCCCACCCACCCAGCCTGGTCTTTAATGGCAGAAAACACCCTTAAAAAAAATTATCATTTATCAACTTCCTTCCTTTTTAGGGTAGGTTGGGACAGCCTTGTGATTTGCTTCCCAGACTCAATAGCAGAATCAGTGCTAAGTCTCAACTAAATTGTTATTCATATCCAGGACAGCCATTTGATCTTCTCTAGAGAAAAAGTATTGCCCCACCCACAAGGAAACAATGCTACTAATCAACTCTGAATTAGAAAAGCTGAAGAAAAGTTACCATTGGTATCTGGTTCCTGGGTATTCTCCAAAGAATTTGTAGATGGCTAAAGTTTTGTTTGGATTTCTCTGTCTTTTGTACAGTATACAAAGTGCTTGATGGACCGAGCCTTTTACAAGCCTTACTCCCTTTGTTCTACATTTATTACCATCACCCCCCTCAAGAATTTAAAAAGAAAAAAGGAGGATGCCACAAATTGTACCGAAGCAGAAAGGGCACAATTTGTACCTTTTTGACTATGTACAGATATCAAGTCTACCCACACCAATTTGCATGTACATAGCAGGTTATACTACTATGTATTTGTCCACTTTGCATGTTCAAATACCGTTCTATTTGTGTTTGTAAGCAAATACAGAGAGAGAAGTGTTTCTTTTCTTAGGGCACTTAACTTTGTGAAATCCTGTTGGATTCCATGGATCTTGAGATTCTGGAATACATATTAGTTTTACTATGGTTTCGGAGTTGGAACCAAGAACAAATCCTTCCCTCCCTCAACTCCTATCAATAAATTAATCAAACATTAATTAAGTATCTTGTGTCAGGCACTATACTAAACTCCTGAGCTATCAATGCAAATAAGAAATAGCTCTTGGCCCTCAAAGAATTTTGGTCTATTGTGTGTTTTTGTCAGGGAGAAGTGGAATATACAAATTTAAGTAGATATGAAATAAATAAAAGCCAATTTAAGGTTTAGGAGACCCAATTGGCAATACCCACAGTCTGCTTGATTATAGTAGAACAATTGACCTCAATTTTTTAATTTGAAAAATAAGTGTGGTAATAGCTCTATTGTAACCAACCTCACAAGGTTGATATGAATATCAAATGAGGTACTGTGTATAAAGAGCTTTGTAATCTCTAAAATATAAGCAATTATTATTATTTCTAATTATTGTCAATGCTTCTCTTCCCTTAGTTTCCACAATACTGCACTTTCATTCTGTCCATCCTCCTATCTCTCTGGTCATTTCATCAATTTCCTCTTTTCCCTCTTTTAAAATATATATTTAGTATTTTATTGTTCTCTAGTTACATGTAAAAAATATTTTTAACATTAGTTTTAAAAACTTTGAGTTTCAAAATTCTCTCTCTTTTTCTCCCCACCTCCCATTGAGAAGGTAAGCAATTCAATATAGTTATTACATGTGCAGTTATGGAAAACATTTTCATATTGGTGATAATGTGGAAGAAAACAGACTTCCCATTCCCCATGTTCCCCCAAAAAAACACACAAGAGAAATAAAATTTTAAAGTATTGAGGAAGTCCTTAAGGTGCCTTGGAGATAGAGACTAAAGAATTGATCCCTGAGGCAAGCAAGAAGAAGATAGAGATCTGTTTAGCTTCGTGGCCCCTCCCACTGGAGAGATCTTCCAGTCTGAAATCCAAGTTATGTCAAGCCCCTGAGACCCACTTTCTGTAGAGGTCTCCAGCAGTCTCACCTTGCTGTGCCCTGTCAGAAATCCCAATCATGTCCCTAAGGTTAAACTTTCCCTTTAAAATCTACTTATGGGGCCATCCCATAGCTGCTTCCTTCCTTTGGGTCAGTCCCCCAAGGTTCTCTGCCTCATGGTGTCTTTCTCCTTACCCTGTTCTCATGCTGAATGGTATCTGTCCTAACTTCACTATGCTTTCTAACTCCGCTTCTCCTCCTTACAGCTAATTAACTATTTTAGGGAACTAAGTCCCTTTCAGGATTTAGCCTGCCAGCTGAGGATATTCCCCAATCTCATGGGGTGCCCCCTTTCTGTTGGGTAATCATGAGTTCCATGAAGGAACTTGTTTTTCATATGCTTTCCTACTCTATTTCATATTGACCATTTCTGGTGTCTATTACATCCCTTCATTTTATTTGTAACCTCTTCCCTAAATAAATCTATCATTTGCCAAAGAGATTGGCCATTGTGAATTCTTCACATGACCGAACCCCAGCTTTTCGTGCCTACCATCATATAGTGTTAATATCATCCACGTCATTTTGGTCCATAAACCACATCATTGTGCTCCAATCTGTACTCAGATACCATCAGTTTCTTTCTTTGGGAATAGAAAACATTTTTCATCAAATGTCTTTCAGAAATGTCTTAAATCATTGTATTGTTGAGAATAGTCAAGTCATTCACAGTTGATCATCTTACAATATTGATGAAATTTGTATATGATATATTTCACTTTGCACCAACTCATGGAAGTCTTTCCAGGTTTTTCTGAGTGCTCATCATTTCTTAGAGCATAATAATATTCTGTCATAAACACATACTACAATTTGTTCAGCCATTCCCCAGTTGATGGGCATCTCCTCAATTTCCAATTCTTTGCCACTAAGAAAGAACTGCTCTAAAATTTTTTGTACATATAAGTCCTTTTCCTTTGTATTGTTATCTCTTTGGGGATACATGCTGAGTAATGATATTACTAAGTCAAAGGGTCTGCATGATTTTATAGACCTTTGAACATACTTTCAAATTGCACTACAGAATAATTGAATCAGTTTACAACTCTCTTAACAATGCAATAACAGTGAGACATTAATAATCTCATTTTTTCCCACATCTGCACCAATATGTATCATTTTCCTTTTCTGGCCTATTAGCCAATCTAATAGGTATGAGGTAGTATCTTTGAATTGTTTTAATTTATATTTCTCCAAACAATAAGTGAGAGAATCTTTTTTTTTTCCCACATGGCTATAGATAGCTATAATTTCTCCATCTGAAAATTGTTCAAACTTTTTGATGATTTATCAATTGAAAAAAGGTTCTTATTTTTTATAAATTTGGCTCAGTCCTTATATTGAGAAATGAGGCCTTTACCATGGAAACTTGCTTTAAAAAATATTCCCCAGTTACCATTGCTAACTTTATTTCTCTCCTTCCTATCCCTGACTCATTTATTGTATTCTCTCTCTCCTTTTACCATATCCCTCTTCAAAACTGTTTTGCTTGTGACTACCACTTCCCCCAATCTATTTGCCCCACTTCTCTTATCCCCTTCTGCTCCTACTTTTCTGTAGGTAAAGATAGATTTTTACACCCAAGTGAGCATGCATGTTATTCCCTCTTTGAGCCAATTCTGATGAGAATTCTACTGAGCTCCCTCTTCTCTTCCACTTTTAAGGTAAGCTTTTTCTTATCTCTTTTATGTAGTAATATACCCCATTCTACCTCTTCCTTTCCCTTTCTCCCAGTACATTCCTCTCTCAGCCCTTGATTTTATTTTTTAAAATATCATTCCTTCATATTCAACTCACATATGTGCCTTCTGTATTTATATATTGTTCTTCTAACTGCCCTAACAATGAGAAAGAACTTATGATTTATAAGTATCATCTCATGTAGGAATGTAAAAAGTTTAACCTTATAAAGTCCTTTGTAACTTCTCTGTTCTGATTAACTTTATATGCTTCTCTTGAGTCTTGTATTTGAAAATTTTTATTTTATTAAAAATTTTTTTTCTTTTAAAAAAGTATTAATTTATTTAGGTTATATATGTATATTCTTTCTTTCTTTTTTAAAGCATATTTCCTTATGAATCATGCTGGGAAAGAAAACTCAGAATAAAAGGGAAAAACCATGAGAGAAAAATAAAACAGAAGAAAAAGGGGGAAAAGGGAACATAAAATATTGGTTTACATTCAGTCTCCATAGTTCTCTCTCGGGATGTGGATGGTGTTTTCCATCCAAGGTTTATTGGAATTGCCTTGGATCACTGAGAAAAACCAAATCTGTCACATCCCACGATCTTCTTGTAACTGTTCACAATGTATCCCTGGTATTGCTTGTTACACTCAGCATCAGTTCATATAAATCTTTCCAGGACTTTCTAAAATTTGGTTGTTCATCATGTTTTATAGAACAATAATATTCCATTACTTTATATACTATAATTTATTCAACCATTCTCCAATTGAGGGACATCTACTCATTTTCCCATTCTGTGCCACCACAAAAAGAGCGGCTACAAACATTTTTGCACACTTGGGTCCTTTTCTCTCCTTTCTTTTTTTTCCTCCTCTTTTCTCCTTTATGCTTTCCTTGGAACACCGATCCAGTAATGGTCCTGCTGGTTCAAAGGGGATACAGCTTTTAGTGCAAAGTTCCAAATTGCTCTCCAGAATGAGTGGATCATTTCACAACTCCACCAACAATGCATTAGTGTCCTAGTTTCCCACATCCCCTCCAACATTTATCATTATCTTTTCCTGTCATCTTAGTCAATCTGAGAGGTGTGATGTAGAACCTCAGGATTGTTTTAACTTGCATTTCTCTAATTTAATCTACTAAATCAATGACCAAAAGATTTTTTCATATGACTATATATAAGTGGCTTTAATTTCTTCACCTGAAAATTGTCTGTTTATATCCATTGACCATTTATCACTTGGGAAATGACTTGTATTCTTATAAATTTTACACAGTTCTTTATATATTTTAGAAATAAGGCCTTTATCAGAATCATTGGCTGTAAAAATTTTCCCCAGCTTTGTGTTTTCCTTTTAATTTTGTTTGTGTTGGAGTTTTTGGTGCAAACCCTTTTTAATTTAATGTAATCAAAATTGTCCGTTTTGCATTTCATAATATTCTCTAGTTCTTCTTTGGCTATAAATTCTTCCCTTCTCCAAAGATCTATCCTGTACTCTCCTAATTTGCTTATAATGTCACCCTTTATGCTTAAATCATATACCCATTTTGACCTTATTCTGGTGTGAGGTATGAGATGTAGGTCTATGCCAAGTTTTTGATATATTATTTTCCGGTTTTCCCACCAATTATTATAAAATAGCGAATTCTTGTCCCCAAAACTGGAGTTTTGGGGTTTATCAAATATAGATTACTATAGTCATTGATTATTGTGTCTTGTGTATCTAATATCAATGATCCATCATTCTATTTCTTAGACAGTATCATATGTTTTTGATGACTTCTGCTTTATTTATTTTTTAAAATACTTTTATAATAATAGCTTTTTATTTTTCAAACACATGCAACATAATTTTCAACACTCACCCTTGCAAAACCTTGTATTCCAAATTTTTTTTCTCCCTCCCTTCCTCTCTCCCCCCTTTTCTAGACAGTAAGTAATCCAACATAGGTTAAACATGTGTAATTCTTCTAAACATATTCATACATTTATCATGCTATAGAAAAAAAATCAGATTAAATGGGAAAAAATGAGAAAGAAAAACAATTAGCCTCATTATTGAAAAGAGCCCAAGTTCATCACAGTTGATCACACAGTCTTATTATTGCTGTGTACAATGTTTTCTTAGTTCTACTTACTTCACTTAGCAGCAGATCATGTGGATGATTGCTACTTTATAATACAGTTTTAGATTGGTACTACTAGGCTACTGTCCTTTGTATTTTTTTTCATTAATTCCCTTGATATTTTTGAGCTTTTGTTCTTTCAGAAGAATTTTATTATTTTTTTTTTCTTGCTCTATGAAATAATTTTTTGGCAGTTTGATTGGTATGGTATTGAACAAGCAGACCAATTTAGGTAGAATTGTCATTTTTATTATATTAGCTCAGCCTATCCATGAATAATTGATATTTTCCCAATTGTTTAGATATGACTTTGTGAAAAATGTTTTATAATGATGTTCATATAGTTCCTGGATTTGCCTTGGCAGGTAGACACCCAAATATATTTTGTCTATAACTGTTTTATATGGAATTTCTCTTTCTATCTCTTGTTACTGAGCTTTGTTAATAACATATTTAAATGTTGTTGATTTGTGTGGGTTTATTTTATATCCTGCAACTTTGCTAAAATTGTTTCAAGTAGATTTTTGGATGATTTTCTAGGATTCTTTAAATATATCATCTGCAAAGAGTGATAGTTTTATCTCCATATTGCCTATTCTAATTCTACTTCCAGGATGGAGGGCACACTATCCCAAACTTTAGGGATTCTCTATAGCTGTTTTCAGAGATTCTAGGCACCTGTAAGTTTTCAGTTCTCCCAAGATTGCATGATCTAAGGAGAGGTGTATTAGCCTGTGTCCTGGTCTATAAGCAACTGCAAACACTCTTTTCTGCCCTGGAACTATGATGAGCATCCTCATTCCATTGTAGCCATTAGCTCTGATGTATTAGTGTTCTTTCTCACCCTGGGACTGACACTCCAGCCTGTGACCTGTGACTGTTTCCCAACATAGACAAAGCAACAAAGTCCTGCCTCAGTGCTAGCAAAGAGACCCTTGTAATCTTTTTCTGACCAGTTGTTGGATCCCTTTATCTTCTGGGGGCTGAAGGTGCTTGAAGCGGCTGCTGCCACAATTAGTGACTCCCAAGGCCTGCTCCTGGTTTGGTGGGACTAAGTCTGTATTGGCAAAGCCTGCACTAGATTATGCTCCACTGTCACCCAGATGTGAGAGACCTTTCCTGTTTGTCCTCTAAGTTGCTTTTGGCTGGGAAATTTTTTCATCCCATTCTTTTTTGGGTTCTGCTGCTTTATGTTCTTATTTTTTATTTATTGATGTCTTTATTGTTTTATGGCATTATTTAAAGATGATTGGAGGGGTTTGGGGTAGAGCTCAGGTGAGTTGCTGCCTTATCTCCACCATCTTGGTCCTCTTCTCTTCAGTGTGGATATTCCCCATTATTTTCTTTAGGTCTCTTCTCTGCATTTTCTCCCTTGGTCATTTAATCCTTTCCCATGGTTTTCTTGATCACTTTTATACAAATAACTTCTAAATCTTTATTTTTTTTTATCCCCAACTTCTCCTAAGAACAATTTCAACAATTTCCAACTGCTTGCTTGATTTCACTTGGCTGTCCTATTAACATGTCAAAACTCCTCATATCTGAGACAGATAGAGTGGAAAGAATTCTAGATCTGCAATCAGAAGATTTGGATTCAATTTTTGACTCCATCATTTATTAGCTTTGTAATCTTAGACAAGTTACTTAATCTCTCTGGACTCCAGCTTCATCATCTATAAAAGGGGAACTGGACTAGATGACCTATATGTTTCTTTCCAGCTCTAAATCTATGAACCATTTTGGGTGGGTCTTCATTTCCTTGTCTGTAAATAGAGGAAGTTCAATGAGATGATTTCCAGTTATCAAATATGCCATTTCTAGCTTCTAGGTCAATTTGAATAGCTTTGAATTTGTGATCTTAATACGTTCTGCAATCTGCCTCTTCCTTTTTTTTATTTTTTTTTATTTTTATGAATGTTATATGTATGATCTTATAAATATTTATTGACTGATAGCCACTCAGGTTCATAGTCTTGAAGGCATCTTTAAATCATCCTTCTGCATCCTGCAAAATTATATCTCATAGGCCCTCATAGTTGCATTTACCTTTTATTACCATACAAAGATATAATTAGCTCAAAGCTAATTATTCCCTGAAATGGAATAATAAGAACAGTTCTAACAACTTTGTCCCCTTCACACATACCATAAACTTGAGGTACTCTCCCACAAATACACAGCACCAATGGGAAGAAGGGTTACAGAATATTCTAGTAGAGAGGCACTTAAGTATAGAATACAGATTATCAAGACAATTCACACATCTGGAGCTACAGAGTTCTGATCTCTTTTCTTGTGTTGTCCCCAGGCTACTTCCCTAGGCACAGCATCTCTGCTAGGTACCCTGGGCCTGTTCTACTACATGGCTTAACTTTACTCTGTGGCTGGATTTTCTGGCCCTGTTTTCTTTTATGAGCACAACATATTCTATTTTACAAAATGCTATTGCTGATAGGAGGAAGAGAAGTCTCTTCCCCACCCCCACTTTCTCCCAAGTACACTCTGAGGAAAAGGCAAAGAGTAACTCACTGCCAAGAACTGAGTTCCTCCTCCAGATTCAGCTCTTTCCTGAAGTACCAGAGATGACTAACTCCTCAGAGCTTGCTTTTTCTTTTTAAAAACCATTGGAGGTATAGCTAATTCTTCAGCAACCCAATAGTTAGCCACCTTGTATATCCACCAGGTTGAGTGAGGAACTTCAATCTTATAAAGAAGTAAAGAAATAAAACCATAACTTTACATTTTTTTAATACCAGCCAATAAAAGTTATAAAGGGACTTCACAGAGTTATTGGGCTTCAAAGATTGAAAGAGGATAATACATATCTCTTCATCTCTATTGTTATATCCTATAATTTATTCAAATAAACCTAACTGATCAGGACTCCACTGATCAACACAATCCTTCTTTTGCCATTGAACTTTTTGCTTCCAGCCTTTTCTGTGTCAAAACTTCATAATGTAAGTGGGGGGGGGGGGAGGGATTTGGAACACAAGGTTTTACAAGGGTCAATGTTGAAAAATTATCCATGCATATACTTTGAAAACAAAAAGTTTTAATTAAATAAACAAAAACCAAAACTTCATAATAGGTTGCTCCATGTGACTCCTTCAGGATCTGTCTGTTAAAGAACAGGATTTTAGACTCAGAGATTTGGGTTCAAATTCTGACTCTGTTACTTACTACCTGTATATAACCTTGGGCAAATTGTTACTTTCTGGGTCTCATTTTTCTCATATGTGGCTAGATAAGAGTTTCAACAAAATGCCCTCTGAGATCCCTTCTAGTCCTAAATTTTGATACATAAGTGTATATTTTTGACCTTGATATTCTAGCCTCTCTACAAGTTATCTTTCCTGCCTTATCTGGTATTACTCCCACTCATCCACTGGATGAACCAGCCAAACTGGACTTATGCCATCTCTTATTCTCATCCGAGCTTCTCCAGTCTCTATGCATTTCCTTATGCATCTTTAGGCTTTTTTCCATTCACTCTGCTAGTGTTCTCTCCTTTCCTCAAGTTCCCAGTCAAGAGTTCCTTTGTAGAGACTTCTTTGAGTCCTCTTAACTGAAAATCATTTCTCTTCTTCAGATTTCTTATAGCATTTTTACCTCTTAAATTGTGAGGTTCTCAAAACTAGGGACTGTCATTTACCTTTCTCTGTATTACCAGAGTTTGGCATAGTGCCTGACACATAGTAGACATTTTAAATATCAAACTGACTGAAGGACTGGATTTCACCTTTGTATTTGTACTCTGCCATCTGTCATAGTTCATAGACTCACAGGATCTCAGTGACCTCAATGTCACTATTTGAAACCATACCTGAACAAGAAACCACTCTACAATGTAATCAAAAAGTGATTACTCTTTACTAAAAGATTTCTAGTGATCAGAACTGTTACCTCCTTAGGCCATCCATTTCTTTTTGGACATTTCCAATTATTAAAAATCTTTTCTTTATCTTGAACCAAAATCTGCCTTTCTACAAGTATCATTCATTGCTCTTATTCCTGCCCCTTGTGGTCAAGCAGAACAAGAATAACCCCTTTTCTGTGTGACAAGCCTTAAAATTCTTGAAAATAGTTATTCTTTCTTTTCTTCTTCAGGGTAAATATACCTATTTCCTTCAACCAGTCCTTATACAACATAGTTCATAAACCCTTCACTATCCTAGTCATTCATTCATGTTCTCTTTAGTCTATCAGTGCTAACCTCTCTGTAAATAAATTCCTTTCTCCCTTAGATTCTTTTCTTCCTCTCTTTTTTCATTCTAGCATTTCCTGATGTCCAACCTTCCTTCCCTCCCACCCCCTTTATTTTCAAAGCTTAAGAACTGAGCATAAAGCATGGTGCTAAGTTCTTTTTAAAAATTTGAACTTTTATCATTTATTTACATTTATGCATTTTTCCCTTTTTAGATTTTGAGTTCCAAGTTTTCTTCCTCCCTCCTACCGCCTCCCCCATTCATTGAAACTACAAACTATATGATATCAATTATACCTGTGAAAACAAGTTCCTTAGAATTAGGTTTTATTATATTTCCCCCAACTAGTATAGTATTGGTGATAGAAAGTACTTGTTAACTATTTGTCAAATTGAATCAAATGTTTAAATGAATGAATCTCAAGGAAATGAATATTTAATCTATTTGGCTATGACATGCGGGCTATCCAAAGATAGCATATAGAAATATTTAGGTTATTTCAACTGTATTATACTTAATGATTAATTACAAAAATGGAACTCATCATAAGGTCCTTGATAATACCAAGTCTATTCTCATTAACACTGATATTAGTAAAAATCAGACTATAATACTTGATGGCAGAAAATCTTAGTCCAAATCCTAGCTCTGTCACTTATTGCCTATAATTTTGGGCAAATCACTTAACTTGTATGGGCTTTCATTACTTGTAAAATGGGGGAAGTCTTTCAGGATCCTTCAGCTCTAGATTTAGAATCCTATGAAATTCTTCTGGAAACATAAAAGAAGCAAATGTTATAATGTTTCCACCATACATATCTAAGAAGCTAGGTTTTAGTTCACTGAAGCATGGTGGCCATAAGAAATATTACAAGGTATATTACAAAGTCCTACAGCTTTGGACAAGAAGGAAAAAAATCTATAAATACTTGAAAACTACAACAGGGTCATAGTAATCTGCAGCAATGAGTGGTGGGTGGGGAGTGCAAGAGTGACAGTACCAGATTTAGAATTGGAAGAGACCCCAAAGATCATCTGGCTTAAGCTTCTAATTTTGCAGATTAACTGACTGATACTTAGAGAAGTGACAAATGAATTTTAAATGTAAAGTGATTTACCCACTATTTTGAAGGATAATATTTAATAGAGCATGGATGTGTAAATCAGAGTTAAGACCAGAAACTAAAAAACAAACAAGATATTAGATCAAAGCCAGGAGGGGTGTGTGTGTTGGGAGGGAGTTGCTGCTAGAGCCAGGTCATAATAATTAAATTTTCAGCGTGATCATTTTTAGACTTAAGAAAATGATAGAGAAAATGTTAATGATGAAGATTAAAAGTCTGTCCTACAAACATGTATTCTTTTGGACAACCAGTTAAATAAACATCACCATACCCTTGGTACAAACCACAGGGAAATGTGGCTCAAGTCCTTTTTAACCAAATTTTTTGTAAGGTGAGTAACATTTTTGCGTCATCTCTGATCAGAAAGAATTATGATAGAGAGTTTTACTTTTCCTGTCTCATCCTACTGTTCCCTGGATGGTGGCCATTTCTGTGCCTTATAAAGCCATCACAAGCTATTTAGGAACTTGGTACTGTTTAAAGCAAGGGGCATTTCCCCCTGAGAACTGAACTCTACATTTATGGTTCTTTTGAACAGAATAGTTTTTCCAAAAAGAGAAATAAGACAAATAAGAAGTAAACCTGCCATGTACTTTAAAGAATTAAAAGAAGAAGTAAAAAAAGGTTTCAACTTAAGTAAATTCTAATTATGTAACATTTTAAGTAAGCAATAATATAGGCTTCTCATAAACTACTTAAAATGAGTACCTATTTAAAATCAGTGTGTGTGTGTGTGTGTGTGTGTGTGTGTGTGTTTACCTTGTCCTATGATTGTATTGAGAACTCCCAATACAGATATGCATCATTTCTGTAGTTTAAAATCGTAGAGAGTTATCTGAGAAAAGGAGAGGTTAAATGAGTTGGCAGTCTCATAGTTAATATATGTCAGAGGCACATATTACTTGAACCCAGCTTTTCCTGACTTCAAGAAGTGTTCTCTCCACCATCCAATGTTATCTCTCTAAGCTTGTGAACATTTAATAAAGCTTTGGCACCTCTATGGGAAGGTGGCAGATCCTTCTTTCAAATATCTTATAGCGCTTGTTAAGGGTCCCCTGAACTGCCTTTGCACTTTACCTGGGCTTCTCTTTTGCACTAATTTTACTCTAGCTTATATTAGAATTATTGATCATATAGATTAAAAAAATATACAGTACTTATGGATATTCTTAGAACTAACACATACATATTTATAGGAATAACTTTTATTTTTATGTGGGGAGAAATATTAGTTAAAATAAAGACATAGTTCAGGCTAAGAAAATGTTGAAATATTTTCTAAGGAAAATAGATGGATTTGGGGAAGTGACGAGGAATGTTTTTCATATTTCACAGGGCCATAATGTATCATCAGAAAAAGTAAGGGCAATACTTATAAACTCAAAAACACTTCAAGAAATAAATAGAAATTCATCTCTCTATATCAGCTGCATCTACTTATATGCTAAAATTCTTAGATTCGGGTATGATCAATCTGTTGTGTTGGTCATTATCATCATCATGCCAGATTAAGGCAGTTGGCCAAAACAAAATGAATTGTGGAGACAAGCAAAAAGATATGAATTAATTCTATCTCAATCCATATGATATGTGTCCAGATAGGAATATATTCTAATATGTAGTCCTAAGTTGAATTTATAGCAGAATGGCATTAAATGCTGTGAATCATTTAAATTTAACACAAATATTAACAATGGATATGTAATGAACATTGAAAAATTTTTATGGAGGCCTAAACAGGTAAATGATTATCCAGTAGAAGATCCACTTGTAGTTCTCCAAAGGAAAAATCTCAAAAGGTCCCCAGTTTGGTAGAGCATAGAAAATCCAAACAATTCAAGGAGACACTTGGACAGTGGAATAGTGAGCAAAAGTGAAACAATCACAGTTGGGGAGAACATTGCAAACACTTTAAGAAGACATTACAACACGGCTTACTTTGCATTTCCACTTTAGCATTTCAAAAGATCTATCATTTCTTCAAGATGGGTATCCCCTCTAACTTTCACAGATTGTGTCCTGTGGTGATATCTCCCTCATTCTTCTGAGTTAGAGTGATCCTTAGATGACAGATACAATAGTCTTACCACCAAAATAAGATGCAAAGTCAGAATCTGGTGTGGATTTAGATGGAAGATGATAGAGATAGAGTTAGAATCCACAGCCCTGTGGAGCCCCCTGCCTCTGTATCTCTTTATTGGCTGCCTCTTATACCAGCAATACATTTCCTTCTTACCTCAACCTTTGAGGATTCCTCCTTTATTCAAAGCACAGCTCATACATAAGACAGCTACAGGAAGCCTTTCATGAGGTTCTTAATTATTATTGCCTTCTCTCCCTCAAACTACCATACATATGCTTATCACTTTACATATTGTATATTTTTACGGTAGAATAAGGTTACAGACTGTTTATTAATAGTCAATAAGTCAAGTCAAGAAGCATCTCTTAAGCCTCTACTACATATGAGACACTGTAATAAGCACTGTGCATAAAAATTAAAGGCAAAAACAGCTCCTGCCCCAAAGTGGCTTATAATCAAATGATGATGGGTATTATTTTTTGCTTTGTTATCTTTCCACAATGATTTGTACATAATTGTTCAATAAATATTTGTTTGATTAGAAATATATCTATTAATTATCTAAAAGTACATGAAAATTCTTGCCATTGAGTTCTGCTATTAAAAACAAAACAAAACTGGATATAAAACCTATCTGAAAGAAAATTTTAAAAAATATATACAAGCTGAATTCAAAGTTAATGATTTCTCAGGAAGGTTTTCAAACAAGAGAAATTATTACTTTTAAGGTAAATTTTATATAACAGAGGACTGGCCAAGCCCAGCCCTTATTAACACATGTGCCCTGTGTTCAGCTGATGAAATCCCCATATGGGCTTCAGAGTAGCACAATTATTCTAGATTTGTTTTTGTTCCACTAATTGCAAGGCAAAAATATAATCTTTTGATTGAGCTACTAACCCAGATTTGGATATTCATTTATAAAGTCACCAATAATCAAAGCAAGTCTACTTCCCGTCTTTTCTGACTGCCTGGTTCCAGTGAGGGAAACATGTCACAATTCTTTACATGGTGACTTGTGAATATGGGCTTTTGTTCTTTCCCTTCTTGAGGGAGTATCAGACTAAGCTGTTGTGACCTTGTGAGCTTCACAAGATCAAGAGAGCCATTGGAGACCTAGGCTAGAATTTTCAAGCAAAATATTTGACCTTGTAGTTAATATGTTAGGAGTAACTCTTTCTATCAGCTGAATTTCATTTGAACTTGAACTTGGTGGGACAGGGAAGCTTTGTGCCAACTGCTTCAAGCATGAGCCCACTCTCCCCTGGACCTAGGTGATATGAGAAAATTTGCCCTTCATTTGGTAGGGAGTAGGGTTTGGGTAGGGGAGGGTATTGGAGAAAGGGACTATCTATATCTATATCTATCTATCTACACATGTGTATGTTGTTGCTATATTTTCTCAATAATTATGCATAAAAGTTCCTTGCTGTTAATTGATTAAATAATACTCGAGTGCTAATAATTGATATATGATGTTGGAGGAACACATTAGAATGAGGGCTCAGGCCTATCAATATTAAAGAATCCCACTGTCCTTCTGGGGTAGCCCTGGAAGGGGGATATATAGCTAGTTTGCCTTGCTCTGGAGGACATGAGTCATTGGTGAGAGTGGGAGTTAGGATAAGGCTCTCCAGAGCTTATAAATGCTACAAATGGAAGTAGCCAAATATATAAGTGGAAGCAAAAGAAAAATGACAGAGAGATAGAGATTGTGAATGACATGTGGCCATAAGTTTGTTATTTATTGTTTTAAAAAGATTTTTAAAAGCATTAAAAAGATGACCATATTAACTTTTAACATGGTAGTAACAAAATTTTCTTGCCAGTTTCCATGACCCCTTTTGGCCTTCTGTTTATTTAGCATAGATTTGTTGCTGTTTTTGTTATCCTTAGTTACATATTTATAGTTAGTATATACATTATTCCTCTGGATCAGCTTTTGTTACTGTTCTACTTCATATAAATGAGGATTCACAGGAAACATTTTAAAAGATGAACAATGTAGATAATGCTAATTTTTAAATATCTAGCTTTCAAAGTCAATGTTCAGATTTCTTCATACAAATTTCAAACAATAGTTTGAAAAATATTGGGTGCTCTAAAACTCTGAAAATAGTGAAGCATAGAAATGATTACTGGGACACCTGAAATTCTAGGGAACTTGATGAATTCAGTTATAAGTGGTAAATAGAAAAGAATCAAGAATTTTCTGGCTGAAACATGAACCCTTAATAACTACTAAAATCCTTTTTAAATGACTAGTTCAATTGACCTTAGGTAGCAAAGTCAGAAGAGATCAGGTTCTTTTGGGGGTATTCTCAGTAGATACCCAATATAATATTTTTACATATGGTAGACTTTTCTACCCAACAGCTTCACCTGTAAGTCTGAAGACTTTCTTCTTCTACAGGTGGGATTCTTTCTTTCTTGAAACCAGCAGATTTCATTTGAACTTCATGGAAACTGTTTTCATGTGATTTTTCAGTATATCAAGTACCCCCAAGATTTCACTCACAAAAACTCTAGTTTTATCACAGCATTCTTTAAGCACAGATCTAATTATGATACTCTCCTACTCAAAAAATTCCTATGGCTCCCAATTACCTCCAGCATAAAATATGACCTCTGCTTTTGAAGTCCTTCCTTCACTGCCTAACTTCAAATTATCTTTTCAAACTCATGACACATTACTATTTTTCCTTCATTCTATAGTCCAATCGAATTGGCCTTCTCTTTTTTCTTCACACACAGTTCTCCGTCTCTCTCAGATAGGAAATACCAGATTTTTAATGGCCATGTTCCATGTTGGGAATGCATGTCCTCCTCACTTTTGTCTCAGAGAATCCCTTGCCTCTTTCAATAGGAATGAACCTCATTACCTACACAAAGCCTTTCCTGATTTATCCTACTGCTAGTTGGGAGTCCTTCCTCCCCAATCACTTTATATTTCACTTGTTGTGGTGGTTTAGTCATTTTTCAGTTATGTCTGACTCTTCATGACTTTGTTTGGAGTTTTCTTGGCAACAATACTGGAGTAGTTTGCCATTTCCTTCTCTAATTCATTTTACAGATGAGGAAACTGAGGTAAATAATGTTAAATAACTTGCTCAGGGTCACATAATAAGTGTCTGAAGATGGATTTTAAATTCAGGTCTTTCTGACTTCAGATTCTATACCATTTACTTTTACTGCCTTGTATTTTTCTTGGAGATTATGTCTTCTTCCCCTCCCATGCCCCATGTGTACACATGTGTACATATGTACATGCATAATAAGCAAGGACATGCATTTATGTATACATGTATATATATCCAATGTCTCACCTAAACTCTTTGAGAGCAGGCATTGCTTCATTTTAAAATTTTCATATCTTTAGCACCTTGCAGTGTTTGAACATCATGCTATGTTCATGTTCATGTTTGAACCATGCTTAATTTGGTTGCTTAGACATGTCCCACTCTTGGCGATTCCATGTGGGAGTTTCTTGGCAAAGATACTAGGAGTGATTTGCCATTGAAACCCTGCAAATTCAATTAAAACACACCTGTGCTCATTGCCTCTGAATTAAGAAAGTGAAATTGATTTGGTTAATCACCCAATATTTCTTGAGTATTCACTATATACAAAACATTTGCCTAGGTACTATGGAGGGTGAAAAAAACTGTATAAACCATATTGTTAATGGGGTTGGAGTGGGGGGAGAGAATACTAGATTTAGTCAGGTAGTCCTTTGATTTGATGGACCCTGACTGGGTCTCCAGGCAAATAATTGGAACTATTTGAAATCCAATTTTTCTCAGCTGTAGAATGAGATTAATTATATCTATAATGCCTTACAGCATTGTGAGAATACAATAAAATAAAGGAACATATGTGAAGTATTTTTACAAGCCTTTTCCATCTGTTTTGCCTCTCCAAGATCTGTATGATGGTGAGCTTAACACTTCTTGTATAGAGAAGAAAAACTGCTCTTTGTTGGCCTTATTTTTCAGTTGTGTATGACTCTTAGTGACCCTATTTGGGGTTTTCATGCTAAAATGCTGGAGTGGTTTACCATTTCTTTCTCCAGTTTATTTTACAGATGAGGAAAGTGAGGCAAACAGGGTTAAGTGACTTGCCGCAGGTCACATAGCTAATAAGTGTCTAAGGCCAGATTTGAATTCACAAAGATGAGACTTTCTGATTACAGGCCTAATACCCTATTCACTGTGCCATGTAGGCTCTTTGTTGGTCTGCCTAAGGCTAAAAATAATTAGAGACTATCAGACAGAACTCTGGGACCAGGAAAAGCACAAAACCTTCAAGTCTTGCAGTTTATTGTGGTCCTGACTCCAATGGCCCAGGCCAAGCCAAGATCTCAAGTCTTCCTAAATCCTGAGTCTATTCCCTATGATAGCTTTTCCACATTTTCTGTCTCTTCCAGTGAGATGACCAAATTCTCTGCCTGATCAAAAGTAAGTAATAGTGAGAAACTAAAAAAAATTCAACCTGTACATTTGCTAGAATTCCCAGGTCCTATACTTAGGAGTTAGGATGGTCATGTAACAAAATATTTTATATATTTTATATATTATTTTCTAGTTATTATATTCTTTATTTGCTTATTAATTCTATACTCAGAATAACCCCTGTGTGTGGTATGCTAAACTGCTTCTCTGTAAAGCAGACACCATTATACTAGGGTTATTTGACTAATGTTCACTGAAATACTGCTCATTCAAAAGAAGGTGGGTGGAGCTTTCAAGCTAGTTTTATTTAGGTGGATGCTGTCCCATAGAAAATTGGAGCTTAGAGATAGGAGGTTGCTGCCTCTCTGATAACCACAATATTTATCCACATTTTCCATTTTAATGGAACATATATACGCAAATGACCAGATAACCAAGGGCCTTCCTTGTCAATGGCTATTAAGAGACCAAAGATCCAGATAGATTTTATGAGGTGAAGACATAGATATTTGAAAAGAAGGCATCTTGATAAATGTGGGAAAGATTTCAAATAATTGTGGTGCCATAGGAAATGAGTTATGGATAGAGAAACAGACCCTTTGGAAAAAGTGAGATCTAGTTTGTTGTGAGATTAGTGAGTTTTAAATGGATCTAATTAAAATTGTTTAATTCCTTCAGCAATTTTAATTGTTCAATCATTTTTCACTTGTGTCAATCTCTGTGACCTCACTTGGGTTGGGGTTTTTTGACTATTACAAATGAGGAAATTAAGACAAAAAAGGGTAAGTGACTTGCTGAGGGTCACATGGCTACTAAGTTTCTGAGGCTAGATTTGAACTCAGGAAGATGAATCTTCTTAATTTCAAGTCCAGTGTTCTATCCACTGTACCATCTTGCTGCTCCTTTCTCACTACTAGGAGTTGGGGTGTGGGGGTGAGAGGAGAAGGGGAAAGGTTGGTCAATGTAATAGATGGGCCTTCCTCACGTTAATCCCCAGTTAGTTTAGGTTTGATTTAGAAATGAAATGGAAAAACTTTTAGGTCATTCAATAGTTAACAAAACTTTTATTTATCCAAATCTTGGCAAGGATATTCTACCAATTGACTGAAGAAGAAGAAGGGAGAAGAAGCCTCTCTCCCCTTTCTCTATAGAGAAACATATTTCTGGTAAGACAGAGCCAAGAAAACTGTATCTGTAAGGATGACAATAATGTAAAGGGAAAGAAAAATAACTACAAAACAATTGAAAATGAATGGTACAAAGTTACAAAGAACAAGCATGGCTCCAAAGAATATGTATAAGAAGACACCTTTCTATTCTTTTGGAGAGGTGGATGGTCCACAAGTGTGAAGTGTTGCATAAATTTAAAGATTGTGTGTTGGGGTATCAATTAGATTTGCTGATAACTTTTTCTCTTCCTCTTTTTTTTTAAACAATGGCTTTCTGGGAAGAAAAAAAGAAATTGGGAGATTAAAAACAAAACATCAATAAAATGTTATTTTTAAAAATGAACAGTCCATGATGGATTAACTTAATTTTCTTCCTTCCTTCCTTTTTTCTTTCCTCCCTCCCTTCCTCTTTTTCCTCCTTTCTTCCTCTTTCTTTCCTTCCTTTCTTCCTACCTTCCTTCCTTCCTTTTTCTTTTTTCCTTCCTTCCTTCCTTCCTTCTCTCTTTTCTTCCTTCCTTTCTTCCTTCCTTTCTTTCTTTTTTCCTTTCTTTCTCAAATTCTCTCCTCCTCTTCTTCCTCCTCCTCCTCTTCCTCCTCCTCCTCTTCCTCCTCCTCCTCCTCCTCCTTCTCCTCTTCCTTCTTCTCTCTCTCTCTCCCTCTCTCTCTCTCTCTCTCTCTCATAGTTACTAGACTGGTAGGTCAGAGATTTACGACAGAGTATATATAGATTTCAACCAAAAATTTGACAGTTTTGCCTCCTATGCTTGTGACTAAGATGAGTGACATGAAATAGATGGTAGTAAAGTTAGATAGCCATGTAACTCATTGAATCGATTTAGTAGATCCAAAGAATAATCAATGGATTAATGCCATTTTTGGAGGAAGATTTTTCATGGAGCACCTTAGAAATCTATCCTTGACTTTGTAGTGTTGAACAGTTTATTAATAACATATAAGGTTACAAGAGGCATGCTTATCAAATTTTCAAAAGAAAAGAGGTTTGAAAGATAGCTAATCCATTGAATAACAGAGCCAGGATCTCAAAATACCTTAATAGGCTAAAATAATAGGCAAAAATTCAAAGAGATGACATTTAATGAAATGATGTTTAATAGAAATAATATTTAATGAAGTCCTATATTGTTTTCAAAGAATCAGCTGTACAAATACCAGACAAGAATGAATGGCTGACAATAGTTTATGTGACTGGAGATGAGGAGAGAAATGTTGGTGAATTTGAATTTCAATATTACATAATTGGGTGACATAGCAACCAAAAAAAAAAAAAAAAAAAGAAGAAGAGCTAATTCTAACTTGAGCTGGATGAATGGAAATATAGCATCCAGAAAGAAAGATGCGAACATTTTCTGTTTTGTTCTGGAAAGTTATTGCTTTCCGTTTCATGTGTCACATTTTAGGAATGACATTGACAAGTTATATAGTAGGTGTGTGTTGAGGGGGGGTAAGGGGGAGGACAGGTGGAGAGATGTTAGGATAATTGGAGGTCTAAAGGCCAGACCAAGCAATGAAGTTTAACCCAGTGAAGGAAGGGAAGATTATCAGAATATAATAACTGTTTCTAAAGTATTTGAAGGGTTGTCATGTAGAAGACAGTAAGTTGTCTTATTTAATTCCAGAAGACAGAATTAGGAACTGTGACTGAAAGTTTCAAGGAGGCAAATTTGGGCTAAACATAAAAGGGAAATGTGCTAAGATGTTGAAACATACAATAGAATGCCTCAGGAGGTTAAGAGCCTTTTCAGGCAAAGTCTGGACAACCACTTATTGAGGATGGGTATAAATTGGACTAGAGAGTTTCTGAAACTCCCTTTCAAATCAGATATGGTGATTCTGTGGCTTATTCCTCTGTTTTTATGACTGCCTCATGACAGACAATAAGAGAAGTTTGTGCATTTTTTTTCTGGGGTGGAGTAAGATAACGACTTGCACTAGACACTGGAAGTCCTAATTTTCAGCTCTTTAAATCAGGTTGACAAGCAATTTCACAAATTTCTCTAATTCGTGAGAGTCAAGAAGAGAGAAAAATTACTGTGCACAGCCACTGGTGACCCTCTAAAACAATTTGCATACTAAGTATATCCAAACCAAAAAAGCACCTGTGTGCCACATGTGCACAGCTGTGTATTATGGCCAATATATCTGTTGATCAGCTGATGCTTTCACATATAGAATCTTGAAGGGAATCAATAGGGTCATCAAAGAGCAAATTATTTAAAGGACTTAGGAATTAATCTGTTGAGCAGTTTCCCATATTTAAACTTAGATCTAAATCTACTATCATAAATTTGAGATAAACATATTTATTTTACTTTGTCAGGGTTATAAGAACTGAGTTTTGTTCTTAATTATGCAAGTAATTTCTCCTTCAATACAATCATCTTTATGTAAGAAATCATCTTCCCATACCTTCAATATCCCTTATGGGGGTAAATTATTGCTATCACATTTTCTGTGACATGGAACAAACAGAGTCTGAGGGAAAATACCTTTTTCTAATATTGTAGAGGATTTTCCATATGTGTGTGTCTTAGAGTTTGTTTATATATGGACGTGTATGTGTGTACATGTGTGTAATGGGGGTTTGCAAACCCCAATTATTTCATATTCTCTCTCTTTTAGCCACATTCATTAGTCACTTTTTACTTCCTCTTAGGTGAAGTATGTTCAGAAATTACTCAGACATTATGCCAGTAGTAAAAAACAAAAAAAAACACGAAGAATTGATTTAATATGGTGAGCATTCTGAGATAATAATGGCTAGTATTTATAATCTTTTAAGATTTACAGAACACTATATAGGTTGTTTTTTTGTCTTTTATTTTTGAAGAAGACCAATGACATTTCAGGATATCTTAACTTGCCTGTGAATAGGATTTAAGTGAGGCAGAGTTGCACAAAGTCATCTGTTTTCCAAACTCATTAAAGTCCAGTGGCAAAACAAAAACCAAGACAACTGCTGATGGCCCAGGATGCAGTGGATGACCTGAGTGTTTTTGATATCTAAGCTCTAGGCACTCCGCAGTGCCTGCTTCAGCCATTTCCAGGGCTGTTGGGACAAATCATTTTCATTCACCCATTTCACTGAAGAAATCTTTACATGTTTAGGGTAGGTATCCTCTTAACTCAGGGACAGGTTTGAAGCTTATCAGTTATACTCAACCTGGTTTAGCCCATCTGCTGAGTTGATTTTGCCTGGGTGAGATTGCTGTGCATGCTATAGCTTTGTGGAGCTGCAGGTGAGAGTTAGGTGACAGATAGACACCAAAGGTAAATGAACAGTCCTGAAAAGGACTCAGCAAGCCTTCACACCAGAGGTACTAATCCTTCCTGAAATTCCCCCTTCCATACGCTCTTCTCCACATTCTCTACACACACACAAACTCACACATACACACACAAAATGAGGATGCTTTTATTATCCACATTTTGCATTTATGGAAACTGAGGGTGACAAAGATTAAATGACTTGCACAGCTAATAAATGTCTAAGGCAGGATTCAGACTCAAATGTTCCTGCATCTAAATCTAGCATTCTAACCACTAATCCAATGTCTCATCTTCAAGCTAGCAAACCAATCAAGTCATCTCATTTTCTTCCAAACCCTCAGGGACAGAAGATCTTAAGTCCAGTCTAGCCTACTACCATGGCCTTCAATCTAGAGAAGGGATTCTTAACCTCAAATATGTAAGAGAAAGGGGGAGGAAAAATATATATGACTCTATTTCAACTTAATTTATTTCCTTTTAAATCCTTTAAATGCATTTAAAAACATTATTCTGAAAAACAGTCCATAGGCTTTACCAGATTGCCAAAGTGGTCCATGAGACCAAAAAACCAAAAACAAACATACAAACAAAACTCCTGATCAGGAGAAATATGAAATACTGGAATAGAAACCAGGCTATCAACAAAAAAATAAACCATCTTCAAAGTCAGATTATCACTGTTGCTTGCCCAGGAATTTGGCTTATACCAAGACCTCTGCTTTGCAGAAGCGCAGTTTGCTCAGGGTGTAGAAGAACATGGCTGGCTGCCTCATTTCTGCCAGCTAAGCATTAGCAGGAGTCATGAGGTTTCCTAAGACCAAAGTGGAATGAGTTCATCAGGACTTAATGGCCCCCTGAACAGGAAGAAAGGAAGAATATTGGTTTCTAGCTCCCTGCCTCCACTCCTGCATGCATGCCCCCCTTCTTCCCTTTTCCTGCCACTGTTCCTTTTGGACTCCTGGTCGCATGTACTTATGTATTCAAAGTTTCCCCCACTCTGAGTGCTAAGCATCTTGGAAGGAAAGTAAAAGTAAAGATAAGCTGAAAAGCATCAAAATAGCAACAGTGGCCCACTAAAGCAGCTGTTAGGAAATGCAGCCTGGAAACTTTAGGATTTCATCCAAACCAACACACCCCTCAAATTAAACTGTTTGGTTTGATTTCTATGTGAAACATCAGGAGACATTGATATACTGCCTTAACGCTGACTTGTCTACTCTCTCTGGAATATATTCACTATAGATTCACAAGTTTGAAGAATGTGGAAAAAATTATGGTTTACCTTGAAGTAATGTTTGTTACGTTACTTAACAATAACTTACATTTATATGCCATTTAAAACTTTTATAGTGCTTTCTTTACAACAGCCCTATGAGGGAGGCAATGAAATGATTATGATTCCCCATTGTAGACATGAGAAAACTGAGACTAAATTGTTAAATGACTTATCCAAACTCACAAAGCTTAATCATTATTAATAAAGGCATCTATGTCAAGGAATCTGCTTTTGGAGAAGAAACATCCCAGCTAAGTAGCCTAGGCTTAAAAAAAAATCCTCAGAATTTTTAGAGGGAAAAAGTCACTGAAGTTTCCCACTCCCCTCCCCATCAGTGGACTGAATATATTGTAGTTACTACTCTCTAAAAATGAATAAATAAATAAAACTGAAGCAAAAATATATTGGGTCTTTAAACTCAAAGATCTGTGACAAAGCCTAATCAAATGAAATAATATTTGTAAAGTAGTTAGCATAGTGTCTGGCATATAGTGTGATATAAATGTTAGCTATGATTATCACTATTATTTTCTTGTTTGGCTCAGTTCCCTCAAATGTAAAATGGGTATACCAATAACACCTTCCTGCAGGGTTATTGTGAGGATCAAATAAGATACACATAAAGCAATTAATGCAGCACCTGGCACATAGTAGGTAGTTAACAACTGCTTATTTTCTTCATTATTAGGATCTTAAAGCCAAGTCTTCTGATTCCTACACCAGTGCTATTTCCACTAAACTTTGCCTGTTCTGATATCTTGTGTGGGAAGCAGCACTGTGTATTGGCAAAACAAACAAACAAACCCTGGATTTGGAGTTGCAAAACTTAGGTTTGAATCTCAAGGCTGCCACTTATTACTTTAAATAATACATACAGAGGTAAAAACAAAGTTAGCTTCTTAGACTTTTCAAGTCCTAGATGGTGTGATGGGGAGGGCAAGACTGATAAGAAGGCTATCTAAAAAAGAAGTGGAACCTTGTGGGTCACCAAGTCAAAATAAATCAACATTGTGTCAGAGGAGTGTCTTGTTGGCCACAAAAACCATATGAAAATTGAGTAATGCAGGTAGGCAAGAAGATAGTCAATGACTACGTCTGATCTTATTTTTTGTGTAAAGTTTTACTCACATAGCAGACTTAAAGCATCTTCAGTCTCTCAAAATATTCCAAAGAAGTAGAATGACTGTACTTTGCAAGGCCTTCATGAAATAATTTTGAGGAATAGGAACTCCAATGAGGAGGAAGCAGCAAATTATAAAGAATTTCTGACTCCAAGCAAGATCGAGGTTTCTGCTAGTGATTTCTTAGTGACCAGGGAATAAAGTTCAAAAAGTTTGAGGCCCTAGCACATTTATGTCAGCACATTTATATCAAAGAATTTGTTTTTGGAGAGGAAACACCCCAACTAGGCAGCAGAGGTGCAAAAAAGCCCAAACCAAAACACACACACACACACACAAAAAAACCAAAACCCAGAATTTTTAGGGGAGAAAACCACTGAAGTTTCCCCTATCTCCAATTAGTTGAACGAGTATATTGGGATTCCTGCTTTCTATTAAAAAAAAAAAATAAGTAAAAAGTTAAAACAGAAATATCAAAGGATCTTTAAACACAAAAGTCTGTGGCAAAGTCTACTACACCTGTAAGGGAGAGACATCATTCTAGTTAAGAACTCCAGCTGAAGCCAGAAGGGAGAAGCTCCCTAACTTGAGGATCAAAAAAATCTGTCCTGATAGCAATAGGTAGCAACCATGGATCTGGTCAATTGGACAGGAGGGAACAAGAGAACAGCAGCATACAAACCTGGCATGAAATCAGCAACTATTATGTCTTGGCTATATGAGTTTCTTCCATGTGAGCCTTTATAAATATTCCTTATTTGTGTCTTCTCTTCCAAATGATGATTGTATGTATTTATGGGGTTGTTTGCACCAAATTTACAAGCAAAATGTTTTTGTTACAACTTCATGAAATACTTTGGCATAAATGCATCCTTTCATTGACTAGAAAAGGTATATACATTCCTGATGTGATTTTCATAAAAATAATAACTAGCATTTATATGGGGTTTTAAGTTTTACAAAGTTTTTTACATATTTTTATCTCCCCCAATATACTCTGTTTTATTCCTCACAACCACCTTGTGAGGCACAAACTATTCTTATCCCATTTTACAGATGAGGAAACCAAGGCTAAGAGAGGTGACATAGCTAGTAAGTTCATAAGGAAGAATTCAGCCAGATCATCTTGCTTCTCAGTCCAACATTCTATTGTATAGAACTGCCTTGACAGCTGACCCACAAAGTACCTTGAGCTTTGTTTCATCCATTCTGAGAACTGAGACAATGCTCCCACATCCTAAAACATGATAGGGCAGCCAAAGTAACTAATGTACTCTTTGAGAGGCAGAGTGAAGAAGCTTTGTTAAGGGATGGTCCTTCTGTACTCTGTCCTGGTTCAACCCCATTGATATATGGTGTTTTGGCCCAGCCACCACATTTTAGAAAGAAGGATAATGGAAAACTAGAGAACATACACAAGTGAGTGATCTGGATAGTAAAGAGCCTTGAGATCAAGCCATATAAAGTCTATATAAAGAGGAGAAGCATAGGAAGGAGATGATGTCTACACAGAGAAGAAAGTTTCAAATTGTTCCTTTTGGCTTCCAAGGGCAAACCTTTGACTTAATAGAAGAAAAAGTTTCCTAAAAACCAAAGATGTAGCAAAATGAGTTGCCTTAGAACATAGAGGGTCTCCCTCCCTGAAAGTCTTCAGATAAAAACGTGTAGATAACTTTTTGTTTCTGCTGTAGAGGTATGCTATTTAGGTATGAATTAATTAGACTGGATTGTCTTTGAGATTCACTTCCATGTCAGAGATTTTAGGAAGCCATTTTACCTCTGCAAGGTTGTTTCCTCATGTGTACAATGAAAGAGTTGGTTTAGATGGTCCCTGAGGTCTCTTTCAGCTCCAAATCCTGTGATCCAATGACATGGCAGGGTTATAAATGTCATGAGAAGTGCAGAAGGGGTGTTGCATCAGCACCATGGGGTTTCTAGTAAGTTTATAGTTGAAATAACTTTATTGCCCTAGAAAAGCAACCCTACTCTTTAAATCTACTTCAAAGCTTCAAAGAAATTGTCATGGAAAAAAAGATTTTAAAAAAATTTTCTTCCACTTAATACTATTTTTTCCAATTACATATAAAGATAGTTTTAAACATTCATTTTTGTAAGATTTTTCTTTCCAAATTTTTCCTCTTTCCTCTCCTCTATCCCCTCTCAGCCCTCTTCCCCAAGAAAGCAAGCAATCTGATATAGGTTATAATAAACCTATTTCTAACATTAGTCATGTTATGAAAGAAGAATCAGAAAAAAAAAGGGAGAATCACAAGAAAGAAAAAAGAAATTTTTTTTTAAAAAATGTAAAAATAGTATGCTTTGATTTGCATTCAATCTCCATAGTTCTTTCTCTAGATATGTTGATGACATTTTCCATCACAAGTCTTTTGGAATTGTCTTGGATCACTGTATTGCTAAGAAGAGTTAGGCCCGTTGTAGTTGATAAAAAGAATGTTTTTTAAATGAAAAAAATATCTAAACACATTTTTGGAGGGTATTGTTATATAGCTAATTTTCAAAGTAGAACTGTCTCTTTAAAACTGCAGCTACATAAAATCTCTTATAACAACACAATCATGTGACTGCCCAGGAGGATACCTAAATTTAGAATTGAGCCAGTATTTAGGGTGCCTTGTCTGATAATCCCTCTAAGAACGAAAGAAAAGTTAACAGGGAAATAGGGTACAAAATCAAGCCCATGGGAAAATGCAGGTTTGGGGGAGGAACTAAGAAGGATTTAGAGATTTTGATGTGATATTTATGTTAGATGGTTATGGGTTTGTGTGGGGATGGGGAGAGATTTGAGCAGAAATTTTAAAGGCATGGCATATAATTACAGGTAGAGCCAAAATCATCTTACTTTTTTCTAAGCAAGTTTCTTCTTTGAATACAAGAACTGATGGACTCATCTTGTCTCCATAGATAATTGGGTTATTTTTAAAACTGTTTCAGTGACTGTTGCAAGTGAAAAGCAAATTGGAATTATTCTTGATGTATCTTGTTTCATATAATCAATGTTGATCAATTCATCATTTCTAATATCATCTTAATTTTGCATCTAGGAAACTGGGAACAAAAATATTTCCAATAATTGTAGGAAAGCATGTTATTTTGGAAGACTTTTAAGAAGTAAATATGTCTTGCTTACATGAGACCCTAAATAATGGGACCAACCTATTGCTGCTGCTGCTGCTGCTGCTTCTCAGCAGTGACCCTAGATTCATTCCAAGGGTAGCCTTTCAAATTAAAAAAAAAAAAAAAGCAGGGAGGCAAAAAGGTAGGGAAACAGTGAAGTGGAAAAGTTGATGTCTTGGAACAAGGGGTGATATTATTGATATAGATGTTTTTACATGTTAAAAAAAAAAAGTTTGAAGACACACACACAAATGACCAGGAAAAGTATTCAATTTTTACATAAGCTCAAAGATGTTACTGAGGTCATAGATCTTTATAGTCAGCTATGATATAAAAAATACTTTATTTTCTAAGAAATTTTAAAAATTAACTAAAGCTTTGACTTTATATAAGGGTATATTAGGATAACTTTTTATTAATATTTAAATAGAGCTGTGATTTTAGACTTGTGGATATTCCTTCTAGTAACACAAATGCCTTCTCATCCTGTTCAATTTTTATAAATATTGTCCCATTAGTCCTCCTCAGACAGTCCATCCAATGAGCTAGAGGACTTCTAAATCTCTTGACTTAATGGAGCACATGTTTTATCAGTTATCTCTCACTCCTCTTGTGTAATTTTTTCAACTGTAATATGTTTTATCCTACTTATATTCACTACAAACCTCTACATTTTCCTTTGAATGACTCACATCTTTAATTCTTTAGTTACATTCCATTATGTGTAGCCAAACCACATCACTGGAACACTGTGTAAAAAGTGGATCCTTTAAAAGCATTGTGCAAATTTTCAAGTGCCATCTGAAAGGTAATCCTTCTCTTTCTGTATATTCAACTCTAAGCACATATTCTTTTTTCATTTGTAGTGTATGCCAACAATAATTGCATGGTAAAAGCTGACAGACTAGATTAAGAGTTGGTCCCTCCAACTATGCTTCTAAATCTGAATAATGGGTATTCCTTATCCATTGATTTTTCCAATGTGCATAGTTCGGCTGATTTTCCTGATGTATTTAGTTAAACTGATTTTCCAAATAACTATCAATCTCATGATGCCCTATAATGTTCCAGGTATTATGCTATCAGCATAATATCATCTAAACAAGAGTAATGACTAATAATAATTATAGCACTTTAAAGTTTACAAAATACTTTAAAAATATTATCCCATTTTATTCTTAGAATAACCCTGAGGTAGAAGCTATTTTTAGCCCCATTTTGTAAGTGAGGAAATTAAAGAAAAAAGCATTTAAATAACTTCCTTAGTATCACACAGCTAATAAGTGTCAGAAGCCATATTTAAATCCAGGTCTTCCTGACCTGGTCCAGCACCTTATCCACCATGCCATCAAGGTGTCTAATGGCAATATTTGGAAAATCTCATTATATAAGGAATCCCTCTTTCATCTGGACTTTGCATTAGATATCCTCTGTGATGGTATCAAATTTTGTTTTGCAAGAATACATCTCTCTGTTTTATTCCTTTCTGGCAAATGTACAAAAAATACTTTGATGGGTAAAAAAGCCTTTAATAACGTTAGTATTTTGTTTGAGTAGTCAATCTTTTTATAGTCAAAAACAAAAGCATAATAAAATCTTCTATGTTCTATATTTTTCAAAGATGTTGTCTACTGTGGTCTCCTTGTTTCTACTATCCTCTTCAAAGATGCCCTCAATGTATGTGTAGCTTATGTCACAAAAATTTTGTGTAGATGGGGCAGAGGACTATAGGTGGTTTGCTAGCTATTGATATTATCTTTATCTTTTTTGACAGCTATTGTGCAGTGCTGAACCTGGAGTCAGGAAGACCTGAATTGAAATCTCACCTTAGATTTGGTGCTACTGTGCTACTCCAGACAAGTTACTTAATCTCTGCCTTGGTTTCCTCATCTGTAAAATGAGACTGGTAATAATAGCATCTACCCTCCCAGAGTTATGATGATAAAATGAGATAATGTTTGAAAAACATTTTGCAATTCTTTAGGTGCAATAACAATGTCAGATATTATTTTTCTTTTAAAAAATAATTGGAATATAATATATTGGAACAAAAATATTGAAATATAATATGATGTAATTGGAAAAAATTTCCAAAAATCGTATTTTTTCCAATTACATGTAAAAATAGTTTTCAATATTCATCTTAGATGGTTTTACCCTAACATTTGTTATTCATCACTCTTTCAGCTGTCTTGAGAGTCAATCTCCTCCATGGTCTTACCCTTGTATTGCTGAAGCACAGGTCAATATATATTTGGTTTTGTTCAACTATCCTTCCTATTTTTGTTTTCTTTAGAACCATTTCTAATTCCTTATGTAGCACATCAAGATCAATCATATTGGCTTCACCTGGTACAGAAACTGAAAGACTTAACCAAACCCACCTACGAAAATTGATGCATTGCTCACATAGGCTGAATAACAATTATCGTGCAGATGTCTTTATTTTTTATCCATTTATTGTCTTCCTCTCAATCTTATCCTTAAAATACCATCAAGATGATCTGGCTTAGGTACTTCACTAAGAGTTCGGTAATTTTTTTTTTTTATTCTACTATATCACATGATTTTATAAGATGATTTGTGGAGGTGATAGAAAAAATTCTAACCATTTTTAGAGTTAGCTAGAGGGTGTGATAAAGCATTGGACTTGGAATCTGGAAAAACTGAATTTGAATCCTGCTAGGACTTTTACTAATGGTGTGTCCCTGGGCAAGCCATTTAACTTCTCCCAGTTTTGATTTCCTTAGTTTTAAAATAGGGATAATAATAGCATCTACTTTACAGTTTTGTTGTAGGAATCAAATCAAATAATATATAAAGAGATTTTTCAATCTCAAAGAGCTATATGAGTGTGAACTTTTTATTGTGCTATTTGTAATCTTCTACCATCCTCCACTATAAGATTTTACAGTCAGGTTTATTGCCTTTTGCTGCCATATCTCTCATTTTGACAAGATCAGATTTTGCTGACTGAGGTGGCTTCTGGGTTCTTTTGGTCTCCTTGTTGTGGCAATTGATTTACATCAGTTAAACTTCCTTAGGAAATAGTGACAATCTGTGTTGATAGCTTTTTTCGGTTTACCAGGTTTTTTAGCTCTTTTGTGAAACATACACTTTTCATTTTAGTTTTTTCTTTTCAAGTACAAATTGATTTTGATTTTTTCTTTAACAAGTTGCATGGACTTATATACAAACAGATGATTTGGAAATTACTGAAAAACAAACATTTCTTGTCAGCATATGGTGTTTCATTTTTTAAATGTTATTTAATGTTCACCCTGTCAAGAGCCTCTCATTTCTTTTCTCAAAGATAATATACACGATATGGAGGCATGAAGTTTTTGTGTAATCTATGAGACTTTTGCATCTCTCATTTCTTATCAATGAAATTATGTTTTCCAGAGTATTATTATTCCCTATCCTTTCCTAGACTTAGCATTGCATTGATATTTTAAACATTTAAATATATGTTGATTTACTTTCGAGTTTTTCTAAGTTTCTCCTTTAATTTCTAGGTGATACAATGCAGTCAGAATTCAAATCTGACTTCAGATTCTTACTAACTATATGACCTTGGGCAAATCACTTAACCTCTGTCTCCCTCAGTTTACTCAACTCAAAATGAGTAATAATAAGAACATCTACCTTTTGGAGTTTTTTATTGTAAAAATCAAATAAGATTACATTTTTAATGTTAAACATGTGCAATTCTTCTATACATATTTGCACAATTGTCGTGCTGCACAAGAAAAATCAGATCAAAAGGGGAAAAGAAATGAGAATGAAAAAAGCAAGCAAACAACAAAAAAGGTGACAATACTATATTATAATCCACATTCAGTCCCCACAGTCCTCTGTCTGGGTACAGATGACTCTCTCCATCACAAATCTATTAGAATTGGCCTGAATCATCTCATTGTTGAAAAGAGCCAAGTCCATCAGAATTGATCATTGCATAATCTTTTGTTGCTATGTACAATGTTCTCTTGGTTCTACTTCAATTAGCCTCATTTCATGTAGCATCAGGCCTTTCTGAAATCAGCCTGCTGATCATTTCTTAGAGAATAATATTCCATAACATACATTTGCCATAATTTGTCCAATTATTCATCAACTGGGGAAGCCACTCAGTTTCCAGTCCTTGCCACTACGAAAAGGGCTGCTACATTTTTTGTATATGTGAGTCCTTTTCTTTTTTTTAATGATCTTTTTTGGGATACAGTCCCAGTAGAGATGCTGCTGAATCAAAAGGCATGCAGTTTGATAGCCCTTTCAGCATAGTTCCAAATTGTTCTTTTTCCCATATCCCTTCCAACATTCATCATTATCTTTTCCTGTCATCTTAGCCAATCTGAGGTGAATAGTGGTACTTGCATCTCTCTGATCAATAGTGATTTAGAGCATTTTTTCATATGAATAGAAATGGTTTTATTTATCTGGAACTCTCATATTTTTTTTATTATTATATCAAATGGAGAGTAGCTTGTATTCTTATAAATTTGAGTCAATTCTCCATATATTTTAGAAATAAGGCCTTTATTAGAACCCTTGGATGTAAAAATTTTCCCCCAGTTTTGTGCTTCTCTTTTAATATAAAATTACATTTTTAAAGCACTTAACACAGTGCCTGCCATAAGTGCTATATAAATGCTATGATAATAATGATTTCCCCAGCCTCTGAGACAGATGTTGCATATTCTACAATTATCTTCAAGATGATCTTTTTCAAATGTGTATAAATGAGATAGTGAAATGTACCATGAAATCATTTTTGTTACCTTTGAATATACAATGGAATCAACTCCTTTTTTTTGCCTCTATAAGGAAGACTAGTCAATTCTTCTTCCATTCAACTGAAATTATCTGCTCATTTCACATATGGTAAAAATGTCAAGATTGATAATAACTGAATTCCTCCAGTAGTGTGTCATCTCAGTCATCAGACAAGTATCTCATATTTAGATTACTAAAAGTTAATACTCATAGTCAAAAAACCATGTAACTCACCATCCTCTGCCTCCATTTCTATCATTTTGCTGCTTAAGTGAAGAAAGAGACCCAGTTTGTACTTTGCTTTGTTGCCATGGCTAAAGCATTCATTATCTAATGACTGAGCTACTAGTAATGAGACTGTCCCTCACGAGGCTGGGACATAGAAAGGAGGCTTGGTTTGTTGGGGAGACAGTATTCAGAGCCTTCTCAGCAAGGTAGAGACTGCTGGAGGTTTTGATATGTTCTCATAGCCTTTGAGAGATCAAGGTAATCTTCACAACTAGCTGAGGTTTTGATATAAGATATTGAAGAGGTTAAGATGAAAAGGTATTTTCATAAATACTCAAATGGACCTATAACTTCATTTATCCAGATGTTCCTTCCAGTGATAATAGGTCCTAACCATCTACATCCAGAGTGTAAAACTGAATGTGGATCACAACATAACATTCTCACTCTTTTTGTTGTTGTTCTCTTGTATTTTTTTCTTACTCATTTTCTTTCCTTTTTGATCTGATTTTTTCTTGTGCAACAAGAGAATTGTATAAATATGTTTGCACATATTGGATTTAACATATATTTTAACATGTTTAACATATACTGGATTGTTTGCCATCTGGGGAAGGGGTTGGGAGAAGGAGGGGAAAATCTGAAACACAAAGCCATGCAATGGTCAATACTGAAAAAATTATCTATGCATATGTTTTGAAAATAAAAAGCTTTAATAAAAAAATAATAAAATATAAAAAATAAAATAAATTATAAATTCTTTAAAAGGGGTACACCCATAATCCTGTGGGCTTCCTTTTTGCTGATTTCATAAAAATACCTTTGAAGTATTTATATTATCTACCTTTTATCTTTCATTCTCATCAGGTAATGACATCTTTTACTCCCATTTTTGAAAGCTCTTCATTTGTTTTAAATTACAGCCAACTTATATCCACCAAGCACTTCTCCATTATCATGTGTGGAATATTCATTTTCAATTCTTTGAAGGTTGTAGTGTCCTGTTTCCTACAGCCACACAATCCCATTACCAGCCGTAAAATGGGAATAAAGAGATGGACCTTTGTTTCTGGACAATGGCTGGCATCATCAAATGAGCTTTGAAATTTGCTAAAGGCAGTCCAGTTCATTTTATTCCTCCCATTTAATTCTGGACTCAAGTTATTGTCTATTGATATTGATGGCCAAGATTTATAGGTCACTCATCCACTTGTATGTCACAATTTAGAAAACGAACATATGGCCTTTCCATCATGTATTGTCAAGTCAAACTTGATTAGGTGATTATGAATCTTTTCTAGGAAGCTTTTGAAAATCCTGGACTTGAATGCAGTCATCAGTACCATCTATACACAGGAACATCCTGAATACCTCTTTCAGCAGTGTGCTGGAACCAGTTTCTAACAACTCATGAGAGCTGATTGTTAACCAGCATATCATTTTACCTAGGGGATCCTCTCTTCAACTTTAACACTGTGCTGAGTTACTGCAGTGGGAAACTACTTTGTTGAGCAAACATCACCTTGTTCTATAACTTCGTAAATGTTTATGATCAAAGGATCATTAAACAAAAATAATTCTTGGCTATATCCTTTAAAGGAATTTTGAATAATTTTGATATATGGATGGGATCTAATTGGAAGAGGAATTTAACTGGGGGACCCTCTCTCCAACTTCAACACTGTGCTGAATTACTGTAGTGGGAAACACCTTTTTAAGGCAAACATCATCTTGTTTTATAGTTCAGTAAATATTTATGATTAAAAAGTCATTAAACAAAAATAATTTTTGGCTATATCCTTTAAGTGGATTTTGAATAATTTTGATATATGGATGGGATCTAATTGGAAAAGGAATTTAACTAGGGGACCCTCTTTCCAACTTCAACACTGTGCTGAATTACTGCAGTGGGAAACACCTTTTTTTGGCAAACATCACCTTGTTTTATAACTTAGCAAATGTTTATGATCAAAGGATCATTAAACAAAAATAATTTTTGGCTACAATCTTTAAGTGGATTTTGAATAATTTTGATATATGTATGGGATCTAATTGGAAGAGTAATTTAACTAGGGGACCCTCTCTCCAACTTCAACACTATGCTGAATTATGCAGTGGGAAACACCTTTGTTGGGCAAACATCACTTTGTTTTATAACTTAGTAAAAGTTTATGATCAAAGGATCATTAAATAAAAATAATTTTTGGCTACAAACTTTAAGTGGATTTTGAATAATTTTAATATATATATAGGACCTAATTGGAAGAGGAATTTCAACTTGTACTTTGCTAGTCTAAATCAAATGCTTTTTCCATAACCTATAAGCAATGAGAACAGTGAGATCTTGTATTCTGTACACCTTTCAATCTATTTCAAAATAAGAAAAAAGTACTCCATTGTAGGATATCACTTGTAAAAGCCCTTTCTTCTGAAGATATCCTTCACTGATAAAGCCATTGACTTATGTGTAGAGGAATCTCAAAAAGAATTTGTATAGATGAGAAAGTTGTCATATTGGTGGGGAATTATTCTGATTCTTTTAATTACTATTTTCATATTAATAAAGTCTGAGAACTGGGTTTCCCAGCTCCCAGGCACCTTTCATACTTTCTCCTCCTTCAAAAAAACCTTGTTTGGAATTGATTCCTTGATTCCTCAAATTGTTTTGCCTTCACCCCAGATCTGCTCCATCTATAAATTCTTGTTCCAACTCTGATGCTACATCATTAATGTCCTAAGTGCTATTTCTACTCTTCCACAAGTATATCTGAGACCATGATATTAGAGTTCAAGGATGGTGGCTCTATTGTCATTGAAGAGGAAAATAGTCTGTTATATAAAATCTTTAGAGATCATTTCTATTTTTTTTAAAGTTTTATCAATGTGTTTTGTTTTAAAATTACAAACATTTATAGATTACTCCCACTTCCTGTCTCTTTTAACAAAGTAAAATGGTTAAGTAAAAGTAACAATACATTGATGTCATCTGAAAGTGCATGCAGTATTTCACATTTGTAGCACACTCCCTCCCTCACCTCTCTATTTAAAAAAAAAAGAAGTAAAGAAAATAAATTTCTTATAATAAATAGGCACAGTTAAATTTCATAATTAAAAAAAAAAACAAATTTCCTCCATGGCTATATACAAAACTGTCTCATTCTATACAATTAATCTGTCAAATCTCTGTAATGAATGACATTTTATCATCAGTCTTCCATAATCATGAATGATCATTGAATTGATCATAGTTCTTCATTGGAAGAAACCATGAATCCTTTAATAAAGTACCAGTGGCTCAGAGCTCTGTCTCAGTCTTTTACTGCAGATGGGACAATTTTAATCCCAGCATGGCTTTCAAGGTTGTTTTTTACAATATTATTTTTTATTCATAAATTGTTCTGGTGTTGCTCACTTCATTGTTCGTTCAAATTTTCCTTTGAGCTAATTGTGTTAATAATGAGATAATTGTTTCTAACCATTGCATGTTTATCCTGTCCTTAAAAGTTAAACATTCTTTGGGGGCTGCTAGAAAAGGAGTGTCCTGTTAATTTGACTTAAACAGTCTGTGTTAACTCATGAAGTTCGCTCTCTTAGGAATATACCGCATCAGGAAATCCCCATTTTTTTTGACTAAAAAACTTCTTTGTGAAGGTTCCCTGGGGAATTCAAAATGTACCTTCTTCACCCAAGAGTTAGGGTTCATAGATGTAATGGGGACTAACTAAGGGGTAAACCATATTCTCTGTCTGCTACAATCCACTACAGTAAGCTTGTTTCCAGACATGAGTGATGGAAGAGCCCTTCCCCCAACTTTAGAGCAAGCACAAGTATTCTTTGATTATTTCCTACCAGATCATTAGAAGGTAACAAGAAGATTTTTCAATTGACTGATGATAAAGAATTGCTTAAAGGAAGAGCTCCCCCATCCCAGCAGCTTTCAAGTGAGTCATAAGAAGAAATGCAGTGTGCCTCCAGGTTGAAAAGACAACTCTGACCCTTTCTCTTCATACCCTCAACCCCTAGAAATAAATATTGCTGCTAATAGATTGACTGACCAGTTCCATTTCTATAACTAACAAAATATGTGTTATGTAAGTAGCAAGGGAATAGCCAAGGAAAGGCCTAGTTTAACGAATAACACCAAGAAAGGTGAGAAACCTAATGTACATTAAAGAAAATAGTTTGAAAAATGGTTTCTGTGCAGCTCACTACTTAAATAGTAAAAAATTTCATTAAAAAAAGTTAAGAATCCTTACTATAAAAACAATAAGTATCCCACTAATATGACATATTTGCTTCATAACTACCATCTAAGCAAAAAACCAAAAAAATCATATAAATCTTAGTGCAGAACCATGTATTTATCCTGTAACTAAATGAATTTTTACTTTTTTTCCTAGTGAAAATGATTTTTTTTGCTAAATTAATAACAAGCAGAACCATGTACATTGCAGCTACATTTTGTTATAATACCAGGGACACCTAATTCTGAAGATTTCCATCTGTTTAATTGTATCTCCTCATTTTCATTCTTTTTACAAGACAATGGACCCATTTCATTTCCTTTTTTGCTACTAACCAGACCTCATAGCATTGTGCTAAAGTCACAGAACTGACAGGAAGGGGGGGATGGGGAGGAGAGTTTTCTTCTCACCAGGGGATTCCTTCAAAAGGAAGCTGATGATATTTCTTACAATATGTACATCTTCAATCCCACCAAGACCAGTTTATGGGCATTCTGAGAAAAGGATCAAAGAAAAGTATTCTATTGGCAATTCAAAATACTGTACAGTAGTCTTTAACTGTGTGAAAATAAATGAGAAACAGCTGTATGAAAATGAAGAAAATTTGGTCAAATATGCAGATGTTGCCAAATATTCAGATATTTACAGTTATATAGATCCAGCTTTCTGTCACCTGTAGGTTTGTTAGTTTCTTGTCCTAGAATATGTGTTGTAAGCCTCGGGATCTTTCAGATATTGCATACAGAATTTCTGATTAAAGGAACTCCAATAACACACACACACACACACACACACACACACACACACACACACTGCGTGAACAAACATTTCTCCTTAAAAAGATTTGAGATTTGAATTCTACCTTGGACAATACCCATGTAACCCTCGGTAAGATGCTTGGCTAGTCTGTTTAATTTTCTCAACTGTAAAAATAGCTAATACTAGCATCTACTTCATAGGATGGTTATAAAGACAAAATGAGAGGATCTGTATAAAACACTTTATAAATTTCAAAGTGCAACTAAATATCAGATGTTGCATATACTTACCTAACAACTAACAATAATAAGAGAGAGAGATTTTTTTTTTGAAATAGGGAATTTTAGCTCTTATTTTCTGACCAAATATTCATAAAAGCATTCATACAAAAAGGATATTGGGTAGTATCTTTCTAGAGTTCCTGCTGGGCCTTCTGAATGCCAAATCCAAGGAAAATCAAGGACATAAGTTTACAGAGACCTAAAAAAGAAGAAATGAAGTTCACCATTGATTTAGAGCAGGGAATACTGCTCTAAAAAGTTGTCTTTGACCCAGAAAAGAGAGAAATGTGAAGGTATTCATCTCAAAACACTATTCCATGTAGGAAAACTGGCACACTAATACATTATTTGTGGAGTTGTGAACTGATCCAACCATTCTGGAGAGCAACTTGGAACTATGCCCAAAGGGCTATCAAACTATGCATACCCTTTGATCCAGCAGTGATTCCTCTGGGCCTGTATCCTAAAGAGATCTTAAAGGAGGGAGAGGGACCTACATGTGCAAAAATGTTTGTAGCAGCCCTTTCTATAGTGTAAAGGAACTGAAAACTGAATGGATGCTCATCAATTGGAGAAAGGAAGAATAAATTGTGGTATATGAATATTATGAAATATTATTGTTTGGTAAGAAATGACCAGCAGGATGAATACAGAGAGGCTTGGAGAGCCTCTGATGGATGTGGCTCTTTTCAACAAAGAGGCGATTCAGATCAATTTTAATAGATTTGTGATGGAGAAAGTGATCTGCATCCAGACAGAGGACTGTGGGGAGTGAGTGTGGATCCCAACAGAGTGTTTTCTTTCACCTTTTTTGTTGTTGTTTGCTTACTCATTTTTTCCCCCTTTTTGATCTGCTTTTTCTTGTGCAGCAGGATAATTGTAGGAACATGTAATGTTCGGGCTAGCTTTCTGGAGGACCTCGGGACCAGCCTTGATCTTACTGCAGGAGGCAGGGGAGAGTCATCAGGAAGATGGTGTACATAATGGAATGTCTCATTTCCACTTAAATACCTTGGTATGATTAGATCATTACAGCACACTCTGTATGTGTGAACTAGAGAACCATTACATCACCATGCTAAGTACTAAGTATCTGTATACTAGAGAACCATCATCTCATCAATTCCACTGAGTTAACACCTTGTTGTAAGTATCTTTGTTTCAAGTATACTTCTCCAAAGTTCTGCCCTCTACAGAAACATGGAAAGAAGAATTGTACATGTTTAACATATATTGGATTATTTGCCATCTAAGGGAAAGGGTGAGGGTAAGGAAAGGAGAAAAATCTGGAACACAAGATTTTCCAGGGATGAATGTTGAAAACTGTCTTTACACATATTTTGAAAATAAGAGGCTATTATTTAAAAAATAAATAATTTTTGTGAATTTAGCAGGGGAAAGCACTATTCCTATTGGTAAGAGTCTAGGTTTATATTATTTTTACTCTTCCTGCTGACTTCCATCTGAGAAAAAGGCATACTTTGGGCAAACTAAAAGTTGTCTTTTCTCTCCTACCAATTTCTGGCCCAGCATTTCCAGTATGCCAAAGATAACAACTTTTTCTACCATCTTCTGATCATATCAAAGGAAATTATGAGATAGAAAGATGACAGAGAGAATAAGGTAGTCAAAGTAACCCATAACTGCATTTTTATTAAACTTTTCTTAACACCTAGAGATGTCATAGCATGAGCTACAGTAGTCTTGCATCCTTATCATGTAATTATCTTTTTTCCCTACTTAATTCTTATCATAAACATTGCAGGCAAGATGATCAAAGGTCCCAGGAAATATGATACTTCTTGTTGCCTTTGGGCAATAAGATCATAGGATCCATAGATTTATAGTTGAAAAGGACTTAATAGATCATCTAATTCAATCCCCTCATTTTAGATGAGAAAACTAATTCTAAGAAAATGACTTGCCTAAGATCATGAAGCTAATAAGAAGTAAAATCAGAATTTGAACCCAGGCCTTCTGATTCCAAATCCAGTGTTCTTTGAATTATGTCATGCTGTTAAAACCAATGTTATATGTGCCTCTCCAAGGAGAACATTTAATTTTAGTTTCCTTAAGCATTTTGGTTTCATTTATATAAAGAATAATATTTTTTAACTGTTTGGCCATGTATACTTATCAATATAAGTATTTAATTTATACTTTAACATATTTAACATGTATTGGTCAACCTGGCCATTTGGGGGAGGGGATGGGGGGAAGGAAGGGAAAAATTGGAACAAAAGGTTTGGCAGCTGTCAAATGCTATAAAATTACCCATGCATATAACTTGTAAATAAAAAGCTATAATTAAAAAAAAAAAAAAGAATGATATTTTTGTTTTGTTTTGGAACTGGGTCTCCCTATCTCACTTAGTCTGGAAAAGCAGTGGCCACTGACAATCCCAATCTCACTACTGATGGACACAGGAGTTTTAACCTGCTTTGTTTCCAAACTGAAGTGGTTCACCTCTCCTTAGCAGCCTAGAGAAAACCTCTACCCTCCAGCCCTTGCAAGGGGCTCACCATATAGGATTTATTGTAGACTTCTGATTGGCTTGGCCCTCCAAATATTCAGAACTTCTGAGCTCAAATGATTCACTAGCCTCCACCTCCCCCATGAAGTAGGGATTACAGGCCTGCACCATCACACCCAGCTAAGAATATGAGCTTTGATATGGTTTCATTCCTCCAGTAAAATATCATCTCACTTGCATGTAGCATACCAATGTGAGGATGTCTGGAAATAGTATAACTTCTTAGAATCCTCGTTTTACTTTTTTGTCACTTTGATGCTGGCACTAACTCCAAATGCCAAAGGATGGAATAAAGTTCAGAGAAGCATTTTATATTTACATTATTATTTCATGGTTTTCATGAGCAAAAAGTTTATCACCTAGTGGCCAAACTACGATTGATGAATATCCATATATATAGCTAAACTGGTCTTCATGTAGCAGACATACTTTGATATAGAGAACATATTTTAAGCTTTTCAGGTAACTAGAAATACCAGAGCTTATGTTCCACTAGTACCCCCTTTTATAATCTTTAAGAATTCATGCTCAGCTTTAATGCCACAATAAGGCATCAATGTGGAATGACAGGCAATAAAGACATTCAATAATTTGGACCTAGAACTTAATAAGGAGAAGAAAGTTGGCTAAATCACACTGGGAAAATCACAAAATACTTTGTTTCCAAATTGCTCCCCAACACAAAGGCCCTTTCTTTTAGCATCAGTATTCTTGTGGTGATGCTGGATGGCCGCAAATCACAGAACACAATGTCCAGAGAATTTCGCTTGTAGATGACCCAAAGGACACGGGAGAGCATATGGTAGATGGGAATAGGCGTATTATCAGTAGTGACTTGCATGCAAGAATTGATGTAAAAGACAATCTCTAGTGACTGTGATGGGAATAGGAAGTGGGCTAGTCATGCAAAGGTAGCAAGGTATAACAGGTGTGTGTATATCTAATATAAACATGCATATATACATATATATGCACACACATACATATTCTTTTGATACTCTGGATAGATTTTCTGTGGATAAATCCAGGAACTGACATATAGAAAGCACTTTATAAATGCTTATTGACTTATTGAATGATGGGAGGATATGGATAAGGATTCCACAGGATAGGAAGATGGCTATGGATCAAATCTAAACCATTAAAGGGAAGTCAGGGAGACCCGGAATTTCTATTCATAGTTTAACAACTCTAGAACTAGAAGAAGTCTTGCAGGTCAGTTAGCCCAACCTTCTTATTCTATAGAGTAGGAAATGGATCCACCAATATCTCATAGGCAATGAATGGCTGAGGCAGGAGTTTACATGTCTTCTGTAAAAGCATAGAGTATATAGAAGTTTTTATTTAATTGATTCTATGATAAATCAATATCCCATTAGTTTTAGAAGCACACTATCTACTTCAAGAGAGAAGCCCAATAAATGCTAAAAAATACCTTAAAAAGGCCCATTCCAGTCCTGATCTATATGTAGATCATGATCTACATGTCCAGACAGGACCAAGGCCTTTTTAAGCTGAGGTCTTCACTAGGTCTCAGTTTGACTGAGGGAATGACTAATCAGTGATTTAAGCTAGGTAACAATTGAAGCAAAGAATCTCCAGGTCCATTATCTCAGAATCTACTTCCTGTCACTGCCTCATTTTCATAAGTGTTGTCTACAAAACATTTTTTGAAAGGCAAAGGTAAAGTAGAACATGACACTACCTCTTTACACCTCCTCTCTTGTCCCCTTCATAAAATACCAGAAGGGTTGCTGTCATTCCTTCATGGATTATATTAAAGGGAAGGATAACTTTCTCTGTAGGTAAGTGGGAAAGGTTCTTAGTTCATAATGATTGCCTCCGTGTTTGCCTGTAGTCCTATAGAAACAGAAGGGCTTTGACTTTGCTGGCCTGTTGCTATTTTCTCTTAACCACCTTGGGGATATCTGAAGTCCATTTCAACTTGACCACAATTCACTATGACTACAATTAAGGCACAAGTTCTAGAATTGCATAAGGGATGGAATCAAGATGGCAAGTTGAAGGTAACCCAGTAAAATTCTGTCAACATTCCTGTCAAAAACTTTAAAACACTGCTTCAAATAAAATTTTGGCAGAGCCAACAAAAAGTCAGGGTAAGATATTTTTCTGTTCTATGAAAACTTAGCAGGTTGGAAGGAGAAGTTTGTGACACTGAAGTGGAGGCCTGTTTGTAGCCCACAAACTCAGTGGCAGCAGCAACAGTGGTTGCAACAGTAATTTTGGGAGTGCTCAGTCCAGAGAAGGTGTCAGACAACTAGTCAGAAAGAGAGCCGTTTGCTGGTACTGACTACAGATGGCACTGGTTGGCAGCTCTATTATCTGTGCATAGTTCTGGTCACAATTCCGGGGAGGAGAAGAGCTCCAGGGATCAATCAAAAAAGAACAGCGTCCCTAGACACAATCCAAAGCCAAAGAAAGCACTAGTGTTTATACTTGCAGAGGATCAAGAGTCCTTCCTAGTAAAGACCATTGTGCAGACTAGGAGAGCAGTGACCAAATCACACCACTTTGGAAGCACTAACAACTTATGCACACTTGTACACTCCCAGAACTAGCTCTGAAGTGAGCAGCATGGAAAAATGTGAAGCTGAGGACAGTGACTTTCTACCCAAACATTAACACAAAGTTCAAAGTCAAGAAATAGGTTAAAGAACGAGCAAATAATAAAAAAGAATAATTTGACCCCAAAAGGCCTCTATGTTGAGAAGGCAAAGACATAAATTAGAAGACAACAGTGTAAAAATAGATACAAAAAAAGCCTCAAAAAAAATTCTAATTGGATCCAAGGCTTGGAAGAATCCCCAGAACACTTAAGAAAAGAAAGAAGAATGGTAGAGAAAAAAACTGAGGGATCAGAGGAATGAGAATGATGCATGAAATTATGAAAAGAGAATTAACTGGTAGGTAAAAGAAGCAAAAAAAAAAATACTGCAGAAAATAACACTTTGGAATTGACTTAATGATAAAAGAAGCACTGAATTCACTGAAGAAAATAAGCTCTTTAAAATCAGAATAGGCCAAATGGAAAAGAAGTACAGAAATTCACTGCAGAAAAGAGCTTAAAAAATAGAATTGGTCAAATGGAAAAAAGAAATATAAAAGCTTACTGAAGAAAATAATACCTTAAAAATTAGAATAGAGCAAGTAAAAGCTAATGACCATGTAAGACATCAAGAAACAATAAAGTCAAAAGAATGAAAAATAGAAGAAAATGTGAAATATGTCATCAGAAAAATAACTGACCTGGAAAACAGATCAAGGAGAGATAATATAAGAATTATTGGACTACCTGAAAATCATGATAAAAAAGGGAGCCATATATCACATATCAAGAAACTATAAAGGAAAACTGTCCTGATATCTTAGAAATAGAAGGTAAAATAGAAGTAGAAAGAATATACTAATCACCTCAAAAAAGAAATCCCCAAATGGAAACTTCCAGGAATATTATTGCTAAATTTCAGAGCTCTCTGGTCAAGAAGCAAATATTTTAAGTAATCAGAGAGAAACAAATCAACTAGTCAGGATCACAAAAGATTTAGTCATGAACATGTTAAAGGAGCAAAGGGCTTGGAACATGATATTCCAAATAGCAAAAGAACCAGGATTATATGCAAAAATAACCTACCCAGCAAAACTGAGTATAATCCTTCAAGGGGAAAAAATATGGATATTCAATGAAATAGAGGATGCCTAAACATTCCTGATGAAAAGATCAGAGCTTAATAGAAAATCTGAGACTGAAACAGAAGACTAAGAATAAGGTAAACATGAAAGAGGAATCATAAGGGATTTAATGGATTTAAACTGTTTACATTCCTATACTGGAAAATGATAAACTTTATTAGAGCAATTAGAGGGAATCTGCGTAGGTAGAGGGTACAAGAGTGAATCAATTATGTTGGGATGACCTAAAAAAAATGAAGAGATGAGAAAGAAAATGTTGATGATATCAAAACAGTAAAAGAGAAGAGGGTCCAGGATAGAGCCCCTGAAACATACTCACACATATGAAGCTGAGTATGAATAATGATCCAGCAAAAGGCATTAACAGTAGAATTATAAAAGAGCAATGTCATAAAAATACTCAGAAAAGAAAGAATTCAGGAGGATGTTGGTCAACCGAGTTAAACACTACAGAAACTAAAGCAAGAAGACTCAGAAAGGGATTTAGTGAATAAGCAATCATTATTAATATTGAGAAGAACAACTTCAAGTGAATATTAGGATCTGCTTTTGTGAGATAACCTAGGGAACTAACCTCACAGAAGATCTTAACCTAGAGACCATGAGCTTTAAAACAAATTTTATTTCAAAATAAGTGGTTTTCTCTGTAATCTCGCATATCTTATTTTGTACATTAAAAAAAACATTCAGAGAAGGGGTCACTAGACTTCCAAAAGGCCTGAAAAAAAAAAATAATAATTCCTGATTGAAAACATTATTTTTATAGGAAAATGTGCACTTGAAATTAATTTTAATTAATTTTGATATACAAATCTTTCATAAGTTAGGGGTCTGCCTGTATTTATTATATTATATTCACTGCTGGTATATGTTGATATCTGATATTAAAATAAGCAATCATAACTCCTTCACTCTTAGCCATTCCCAAGTAGGACAGAAGTCATGGTTTTTCTGGCTGGAAGATTTCTCTGCATTACTTAAAATAGTCAACAAAAAAGCAGTCTAAACACATGTGTTGCTGAGTAGTACCAAGCTGGCTTAGAGAAATCATGAAAAGGATGGGATAGTATATTAAGTATAATTTACTCCTACGCTATACCAAAGAGATTACTGATGCATTATTATTATTATGCTCTAGATAGTAAGAATCTTTTAGTTACTCATCAGCTAATCAAGAAACAACGATTTTGTGTTTTGGGGGGTTTTTTGTTAAGGCAATTAGGGTTAAGTGACTTGCCCAGGGTTACACAGCTAGGAAGTGTTAGGAAGAGGTTAGATTTGAACTCAGGTCTGTTTTTGTTTTAATATAAAAATTTGTAGTTTAATTCTTTCTAATTATATGTAAAAAAACATTTTTAACATGTATTTTTTTAAAATTTGAGTTCAAAATTCTGTTCTTTCTTCTGACTCTCTTCTTTTCTTGAGAAAACAATTTAATAAAGATTATACATGTGCAGTTATGCAAAACAATTTTCTATATTATCCATGTTGCAAAAGAAAAAAGACCAAAAAAAAAAAAAAACACCCAAGAAAAATAAAGTTTAAAAAGTATGTTTTTGTATTCACACTCCATCAAGACAACTGATTTTTTTTTTAATCCCATAATTGTTGCATTTCATCATTTTCTCAACTTCTCCCAAATCCTGAAGTGTATCTGGTGGTGGTGGTGGTAGTAGTGGAAAGGGTAAAAAAGATGTTTCTGAATAAATTATTTATTTGATTACTGTACATCATCAAATTAAACATGCAGATTTGAGAAAGAAATAAAAGATGGTTTCAAGGCATTATTTTCAACTGGCCTTGGTGATTTTTTAATCCAATCCCAAACTTTTCTCTTAATTTACTAAACTCCTCAATCTATTTTATTAAGGTTCTCTGAACTAAATTGTATTTTAGGATACAGTGAATCTTAGCAAAGAAATTCCATTTAAATTCAAGGATTCATGCCATTTAGCTTTTATCCATCCTTTTTATCCCTCAGTCTGTGGTTTCCCTCCTGATTTCCTGTATGTAAGAATCTTTTGTTTTGTTTTTTTAATTCCAACAATTTGGAAGTTCTCTGTTCTTTTCCTGAACAAGATCTTTTAAGTCATTGTTTTCCCTTTCCTTCTTGCTAATAATAATAATTTGTTTTCCTCTTTAGCTTTACTAGCTTATTATTAACTCTGCAAAGGTTTTGTAAGGCTGGGCATAAAAAATATCATTGAAAATAAACCATAAAAATTTGAAAAATGTCACAGTCCACAAGCAGCGCTGCACACGGTGTGTGTAACAAAGGCTCAGTTGTGTGGTTGCACAGAAGAGTCAATAATTAGTAACACATTTCTAAAGGTCTCTCTTGCATAATTTTTGTGTCCAGATGTCTGTGACATTTGGGTTCTAAAATAGAGTTCCAAATACCACATATTCATGCACATTCTCCAAGAATAATTGAATAACTTTGAGTCTGTCTATTTAATAAACATCAGGACTAAAGATGGACTACTTCACAATACCAAATTTATTCATTCAAACTTCCATTTAGATACGTAAATAATTCAAAGTGAAAAAGGATGAAAATAGTGCCAAATTGGAGTCTTTTGAAATGTCTATTTACTATGTTACTGCTAACTACTAGTAATACCAAAATGGAAAGTTATTTACATAAAATTATACAATTTACAGAACATATTTGTAGGCTGTTTTTTCACTTAAAAAAATTTTAAGTCTTATTGATAACTTTTTGGAATGATAATCCTTATTCAGTCCGCCTTTCTCCCCTGAACTCTCTTTTATAAAAATGAAAGACAGTTAAACAAAACCATTAGACATAACAGGTGTACAACTCATCTCCCTACCTACATTGGTAAGTAAACATTCAAATAATAATTTTAAATGAAGATTTAATAAATAACTCTGAAGGATAGAGTGATAAAAGTAGACTTGGAAAAGTTGCTCTGTATAGTAAAATCCCAATTTATTTCATTTAGCACATAGTAGAAACTTAATAAGTACTTATTGAGAGACTACAAAAATCTGAAAAGAACTCAAAAGAAAATATATTCCACAGAAAAGTGGACATAACAATAAGAGGAATTGAGATGTTATATAAAGGGGAAAAATACTTTAGAGAATGGCCTTGAGAAGAAAAGACAGGAGAGATATAATAGCTTTGATCAAATCCACCTTTGGGTAATGAGCTTCTCCAAACTTATAAAGGTTAGTAACCAGTACCAGACACACCATCTATCACCAGTGCTATTCCTAAAGTCTTTTCAGTCTGATGAACCCTAAAAGAGCTTTGTGCTGCTATGAGTAGCCTTCTAGAGTCTGAATATGATAACATGATTTTTAAAAATGAGATTGATTATATATTAATAGACAGGAAATGATCCATTAGTAATGTGAGATCATTATAAATCATTTGTCTGTATATCCTCATCCATCAGGCTACCAGTTTATTAAAGATGAAAGTAACTATAAAATTAAAAGAAAGGATAAAAATGAAAGATATGGCACACAATTAAAATACCTACAAACTGACCTATTTAAACAAAATGACCAAAAAAAAAAAAGAAAAAATCATTATCTTCATTATCTTCAAAAATTTAACAAGTGTGAATGAATTATCATAACAAGGAGACAAAAAAAGCCTTCTTCAGTCAGAACTACTTCAGTCTGAAAAGATTTGACTTACTTGTCCAATAAACTGATATGACAATCAAAGATGTTGTAAGTTTAACCATAAACTCACTGATAGTCAGCTCAGTTGCTCACTACATCTTGGATTGGATGTTATAAAATTAGGTATCATGGTCTTGAGATGACCATGAAGTCTCCCCTCAAGGAAGGTTATGACTTATAGGATTTATTCATGGAAAAATATGGGCAATAATATCTTTTAAGGTTAGGTGCAGCTGACATGCAAAGTGGTCAGCTCCAGGTTTCTATTAAAATCAGAATATAAGTGTCCCATTCTCAAGAGAGCACTCTGGAGTATGCCTTTCTAGCTGACCTGGCTCTCTGTACTTCCTAATGTAGCCCTGCTCTTATGTAAATAATTCTCTATGTAAATGGTATGCATTTGTGAGTTGCATATTGGGTGGGTCTCCTTCTTCCTCTCACATTCCTATCTTCCCCATTGCTTGTCAATATAATTTTATACTAAAGTGCCTCCTATTTATTCTCAGTAACCAAACTCTGCTGGAACATAGTCTTCCTTTAAACATAAACCAAGGGGCAGCCAGGTGGTATAGTAGATAAAATATTGGAGTCAGGAGGACCTGAGTTCAAATTCAGTCTCAGACATTTGACATTTACCTGGACAAATCACTAACCCTGATCCCCTCACAAAGCAAACAAAAAAATAAAAACAAAAACAAAAAACATAAACTAGATACCCAGACAAGGACTTAACCTGTCCCTAGACTCATTTATACAGGAGGAGCATGGACTGGGATCCCAGTTATGCAAAGCATCCTCCCAGGAGAGTTGCTCTGGTGCCAAAGGACTTTCACCAATCACCAGGCTTCTATCATGCTTCACTTCCCAGACTTCTCACCAGTTATCAAGGAGTCACAAGTATATCCCTTCTTCCCTAGCTCTACTTTCCTGCTTTCTAGTTCTGGAATCATAACCAAATAAATCTTTTATTGCTCCTGGAAAGCTTGTGTTACTCTACTCTGATAAAACCCCACTCAATATCTCCATAATTTTCTAAACCAAAATATTCCTTCCTGGCTACTATTCCCTGATAAATTTTCTCTCCATTTACTGAAATATAAGTTTCTTGAAAAGGGGAGATTGCTTTTACTTTTTATTTATACATATATACGACCCTCTTATCTTCCCACCCCCATTTATCACAGTGGTTGGCACATAGTTCTTAATAGTTCTTTTTTTCATCCATTATATAGCAAGATGGTTAAAAAGTATGAGCAGTATCACCACACAACGTCAAGAAATGTGAAGGAGGAAAAGGTTTAAATAAAAATGGCAAGAAATTAAACTAAACAATATCATCCCAAAGGTATTTAAGGATGAAACAGCTAGAAGGAAGATAAACAGATGAAGACTGGAAAATATCCACAATGACCATGTAACAAATTATTTTCACCATTGGGGCCATCAGAGTCATCACATCTGAACTCAAACACCACAATCCCAGATGTGCTCAAAGAAGAAATAGAAATGGCACTGTAGAAAACAAAGATGAGAAAATAAATTGGACAAGAACAATTGTACACAGTGAAGTTCCATGCTGCACAAAGTGTGGTTTTGAGGACATTGAGAGATCAATGTCAAAGTATATAAAAAAGAGGAAAATGCCAAAATTTATCTTAGGTTTTAACAAAAGATGAGAAAACATAAATAACTAATGAACCTTATTCCCATTTTTCATTTAAATAAACTGTTTATGAAAATAACATACACATGAATAGAGACCATCCTTGAGGATAGTATTAACAAGTAAATATTCCACAATAGAATACATCTTTGCCATTACACAGTTACCTGAAAGGTGAAAAAAAGTTAAAATCCCATGGTTCTTAATATTTGTAACTCAAAAAAAGCATTTGATTTAGCAGAACCAAACCCCTCTTTAAGTTCTCTCTTTCAACAATGTCTCCCATGCAAAAGTCATGAGATCTGTAAAGATAGAACACCAGAAATTACCCTGTTTGATAGCCCTCTGATCATTAACATAGATTGAGAAGGATACATTTACCAGTATTAAGAAAGAAGATCCAGCAAGAAGTGCAAGTCACAGAAGGTTTCTGTACAAAAAGAGGAATCTCTAGATGCCCTTGTTTTGGGAATAAATTTATGTTGATTGCATTCATACGTATGTATGGGGAGGGGAGGGAGGAATTAAGCATTTATATATCTATTATGTGTCAACCACCATGCTAACCATTTATAAATATTAAGTCATTTAATTTTCACACAACTCTTTGAGGCAGATGAGATAGACAACAATTAATTGACTTCCTTAAAATCATACAGCTAGTAATGTCTGATGCCAGATTTGAATTCCAGACTTCCTGCCTACAGACAGTGCTCTGTCCATTTAGTTACTTAGTTACCTCTAATTGCAGATAATTTCTGATTCTCCTGAGATTCATAATTAGCCAAAAAGAATTTGGCCTGATTAGCTTCATATGAAACACCAAGTAGATGAAGTCTATTGTTAAGATTATGATATATAATTGGATGGACAGCTTATGTAGCTTGTTCCTCCATATAGCTCTACAACAGACACTTCAAATGGATGATGAGTTGGGCACAGATTTGAAAAGAAAGAAGAAGACCATCTCTCATGACTTTGGGAAACTGCAAAGTTCTTTTAATAACATCAAGCTTCCCTTGGAAAAAACAAAGGCACTGCTTTTTTATATCAATATTCTTTTGATGTTCTTGTGTGGTTGTGAGTCGTGAACCATGATAGTCTCTGCAGAATTGAACTGAAGATTAATAAAAGGGTAATTTCTAGACATATAATAGGTATGAACAGGCTGCAACACAGAGAAAAATTTATGCAGAAGTGTTATAAAGGGTCTCATCAAAGAATTATATGGTCAGAGAAGAAGATGGGCTGATCATGTAGCAAAAGTAAAAGCTAACTAATGGACCGATGCTCCATTGTTGCATTGTGGGTTTTAAGAGAATGAGAGAAAAATCCTTAGCACATCTGCAGGATGTCCATTGTGGCAAACTTGTGGAAGGACTCAGACAAAAGTCACATAGAAGGGTCATTTATCTGTTAAAATCTGGATCCTTGGCAGGAAGGCACCAATTGATGAAATCATTGATGAATATAGAGTACTGGAATATTATTCAGATGATTGTCTGGAACCATGTATCAAGACTATAATAACTTGATCCTAACCTTAAAGGAACAGAAGAATTTCAACAGGTAAAGATGGAGACAGAGTAGTAAGAAATAGAAGAAATTCAACAGGTAAAAATAGAGAGGGAGTAGTTATTATAGTTCTGAATGCACAAAACATGAGAGGATAGGATAAGATGAAGAAAAAAGTTGAATTTAGTTGCACAAAAAGAGAGCGAGAAGCCTGAGAGCAATAGGAAGCAAAGAGATATTAACAGAGTAAATATGGTAGCCAAAAACCAATCCTATGCTGAATAGACTGATATCAGTTTGTACTTGAAAGAAATCAAAGGCAAAAATAAAGGATTTAATATATACCCCAATATGAATGTCAGCATTACCTTGTGGTAGTAAAGAGCTATAAAAGTGGATGAATTTCAAATGGAGAATAGATGAAAACAAAGGAATAGAAAATGATGGAATATTATATAGTAAGATTAAAATAAACAGAATCAAAAGAAATATAATAAACATTTTAAGTAGCAAAAGAGAGAAGCATAATATAAGGTGTTCCAGTCCCTTGGTATTCTTTCCCAATAAGACCACATTAGAAACCTTGATGTTAAATAATATAAATAATGGTTTAGAAAGGAAACAGACAAACTGAAGTATTCCCAAAAGAGGGCAATAAAGATGGTGAGAAGGCTGGACACCAGACCCCATGAGGATTAATTAGCAGAAAAAAAGGGATGGTTAGCCTAAAGGAGAAAAAACTTAAGAGGAGAAATTATAGAATATATGTGTGTGTACATACACACATGTATACATAGATACATATGCATGCATGTACACATATTATAGACCTGCTACATGTACCTATATACACATATACATACAAATATATACACACTCACACATATATATGCACATGCATACTATGTGTGCATATGTGTATGTATTGCCAATCCCCAAATAGAATGTGTTCTTCTTGAAAGCAAAGACTATTTTGCTTTTTAAATTTGTATCCCTAACATTTAAACATAGTGTCATACATAGTATATACTCAATAACTGCTTTTTTCAATTCCAGAATAAAAATGGAATTTTTATTACAACCTAGAAGACTAAACAATTAGGAAAAAGAACATCTAAGTTACCTACTTAAGAAAAACCATGAAGTTTATATCAGACTCAATAATGACTTAGAAATTCACTGAGAAGCTACAGTGAGAAACCTGTTCTGCAGAATTGCACAGAAAAAAAAAAAAATCAGAAGCCTGAGAGCTATAGGAAAAGGGACTGGCTGGCTGTAAGTACAGTGCCAGCATAGAGGAATCCCTTCTTAGCTTATAATCTTGTAGTCTGCAAGGTTCTATGTCTGGAGGCAACAGGAGTGGAGGGACCTATTGATTATCTTCAACATACTCCCTGCTTAGAAAACCCAAGAGTGGTCAGAAAGTTCCAGGATAGTCAGAAATGTCAGGCAGTGATGGTAAAATATAGTAAGTAGCCTAGAACTGCTGCAGGGCTCAGGGGATCCATTTGATTCCTAAAACCCTTGTCCTAAGATTTGAAAAGTCATGATATCACTGCTCTGAACCTCAAAGATTCTGGGGGAATCTTTCTTCAGGAAATGAAGTTCAGTATAGGAACTTTGAAGATCCAGAGCAAGACTAAGCAGAGTCATCCATCAAACCAAAATCCAAGTTACTGGGGTAAATCCTGGTCTCAGGATAAAGTCCCACTTCAGGAACTAATGCTAAAGAGAAGAGTAAATCAATGAAAATGCTAACCAGCATAAAAAAAATTATAAATTTAGAAAACCCCCAAAATGAGAGCATATACTCCACAATAATTGCAAATAGCTTTAACTACAGGCAAGTGGCACAATGGATAGAATGCCAGGCCTGGAGTCAGGAAGACTCATCTTTGTGAGTTCAGATCTGGCCTAACACACTTACTAGCTGTATCACCCTGGGCAAGTCACTTACAATTGTTTACTTCAATTTCCTCATTTGTAAAATGATCTGGAGAAGGAAATGGCAAATCACTGCAGTATCTTTGCTAAGAAAACTTCAAATGGAGTCGCAAAGAGTCAGACACAACTGAACAGCATCACAAGACACTTAAAAGGGGAAAAAGATTTTCTACAATGAATGCTTTTGAGAAAATAATCCAAATGAAAGCTCTTGAGAAAAAAATTTGGAAGGAATGTAAATAGCTTAGAAGAGAAAGTCTTAATTCAATGAAAGAGAAAGTCAAAAAGAGAAAGAGAAAATCTGAGTCAAGAAATAGGGTCTTTGAAAACTTGAATGGACAAAACAGAAATTGGTGATTCCATGAAACAGCAAGAATATTAGAATAGAATCACAAAGTTTTTTGTTTTTTTTTAAATAAAATTTAAGATCTTTTATATACAAAACAACTCACTTGGAAAACACAAAAGGGTATTTAAATTAAGAATCATTGCTTTTTCTCAAAGCCATGATTGAAAAGAAAAAGAAAAAAAGCTTTGATACTACATTTCAAGAAATTGGAAATGAACCTGCCCAGATCTACTAGAACCATCGGGCAAAATAAAGCTATAAGAATCTACTATTTACCTGCTGAAAGGAACCTCAAAAGGAAAACTCTCAGGAATGTCATAATCAAAATCCAAAGCTCCCAATCAAATAAAAAAATCCTGCAAGCACCCAGAAATAAACAGTTTAAGCACCAAGAAATAACCATCAGGATCACACAAGACTTGGCAGCTTCTTCAGAAAACCATAAAAGATCTTGGATCACAATATTTCAAAAGGCAAAAGAGAAAAGCCTATAACCAAGGATAACTTAACTAGGAAAGGAAATATAATTCTTCAAAGAGGGGAAGAAAAGGCCCTTTAATGGAAAAACGATTTGTTAAGTGTTTCTAATGAAAAAAAAACGAGCTGAATCTTACTTTGATATACAAACCCAAGAGTTCAGAAAAATCTAGAAAGTTACACATATTTGAACTGGAAAGAGCTATATCAGTTCTAATTAACTGTATATACTGCTAACATTCTAATGGGAGGGAATGAAATAAGGTACTATTCGTAAAGCAGATAAACACTATTTGTGAAATGCTAAATAAATGCAATTAACTTCCCTGGGCCTCAGTTTTCTATAAAATGGGAAGTTTTTACCAGATGATTTCTAAGGTCCCTTAGAATCTAGACTATGATATTAAGATATCTTGATAGGAATCATGGCTTTTATTTGACATGAAATGTAGATTCTTTATCTTGAAGGCAGATAAAAGTTAAGTGACTTGACCAAAGAAATACAGCCAGCAAGAGTCTGAGGCAGGTTTAGAACTCATTTCTTCCTGACTCTAGCTCTAGCATTCTATCTACTATATCATTTAGTCACCCTATTTAAGTGACTTGCCCTTCAAATCTGTTTACAACTTAACTTTCCAGGCAAATTAGAGTTTTCCTCACAAACTTTTATATTTCAGACATATTTGCTATTCTCCCCAATACAACATGCAATAAAACTGATGGAAACAAATTAACTGCAAATGACATATGAAGAATGACACTATCTACATCCAGAGAAATAACTAATAAACAGAAATATGTATAGGATAATTTTACATATATATTATATATATGTAAGACAGATATGTATATCTGAAGACACACACACACATACACACACTTTTTTTCTAATAGTAGTCATCTATGGGGGGGATAGGGAAGAGAAAAAGGGGGAAAAAAGAAAATTACATAACATGATGACTTTATTATTTATTTTAAAAGAATAGTAAGTCATGTGTAGATTTGTAATTTCATGTACAATTATTTTTTTATTATATTGTGTTCTAGAAATGCTTGTTTTAGTTTCATAAATTAAAAATAAAATTTTAAATAAATTGTACTTGGAGTCACAAAGATCTAAGATTAAATTCAGCTTTAGACATGTACTAGCTGTGTAATTTTAGGCAAACTACTCAATCTCTACCTCAGTATCCCATATCTGTTGGGGGAAAAAAAGGATATCTCCCATGGTAGTTGTGAGAATCAAATGAGATAAGATTTGTAAAGTGCTTTGTAAATCTTAAAGTTCTATGTAAATGCTAGTTATTATTGTACTTTATTATTATTCTTGTGCTTCTTAGAAATTTTAGTTCTTTTCAAGGCTCCATTGAGGCTTCATGAAATTCATGAAATTGGTAATTCCCAGAAGGTATTATTATGCATTTATTTATTTTATCTTTATATGTCAGTGTGTGTGTGTATCTTATATGTCAGTGAATTTATTCCATTCCACTAGTAGAATGTAAACTTGAGAGTAAGGATTATGTCACTTGCCAATCCCACTGCCCAGCAGTGCCTGGTATATAATAAGCATTTAATCAATACTACATTGATAGTAAGCAAAAAAGCTAGAATTCAAACCCAGATTCTTTCTCCCAAATTTAGTATTCTTGCCCCATACTAGTACTTTGCAAGACAGAGTGAAAAGTAAATCTCAGTGTCAAGGAAAAATTTCTGACATCCAGTGTTCTTTAAGAAATAAGGAAAAAGGAAGAAACGAGCAACAGCAGCAGTGAATATGATTGAAATCTAACCAGATCAATAATGAATCCCACATCCCTGAAAAATGCCTTCATGGCAAACTGTGTGGACAGAACCAGGAAATCTATTCAGATCCCTGGGGGAGATTCGCAACAGCATTAAGGGGGCTTAAATTGTTTTACTGCTTTGAGCCAAACTGGATAACAGGCAGTGGAAAATATTATACTGGAAAACAACAGATGCTCAGAGGAAGCATGAGCTAAGGCTAGCAGGCACTGAATCACTAAGGGATGCAGAGCAGGGCAATCCCTTGGGGCTTCTAAACGCATCGAACCCTTGGACAACTTGGCTTTGGTTTTCTAGCTAGAGAGAGGTTGAAGGAGCTGAGTACAATTGAATAATTTATTACTTGGCATATTGGGCATCTTAAAGGGATACCACAGCTTCCAAAGTAATTTCAGGGAAATATCTATAATTACTAAATAAATGTGCTCCATAAAGAAACTTTTCTAGCAACCCAATGATACTGAAAGATCTAGGGCAGCTAAGTAGCATGGGGCTTGTGATGAGGAAGACCAGAGTACAAATCTAGCTTCAGACACTTACTAGCTGTGTGACCTTGGGCAAGTCATTTAGCGTTTATTTCAGGTTCCTCATTTGTAAAATGGAGATTATAAAAGCACTAATCTGCCAGAGTTGCTGTGAGTATCAAATGAAATAATAATTGCAAAATACTTAGCACAGTTCTGGGCACATATCAAGCTATCTAAATGTTAGTTATTAATGGAATGTATACTCATAATAGAAGTACTTGGAAACAGAGTTAAAAACTCTTAGGTACAGATGATTTATCTAGTCTAGTCTGGACCAGAAATGCAACAATGGAAATCTGTTATTTAAATCAAGCACTTGAAACAAAACCAGGTACTTTTAAAGCTAATCAGACTGGGCTGAGCTAAGCTTGGATGATTGGATCTGTTTGGTAGCCCCTCAAAAGGCTTCTAGGTTAAACTGGAATGAAAGGAATTTTACATGGAAATATGCTTTTATTTATTGACAGAAAAGAAAACATCCAGACTATTTATGTATTGTAATAATAAAAGAAATTTAAAACCAGGGAACATTGTTGATCCTTAATATTCTTCAGCTAATTTATTGTTATTTGTTCAGACGTGAAAATATTGTGAGCTTCTGTAACCTTAATTTTCCTTGTAAATTATGAATCCATTCAAACATGAATAATTTTCTGCAAATACATGCTTTGTTTATGCTAGCTTTCAATTTTCATTATTTAATAATAGTTTATATTTTACACACAGAAGGGGACTTGACAGATGTTTTGTTTTGTTTTTCTCAGATTATAAATAATATTTTAGCTCAATTTATACAAAAACTTGCTATAGTAGATAGGGATGTGGTCTCAGAGCCCAGAATTAATTTGTTCAATCTATTAGCTATGACTAAGTCTATTTTTGAACTTTTTTCAATAACTTTGTTGGCAGGGTGTAGAGAGCGGGAACTCTGGAGAAGTATACTTGAAACAAGATGTTAACTCAGTGGAATTGATGAAATAATAGTTCTCTAGTTCACACATATTCAGTATATTGTAATGATACAATTATAATAGGGTATTTAAACTGGGGACAAAGTCAGACTCATGGGGAGACTGGTTGAGACTGGCAGACTGCTGGAAGAGACTAGGTCAGACTATGACAGAAAGATAGCCCAAACATTACAGCAGGACAAAGTCATAATTTGATAATTCTGATCATTTTTTCAGTACTAGAGGGAAGTCTCTTTACCAAAACAAATCTTCAGTTGCCTTAGGGAGCTGCCTAAAGGTACTGAGAGGCTATTGTTTAGAACCACCAAACCCATTTTAAACGTCAGTCTTCCTGACTCTGAGGCTTGCTCAACATACCAAAGTAACTTTGATATATACTTTAGATAGATGGATGGTAGATAAAGTGTTTAATTATTTGCCATGGAAAGAGTGCCAGGTCTTAAGTCATAATTCATTTTCCTGAATTCATATCTGACCTCAGATACTGTGTGGCCCTGGACAAGTCACTTAACCCTGTTTGCCGCAGTTTCCTAATTTGTAATATGATCTGAAGAAGGAAATGGTCACCATTTCAATATCTTTGCCAAGAAAACCTCAAATGAGATCACAAAGAGACAGATATGACTGAACAACAATAGCAATTAGTTATGATGTGTTAGGACCTGAGCTACATTCAGACGATACAAATACAAGTAAAAAAAACTTTTTTCTATCTATCTTCAAGGGTCTTACATTCTAGTGAAGGAAGAAAACATAATGAGAAAATTATAAATCATATTTTGTTTGTATTGATTAATCTGAATCTGATTTTATCAATGTAGGAAATGCTAATATGAAAGATCCTTCAATTATGCAGATCAATAACTAGTCTGTAACAGTCTTGGAGAACTGCCTCATTCACTAGGAGATAAAGTAACCCTTTGAAGAACTACACACATAAAGAGAATTTTCTGCCACCATTGAAGTATAATTCTTTGTTCTGTGTATCTTTGAGCATATATGAGGAAAGACTTTTTCCTTTGGCTTTTTTCAAGTTATAAATCACATTTTGGTTCAGACCTGTGATTTCATTAGTGTAAGACTCATTCTGAGGCAGGTTTAGGATCTAAGAGCACTGCATCTGGAGTTGGTTCAAATGTAGTCTGAGATACTTAACAAGGGTCACCCCTTTCATTTATGCAAAGCTTGGGAAGGCCTGACCAGGGCAGGAGGGGTAAACAGTGGAGCAAGTTCAAAGACAAAAAGAGAAAAACTATTAGGTGGAATTCTCCAGAACCAGATTGTGTTTGCCTCAGTTTCCTCATCAATAAAATGAGGATAATAGTGTCTCATCCCTATCTTCTGCCGAAATTATTAGGATCAAATGAGATATTTGTAAAGTACTAAATTGCTATTATTAAAATTCCCTAAGCTAATAAAAATTGCAGATCCTGACTCCTCCCCTAAAAAAAAAAGTCCCATGACAGTCTTAAAGGTCTACCTCTATTTGGGGATCTTCAAGGAAATAGATGGTAGCCCGTGGGGAAATGGGAATAAGAAGTAGAAAGGGTAGAATTAGCCTATTTGGTTTAATAAGACTCCTACTGTTAGGTGTTTGACTTCTAAAGCATTTCACAAAAGGATTGTAATTTACCTTTTCAGGCTTGTTATTATTTCCCTTCAAGAAAGACTCTCAACTGTCAAGCCAAACTAAGAATGCTGTTCTTCACATGTAACATTCCACTTCCTATCTGTGCTTTTTTCTCTCATATTTGGAATCTCCTCCTTTCCTGACTCTTAGATTCCCTAGCTTCTTTTAAAGATCACTTCAAAGGCTATTTCCTATCTGAGACTTTTCACTACCTATCCAGTGGCAAGGGCATTATCCAGAAAAAAAACCCTGTGTTTACTTTATATATATATAAAAAAGAGAAAAACTATTAGGTGGAATTCTCCAGAACCAGATTGTGTTTGCCTCAGTTTCCTCATATATATATATACATACATACATACATATAATTTTAATAAATGCAACTCAATTATTGAAGTATAAGAAAAAAAATTTTTTTAATAAGCATCTATTTTCTCTCCTACTCTTCCACTTTTACCCTACCAGAGAAAAGTGGGAAACTTTGCAAGATATACATGGTCAAGCAAAGCAAATTTCTATATTGGCCATTTCCAAAAATTTGTATTCAGTTTTGCAAATCACAGGTCCTCTAGAGTAATGGTTGCTCATTTGTTTATCAGAGTTCTTAAGTCTTTCATAGTTGTTTATTTTTACAAAGTTCTTTTTAGGGAAAAAATTGTCTGAGTTCTGCTCATTCAACTCTCCATCAGTTCATACAGGCTTTTCTGAAATTATTCATACAACTATGATAGTATTAATGTACCCTCATTTGTTCAGCCATTTCCCTAAATGATGGGCACTCTTTTAGTTTCCAGTTCTTTACTCAAAAAAAAAAAAAAAAAAAAAAAAAACTACTATGAATATTTCTGTAGAAATGATATCTTTTCCCTCATTTTTAGACCTCTTTGGGGGTAACTCTCATCGTGGGTCGAAGGATTTTGACAGTTTAGAACTTCTTAGAAGCGGTTCCAAATTGCTTTCCAGAATGGTTGTACCACTTATAATTCTACCAACAATGGATTCATATGCTTGTTTCCTGTAGCCCCTCCAACATTTGTTATCCTTTTTGTCAATTTTGCCAATCTGATAGGCATAATATGGAACATCAGAAGTGCTTTAATTTGCATTTCTCTAGTTATTAGTGTTTTCAAGCATTGTTTTTCATATTGCTTTTGATAGCTTAGATTTTTTCCCTTGAGAACTACCCGCTCATATCTTTTGATCATTTATTAATTGGGGAACAGTTTTTTCCTCAGAAATTTGAATTATTTCCTTATATATTTAGGAAATGGAAAATTAATAATTTTATCTTCTGTGTTTCTTTTCAGAGATCTTGGGTTCAAATCCCAGGAGCTACTACTTACTGCCTGAGTGAATTAATGAATCTCCCTCAAATTCAATTCATTATTTATCAAACAAGGAATGTGAACTAAATGTACTTTAAGGGTTGTTCAAACTATGTTCTACAACTATACCCAATTCAAAATGTTCATTTGAATATTTGAGAATTCATAGGCCAAACTTACCTAGTCTATTGATGCTAATTAGTACCTGGACTGAAATTTTTTTAATTGTGTTTTTTTTTTAATTTTTACATCATCATTTCCAAATATACATCTTTTCCTGTCCTACTCAATAAGCTACCTCTTGTAGCCAAAACTTCAAAAGAAAGAGGTTTAACTAAAATTAAACCAATCAATACATCAAAGTTTTACCTTATAGAATATATGATATTCCACACTCACATTATCCCATTTCTGCCAAAAGAAGAGAGATTTTTTTCAGTTATTCTTTTGGGTCAAGTTTGGGTCATTATAATTATATAGCATTCCGTTTCTTTCTTTCTTTTTTAATTTTTATTGTTGTAGTCATTATACATATTATTGTCCTGGTACTAGGTGATACAACGGATAGAGTCAGAAAGACCTTACTAGCAAGTTTCTTGAACTGTAAAATAGGCATAATAATATCATTTATCTCATAGGGTCATTGTAAGGATCAAATGAGATGATATTTGTAATGTGGTTCACACAGGGCCAGGCATATAATACTATATAAATTCTTTTTCCCTTTCTTCCTCTAACTTCTTCTTCACTAGTTCCTATAACCCTTCCCATGTTTCTCTGAATTTATTATATTCATTGTTTCTTAAATATTTTTAATGTTCTAAATATTCCATTACATATATGTACCATAATCTGTTTCTCTAATTAATAAGTATTCATTTGGTTTCCAATTTTTGATACTACAAAAATGACAATATTTTGGTAAATATGGGTGTAAATGAATATTTTCTTACTTGTTCACTTTAGACAATTATGTTCCATGTAAAAACATTGAAGCTATAAGCAGGCAGTAATAATAACCAAATACAGTAACTCAACTAAAGTGATCTGAAGACAATGTCATTGGATAGGTAGTTACAAGCATTTTAAAATACCATAAGTTGGTCAATGTTCTAAATGCTAAGAATACAAAGAAAGGTGCAACAAAAAATTGGTCCCTGTTCTGGAAGAGCTCATAGTCTTGTTATGGAGATAACATGCAAACAAATATGTACAAACAAGATATGTAAAGTATAAATTGGAGATAATCTCAGAGGGAAGGTACTGGCATGAAAGGGGTTCTGGCAGTTTCTTTTAGAAGGTAACTGTTTACTGAAGGAAGCCAGGAGATAAAAATCAGGAAAGAAAAAATTCTAAGCATGGGGGACAGCCAATGAAAGTAACTGAGTAGGACTGGAGTTGCTATTTCATTGGATTAAACAATTCCCACATGAAGAAATTTCTTCTATCAATTGTCACCACAGATGTGAAGTGGTTTGGTCAGGGTAAGATAGGACTTAACTCAGGTCTGTCTGTGTTCAAGGCCAGCTCTCTATTTACTATACCATTCTGCCTTCCTGTAATGTCATTGAAAATAATAAAATCAGAACTAAAAGATACTTAGCAATACAATGATCCAAGAAATTCTGATGGACTTATGATGAAAAATTCCTATCCATCACCAGATAAAAGAACTGATGGAGTCTGATTACAGATTACTTTCCTTAATTTTCTTTATTTTTTGTCCGTTTTTCTTTTATAATATGACTAAGATGAAAATGTGTTTCGTATGACTGCACATGTATAACCTATATCAAATTGCTTGCCTTTTCAAAGGTGGGAGAGAGAAGAGAGGAAAAGATTTTGGAATTTAAAAAATTTTAAATATGAATGTTATAAATTATTTTAAAATGTAACTGAGGGGAAATAAAATATTATTTTTTAATATGTAAAAAAGAAAAGAACTAAAAGATATTAAATAAAAGAACAAATGGGGCAGCTAGGTGGCACAGTGCGGGGCAGTTAGATGATGCAGTGGATAGAGCACCAGCCTTGAAGTCAGGAGGACCTGGAGTGAGACCAAATTTGGTCTCAGACACTTAACACTTCCTAGCTGTGTGACCCTGGGCAAGTCACTTAACCCCAATTGCCACAGCAAAATACAAAAAGAGCAAATACAAATGAAATACTATGGTTCAGAGCTCAATCAGTCAACAAACATTTAATAAGCACATGCTTTGTTCCAAAGACCATAGATGGATTTGGGCTTAGAAAAAAGAAAGACAGTATTTGATCATAAGTAACTTCTATTCTATTAGGGTGATACAGATAAAACACTTAGAGATGAGAGATGACAAAGTAAGGGAACTTTGGTTTAGGAAATAACAGATTTTGAGTAGAGCTTTAGGATGATAAATTGATTTTGGGAAAGGGAGATAGAGTAGGAACTAAAACATGATGTGGGATGGTCCAGATAGAGTGTTGTAATGAAGAGCTACTTTGTCTAGACAGGGCATCTCCTCTCCAGGGTCAAAACAGAAGAATCATTTGGAGAACATACTATGTTATAGTTAAGTGAGAGCTCTCTGAGTTACAAAGGCATCTGCTTTTAATAAAAAACATTAATTAATTATGAATGATTACTATATGTAAGCAGCATGTATTGCCTGGAACAATGGATAAAGTAAATTCTTAATGCTAATTCCTTCATTTCAAGAATCTACAATGAAGTTACAAAAAGGTAAGTAGATCAATCATCATAACCTTTAAATTTAGTGCCTGTACTAGATAAAAGTAAATGTTACATTTTTCAAATGCAGTACTTCTTGTATGCAAATGGTCTACAAGGATATATCGTTTAAAAAAAAATTTAGCTGAACATACTTAGTAAATGTAAAGGACATATTTTGCTATTTGCTGCATGTTCTTCCAAACTCAAAGAACAAATGGTATGATTTGTTTGCCAAGTTAATGGGCTATGATATTCTAAGGGTACTATAACCTTGTTTTCATCTAGTACCAGCTGACAATGTGGGCTTCTGGCTCTGATCAACTCACCTGATCTCTCAGAAGCACTCCTTTGGAAGAATATATATATTAAAGGTAAAATCCTTTATTATATGGCAAATTTTGATGTATCTATTATCTTTGATCTTCCACAGTCACTATCTGACATATACTCGTGTCTTCATTATCATGATTTCCATCTTGTATATATCTGGCACTTAATAACTGCTTATCCATTGTGTACTATGTTAGATCCTAGTTTGGTCCTGTCTTCCAATCATACCCCACAGTTCATTCTTATTATATATACTAAAAAGAACCATTTCACTAAAACTGGTTTTTCATTTCTATCTACTCTTTAGAAACCAACAACTCTATCCAAAGGATGTTCTAACAAATCCCCAAAGATGGTAGATTTTAAGCCCTCTACAAGTTGAATCCCCTTCAATGAATGACTAATTTTTTTCTCCTCCATCTATTCCTGTTCTTCTTCCTTTGTACAATGCTAGTTTGTACAACTACACTGCAAATTCCTTTGAAATCTAACTTAAATTCTTCTAGAAGTCTTAAGTATGCTTAACATTGATCTTTTTCTCTTCAATTTCTAGATGCATTGTCTATGACTTGTATAAATGTTCATGTTAACTGTATCATTTAATGCATTTTGAGGTCCTAACCAGATGAAGGTTTTTGAGTATCATTATTTTTGTACTTAACATAATACCTTGTATATAAAGTCCTAATAAAGTGTGACTCAGTTGAATACAAGCTTTTGTCTCTATTATGGAATATTGGGATTTAATTAGCAAATCAGTAAGGTTGTTACCTATAAAACTTCAAAATAAAGTCAGAATTCAATAACTTCAATTAATTAAGTGAAAATTGCATCCAGAATTGAATGGACACCTGCCATTCTCCAGCCGGAGTATGACTGAATAAGTTATGGCATATGGAATATTATTGTTCTATAAGAAATGATCAGGAGGATGATTTTAGAGAGGCCTGGAGAGACTTACTGATGCTAAGTGAAATGATGCTAAGGAGATCACTATACACAATGACAATCAAATCTGAGGAACATGACTACACAATGATAATCAAATCTGAGGAACATGACTCTTTCCAATAATGAGATGATTGATTCCAGTTCCAATGATCTTATGATAAAGAGAGCCATCTACATCCAGAGAGAGGACTGTAGGAACTGAATATGGATCACAACATAACATTCTCATTCTTTTTGTTGTTGTTCACTTGCATTTAGTTTTCTTACTCATCTACTTTCTTTTTTTGATCTGATTTCTCTTGTGCAAGAGAACTATATAAATGTTTATATATATTGGACTTAACATATATTTTAACATGTTTAACATATACTGAATTGCTTGCCATCTAGGGGAGGGACTGGGGAGAAGAAGAAAATCTGGTTTATGCAAGGGTCATTCTTGTCAAATTATATTGTTTGCTTGCATTTTTCTCCATCATTTTCTTTTCTGGTTTGATTTTTTTTGTACAACAAGATAATTATATAAATATGTGTGCATATATTTTATTCAATATATATTTCTACCATGTTTAACATAGGTTGGCCTACTTTCCATCTAGGGGAAAAGGGTGGAAGAAGGGGGGAAAAACTGGAACACAAGGTTTTGCAAAGACTAATGTTACAGAATTATCTATGCATATGTTTTGATCTCTGAAGACCTCTGTGTGACACTCTGAGGACTTAGAAACTTCTTTTAATGACAAATAGGTTTTAAAGTCAATTGTTTCTTTTTACAAACCTAAATGGGGAGCCTGGGGGTGAAGAAGGAATGGTAACCTTTATGGCTATACATGGAGAGGATCTCAGAAATTATCTAGCTCAAGAGTTCTTTGTCTTTTGTGTGTCATGGACTCCGTGGGCAGTCTGGGGAATCATATTTTCAAATACACAAAATGCAAATAATAAAGAAAAACCAATTATATCAGAATACAAATCAAAATATTTTTTTAAAAAATAGGAACCACAAATGTGGATTGGGGGCAGCTAGGTGGTACCAGCACTGAGTTCAAATCTGAGCTCAGACACTTAGCACTTCCTAGTTGTGTGATCCTGGGCAAGTCACTTAACCCCAATTGCCTCAGCAAAAAAAAAAAAAGAAAAAAAATTTGGATCCCAGATTACAAAACCTTGATCTAGTACAATATGCACATTTTACAGAGGAGGAAAGTGATGTTCCAAAGTGGGAAAGGAATTTGTCCAAAGTCACATAAAAAGGTATATCCAAATTTTCTGGAAATTGAGCCTGAACTGACATGGAACCAGATGGAGCCAAAAATCTTATATTTATAGATTTATAGAAGGTGACACAATGGATGGAACACAAGATCTGGAGTCAGGAAGACTTGAGCTCAAATCCCACCTCAGATACTTACTATTTGTGTTACCCGGTGTGAGTCACTCAATCCTATTTCCCTCAGTTTCTTTATCTGTAAAATAACCTGGAGAAGGAAATGGAAAACCTGAAATGGAGTCATCAAGAGTCAGAAATAACTGGACAACAAAACTCAAGAGCAGCTAGGTGGTCCAGTAAATAGTGCACAGAGTGTGGAATGAGTAAATCTGTGAATTCAAATCCAGCTTCATACACTTGCTAGCTGTGTGATCCTGAGCAAATCACTTAATCCCGTTTGCCTCAGTTTCCTCATCTGTAAAATGAGCTGGAGAAGGAAATGGCTAATCAATACAGTATCTTTGCCTAGAAAAACCCAAGATGGGTTGTGAAGAGTCCAACATGAGTGAAATGACACATTAACAAAGCTAACCAGGACCATAAAGACCATTTGGTACAACTCTCAATATTTCGCTTTTTCTGGGATAGCCCAACCCATGCCCCTTGTGGGCACTTTGAAGTGCCTTCTTTTGCCTTACCGAACAGCTTATCATATTTCCAACCAGGTCTTCTTGCTTTCTCCACGGTCCACTGGAGGTGAGGAAAATGCCACTCCCTACTTTTATCGCTGGACCGTCCCACCCTAGGAAATATGTGCTTTAGTAGAATGGAAGCTCTCTTGCAGCCACTTTCATCACTCCATTACCTGATCTACCCCAGCAAAGAAACAAACACGAGTCAGAGTGAAAAGTGCATATGGTGAAGAGAGAACTCACTGGCACAGTTGCTTTGATTGCTTACTTCTAGTCTAGCATATCTGAGGTTTGAAAAATGTAAGCAAAGGGTGACTCATGCAGAATACTTGGAAGAGTAAGCTATTTCTAGAAGTGACACGTTTTCAGTCATCAAAATTGTCAAGAAACTACTTCTCTTCAATATTTCAATAAATCTGTTGTTTCATTGGTGTGGGTACAGATGGAGACCCATTCAAGCCCAGTCTTATCTATTTCTATACTTTAAGTATAAGTCATTTTTAACTTATATTTTTCTCTCCTCCTTTCCAGAGAGCCATCCCATATAAGAAATAGTATTTTTAAGCAAAAAAAAAAAGGAAAAATAATCACCTAAACTTTTCAGAAAAGTCTGAAAATATGCACAGTATATAAAACTTGTAGACCTCTCACCTCTGCAAAGGGGTTAGATGGGAATGTCTTTTCATATCTCTTTTGAGTCATGCTTATTTTTTATAATTTTGCTACATTTATTTCTGATTTTTAAAAATGCATTTGTGACTCTTTCTTTTGATTTACATTGCTGTGGTCATAGTGTGTATTGTTTTCTTGGCTCTCCTTATTTCACTCTGCCTCAGTTGATTTATCCATGCTTCTCTGCATTCATCACATGTGTTATTTCTTATAGCACAATAATATTTAATTACACGAAGGTAGCACAATTTGCTATTCCCTAATTGATGAGTCTTATTTCCAATTCTTTGCAATCACACAAAAAAGTTATGATAAATATTTTGTTGTATATGAAGACTTTCTTCTTATCAATGAGCTCCTTAAGATGTATGTATATATATGTATAATTCCAAATTGCTTTCCAAAATGGTTGTGTTGATTCACAACTTCATCAACACATTATTGTGCTATCTTCCGACAGCCCATCATTGAGTCTTACCATCTTTAGGCATATCTGTCAATTATCAAGATTGTTTTGATTTGTATTTCTCTTATTATTAGTGATTGAGAGCATTCTTTAATGTGGTTAATAATAGCTTGCAATTTTTCTTTTGAGAACTTTTCATATGCTTTTACCCCTATCAGGAAATGGCTTTTCATCATTATATGGAGCCCTGAAGTCAGGAGGATGTGAGTTCAAATCTGGCCTCTGACACTTAACACTTCCTAACTGTGTGACCCTGGGTAAATCACTTAATCCCAATTGTCTCAGGAAAAAAAAAAATCATATATATATGTGTGTTGTTCAGTCGTTCAGTCATGCCCAGCTCTGTGATCCTGTGGACCATATCACTCCAGGCTCTTTCTGTCCTCCACTAATTCCTGAAGTCTGTCCAAGAGCATATTTGTTGCTTCCCTGATACTATTAATATTTAATCCTCTGCTGTCCCCTTCTTTTGCCTTTAATTTTCCCTGCAACAGTCTTTTTCCAATGAATCCTTTCTTCTCATTAGGTGGCCAAAATAAGTTATCAGCTTTAATATTTGTCCTTCCAATGAATAGTCAGAATTAGTTCCTTTAAGTATTGACTTGATCTCCTTACTATCCAAGAAACTCTCTAAAATCTTCAGCACCACAATTTGAAAGTGTCAGTTCTATGGTACTCAGTTTTCCTCTTAGTCCAACTCTCATAGCTATATATTACTACTAGAAAAACCATAGCATTAATTATATGGACCTTTGGAAGTAAGATAATGTTTCTACCCTTTAGTATGCTAAAGATTTGCCAAAGCTTTCCTTCTAAAGGAGCAACCATCTTTTTGATTTCAGGGCTGCATTTGCTGTCTGCAGGGATTTTTGAGTCCAAGAATTTAAATTGGCTACTGCTTCCATTTCTTCTCTAATTGCCAGGAAATGATGAAACAAGATACCATGATTTTAGTTTTCTTTCTTTTTTTTTTCTTTTTTTTTTTTTTAATATTAAGCTTCAAGCCAGATTTTATACTCTCACTTTAAACCCTTATCAAGAGGCTTAATTCTTCTTCACTTTCTTCTATCAGAATGGTATCATCTGTACATCTGAGATTTTTTTATATTTTCCCTGGCAAATTTATTTCTAGCTTTTGATTCATCCAATTTGGCATTTCATATGACGTTCTCTGCATATAAATTAAATAAATATGGTGACAGTAATTTTTACTTGTACTTCCTTACCAATCTTGAACTAATCAGTTGCTCTACATTCGGTTCTAACTGTTGCTTCTTGACCTGCATACAAATTCCTCAAGAAACAACTAAGATGATCTGATACTCTCATCTCTTTGAAAATTTGCCACAATTTTTTATGATGCACATAGTCAAAAGCTTTTGTACAGTCAATGAAGCAAAAATAAATGTGTTCCCCTTCCCTCCCCTGGAATTCTCCCGCTTTCTCCATAATGCAGCAAATGTTGGCAATTTGGTTTCTAGTTCCTTTGCTCTTTGAAAACCAGTTTGCACTTTTGGTAATTATTAGTTTACTTATTGCTGAAGCCTAGTTTGTAAAATCTTAAACATAGCCTTGCTAGCATGTGGGCTGAATACAATTATTTGTTAATTTAAACATTCCTTGGCCTTGCCCTTTTTTTAGCATTGAGCATAAAATGACTTTTTCAAAACCAGTGGTCATTGTTGAGTATATGTGTGTGTGCATATGTGTGTGTGTGTGCATGTGTGTGTGTGTGTGTGTGTGTGTATACAGTAATTGTGATATATGTTGAATAAATCCTGAGAGAAATTAAGTGCAAAAATTTCCCATATAACTACTTTCCTTATTATTTTAGGTGAATTCATTTGTTTCTATAGAGGTTTTCAGTTTCAGGTAATTGAAGTTATCAATTTTATCATCTGTAATTGCCTCAAATCCCTTGTTTGACTAAAAATACATCTTCTGTCCATATCTGTAAAAGGCATTTAATCTATTGATCTTCTAATTTTTTTAATAGTATAATTATTATTATTATTATTTTTTGCCGAGACAATTGGGGGTAAGTGACTTGCCCAGGGCCATAGAGCTAGGAAGAGTTAAATGCCTGAGATCTAATTTGAACTCAGGTCCTCCTGTCTTCAGAGCTGGTTCCCTATCCATATATAGCTGCCCAATAGAATAACTATTAATGGTAAGTCATGCATGCATGTAGAATATATTGTGGAATATGGTAAAAGTATTGAACTAAGCCAAATTTCTGTCAGACGGTCTTACATTTTTCCTACAATTTTTATTGTGCTTCATGTTTTCCAATATATGACTGGATTATTGAATCCCATTGTTTCTAATTCTCTTTTGTCTAATTTGTTTCATTGATCTTACCTCTCTGTTTTAAAAATACTAGATTTTATACTCTCCCTTTTAACCTTTATCAAGAGGCTTAATTCTTCTTCACTTTCTGTTATCAGAATGGTATCATCTGTACATCTGAGATTTTTTATATTTTCCCTGGCAAATTTTGATTCATAGCAATTTGGCATTTCATATGACGTTTTCTGCATATAAATTAAATAAATACGGTGACAGTATATAGACTTGTACTTCCTTACCAATCTTGAATTAATCAGTTGTTCTACATTCAGTTCTAACTGTTGCTTCTTGACCTGCATACAAATTCCTCAAGAAACAACTAAGATGATCTGTTTTATAATGTAATTTGGTAAATAGAAGTGCTATTCTCCCTTTAGCACTATTTCTTTTAATTATTTCTCTTGATATTGTAGATATTTTGTATTTTTAAGTCAATTGTATTATGATCTTGAGTTATACAAAGTATCATGCTTTTAATTTGATTTGCATGGCTGCATGCCTTTTCACTAGGTATTTCCCACATCTATAATGTCCTCTTTCCTCACTTTTGCCTTTTGCTTTCCAGGCTTATTTTAAAACAAACCTCTAATTTCAAAGAGAACAAGAATTTTTATGTACAAAAATATTTATATTAGCTCTTTTTGAACTTAAAATGGGGAGTACCCATAATTGGGGAACAGCTAAGTTAATTATAGCATATGAATACTATACCATAAGAAATTATGAAAGAAATCATTTTGGAGAAACCTAGAAAGACTTGTATGAACTGATACAGAGTGAAGACCCAAAGCAGAATACTTTAAATACTAACAACATTGTAAGAAAACCAACTTTAAAAAATTTCTGAACTCTAATCATCACACTGATTAACCATGATTCCAGAGAACTGATGATGAAGCATGATACCAACATCCTAATAGAAAGCAGATGGAGTCAGGATACAGAATGAAATATATATTTTTGAACAAGGTCGATTCAGAAATCTGTTTTGCTAGACTACACACATGTATAACAAGACTTTTATTTTTCTTGTTTTCCTCATAGGGGAACATGAGAGAGAGAGAAAAAAAATACATTCTTTGGTGGGGGGAAAGGTATGAAAGAAAAATAAATTAGCTCAAATCCCACCTTCCACAAGATTTCTTTCCAAGCTCCTCACTGGTTTAGCCTTCCTGGTGATATTACCTTCCCTTTCCTCATTTTATACCTTTTAAATACATAGTTATTTGATTGTTATCTCCTTCATTAGAATGAGAATTCCTTAAGGGTAAGTTGTAGGGATCAGATTTTTAGCTTTCTTTGTATCCCCAATGCTTAGCATAGTGCCTGACACATAAAATGGGTTCATAAAATTAAATTCAATTATATAAAATTTAGTATATAATATGTAAATTATAAAAATAAATTCTTCTTTGACTAGCTAAATCAGAGAGGTTCCCTTGAGAGAAGGAAATGTATGTGAAAAGTATTGAAGAGGTGATCTGAGCAGAGCAGATGTGTAGAATTAAAGTAAATAAAGAAGCACAGATAACCCCTAAATTGAGACTCCATATATTTATTTTTTTTGTAAATAATATTTTATTTTTTTCAATTACATATAAAGACAATTTTCAACATTTATTTTTTGTAATATTTTTGAGTTCCAATTTTTTTTTCTCTCCCTCCTTCTTCTTCTTCCTCTCCAAGATGGCATTCTGATATAGGTTAGACAAGGGTAATCATGTAAAACAAATTTCCACATTCATCATGTTATGAAATAAGAAAGAGAACAAAAGAAAAAAAAGCACAAAAACTCCAAAGAAAGTGAAAATAATATGCTTCAGTATACATTCAGATTCTATTAGTTCTTTTTCTGGATATAGATAGCATTTTCTGTCAAGAGTCTTTTGGAATTATCTTGAATCATTGTATGATACTACAAAGCTAAGTCAGTCATAATTGATCATCATACATTGTTGCTATTACTGTAGACAATGATCTCTTGGTTCTGCTCACTTCACTTAGCATCAGTTCATGTAAGTCTTTCCAGATTTTTCTGAAATTTGCTTGCTCATCAGCAGCAGTTCAATAATATTCCATTATATTCATATGCTTTCAGACCTTATTAATAAGGTGCTTAATATAGTACCTGGCACATATTAAATACATTTCCTTCCCCTCGACAGTAATTAGAAGTTAGAAGGAGAGGTAAGTTTATTCTAGCATATTCTAGTATATCAATAAATCATGCAAAAAATATATATATAGTTTGTGGACTGGAACATATATATATACATATATATGTGTATATATATATATATATATATATATACACACACACACATATACACACATATACACATATAGATATAGATATGTGACATACTGTGTAAAGAGGAAGTAATCCCAAAGAACAAGCAAGACTGCGAAAGGCTTCATATAGAAAGTAGAATTAAGTCTGAAAAGAGAGAGACAGACAGACAGATAGACACAGTCAGAGAGAAAGAGAGACAGAGACAAAGAGAGAGAAATTCTAAGCATGGGGAATGGCCAGTGAAAAGGAATTACCAGTCTGTGGATTGGAAAGTAGAGGGGAATAAAGTATAAAAGGACTAGAAAGGTCAAAAGGGGAAGGAGTTGATAGACCTGCATTTTAGGAAGAGATCACTTTATTAAATAAATGGAATATATGGACTAGAGTGGGGAGAAGTTTGAGGCAGGGAAATTAACTACAGGACTACTGCAATAGTCTAGGCATGAAATATGAGGGCCTGCACCCAGATGGAGACACTGTCAGAAGAAAGATACATACAAGAAATATTACAGAGATAATATCAACAGGATTTGGCACAGATTGGATAAGAGAAGTTAGAGAGAATGAATTCAAGATGACACCTAAATAGCAAGCCTGGCCAGGTGCCTAGGAGGATAGTGGCCTCTCAATAGTAATTGGGAAATTGGAAGAGGGAAAGGCTGAGATGGGGCAGAAGAGATAATGAGTTTAGTTTGTTATGTTTAGTTCCAAGTGCCTACAGCATATCTAGCTCAAGATGTTCAAAAGAGACTTGGCAAGCCAAGACAGGAGGTTAGGGCTGGACATATAAGATCTGAGAATAATATGTAGAGATCATCACCAAAACCATAGGAGCTGATGACATCACAAAATGACTTAAGAAAAAGGAAGAAGACAAGAGAGACCAGGATAGAGCCTTGGGGGATACCGACAGTTAGTGTGATCTTGAGAAAGAACCCAAAAAGGAGGCTGAGAACAAACAAAGTCACCTAGGAAGGAGAGAGTATGCAGAAGAAGAATCATGATCAACCTTGTCAAAGACTGGAAGAGTAATTTGAGGTCATTAGCTTCAGCAATTAAGAGATTCCTAGTGACTCTGGAGAAATCTGTTTTAGTTGACTCATGAAAATGCAAACAAGATTAAAGAAAGTTTAGAATCAATTTGAGAAACAAGGAAGTGGAGACATCTAGTGTAAACCACCTTCTCCAGGAGTTAAGAAAAGAAGGGAAGAGAGATACAGGAAGATCAACTGCTAGCAGAAATGGTGAGATCAAGTGAGGGTTTTTTTGAGGATGGAAAGTCACAGACAGTAAACAGTAGACAGGAACAGAATAAAGATTAGAGAGAGAATGAGGAAAACAGAAAGGGATAGATAAAAAATGCATGTACAAAGATTAGCAAGGAAAAGGGCTGCTTCTTCATGAAGCAAGGGTAAAGCAGAAAAATAGACAGGGAAGCCCTAAGTGATGTGAAATGATGAGGTAGAAGCTCTTAGAGAAGAACCTAATTTTTTTCTTTTTTCTTTTTCTTTTTATTATTGTAGCTTTTTATTTACAAGATATATGCATGGGTAATTTTTCAGCACTGACAGTTGCAAAACCTTTTGTTCCAACTTTTCCCCTCCTTCCCCTCACTCCTTCCCCCAGATGGCAGGTAGACCAATACATATTAAATATGTTAAAGTATAAGTTAAATACAATATATGTATACATGTCCATAATAGTTATTTTGCTAAGAACCTAATTTTTTCAAGGAAGTCTGAGTCAAGGTTCTCAGCTGAGAAAGTGGAGAAGCACTGGATGGCTTATAGAAGGGGTGAAAAGATTTGGAATAAACATTTTTTAAAACATTTACTGCTCTCCCTGGGGCACTACACTTCCCCAGAGTTAGGTAATCCACTCAGATTTGGGTCCTCTTGCTTAGAGATTGAGCTAAATTTATTCAACTCCAGACCATGCCTCACATCCCATAAAAGTCAACAGGGAGTACCCAATATGCATATATTATCAACCTCCTTGCCACTGACCCACATCACAACCATTCCCTTCTCCCACATTGCTTTTTGCTAAGTAAATAATAATGAAATTATTTACCACTGCTACTGGAAATATCTTTGCTTATTGTCCCTCTAATTTAGGCTAAAACTTCCTTCCTTAGTCATCACATTAGAATGTTAAGTTCCTTGAGGGCAGGAATGTCTCATGTATGTATACATATTTATTTACATACATCACGTAAAAATAAATATATACTTATATATCAAATACATATAAAAACCTAGTGCTTAATACAGTGACAGTTCACATAGTAGATAATAAATGTTTGTTGATTAATCATTCCATTCTACTTTGTATTAAAATTATCTATGTATTTGTTACCTGACCTGTTAGACTGTAAACTATTTAACTGAAGTCTCTGTTTTTAGCAAATAATAGATGCTCATATTATACATAGATACATATATGTACTAAATTAATAAATGCACTAACAAATTGTAAAGATACAATGGGAATAAGGAATAAAAGTGATCTTTAAAATTTTATAATCAAACAAGCGAAAGAAATATAGGCTAAAATATACATGATAAAATATACATACAGGGGGATTCTTCTATTTTTAAACTTCTATTGTACTATGTTAAATTTTTAGCCAGGTCTAAAATAGTTTTAATAATCATTTTTCCAAGTTAAATTAATCAAGATTGTTAAGAAAAGAAGGTGGGACTTTTTTTATGATTCATTGAGTCAATCGACAATTCCTGGATTTGGAGTCAAATGCTGACTCTGTAACTTACTACCTCTAATGTGACCTTTGGACCTTTAGGGTTAACTGTTTCCCTTCTAAATTTGTGCTCTTATGATCCTATAACTATATGGGGGAAGATATATTTACTTCTCTCTCATAAAATAATGTCTCCTGAAATCCTCTTCAGCTTCAGAATAGCATTTGATCCTTTACCTGTGTGAATCCCTTTAGTAGAATGGAATCTTATACCAAGGGGAAACCTTTTGTATCAACAGTAGTCTTACTTTGTTGGTGTGAATTTTCTTTTAGATATAACCTAAACTATACCTTTAACAGACCTCTAGTATTTTATGTGCTTGTTATAAGGAAAACAAGTTTGGCTAGAGCAGCCCTTTGACCTACAGGGCCCCAACAAAAATCCAGGCTCATCATTTTACCTGCACATACAAGATTCCAGAGAAGGCAGAGTCTTATTGGGGGGGAGGGGGGGAGTTGTTTATTTATTTGTTTTTGTTTTTGTTTTCAAAACCAAGGAAAATTTCACTTGGTTTTCAGAAGCCCAAGAATCCTGTCAGAAGCTAATTAAATTGTAGCAATAGTAAAAGCTTTGTGTTTTTTTGGGTTTTTTTTTTTGAGGGGTGGATTAAGGGAGTGGGAAGAGAACAACACAAAGACTATTCAGTCACTTATCTATGGTTTTCCTTTAGGGAAACACAAAGGATATTGATGAGCTTAGAGCTCTAGGAAGTACAATCAGTGATTGGGTGGGGCTTAGTAGAAATTCTTTCTCTGGATGTCAACAAGGAGTAGTTTGGGTTTGGGGGAATCTTCCCTCTGTTTCCCCCAAGGGTTTTTCTAGGCATTATCTATCCCCTACCTTTAATTTATAAAGGGAAAGCACTAATAGATCATTCTCCCTTTCTGAATCACTTTTAACATTCTACTCTACTCCAGCACAACTTAATGTTGACTCCAATTCTTTAAAAAAATTTTTTAAAATAAATATACTTTAAAAGAGCCATTGTTTCAGACTGCTATTAAGGAACTTACCTTATATGTAAGATAGAAATTGATTGTAATAAATAAATTATAACAATAACAAAAATCCTTTGACAAATTATATAATTTTTATTTCTGAAAATATGGTCTTTAAGTCTATGATCTTTCTTTTCTATCTTCCATTATCCTCTGGGACCTAGGTATTTCTATCCTGAATCCATTTCTCTCGCCTCCATTACAGAGTATGACTGTCTTTCCACACACCCCTACCCTCACGCCTGGAAGAAGCTTAGCTTCTCTGGATTGTAAAATCCTTTTCAATCCCATTCCAGGCCACAAAGTAAAAGAAAAACTCTTTTTAAAAATATACCACATCACTAAAAACAAACAAAAAATTTCTCAAGATTTTTTTAAAACTAGAAAACAATATAAACAAAAAGTAGTAATTATCCCCTTCCAATTATTCTAGCAGTGTGCCCAACCTAACACCTGGTAGGTATTTAGTAAATATTTATTGAATTGAATCATTTGGTTCTCTAAGAATGTGACCAAAATAGGAAAAAAGTTAAGCTTCTGCTAAACTATAGTCTTTGTAAAGGCATCAAAAGTCTCTACAATTCTGAATATCACCAGTGTGACTAGACAATGTTCATGGTTGTCATTCTAATGTAATGTAATGTAAGACACTTACAGGGGAGCTGTTGCCAGGGATGGGTATTTTGGTTTGGCAAGTTACAGGTTTGGTGAAAGTATCATCAGGAAGTAGATTGATACAATATGCCCTTTTCTGTGTCGATATAATATTGATCTGAACGTTTCCAGAATTGTAAGGGAGAGAAAAAAGGAATAATGAGGAGGATACTCATGTAGTAGCAAGGTGGCTAGGCAAAGGTGATTGAAAGTGACACTTGGCTAGATATAGTAGGCAGTTTTTCATCTGCATGTGGGGGCTCAAGGGAAGAAGTTACAGAGCAAAAAAGGGCTAAGTCTCTGTTCCAGCTAGGAAGATAACTGGCAAGAAAATGTCGATACAATTTAAACAGACTAATGTTAGTAGTATTGTATAAAATGCATTAGGTAGATAATCTGGCAGACAGACATTATCTAGTTCAAATCTCACTTTACAGATGAGGAAATCAAGACTCAGAGACCTTAAATTCACAAAAGCAGTGAGCAGCCAAGCTAGGGCCTAGAGCCAGTTTATCTTCCAATCACACCACACTGTCTTTGTTGTATTTCTTTCAACTTTTCTCTTTTTGTAGATGTTCTGAAAACAGCCCAAAAGGCAGCACTCCTACCCAAATTTCACTCACTGTGGCTTTAGCTCTTGCTATAAAAGTTCCCCAGACAAGGAGGGGAAAAGGATGGGAGCATTGGAAACGTGACTAAACTCTTACCTAGGCAATGGAGTCAGAGGCCTGGCACCTTCCCAATTACAACCCAGAGTAACTACTGGTAGCCCAGACTCTTGCAGTGGTCCTCAAAGTGTAGTCCAAAGAATTGTTGGGGTCTCTGAAACCCTTTCAGAGGGTCTACAAATTCAAAATTATTTTTTATTTCTAATATAGTAAATAGCTATAATATAATCCATGTGAACAAAAACTCTTTGAACAGATCCTCGATAGTTTGTTTTTTTTTTTAACAACATGAAGATACTGAGAACAAAAGTTTGAGAACCACTGCCAGCTTGAGCAATGGAATGCTTTTCATACACATCCAACTTCATCAGGAGCTGGGGCAGATGCAAACCCCCAATACCCATTGGAGAAAGCTGCTAGGCTGTCCTAGATGGTTGGGGGAGCTTTGAAGCAAAATAAAAGGATACAGGAACCAAAAAACTGAGGCATTCATCTGTTAGTTCCAAATCATGAAAACTGTAAGGGCACCCAAGAAAAGATGATGCTTTCAAGTAATCCCTGACCATATCCCAAAAGGCTAAATTTCAGCAATCTGGCTAAATGAGCACTGTCCTAGAAATCAAGAGGACTGATTCTAGGCTCTTCTCTGACACTAACTCTGGTATCTGTTTCCTCCTCTGTAAAATCAGAAGCTGGACAACACAGCTTCTTGTGGTAATGGTCTGTGAATCTATGAGATGTGGGTTCTATTGGACTGTGTCTCAATTACAAAGAGTACAATAAACCTCCTTTTGGGACTTTGAATGAGTTACTTCTCTTTTCTGAGGCTTTAATTTCCTTATCTGTAGAATAAAGGAGTTGGGTTAGATAATACTTAAATTCCCTTTCAATCAATCAAACATTTATTAAATGATGACTGTGTAAAGTATGCTAAGTACCCAGGATACAAATGTAATGAAAGCTGCTCACAACAGTTCCTCCTGGCCACTTCCAGAAACATATACTCAGCTGATAAAAGATTTTAAGGAACAGAACCTCAATTCAAAAAAGATTTTAAGATGAAGAAAATGCAATAATTCCTTAGGATCCATAACAGAAGCTGGGAGAAAAGCCTGTAAGTCCCAGAGGAGTAATGGCAAACATTTAACAACCAGCTCTCTGATAGGAGATATGTATGACTTTTTAATTTTATCTGCATTATTTTTTTAAAATAGTATTTTATTTTTTCAATTATATATATTTTAACATCATTTTTTATAAAAAAAATTTTGAGTTCCAAAATTTCTCCTTCCCTCTCCCTCATTCCTCTTCTTTCATATTGTTCCCCGTCCCTAAAATGGTAAACAATCTGACCTAAGTTATATGTAATCTGCATCATTATTATAACATTAATTATTAATATTTCTATATTGCTTTCTCTTATATCTAGACAATCAACAACAACAACAACAAAAAATTCAAGCCCTGATTTGTAGCCCATGCAAATGCTCAGATACTAAAATTTAACAGCTGGTCTTGGAAGCTGGATGGAGCTGGCTCCAGCATGCCCTGACTATAACTAAGAGTCTGTGCAGTGGTATAGAGATAGGAGATGTAAATGACAATTTAATCAGAATTTATAGTGTAAAAAGTATAGTAACATATAAAAATCTGGAAATGTAACCTAGAGACATATGGCAAAATGCCAAATATATTAGGTTACTGGAATTTCTTCTTTTGGGTAGTAATGTGGTCAGACCTACATTTTAGGAATATTACTTTGGCATTGATGTAGAGGATGGATTAAAGCAGGGACTTACTTGAAGAAGAGACACCAATTAAAAGTCTTTTGAAACAGTAAGGAGAGGTAATGTGCATTTGTGGAAGATATTGGTACAAAATGTGGCAAGTCAAATGGAAAAATAGAATTTTGGGTAACCACACCTATCTAAGAATAAATAAGATTATACAAAGGATGAAAACCTAGTAGAACAGCAACAATAATATTATAAAATGATCAATTCTGATGGACGTGACTTTTTTCCAATGATCTTGTGATGAAGAGAGCCATCTACACCCAGAGAGAGGACTGTGGGAACTGAATGTGGATCATAACATAACATTCTCACTTTTTTTGTTGTTTAGTTGCATTTTGTTATTCATTTTCTTTCCTTTTTGATCTGATCTTTCTTGTACAACAAGATCATTGTGCAAATATGTTTATATATATTAGATTTAACATATATTTCAATATGTATAACATATATTGGATTACTTGCCATCTAGGGGAGGGGGTGGGGGGGAAGGAGGGGAAAATTTGGAACAGATGGCTATGTAAGGATCAATGTTGAAAAAATATCCGTGCATATGTTTTGAAAATAAAAAGCTTTAATAATTAACAAAAAAAGAAATTAGTATATATTTCTACTAAATAAGGAGAAATCTCTAGAGCCTGGAAGTTGGAAATGCTGTGAAAACAATGATTTCACTAAAGAAATGGATCAGCAATGGAAGAGGACATTAGAAAAATAGGTAAGATTTGCAAAAGTAACTTCAATGAGTTATTCATTCCATTAAGAACAGCAAAACTTCTACACATGGACTCTAACATCACAGTCACCAAGTGCCTATAGTGAAAGTAAAATGGCACTACTGAAAACAGAGATTGGGAGAGCAACTGTTTTGGGCCAAATATATGAGAGAAGGTCCATACTGTAGATGACATAATTGTGAGAGCATCAAAGGAATTATGGATGAAGTTAGCTGAAGGAGGGGATAATAGATTGAGATTGCAAGGAAGATGTTCAACAATGCATTACATCTTTACCACCTCACAATCAATTGAAAGATATACAGCACATAAGATATCACTGTGCTCTTGATTTGGCAGAACAAAATACTGCTAATTAAATTTAGGACCCCATAGTTAATGTCCATTGAAAGACACCTGCTATATTAGAAAGTATGGCAAGATAATTCTTTTATCATTTTCAACTCATTTTTTCTTAAAGAATTTTAGCTGTATCTGCAGTACATACAGTATTAATGGGACAGTCTTATTTGGAGGATTGTATTACTGAATTACTATTTTCCTGCAAGAAATGTAATTCTTTACAAGAATGGTTGAAAGACTGGGACTTATATGGTATATGAATGTTATGGAATATTATTATTTTATAAGAAACAACCAGCAGGATGATTTCAGAAAGGCCTGGAAAGACTTACATGAACTGATATTACATTGAAGTGAGTAGAACCAAGAGAACATTGTAGAACCAAGCAACAAGAAGATAATGTGATAATCGATTCTGATGGATGTGGTTCTTTCCAACAGCAAGGTTATTCAGGCTAGTTCCAATAGTCTTGTGACAGAGACAGCCATCTGTACGCAGAGAACACTGTTTTTTTTTTTTTGTTTTCTTTCTCTTTTTTCCCTTTTTGATTTGATTTTTCTTGTGCATCAAGATAAAAGTAGAAATATGTATATTAGAATTGCACATATTTAACATATATTGGATTACTCGCTGTCTAGCAGGGAGAATAGAGGAGAGGGAAAAGAATTTGGAACATAAGATTTTGCAAGGGTAAATGTTGAAAACTATCTTTGCATATATTCTATTTTTTTTTTAAAGGGAGTTAGTAAGCTAGTAATGCCCAAAGCATTACCTATCTTTCAAAAATAGCCACTGCTGCCTTTTATCACAAATTATAGCAACTACACATAAAGTGAAGAAGCTCAAATAAATTGTTTTCTTGAGAGGCTTATAGTATTATTAGGATCATAATAAAAAAATTGTGATCTGATTAAAGTGGGTTAAATATTAATCATTCTCCACTAATGCACAATTGATGGAATTGTGAACTGATCCAACTATTCTGTAGAGCAATTTGGAACTATGACCATAGGGCTATAAAAATGTGCAAATCCTTTGGCCCAGCAATAGTATAATTAGGTCTATATTTCAGATGCTAAAAAAGAAAAAAGAAAAAGACCTTTTTGTACAAAGATATTCATAGAAGCTCTTTTTGAAGTGACAAAGAATTGGAAATTGAGGGGATATTAATTGGGGAATGACTAGACAAATTGTAGTATTTGAATGTAACAAAATGTGCTATAGTAAATGATAAGCAGGAGAAAAATCTGAAAAGACTTACATGAATTAATACAAAGTAAAAGGAACAGAACCAGCAGAACACTCTACATGGTAACAGAAATATTGCATGAATTGTGAATGACTTAGCTGTTCCTAGCATTACAATGATACAATTCCAAAGGTCTCATAATGAAAAAAATATTATCTACCTCCAGAGATAGAAGTAATGGAATCTGATTATAGATCAAAGCATTTTTTTAAAACTTTATTTTTCTTGGTTTTGATCTGTGTTTTGTTTTGCAACATGACTAATATGTTAATTGGTTTTACATGACTGCATAACTATTATCTATATTAAATTGCTTGCCTTCTCAATTGAGGGGGCACGAAAGGGAGGGAGGATGTATAGTTGGAAGTTAAAATTTTTTAAAATGTTAAAAAATTTTTTTTATTATAACTTTTTATTTACAAGATATATACGTGGATAATTTTTCAGCATTGACAACTGCAAAACCTTTTGTTACAATTTTTCCCTCCTTCCCTCTCCCTTCTCCCCCAGATGGCAGGTTGACCAATATATGTTATATATGTTAAAGTATATGTTAAATACAATATATGTATACATGTCCATACAGTTATTTTGCTGTACAAAAAGAATTGGATTTTGAAATAGTGTACAATTAACCTGTGAAGGAAATAAAAAATGCAGCTGGACAAAAATAGAGGGATTGGAAATTCTATGTAGTGGTTCATAGTCATCTCCCAAAGTTCTTTTGCTGGGTGTATCTGGTTCAACTCATTACTGCTCTATTGGAACTGATTTGGTTCATCTCATTGTTTAAGAGAGCCATGTCCATCAGAATTGATCATCACATAGTATTATTGTTGAAGTATATAATGATCTCCTGGTCCTGCTCATTTCACTCAGCATCAGTTCCTGTCTCTCCAGGCCTTTCTGAAATCATCCTGTTGGTCATTTTTTACAGAACAATAATATTCCATAACAAAATATTAAAAAATTTTACATGTAATTGAAAAAACATTTTAAGAAATATTAGCTCCAGCCCTGAAGTCAGGAGGACCTGAATTAAAATCTGGCCTCACTTATCACTTCCTAGCTGTGTAATCCTGGGCAAGTCACATGACCCCAATTGCCTCAGCGAAAAAAAAGCAAAAAAAAATTTTTAATTTTTAAAAATCTTGCTCCTCCACAGCAATCCTTATTAGACTATCAACCTATAATTTCATTATTTGGACATTTTTCATGATTTCTCATCTTTAGTAATTACTGTTATTCAAGCTTCAAGTTTGAAATTAGAAATAGAAAGCATGAAGGAACAATAGAAATACAGAAAAGATTTGTTGGATGACTATTGGTTGTAAATTTTAAAAAAATGAGGTAACTGGTAGTTTAACTGGGTAGAGTGGTAGGCCTGGAGTTAGGAAGATTTGAGTTCAAATCCATCCTCAAGATACTAGCTGTGTGAAATCTTACTTTCCTTCAGTTGTCTCAGTTGTAACATGGAGATAAAAATAGTATCTCCTTCCTAGGATTATTGTAATGATCAAATGAGATAACATTTGAAAAAAGCATTTGACAGGTGCCATATAAACGTTCCTTTCTTTACTAAAAGTTTATAATAACTTCTATAGTCACCAGATATTCATGTCAACAGTCTGTTGCCAACCTAACACCTTTGATTCTAATTGTGTTTCACTGCATGCTTTGATATTTCTCTTCCTTATTATTTCTTCCCTTTAGCAAACTGTGAAATATTTAATTTGGTGTGCTGATCTGGAAGATTTGTAGTTACGATACTATTTACATGATTGATTGATTCAGTACACCTGAGTTGCAATCAACACTGTTTTTACATCTTTGTAATGATAGTACTCTAAAATGCAGATCTGAAGGCTTTTGTCTTGCACAAGATATAGACATAGCAATAATAAACCTGTTGAACAATATCTGATGTAGATGTTACTGCAGGACTGTGACATGCCAGACACTATTTAGACAGTTGCTGCTCCCCTTATCTTCCCTAACCAAATCTCCCCTCTCCTCCCTTAGTCTTTACTCTCTTCTATTTTCTGGTCTTTCATTTATATGAAACCCAGCTATAAGTTTTTCCAATCTGTCACTGTCTTTTCAGTGTTTTAGTTTTTTCATCCATGAATGCAACATTTGACAATATGCTGTCAAGGCAAGAGTTTTGTAACAGTGCTGCAAGATAAGTGCTATCTTTTGTGGAATGGGTTTTTTCAGTGGTTCCTATCTTCTGTCCATTATTTCAACAATTTCCATTATTTTAGTTGACTTTGAAGTCATACTGAAGTTGCACTCTGAGCACTTTTTTTAGGTATCAACATGAAGCAAAACTGATATGGCAGTTCTGCAAAATTAACAGACACCTAAGTACCAAGAGTAACTAAAAATAATGAGTTCACCCCCTTTTCATGCATTCATTTGGCCTTAAAATATATTTGTATCTTTCTAATCATAAAAAGGTCTTCCCTAGATCCCAATGTCCTATCTAATCCCTTATTATAGTGCTTGGTACATGGAGGTCCGTAAGTGCTTGTTCAGGGGCAGCTAGGTGGCACAGTGAATAGGTTGACAGGTCTGAAGTCAGGAAGTCAGAAAAACCCAAATTCTACTAGCCATGTGACCCTTGGTACATAACCCTGTTTGTCTCAGTGTCCTCATCTGCAAAACAAGCCCAAGGAAATGGCAAACCATTTCAGTATTTTTGCCAAGAAAACCCCAAGTGGGGTCACAAAGAATTTGGTACAACTAAACAACAAATGTTTATTCCCTAACTATCTTTAAATTAGAAAAATTCTTGAGAAAATCATATCAGATGCTTCTGCTTTCTTATCACTCACTTTCTCTGCAATTTTTTGCAATATGTTTCCCATCCTTATTTGACTGAAACTAAGGTTACCTAGTTGCTATATTCAACAGTATTTTTTTGTCTTGATCATCTTTTCTCTCTGCAACATTGGACATTTTTTTTACACAATTTTCTCTTGCAAGATTGATTACAACCTTGATTACAGCCATTACACTTATTTGGTTCTATATTTCTAAGAGTTTCTTCTCCGTTTCCTCTGGTCCATTCCCCTCCCAACTTTCTATGGTAAGGTTCTAGAGGATCTTCAATCCTTCCACTCTCTCTTTATACTTATTCCTTTGGTAATTCCATTTTGCTCCTTTCTTCAACTATCACCTTGTACTGATCATTCCAAATACACTATCTTCTGCCCTAAATTCTCTTGGATTATAGACCTCCATTGATGTTTTTCTGAATATTCCATTGACTCTTCAAATGAATGTCCTAACCAGAACAGTATCGTTTCCTCCATACCAGCATTTCCTCCTGACTTCAGTATTGCACCATTTCACTCAACTTTCTATGCTTGAAAATATGAATAATTTTTATCTCACTAGCTAATCATTTTTATTTTACCTTCATATCTTTAGTATTCATACTCTCTATTACTACCACCATCATCTAATATCATTGTCTAAAATCATGCTGGTCACATTTTCATTCCTCTGCTTGGAACTTTTCAATAGTTGCATATTGCCAACTAAATTCAAATTATTTATCTTACACAATCTGGACTACCCTCCTTTCTCAGTCTTTTTATCATGCTACACCCCTTCACTACTTATTATTCTATACACAATTAGCAATTTTAAGTGAATATCAAATTTAATATAATAAAACTGTCCTGCTTATCTGGGCCACATTCTGAATTTTTTTTTCTCTTCTATGGATTAAAAAAAATACATCCCATTGATATTTTTTAGTTCTACTTTTTTGCATCATCATTACATACAAGTTCTCCCTTCTTCCCTCGCCTATACAACTTTGCCAAGAAAAAACATACATTATGTCTAAAAATCTATGTCACATTCTGCATTTCTAGTACACTGACAAGTGGGAAAGCTATTTCATAATCAGTTTTCTGAAGTTCCATGATTAGTCATTGAATTAATCAAGAGTTCAGAAGTCCTTCAAAGCTGTTTAATTTTATTGATGTCAATTGTATACATTGTTTCCCTGGTTTTGCTGATTTCATTCTGTATCAGTTCTTATACTTCTTCCAAGGCTTCTTTGAATTTGTAGCTTGTCATTTTTTATGGCATACTATTCCAATATGTAATTTTTGTTCAAAGATTTACTGTAATGTTCTCTCGTTGGGTTTCCTTGGGGTTTCTGGAAGCAGTCTTCATTTCAGTTCTATGTAATCACCACACGAACAGCCAGGTGTTAAAAGTCCAGGCCAGCTTTCTTGAGGTTCTCCTGAATGTGTCTTGGTTTCTGTGGGGGAGGCAGGAGAAGCACCACCACTTCTCTTGTCTTCAGTTCTGATTCTGGCTGAGTTTGTCTGAGCTTATATGCTCTGTTATCATAGGTGTGAATCTTGTAGAACTATAGTAAGTACTAAGTACATGTACTGAACTAGAGAACTTATTAAGTATCATGCTAAACAACCATTGTCTTTATCAATTCCACTAAGTTAGCACCTTGTCAGAAGCCTTTGTTTCGAGTTCAGAGTTCTGGCCCATAACAGTTTACAATTCATAGGTACTCATTTTGTTTCTTGTTCTTTGTTATCACAAAAGGTATTGCTAACAATTATTTTTGCAAATATGGATTCTTCTCCAATTTTTTGCCTTAGTTGCAGTTATTGCTGGGTCAAAGAGTAGACACGGGTATAGTGATTCATATGTTCTAAAATGCTTTCCAAAATGGCAAGAAACTACACTACCTATCCCTAATTATTCTATTTGAATTGTCAGCTAGTTAGCCTTTAAAGCCCAATTAAAACTTCTTTTTCAGGGTCTTTACTGACTCCCCACATAATCACTTTTGCCTTCCCTCATAACACTTTCACATGTTCTTATGCATTTTTTATGTATTTTGTATTAGCTATTTTTGTATGCAATGCCTTCCTATAAAATGTTTTTTTAAACTTTTCTATATAGAATATGCACTTAGTAAATGTTCAGTTGAGTTTAATCTCGTTCTCTACTTCACCCTCAATCAGTAAATCCTTAATAAGCACCTACTATTTTTGCTATGCACTATTCCAAGAGCTGAGATTGAAGACAAATAGTAAATCAGTCCCTGCTCTTAAGAAACTGACTTTCTAATTGGGAGGGAGGAGGATAGGGAGAGAAAGACAAAACATAAAAGAATGTGGTGGCCAGGGATGAGTATTTTGTTTGGAAACTTAGCTTTTGATTGGAACTGGGGAGTACATCAACAAAACTTCTAGAACCCACCCAAAGTTATTTGATCACAATTACAGAACTGGAAGGGAGTGGGGAGGAACAGTATAACAAGTATAATCCAGACAATTGACAAAAAAGTGTCGAGGGAGTCAATTAACACGGATATAGATAAATCCCTGTGTGTGTGTGTGTGTATGGATAGATACATACATACATTAAACAAAAAGGGATCAAAATAATTTCCAGAGAAAGCCAATGGTAACTGGGGAAATTTCAGGAAAGGCTTCCTGGAGAGGATGACATTTGGGTTTTGAAGTTAACTGAAGATTACAGGAGAGGTGAGGGAGTACAATCTAAGCTTTAAAGTTAGCCAGTACAAAAACAGGGAGCTGAGGAAGAGGAATGCCAATTTGAGTTGACTATACTGTGCAAAAAGGAAAGTAATGTGTTTTATAAAGCTAAAAGATGGATTAGAGCCAGGGAACAGATCTTACAGCAACTGAAATTCATCTAGCATCAAGTAAAACAGCAGCACTTATTTCAGTAACTCAGGAGTGCCAGACATCTCATTCAACAGGAACATACAAATGTATGCTTAAAAGCTTACTAATATCAAACTGGAATAATTAACTTGGTTTATTAAAATTTTGTGATTCCTTATGGATTCCCTTCCATAAAAGAGAAAAAGCAAAAGCTGAATAGATGAACAATATAGACATATAATATGGAGAAAATAGCTTTTTTTAAACTGCAAATTATTTTACCAAAGCAGTTTCCAGAAATGGGTTTCACAATTTAAGTGATTCGTAGAAGCTGGATGGTGTTCAAAACAGAATCACAAAGTTGATTAAGGAATTAGAAAATAGGAGCTGCGATTTTTTAGCCTGGATTACAGAACACTAAAAGGAGACTTAATAACAGTACTCAAGTACATGAAGGTTATTATATGGAGGCTATCAACCAGCTGTTCTTTAACTCAACAAAATGAAAATTGCAGCATGAAAGAATTAAGTTAGATGTACATAAGAACTTGACAGTGAGGATTGTCAAGACTATTAAGAATGTTGTAAAATTTTTTCTCTGGGTAGTTTAAAACGTTTTTTCTAAAATGTTTAGTCAATGCTACAGGAATTGTGAATTACTGTTGTTGAACAAGGAGAAACTGAAGAATTTTGTCATTCTGCACATTATAGTTTATTAATATGACTCAAGATCCAATTAGCTATCTTGGCTACCACATCAAACTGTTGATTTGTGTTGCATTGTGTCTAAAGAAAACCTGATGTTCTTTCAGATAAATTGTTAACCTGTTTTTCTTTCAAGTATTGGCTGTATCCATCTCAGAGCTTTGACATCAAAAAGTTTGTTGTAGGCCACCTTTGCAATTTTTCAGTATGCCTTAACTGTAGTGACTCATAGTAAGTCTTCATACTTAATTCAGCAATAAGGACCATTATCCCAACTCTTTTATTCTGTGACACCCAATATCATATTGTAGTTATAGGTTCATAAATACACCTATCAATACAAGTGGTTGTTGTCCTTTATTCTCATCAAAATGACATTATGTTAGAATCAAGTTCTTGTATCTATGACTGACCATACCAATATGAGTTCAGGTCAGACACAAATAGAGCCTATGAACATTTGGAGTGGATTCTCTAATTTTGCACACCTCATATTTTTATAAGTTAATTCAATTCTGCTTTGCTCATAGAGCACAGCATCTTCTCTGATGAGGGCATGACATGCTGGGCAGTCCTGTGCCAATGTCTCCCATATCATAAAATCCATACCATAGCCCTCGCTTGTTATGCTCTCATTTTTTCTCAACAGTTGTTTAGATAAATGTAAGCCTGAGTATGTGATGTAAAGCAATATAAATCTGGTTATTCAATCTTCCAGTTGGAACTGAAAATCCTGAGATGCTTTAAAAAAAAATCAACATTTTGACGGATTACAAAATTGGAGTGGTGATAGGGAAATGTTCCATGCACATGAATTGTTCAGTGAGCCTCATTATTCTAATGGCCTGGAGGCATAACTTTGCACAACACACCAAAAGTGTGACTGGCCTAGCTGGTCAGGAACTCCTAAACTCTAAATTATCACCCCACTCTAGTAGAAAAAAAAGCGACTTTCCCACTGTATTTAAAAAACATGAAGATACCACAGTCTGAGCTGTATATAGGGCATATGTTTACAATATGCTTATCCTTCCATACTTTTCTGCCCAGTGGAATATTTATAACAGCTATTCCTCCTTTATGTCTGAGATCAGTGGTGATTTCTTCAAAAACTGTAGTAGAAGTGTCAGTTATTGTATTTTCTTAATTGTGCCCACTTGGTAAAACTTCATCTTTAGTGGTGCAAGTAGGATGGCATCACTGTAGAATTATTTTTCTGATATGAGAATGTGACCATCTAAAAAAATCTTCAGAGCAATAGAAAATTAGGATCATAGATTTAGAGCTAAAAGGAACCTTTGAAATGAGTAAGGCCACTCCTCCATTTTAAAAAGTTTAATTAATATCTGTTTTGATACCACAGTGTTTCCAGATAAAACCTTCCCTCGTTTTGCAAAAATAAGAAACTTGAGGTCTACAGAGGTAAAATGACTTTCTCAAAGTCACACAAGTAGTAATTCAACTCAACTACCATCTATTAACTGCTTGATTCTATCTGGAACTTTGAGGATAAAAAAAGACAAAAATGACAATAGTCATCTTCAAGGGCTTTGATTCTAAAGGGGTAATACAACATGTTAATAAAAAACACCCTTAAAACACTCTGAAGAGAAAGCATGAAATGAAGTAGGTTTGAATCAGGAAAGAGTTCATGTAGGAGATAGTATCCGAGTTGAGATTTTAAGAGGCAGAATTGAGCAAAGTGAAGTATGGTTAAAAAGGAAGATAGAAGCCAGATTGCAAAAGGCTTTAAAAACCAGGCTAGAGGGTTTGTATTTTCTCAAAGTAATTGAAGATTTAAGTATGGAAGTGATATGGTCATATGACTAGGTAGTTAGAAATATGTTTTAAGAATAGGTGTGTGAAGACAGATTGAAAAATGGAGAAGAGACTAACAGAAGGCTATTGCTATGGTCAAGATGAAGTTATAAGGGCATAAAATAGGTAATGGCATATAAGAATAGTGGCAATGGATGAGTGATGATTGGAAAGGTAAAATGAAGAGGATTTTGGCAATTGATTTGGTCTGTAGGAGAGTGAAGATTCAAGCATGGCTCTAAAGCCATGCACTTGAGTAATAATCCTAAGGATAACAATGCTCCCAACAGAAATATAAGAAAACCTGGGGCAGAAGCGGTTTTGGGGGAAAAGATAATGAATTGTGTTTTGAAGTGTCTATGAAACATCTAAGTGGAAATGTCTAGCAGACATTGGAGAAAAGAGCCTGGAATTTAAGAGGGAGATAAAGGCTGTATAGTTTCCTTGCATAGAATAGATAGGTAGGATAACTGAACTCATGGCAATTGATGAGAAAAGAAAGCCCCAAACAGAACAGAAAATGGAGGGGATGATACAATACAAACAGAAAAGGAGATGGAGAATGAACAGAAAGAAGAGGAAAATCAAGTAATGTCAAAAAGGAGAAAAGGATAAGCAAGAGTCCAAGATTTTTTCACTCCAAATCCAGCACTCTATCTACTACAATATAGTAACAATTTCTGTTTGAAATGGTTCTGCATAGTCCTTTCACATTTCACACGTGGTCCTCTTTATGGTCAAGAGTTTACATTTGTGAGACAGCTGGCAAGGGTTAAGGCCCCAGCTATGGAACAAAGCAAAGTTAACTCACCCACAGGGGGAATAAAACCCATGACCTTGGCCTCATTAGCACAGTGCTTTAACTAAGTGAGCTAAGCAGCCACAGACTAAATATTTACAGTAGACCCACTAAAATAAATTTTTAAAATGTTATGTGATGTTATAAAATGCAATTTAATAAAAATCTAAACATTAAATCTCCATTATTGTTTCTTCTACTTTATAATTATCTAAAAAATGAAAAATTTTAGCACAGAATTTACATACAAGGAAGAGGCTAATTTGATTTCCACTTTATCTACTATTAGAGAATAAATCAATGAGCAAAGTCATGTTAGAGTAGTTTTTAACCAGAAAACAGAAAGGTCTTAGGTCCCACAAGAAGAACTAAACCCAAGTTTCAAAAGCTCCCACACTATTTATGTGATCTCCCAAAGGTTAACTATGCCTTCTGGAGGGAGAGGGATTCTGGGTTATCTCCCAGAGAGTGCGCTCTGGTCCTAAGAACTTCAAGGGAGGTGTGAATTCGGACTAAGCCCTACATGTGTGAACTCCATTGAGTACTTAGATACTTATGAGCTCTCTAAAGGTGTGAACACAAGCATTGTTCAATCAGTTCCACTTAGTACCTTGTTTCAAGTTCTGGACAAAAATAACTCTTTCTAAAGATTAAATCAACTCCAATGGCTTAACACTTTGTAAAGATTCCAACAGAAAGAGAAATCCTAAAATGTTTTAATGTACTACTGTGATTTTGATTTTTTTTTTTAAACTTGTACAACAAGCAGTCAGATTAGGATAGTCCTGTTTAAAGAAGTGAAGAGATTTAAAAATACATCCTCATAGCCCTAGACTTTATTATGGGCAAGCATACTTACAAACATACATACATTTATACATTTCTGTCAAGTGATTTGTCAGTTTATTTTTCCTATTGTATATATATATATATACACACACACACACACACACACACACACACACACACACACATTTCTCCTTCAAAGAGTACATGGGAGTTACACATATGAGCACTACAAAGATGTACTTCTATTCAACAAATATTACTTTTCTTCCAGCATAAAGAACTAGGCTAAGCTCTGGAGTTAGAGACAAAAATAAGACAATCCTTGAATCTTAGCTTTGCTCATTACCTGTTTGATCTTGGGCCAATAACTTAACCTCTTCCAGCATCAGTTCCTCTCCTATAAACTGAAAGGGGTGGCCTAAATGACTTCTTAAAAGTTTTTTTCAGCTGTAAATTTACAATCCTACAAACCCTTAAAGAGCTAATATTCTATTCAGAGAGTGGGAGGGCCAGAGAAGGAGTCCAAATTGAAGGGTTAAACGGCAGGTTGAAGAGTTATTTTACTCTGAGGTTAACCTTTAATGCAAACCTGAAAAATTCTTAAAAGTGATCATCCAGTCTTTGAGGCCTCTACTGAACAATCTAACTACTTGCCAAGGAAACTGACTTTTGGCTAACTCCAGTGATCACCAAGTTTTCCCCTGCATTCAGCCCAAAATTGCTTTTTGTGACTCTCACTAATTACACCTAGTTCTGCAATGCTGGGGTCAAACAGCACAAAAAATTTAATAAATGTTTACTGAATAGAATTAAAGTGTATCTTTATAGGCTATATAAGCATATGTGTAATACCCAATGCTCTCAGAAGCAAGAGAATAAAGCCACCATGTCCTCCTCTCCTCAAACCTTCTCTTACCCAGATTAAACACTGCTACTTTTTAAAAGGTAATTCTTATGGCATGAATGTATGATTTCTTAACTAATCTGATTGTCCTTCCCTGCAAGTTATCTAGATTCCTAAAAGGAATCATGAACAATTGAAGACAGTACTCCAACTGTAGCCTGACCTTAGCAAAGCAGTGCAGCACACTGATTTCTTATTTTTTGATATGCCTCTCTCAATTTGGCCTCAGACTGAAGTATCTTTTTTGGATCTTCTTTCCCATTCTTGACTTTAATTGAATTGGCAGTCCACTAAAACCATAAGACCTTTTTCAGATACACCATCTAGTTACATACTTCTCTTACCTTGTTATTATGAAGTTACTTTTTTAAGCCAAAATTTAAATAAATGCTGCATGTAAAACAGTAAAGAGAACTATAGTTTAAGTAAGCTTGCTGCTAAAAGGTATTTTGAAAGTACTTTTACAAAGAAAATAATCTGATTTGTTTTATTAATCTATATTTGTTTAATGAACAACATATATGTAAAGTAATATACAACAAATTGAAAGGAAGGCAGAAATGCAGATGCAAAATAGTGGAGGTCTTTATTATCAGGTTATGGAGACTCTACTTTTATTGGCAGGCAATGGGGGTGGGTAAGAAGAGTGAGGCACTGAAGGCTTTAGAGCAAGATAGTAACATTATTAAGCTTTTACTATTAAGGAGATTATTTGGGCAGGATGGACTAGACAAAGGAGAAACAGGAGCTAGAAGATCAGTTAGGAGACTCTTAAAATGTTCCAAGCAATAATAGGTGAAAAGGGAAATGGACGATGGAGTCAGATTGGGATGGGTTAAAATGTGGAGGTAGTCTTGAGATCAAACTTGAGGGTGTTTCCTACTTTTAATTTCATAACCACTAAAATAAAGCTTTTGCAGAGTTCCTGTAAAATATAATAAAAATAAAATTACCATATGATTTTAGAATTTCTGAGTAGCTTAATATAAATTAATTCATTAGTTCCCACAACCTTTGATATGCCTTCCAATTCTAAAACTGTGATCTGATGATTATGAATGGCACATAAAATCTTGGAAGATAGCCTCCTTCAATTCCAGAATCAATCCAAAACTTTAATTCATAGGTGAATTTTTTCAAGATTTTGTGTATTAAAATTAGGGAATAAAGACAAAATTTAGCTGAAAAATGAAGCTTAAACAATGATACCTGGAATTCTCATACCCTAAGATGACAAACAGATGATCCTGAAGTACTTGACAAAAACCCATTAATATCAACAGAAAAAAATAGCTTTTTATTAAATTATGATCAGGAAAAAATATTTCAAGATACTAAAACTGACAGTGTTAATTTTAGAAAATTAGGATTATACATTTAGATATTCTGCAATTTAAAATATAGCAAGCAACCATGTATTATGCAACACTTTTAAACATACAATATGTAATTTAATTGCTAAGGCAATTTACACTAGTACATGATGCACTGAAATGGCAACCTGGAGCCATTATAAATATACTATTTATCTCTTCTGACTCATTGAATGACCTTAGGCAAGTCATTTAACTTAACCTGTCTATGCTTTTGTTTCTTAATTTGTTAAATGAGGATAATTGCCATCTCTTATATAATTCATGTGATTGTTGTGAGAATTAAATAATGTCAGTAATTCACTTGAAGTGGCTCAAAGACATTAGTAACAAAGTATTACTAATATATTTTAATTACATAATGAGGCCTTAGCAGAAAAAAAAAGCTGGCCTGGGAGTCAGGATGATTAAGGTACAAGTCTTTCTCTCTGGCACATAATAGCTGTTTGACCCAGGGTAAATCAACTAATCTCTCAGTGTCCCCATGCAACTCTCTAATACTGAAAGCTGAATAGCAATGGCAAGATCTTTACTGGTAACCGATGCTTCTCTTACACCAATGAAATCACAAATCTGGTCAGCAAAAAGTTATATACATAGTACCAAAATTTAGCACACATTTTAATTCAGTAGTTTAAGATATACTTTTTCCTTGTTCTCTTTAATCAAAAGAGAAAAAAATGCCTAATTTCACAACAAAGAACAGGATCCCAGTAGACAAGGCAAGTAATTCTATGGACAAAGTCACTGGTTACTCTGTGTTGTCTCTGAAGTGTATTAGTCAATACTTAATAATTGATTTTTCTTTCTGTGCTACCCTGTACCTGGACAATTTTCAGGGCAATGGTAGCTGTAGATAGTTTGGTTAGATATGGGGAGGTCAACAGTGAAACTAGGGCTTGCTACCACAGCTCAGTCCAGTTGATTCTGAGCAATAGCGGTGCAGGATCAAGGTGACCTATGGCTGCTTTAAATAGTCCACTGGAAGATCAACTGAGGACAGGAAATTAGGGGACACCATCAAAGTGAATGGTTTTGATACCTTAGTCCAATATATTTGGGAGCCCAATTAGGTATTCAAATCAGGCCCCCAATCTGTCTTCATCATTTGCTTTAGAAAAATACTTTTAAGGTATTAAGTTTCTAACTGTATTTTAATATAATGCAAGGTAAGAAGAAGGAAAAAGCTAAGCATATTATAAACTGGGAGATGCAAATGTTTTCTACTTATACTAATTTAATCAACAATCAATAAACATTTATTAAGCATCTAACAGATGCCAGGTACCGTGCTAACCACTAACTTACTTGTATACAGTGTGGCACAGTAGAAAGGGAGGTAGACATGAGAAGACACAGCTTTGAGTCTGCCACTTATTAGTTTTTTTCCTGTGGACTAAATTGCTTATCTCTGAGTTTGTTTCTTCATTTTAAAAAGGAGAATAATTAAAATTACTATATTTCAGAGGGCTATGAGGAACAAATAATATATATGAAAGAATTATTTGGAAATCTATAATATACTATACAAATAAAAGCCATTATTAGAAGACTTTGCCCTTTCTTAGTTTGATTTTCAATTTGTCATCTTAAACAATGAAGGACTTCTACAAGTTTTTCTCTCTATAAACCACTCTGTGCCCTACAAAGTTTATCAGAAAAAAAAAACTTAAAAGCATTAATTATGAAAAAATTCAGTGTCACTCTGATTCAAGTAAGCTTGTGTCTATAGGGTGTCTATTTGTAGTGAAAGAAGATGGTGATAAGAAAACCCAGGAATGGATCTTGGGGACCTCAAAAAGATTTAAAGGCATTTAGCTATTTAGTTCCAAAAGGTTTACAGTTTAAAATGTATTCAGAAACAATGGTGAATATAAGTTGTGTAGCAGTGGAGTAAGTTACCACACAAAACAGACTCAAATTTAATGTGAAAAAACATCCAGTGAACCATAACTACTGACATTATCTACTGTTTTTAAGTAGGGTCCAGTGGTTTGCATCTAGATCTAAAGTGGGGCTCCCCCAGCTTCCTGGGGTTCCCCAGTAGAGAGGGAATTTCCTTAATCTGGTAGAACCCCAAAGGGAAATGTAGGTTAAGGGTTAGAAGAGAGGCTCTCTATTTGCTAGTAGGAATTTGGAAAAGGTGGGGAAATTCCTGTGTGCCCACTTAGAGAACAGGAGATCCCCATTTGCTTATCAGATTTCTCTCACTAGAAGATACTGAGTATGTCATGTCACCCCTCCTTTGCTCCATTTCTATCATCCTTTCTAAAAATCAAACTCAGAAAGGCTAGGTCCCAATCACTCCGGCTCTCAAGTGGATTGATCAACAATAGGTCCTAGGCCAAATCCCACTTAGTCATTGTTTGGATCCAGATTGGCTCAGAGTGAATGCTAATAGCAAAGGTTTCGGTTTCGGCCAAAAACCCTGAGGGTCTTCCTTCCCAGATGGATTTTTGTTTGTTTTTAAAATAGGTAAAACAGACTATTCTCAGGCTCTTTTCTTACCTAGCCTTAACCACTGATTGGGTATTAACTCAGTCAATTTGAGACCTGTTAAAGACCTTAGCTTCTTAAAAAAGGCCAAGGTCTCTCAGATAGCATCCAGAACCATCTCCGGTAGCCCTGACTGTATCTTACACTGGAGTACGATGGCTCTGGAGGAGTAACTTTGCAGAGTCCCCCTCCCTCCAATCCCCCAAATCAAATTCACTTGAATGTCTTGGCATCACCTCATCACGGTCTTCCAAAATGAAAAACATTAACAATTATCTTTTTTGGCTCTCTATATAAACAAATTTATAAGGTGTTGGGGAGCTATCTGGATGCTAAGGAGTCGGGGATTTTGCATTCTATCAACTGGATAATCACATATGACTAGCTAAAATATCCAAGTTTAATACGTAGAAGGCAATGTACATGTTACAAAAACATCAAAGTTTTGGTGTTTTTACCAGCGAAAAACATCACAGAAGTGTCTAAAATTTTTTCTTTTGGGGGAAAAAAAAAGGAAAATTCATCATCGAACACACTAAATATAAAACCAAAATTTCATCTTATTATCCTGCCTCTGGAAAAGTTACTAAAGGACAAAAGTTACAAAATTTAAGACAATCTATTTCTTTGCAAAATGCCATTTTTTTTAAATAAAGGAAAAAGAAATGTACTATTAATAAATTAAATGGTTGTCCATGCGAAATAATGAAAACAGATAGTCTTAAAATGTAGTTTATTTCTAGAATATGGTGATAATGCCAAGGAGTCAACCTTAAAAAACCAGTTAACCAATTCAGAAAGGGAAAACAAGAACCAAAAACGCTCTCAAATTCCACGATCACAAATTATATTCTTAAACCAATCATCTTTATTATTGATCAGCAGGTGACCCAAATAAAAATGGATATCATTTAAACATTCTACTTGAAATTGCATTGTATTAAACGAAAATTGCTTTTAGTAGATGACTTCCTAAACCAATGAAAATGACATGCTAGTTAACAATGCTAATTCATAAAATTTCTTTCAGCAAATTTGTAATATATTGTTTTATGTTTCATAAATACTTCAATAATACAAGGTTGTTTTAATTTTTTAAATGGGAATACAAAAAAATTAAATTGCAAAAAAAAAAAAAAAAAAAAAAAAAAAAAAAAAAAAAAGACACTAGCCATGGGACAAGAATCTCACAACCACAATGATAAAATACTTAAAACTTTAAAAGGCCTAGATTCAAGTTTCAAGTAGCTAGCAACTACTAGCTAGATGACATAGGACAAGTGATTAACCTCTTAATACCCCAGCTAAGACTCTTACACTTACATGCCAATGCAGAAGAGTTGTAGGAGCTGTACTTACAGAGGGAGTTCCCTAAGCCAATGTAACAGTAAAAACATCAACATTTTGAAATGATTAAAAAAACCCCACAAACTTCATATTTGAAACAAGAATTTTACTTGAAAAAATTTTGTGAAATTAACGCGTTCACATTTAAAAACACAGTTCGATTTATTAAACATTAGACATTAAACAAGCACTTTTACCTATAATAATATTCCTCAATTGAGTATAAAGTTGGAAAACTTTTTCTAATATTATATTAAGGTAACTTTATTTTCATCTCAAATATGTCCCTCTAATCACTTCTGAATGATTGTAATGTGAAACCATTCAAGCGGTTATTTTTTTTAAAAATGCAGACTGTTATCTTAAATGCAAAATCTTCTGTGCCACACACCGTAGAAGCTGACTCCTCCCCACTCCGGGGAAAACCCTGCCTAATATTTATAACGTTATGACATACTGTAATACTCACAAGGTGGTTGTAGAAGTATAAACACAACTGGAGTTATCTGATTGGCTGCCGGTGATGTAACACCCATGTCAATACTTCCCAGTGAACGCACGTGTTCGACCTTTTATTTAAATTTCCATTTCATCACAGCAATAAGACACTCGGGGCGGTGCATTTCTGTGAAATGATTATTGCCTTGGGCCCGGGGTGCTGCCTCCCTCACTCCCTCACACGCAGACACACACAGACACAATGCATCAGAGGAGGAGGTGTCCATGGTGCAATCATCTCACTCCAAATTCATGGCCCGGTCCAGCCTTTGTGAAAGGACGAAAATAAGTTCAGTTACTTAGGGTACTCCCACCCACTAAGGGCCAAAAGCCAAAGGCTGTTTAACTCGGTTCCCTACGCGGAGATTTATTTTCAAAACACTTCGTCCTAGGGTGTTTAGCTCGCGGCTTAAGAAAAGGAGAAATGGGCTTGCAGGGAGGCGAGTCCGGGGCGAAGAGGTGCGACTGGTCTAGAGAAAACACACCATAACCTGACACTCGCCAGCTGTTCCTCGAGCCCAGCCCGGCCTTTCTCCTCTTCTCACAGACCAGGCCCCCTTCCCTCCAAGCCCCCAATAATCCTCTCACCTTCTTGGGTGACACCTCCCACGCCCCACTCACCTCCTCCACCCCCGCCCCTACCCCACCCCCCCAGGTCCGGCTTCCTTTCCGCTCCCCCCACAGGCCCAGCCCAGCCCCTTTCCCGTTCCCCAGGCGCCCCCCCCCCCCAAGCCCAGCCCCCCTCCCCAGCCCGGCCCCCACCCTCTCCCCCTCCAGCGGTTACTGCTACCCCGGTGCATTGTGGGCGCACAGTCCGTTGTTCATTTGCCATTCGACCTCCGCCAGGGCCTGGTCGGACGGAAACGCTCCGCCGGGTTCATTGTCGGTTTTTTATATGGTGGAAGCCGGCCGCCCGGCGCGCCGTGGGTCCTCTCGGCTCCGGAGGCTGGCGGAGGGGTCCGGACTCGTGCGCTCCGGGAGAAGGCTCTCTCTTTTCCCTGGCCTGCCGAAGAGGGCAAGGGAGGGTCTCCTTATTCTCCGCCTCTCAACTTTGAAGGCCCCACGCACCCTTGACTGCCTCCTCCTTCACTGCCGCCGCCACCACCACCGTCACCGCCGCCGCCGCCGCCGCTGCCTCCGCCACCTCCCCCCGCCCCCTAACCTTTCCCGCGAAGCGCTTTTCGAAATCGCCACGGAGGGGGGCGGAGGAGGAGAACGGCCCAAGGAAGAAGCCAGGCGAGCGCCAGACGCGTGAGAGGGACCGTGAGCGCGAGACCGGAGGGAAGGGAGGGGGGAGAGAAGAGGAGCGCGAGACCCGGGCGTGAGGGGCGGGGGTAGGGGTGGGTGGGTGGGTGGGAGGGGGGCGGGGGAGAAGGAGGAGGAGGAGGAGGAAGAGGAGGAGGAGGAGGAGGAGGGGAGGCAAAGAGAGGGAGCGCGCGAGACGGGGCACGGAGCGAGCGCGAGACGGAGCTCGAGACCGGGCGCGAGCCGGGGGCACCGGGCGGCTGCGGCGGCGCGCGCCATGTTCGCTGAGATGAACCGCAGGACGCTGGCGTTCCGAGGAGGCGGGCTGGTCACCGCCAGCAGCGGCGGCGGCGGCGGCGGCTCCACGAACAATAACGGTGGCGGCGGGGAGGCCTCGGCCTGGCCGCCACAGCAACAGCCGCGGCAGCAACAGCAGCTCAATGGGCGGGGGGCGGACGAGGAAGTGGAACTGGAGGGCCTGGAACCCGAAGACCTGGAGGCCGCCGCCGCCACGGCCGCCCCTGCCCCCGCCGCCGCCGCCGCCGCCGTCGCCGAGGAAGGGAAGGACTTGCTTCTCGCGCAGGACGGGGGCGGCCCCGCCTCGCTGGGCGGTGGCGGCGGCGGCGGCAGCAGCGGCGGCGGCGCCGGGGGCCCCATGATCCCCGAGAGGAACCGCCGGACTCTGGCCTTTCGTGGAGGCGGTGGTGGGGGTCTCAATAACAATGGCAGCGGCGGCAGCGCGGAGGCCTCGGCGTGGCCCCCGAGGCACTTCAATGGGCGGGGGACGGCGGACGAGGACCTCGAGCTGGATGTGCTGGAGGGGAAAGAGTTGGTGCAGGACGGGGCGTCCCTGAGCGACAGCAGCGAGGACGAGGAGGAGGGGGCGAGTCTGGGCGACGGCAGCGGGGCGGAAGGCGGCAGCTGCAGCAGCAGCAGGCGGTCGGGAGGCGATGGGGGGGATGAGGCGGAGGGCAGCAGCGTGGGAGCCGGGGAAGGAGAGAGCGTCCAGCACTTCCCGCTGGCCCGGCCCAAGTCCCTCCTGCAGAAGCTGCACTGTTCTTTCCAAACCTCCTGGCTGAAGGAGTTTTCCTGGCTGCAGTATTGCCAGGACACTGGCCTCATGTCCTGCTCCTGGTGCCAAAAGACTCCCGAGGATGGGGGCAGTGGGGACTTGCCCCTAGTGGGCCATGATGAGCTTTCGAGGGGGACTCGTAACTACAAGAGAGCCCTCCTTCTCAGGCACCATCTCTCCGCCGAGCACAGACTCCACGAATCCAACACGCAGGTACAGTACAGCGCATACCCTCTACTTTTGCGGACCCTTTAACCCAGGAAGGTTTCTTCTCCCCAGGAACTCCCCGTTTTCCGTGTAAGGGTCTTTCTGATTGTAGGCTTTGAGGGGGAACCATTTTGGGTTGGGGATTCGGGGAGCGGTGTTGGAATAGTTTTTGCAATCTTTGTTGGATGACTGACCATTCTAATTGTTATGCAGAATTAGCGTTAAAGACCAGTTTTACCTTCTGTGACTAATAAGCAGATTGCTTTGCTGCATCTTATCTGATTGGATCAAGATTAGGTTTCCTTAGGCATATTAAAGGTTGCAGTTTCTCACTTAAAAAGTTGCAATTTTTATTCATCTAAGCTTATCAGCACTGACAACCCATTTAAAATATACCTGTAACTTTATGGGTCCTGACTAATGTTAATATTAAGATTGAATGCTGAGCCATGTCTGAAGCTTAGTAACCGATTTGAGAAGGGTAGCCTTTGCTTCTACTTTGAGGATGTTCCGTTCAGTAATTTTGTATTCCGGATCATTTGAAATTTTGAACAGATTGTATTAGGGGTTCTTTCGACTAAAGTACTTTGTTTCTGACTAGTGAATTTTTTTTTTCCCCCACTCATCTCCTTTGCTTTAAAGAAATCTTGTTTACAGGCTTTATCTCTGGGCGATGTTCTTTTTCTTAAACTTGTTGTAAAATAGCTTTTAAACATTGCCTATTAGATATCCCAGTTGGATGGTATGAGCAGATGAAGTCAATAGCTATTGACTTCAACATTTTCGTTTTCAAAGTAATTAATAATTTGCTAATGGACATAATTCATGTATAGACCAGTTTTGTGTGGTATTGAGCTGCATGAAATTATTACAGGAGTCAAAACAGTACAGTATAGACATTTGGAAGTTCTGACATGTCATCTTGATCTGGTATAACCCATGTGTTTCACTTAGTAGGTAGAATTCATCTTTAGAGGCGGTTGTCAAAACGTCACTAAATTATACAAATGTACTACTCTCTCAGATGTAATTATTCTTGTCAGTGCAGTGAATTGAAGTGATTTAGAGATCTCATTTTGTAGTTTCTGAGGCTCTTAATGATAACAGCACAGGAGTCAATCAGAAGTAAAAATTTCTACTTACTGTGTAGTCTTTAAGTAACCAAATAAGTTAGTGTAGCCTAACTGTAGTAGAGTTACTAAGCTTTTTACCAAGAGATGGCATATAATGTTGACAGAAATATTAGTTGGCTCTGGTGAACCTCTGTATAGAATCAAAACCTTGAAATTCATTCTTTTTTTATTAAGAGGCCTTAGTAGATTATAGAAAATATTGTCCAATTTCTTTATTTTACTGAAGTTAAACCGAGAAAATATTGTCCAATTTCTTTATTTTACTGAAGTTAAACCGAGATGATCTGCTCAAGATCACAGAGCTCAGAATCAGAAAACTAATATCGGGTCTCCCAACACTCCTAGTCTAATACTTCAAAATTAAAATTTTTTAGTACTTGATATGGTACAGAATTGAATTTGGAGATAGGGAAAAGAAGGTTCAAATTTTTGTCTCGGGTACTTTTGTAACCTTGGGCAAATCACTGAATTTTTCTGGATCTTAGTCTTCATTTATAAAATGATGGGGTTGAGCTAAATCAGGAGTTCTTGACAGGCTCTAGGAACTAGTAATTTAAAAACTAATTTAAGTCTTGTTTGCTTGAAATGCTATTTTATATCCTTAACATTTTGAAAAGGGATCTGTGACCTCTCTCTGCCTCCCCCCCCCCCCCCCCAAAAAAAAACGTTAAGAACCCTTGGACCAACCCCCTGAGGGAGTAACTAGATGCTCCTTTTCACTTTTTAAGATCTTGGGAGCTCATACATCTACATTTTGGCATACTTTTATGTACCACACATTTGTGTGGTAGAGTGTATGTAGCCCTGTATTGTTCTCGAGTACAATGCATTCTTAGTACTTTGTTTTCCATAGAATGTACTTTTGGGGGGTATAGTCTTATCAGTCTTGAATTAGTGCTTCCTTGTCTAATTCTTGATTGCTTCTGGCTGTGACCTATTTTATTCCTGTACCAGAACCAGGGAATGTTGCCCCTTTATAGGATAGAATGCCTATCCTCATGCCTAAAGACTGCTTGGGTTGTCAGAATTCACCTAAATAATTTATTGTTAACAAATTGCAAACTTCTGACAGGTTTCACACCATTATTTTAGGTTAAATGCAAAATTGGGCTGCTAATTGCTTCTTTATAAGGCAGTACTGTAGTCAAAAGTGAGAACTGGTTATTGTGGGAGGTCCGAGTCTATTCATGTTACTCCAGGTTTTTCCAGGTGTTTAAATTGGCTTCATTTCTTATCCTAAACTTCTGAGTAGTTTTTCCATCCCTACACATCATATGCAGTATTGTGCTTGCCCATAGGTGACTATTTTCATAAAGGCCAAAGTTAATTCTTAGTATGTATTTTGAAGGATTTTATGAGGTAAAATGATTGTTTGAAAATAGCAAAAAGTTTTTATATAACTTTGGCAAGTTTTTTAGTTTGAAAATTTTGAAAGTGGAAATTAAGGCAGTTTCCTTTTATGTTTATTACAAATAATTGACAAAACAGTCAAATTTAGTTAGTATTTTCAGACATTTAATTGACAGATCAGACCAGTGATTCTTCTCCTATTTGCTTTTGTTAATATTACATCAGAATCAGAGCTGAATGGTGGTTGAAGCAAAGCAGATGTCAGCTTTTCCCTTTCATTTGTCATAAATGGTTCCCAACCCTTGAACTGTACAAATTTGAAACAAAGTGAGAGATCCCTAGATCCTTACCCAGGGAGTAAGAGGGAGAAAGAGTTAAAAGTTGTAGCTTGCTTAAAAAGCCTATTTGACTATTTAAATTTTCTAGCCCCAGCGTCGTATTTATGTATTTATTCAGACTGAAATAATTTTTTAAAAATAATTTTTAGTATTTCCTAGTATTTAGTCTTTCCTGTTAATGCTACTCAAGCCTCTGCTGCTTTCAAGTTCATAATAAGGCATTGGAAGATACAGGTGGTAGGAACATGATTACTATTAAGGTTTTATCTCCTGCCTTCTAACTTAGGACTGAAAATTTCTCCAGTTAATTTTTTGAATTTTGGAAATATTAGAACATAATTTCTGTATGTGTAAGCAGTGTTCTCTTTATTTTATAGCTGTGTAGTGTAGAAAGGAAGACTGAGAGACTCCTAATTGAGAGGTACCATTAAGTAGCACTGTGATCTTGGGCAAGTTGTTTGACTTCTAAAGTCTTCAATTGATACACCATATACATACACTGACATACTATACTATGCATCCATCTGGTTTGGGGGAATTTATTGTTACTTGTCAACATTTGAAACCAAAGGGTGTCTTCAGTTATGATTTTTAAAAGGGTCTATTACTATACATTGCAAATATGCTTATGCTTAGAAATCTAGGTTGAGGACAATAAAGTATCTAACTTTTTGTAATCTATAAAAAAACCTTTAAACAACTATGAAACAAACAATATTTTTAACTTGGAATATGTAGTTTGAAGTTATTCTTTGGCAAGTATAGATAATACCTATTAGAAAAGTTTGCCATCAAATAAATAAATGTGCTGGAAGGCTTGCTTTAAACTTATTTTCATTGAACTTAAAGCAGTCATTAAATCATTCCATGATTATTTAGTGTAATTAATTTTTCAGGATTTAGACCTACTTTATATCACTCCATATTTTAAGGATTTTCCTGGCCATCACTACCTTTAGTTTGTAGGAAGAGAAAACAAAACAAAAACTCAGTTTTGCTATTTGGATTCTCCTTCCTTTGTGGGAGGAAGCAGAATCTAACCTAAATTTTATTTTAGCCAGGATTGGGGGGGTGGGAGGGAGAGCAGAATTTGTGATCTTTCTACTCTGTTGCCCAAATTATTTGGATACAAATTGGGTAAACAGTTGGAATGATGTGGTCTTGGGTTTTTTGGATGGTGGGGAAATTTTAGTTTTGATTAGTTAGAAATCAAAAGACACTTTATGGTTTTGTTGCAGAAAAATAGTACTATATAGCTGGAACCCTCATAGCACCTGTTTGCAAGACATTGTCTCTACTGGGCATAAGGACAGCATGCACGTAGTTTAGTTTCAGAGGTAGGGGGTTGTGTGTATGTGTTTCTTCAGATTGCTGCTACAGATTGTTTTGTTTATGTAACATAATTCTTAGGGAATTATTTCTTTACCTTTCATATGCATTCTCAGGTTTTAGTTTTATTAAGATGCTTTTAAGTGGGTGAGTTGTAGGAACTCTGTTAGATTCTTACCATTGGCTATTCCTTCCTTTGGTTACTCCCAGTCACAGAAGTAATAATAATTAAGTGATAAAAGTTTAAATTAGATTTTTAAAGCAAAAAATAGTGCAAAACATATAGTTGATATATAGTTAGTGATATTCTGTAATGATTCTAACTTCCAAAGTACTTCTCATTTGATTTTTATACCACCCCTGTGAGGTTAGGTAATTGATAGTACCATCCATTTACATAATGCTTTAAGATTTTATAATGTTCTTTTTCTACAATCCTGTGAGTTAGACTAAGCAAGTATATCCTCATTTTACTGTTGAAGAGACCCCAGCTGGGAAAGGCAAAATAATTTGCTTGTCCAATAAATTCAAGAATTACAAAACAAATATAGAAAGGTATAATTCCACATCAAGCCTATTTCCTAAGAAGTCTTAGATAATAAAGAAATGGATCTAGAAGTAGAAGAGATCTTTTAAGAGTCTATGTAGTCCAATATCCTCATTTTATAGATGAAGAAATTGACACTAAATGGCAAGCCCAAGATCAGAGTCAAGTACATCCCAAACTTGTCTTTCTACCATAAATAGCAACTCTTTTGTAGTTTCTTGTGATTAATTTCAGATTACAAAACTACTAATTGGAATACCACATTAAAATAAGAAGTAAATATTAGATTAATTGTGAGGGGCCTCATGATAAAAGGTCACAAACTTTATGAACCTAGGTTTTCTTAAATTAACTAACACAATTTTCTAAAAATGGATCTTTAAATTAGTTGATCTATTCACAGAACTCTGTGTGCTTTTAAAAAACAAAAACAAACCACAAGAGGACTATTAGGACAAACCTGCTTGATTTCAGAGGAGAAATAGAACCAGTTGGGTGAAAAAGTTGCAAGGAGATAGATTTCAGTTTAGTATAGGGAAGAACTTTATAACAATTTGAGTTATCTAAAAATTTATTGGAAATAGCATTGGATTTGAAGCTTGTGAAAGGACATTGCAAAATGTTTCTGTGTGGCTTCAGGCAAATAAATTAACCTAATCTCTTAACCTCAGTAATCTTTATTCTTATCCTTGGCACTGATGGTGTTCTGGCAGAGGCTGGATCACCACATGTAAGAAATATTATAGATGTTTTATATATATATATAGATAGATGGGGGGGTTGTTCTCTCTTCCTTTTAGTTCTTTTCATGACTATACTTGTCTCAGAAAGTTAAAAACTAATACTCTGCCCACTTGTGAAAGTCCTGAACTGAGTCTTCACATTGCTCTTGTTCATCTAATTTAGATAAATGTTTCTTTTAACTATTTTGAAACTTGAAACAGGCTAATCATGGGCATATTTGTGCTTAAAATTATTTTCACAATCCCACTTCTGCCTACTGATGACTTTAGGCTAAAGAAGAATCCTCCTACTCAGAATTTATCCCCTTTAACATGAATTTTTATGAAAAACAAATATAAAGCTTGGTTGACCTTTTAAAATTTATTGGTCTATTTTCTAATTTCTTCTAGGTTCCATCAAGAATTTGATAATTTGTGCTCTTTTTATTAAGTAATGTCACTTTTTAATAGTGCTATGTAATTGCTGATTCTTGCTTTTAATATAATCCTCAAAATTTCTCTTTGGGGACACGTGATTTAAAGGAAAAGCACTTCCAGTTTTTGTCCTCAAGAGTACACATCTTGACTTGACAAGCTTCAATTGAAGGGCATGTTTAACAGCTGCTAATAACAAACATATGGCACAGTGCTACTATTCAAATGTGAGTAGGAGGTATTGAACACAAAAGCAATGAAAACTTCTTTAAAACTGTTGATAACCAACTATTCCAGATAATGAAAAAAATAATTTTACTTCAGGAATACTTTCCTTTGTGTCTATTTGATGTGCCAAAATATATGGCACAATTTTTTTTAGCTGTGAATGACAGTAATTCTTACCTTTATATGTAGAGCATAGAAGAAATGCTAGAACTCATGTTCTTCTTTCCCCAAGATTTTTTGGAGGGGGGGGGGGTCAGGTCTTAGTATAAAAAACTTATTTGGTGAGTGAGGGTTCTCTCCACCTTTTAACTTGGAGTCTTGGGCACTTGCTAGAGGTGCTAAGAGATCCAGTGACGGTCCCTTCTAGTCATTTTGGTAGTCTGTGATTGCAAGGCCAGCCTTTATGGATTGGTAACATTGCTTTCCTCATCCTCGTAGTAAACATCTAAAAATATTGCTAAAAGAAAAAATATTTTTTCTAGTTTAAAATGAGATAGCATTTTTTTCTTCATCTTTCTAGTTTTTTTTTTTTTTTTTAATTCTTTTTGAAAAAGAAGATGAATTCTTATGAGTAAAGTTCTATTTTGGGAGGGAGGTCAGTTTTATCAAAAGCTATGCAAAAGTTTTTAACTGAAGCTAAGAATTATTGATTTCAGATTAAGTACATCAATCTATTATATAATACTTGAAGGAGTTATAAAAGTGCTTTAATATTATCTGACCTATCTGTATCAAGTACTACAGATATTATTCCTGTTTCTTAGATGAGGCAACTGAAACTCAGCTGTGATTTGACTTGTAGATACATGAGATTTTGAACCCACTTCTGTTCTGATTTAAATTCTTTCTTTCCACTTTGACAGTATGCCTCTTAAATGGAGAATAACAATGTAAAGAGAATTTATAAGGTTTATAATAGGCAGCAAAAGTTTTCTCATTCTTTTATATCTATTAATTAGGAAAAGCTGTGAATTAGGTATTAGAATGCTGTTCTAAATGCTGAGAATTTTTTAAATGGTGTAAGGTTTATTTGTGCTGGCTGTTCATCCAGAAATACAAGTTTAAATCTTATTCTCAGATTAAAGCAAGTTTACAAATGGGGAAAAATAAAAATAAAGAAATTCCATTTGTCAAGTGGGTATAATAGAAAAAAATACTAGGATTAAAGTTAGGATTCTTGGGTTGGGTTTTTAGCTCTGATACTTAGCTTAGTTTCCACACCTGTAAAACATGGATAATGCTATTTAAGCTACTGTATAGGATTGCCTTGAGGAAAAAAATGGGGGGAGGGGGTGTTGAAATGGAAAAAAGAATACCTTTGGACAACTGGTTCATAATCTTTGTGAATGGTAAAAGAATTTAAAATCATGAATTGAGTTCCTTAAAATGCCCTACTGTATCTGAAGCTTGATATGCTCCTTTCTAGTAGTTTCCTGAAATTAGGCCCATATTCAGCGTTATTAGGAATATTGGAACTCGGATTTTGTTTTTTGTTTTTTGTTTTGTTTTTCCTTAGGGAGAGAATATCTTTTTTTTTTCCCTTTTCTTCCTCACTTCCTTCTGAAAGAATTTCCATTCCACTTTCCAAGTGTGGTTACTATGAACAAGTTGGTCAGTTTTTCTTTAAAAAGATTAGCAGCACTGCAGATTATTCATTTTATTCAAGGTAGCATTGGAACTTTAGGAAATTAATATCATTCATATTTGTTTTTCTTATTACAGGAATCAGAAGGTATACCATCAGAATCGACTAATGAAGAGGGATACTGTGATTATAACAGTCGGCCAAATGAGAACTCTTACTGTTATCAACTTCTTCAAGAACTGAATGAGCAGAGGAAGAAAGGCATTCTTTGTGATGTCGACATTGTGGTGAGCGGACGAGTTTTCAGAGCTCACAAGAACATCCTGGTTGCAGGCAGCCGTTATTTCAAGACTCTATATTGCTTTACAAACAAAGAAAACCTTCCAAACAAAGAAAACCGTAACCAAACCACTGTTACCCATTTAGATGTTGCTGCAGTTCAAGGTTTTTCAGTCATCTTGGACTTCTTATATTCTGGTAATCTGGTGCTTACTAGCCAAAATGCCATTGAAGTAATGTCAGTGGCCAGCTACCTTCAGATGACTGAAGTTGTTCAATCTTGCCGCAATTTTATTAAAGATGCCTTAAATATAAGCATAAAATCAGAAGCTCCAGAGTCTGTAGTTGTGGACTATAACCGAAGATCTATTAGTAGAGATGGTCTGCCTTCATCAAGGGATCAGAAGGTTGCCAGATTTTGGGCAACTCGAAATCTTACGAATTTGGCAAGTAGTATAAAAAGTGAAAATGATGGTTGCAGTATTGATGAGGGCCAAATAGAAAACTACCAAATGAATGACTGTAGTTGGGTCCAGGATAGTTCACCTGAAACGGCTGAGAGTGAATCCCATGGTCAATCAAAAGTATTTGTTTGGAATGACATGGGATCACAAGGAATTCAAGAAACTGGCAAAGCAAGGAGAAAAAACCAAACTACAAAAAGATTTATTTATAATATACCACCTAATAATGAAGAGAACTTGGAAGATTGCTCAGTGATGCAGACATCTGCTTCTTACCAAGAAGAGGATTTGCAATTTATTAAGGAAGAGCCAGGTAACTATCTTCTAATTCTTTGGATTTCTGAATTTTGAAAGCTTTTTTTATTCTATTTTTAATTGAAAAATATATTGTTTATATTGTGTATTTTAATGAAGTTGTGAATTGAGTATTAGTATACTATTGTAAATGCATCTGTAAATGACTTATTTGGTTAAATTTTTAAAAAGTATTCTAGAAAGACTTTCCTCCCTTTCCTCCCTGTTTGCTTTTGTGCTTTTAGACAGTTTAATATGGAAGTAGAAATGTAGTTTATATTGAGTTTTGGATTTCCCTTAGTTAATTCTTCCAACTTGATCCAGAGCTATCAGCCAATGCTAATACATATTTAACAACTAATATAAATAATTTGACTTTTCTGTTGAAATTACTTCAATTATCTTTAGACCACTTTAGAAATTTGTTAACTGCAGTATATATGATAGGAAGATTAGAAATTAAATTGAGTTTGTTTAAACTCAGTACTTCATAGAATTAGAAGATCTAGATGTCTCTCCTACTTTTCCTCCCAGGTATGTCTTAGGCTTGAAATTTTTTAGGGCCATATGGGCAACATTTTCTTGCCTTCTGGATAGAAATTAGCAAATTGTAGAGTGGGATTTTTATTCCTTTTTTGTAGGGAAGTAAGGAGAGAGGTGTGAGGTGTGAAGCAAGAGCAAAGCCTTTTCTATAGAAAGATTTTTGGTTGAGTTTCCTTTGCAACACTATCTGTTCCTAATTCCGGTTTATTTGAAGAAGCAGCCCAGTGGCTTTGAGGTTTCCTATGTATGCCTCAGAGTTGTCCACCACTGTCAGATATGATTTAATGCTTATGTTGCCTCAAAGAATTGTGACTTGCTGCATGTATGATAGGCTTGAGAAATCTGGTTGCCAGTGGCAACATTAACATACCTGCAGTGACCATGCTAATATTGTCTTTCTATTAGTAAAGAGGCTTGCTCTTTAGTTTCCCCAAGGGGCAAAACACCATTTTTTGTGAAATGGTTGTTTTTCTTTTGTACTTTGCATTGACTATATATAACAAATACTTTCTGCTCTACAACTTTCTGTTTTGTTAAGGGTATGAACTAATTTTTAGGTGCTATTTTGAGCAATAGAAACCTATAGTTTTTTGTTTTTTTCAAAAGAAAGTGAAATTTTTTCCACCAGCCTAATATAGGCAGTCTTGACAATTAGAAGTGTATTAATGGTAGAAAGATAAAAAAGTGACTTTGCTGGTATTGATGATGGCAGTAAGCATTTATATCACTTGCTCTGTCAGGCATTGTGCCCAGTGTTTTAAAAAAGTTGGTTTTGAAATAAGGAAAGAGCTAGATATTCTAGTGCTTATAAACTATGTGGACATAGGCAATCCATTTAATCTCTAAATCTGAGGTAGGAATAGCAACAATGGTAACATCTTTTATGGTGATCAAATAAAATAAGTGTTAAATTATAGCTATTATAATTTTTTGTTATTACTGGCTTTCTGTTAAGTGGTTTAATTTAGATGAATCTTACATGTTATTTGGTCTCCTCCTTCCCCCATACATATTTTTTAGATGAAGATCAAAGAATCGTAAACTGAGCCCAGTGAGTCAGAGACTTGCTTAGGGACAGAAGATTAGAATTGGAATCCTGGTGTCTCCTTTCTTCTTCCAATACCTAAGCAATAAGCAAAAAAAGAAAAGTGGTCTTCCACATGATTTCTTTCAGTTTATCAATTTATCAAATTTTATCAATTTATTAATTGATTAATGCTAAACAGCATTAATTCCTACATTTGGTTCTTAAATAGGCATAACTGGGGTTACATTTATTTTCAGCCCTCTGTTATCCCATAGCTAAACCCAAAATAAAGTTTTCAAAATGATAGTTGTAAATTTGAAAGTTCACTAGGTTCTTAGTAGCCTAGATTTTTGAGCTGAAAGGGACCTAGAGTTCCATCTACTCTAAAAAAATGATGAATTTGGAGGAAGAAGAGTCTGGGATAAATTTCAGATTCTGACTCTTATGTAACTTTGATCAGAGCATTTTGTTACATCTGTTAAATAATGAGGGGGTTCCACTATGTTCTTTAAGCTTCCATATAGCTGGAAATCCTTGACCCCTCAGTTTCAGACAGATATCCAGACCAATGAGCAAAATAGAAAGCTAGACTTTGGGGCACCATATTTAGGATTCTTTTTATCTCACCATGCTGCTGTCAGTATTCTTAGAATGTGGCTTCCATAATTGAATATAGCATTTCAGACATGATCTGACCAGCATTTGGCTTCCAAATGAGACTTTATTCTGTTTATGAGCTTTATCCTTTTAATAGATACACAAATTGGTGAATTTGCTACTCTTTTTATCTCTGTAGGTGCTAACAACCAGGGGGGAAAAATACTTTGAGGAGGTTGTATTTTTTTTTTTTGGGGGGGGGGAGGTCCCTTCTAGAACTAAGGATAATTATAGGCATTAAAAATAGAAAAGTTTTAAGTGTCTTTCTATTTAAAGACTGGATTTTTTTGGAATTCTAAAATTTCCTAATTATAGTTAAAATCTACCTTGATATATTTGAGAGAACAATTACAGATGAATTATTGATATAGAAATTGGAAGATTTGGAATTTTACTTTTACATATTGGTTTTCTTTAAACTGCTCTTAAATTTTTTCACTTATTACAAGTAGAGGTGAACATTTTTAGATTAAGCTCTACCTCTACAGTATATACATTACTCTTAGGTTAATGAAAAAGGGGGGTTTATTATTTTAAAACTTTGAGAAATAGAATTTTTGTAAAGTTATTTTAAAGGGATTTTAGTGGACAAATAAGTATTTGTAAAGTAAAAATGGTACAAAGCTATCTAGAATTATATTAAAAAGTGTCCTATCACTATTGATTAGAAAAATGCAAATTAAAACAACTCTTGAGATAACCACCTCACATCCATCAGATGGGCAAACATGGTAGAAAAAAGGAAAAAGACACGATGGAGGAAATGTGTAAAAATGGGGACACTGATGCACTGTTACTGGAATTGTGAATTGGTATAACCATTCTTAAGAATGTTTTGGAACTATGCCAAAGAGCTATAAAGTTGTGTTTACTTTTTGACCCAGCAATATCACTAAAAAGATAAAATAAAAAGGAAAAAATAACTATGTACAAAAATATTTATAGCAGCTCTTTTTTTTTTTTTTTCTTTTTTTTTTTTTTTTTTATTTAATAGCCTTTAATTTACAGGATATATACATGGGTAACTTTACAGCATTAACAATTGCCAAACCTCTTGTTCCAATTTTTCACCTCTTACCCCCCCCACCCCCTCCCCTAAATGGCAGGATGACCAGTAGATGTTAAATATATTAAAATATAACTTAGATACACAATAAGTATACATGACCAAAACATTATTTTGCTGTACAAAAAGAATCAGACTCTGAATTATTGTACAATTAGCTTGTGAAGGAAATCAAAGATGCAGGTGTAGCAGCTCTTTTTGTGATGGGAAAGAATTGTAAATTGAGGGGGATGCCCATCAGTTGGGGAATAAAGTGAGGAGACGCAGGTAATTGTTGTATACAGTAACAGCAATATTGTTTGGGTGGTCTATATGTATATAAATTTTTTCATCCTTTTGAAGTGCAACATTTCACGATGTATAGTTATCACTGCCTTCTTGATGAATATGGGAAACATTAAGGAGATTTTGGAACTCAGTTTTAAAAATTAAATCAATAAATTAAGAAAATTTTTTTAAAAAAGGGAAGCTGCATTAGACAGAATTGAAATTATCTTGGTGAGGCTTTGCCACGCCCTCCCCATTCCTCAGTCTTCTGTGGCTAGATATGTTAGAGAGGGTGGGACAGAGCTAGTGATTAAACTGCTGCCTACCTCAATCTCATAGTGTACTTGTTGAGGCAAGAGAATGTCTCTAGGAGTATGGTTTTTTACTAGAGTAAACTGTGTTTAATTGATCTTTGTTATGTTTTACTACTCTAAAAATTGGTTAATGTAGTTACATAGGTCTCTTCCCCTTCCCCTTCCACCTTGGTAAAGAGAGTGGAGAAATAGTGGATAGAGCCCTGGACCTATTATTGAAAGACCTATATCTGATCTCAGCTACATATTAGATTGATGATCTTGGGCAAGGCCTCTTGCCCAACTGTAAAATGGGCATAATTAGCACCTACCTTCATCAAATAAAAAATGTGTAAAATACTTTGTAGCACAGAAACTGGCACATAATAGATTCTTAATAAAATGTTCTCTCCTCCCATTTAGCTAAAGCTTGTTAATCCATTTAAATAATAATCTAAATAGATTAATAATCTAAACTCTATAGCAAATATTAACAGTTGCATATATCAGGTATACAGAAAGCAGAAACATACTGTTTTGTTTTGTTTTGTTTTTAATTGCTATTTCATCAGCATTGTTCAGCACTTTTTTTTTTTATTTGATGAAGGTAGGTGCTAATTATTAAGTATTTGTCTCAAAACTTTGGTTTGAATTGGTGGTCAAGTTTAACTTTATATAGCATTGAATTTACCATTTACTATACCAAGATCTCTCCATTCACATGCAAGTTCACAATCTTATATTGTTTGGCTCATTTCCTTTTCTTTAATTTTCATATTTATTCCTACAGTTTTAAACTTCTCTGCAGTATCTGTCACATCTCTCCACTCCCTTATCCTCTGTTACAGTTCAGGCTCCCATATCTTTTAGCCAGGATATTTGCAATAACCTAATTGGTTTCCTTTTCTACAGGCTCTTCATTTTCCAAACTATGTTTCCTAAGTGAATCAGTATTCCTGAAAAACAGAATAACCTTGTTACAACATTTTGGGACTCCTTTTTTTTCCTTGGAGAAATAGGAAATCCTTTTCTGACATTTAAATTACTTCATTGGTTAATTTTCTTTGGTGTGTTCTTCATACTCACTATCTCCAAATCAAATTGGCTTGCTACCTGCTCTTAGAAATAACATTTCATTTCCTGACTGACTTTACCCCAAAAGTTCCATGTGGCTGGGTTATATACACTCCTTTCTCTCTGCTTGATAGAATCCTTAATGTACAAGATTTTAACAGTGGAGTAAAAATATGATTAGAGTAATAGTACCTTGGATCATGTAGGTGGCACAGTAGTTACAACACTGGGCTTGTGGTCAGAAAGACTCTTCCTGAGTTCAAATCCAGACTTGGACACTTAACTAGCTTTGTGATTCTGGGCAAGTCACTTAACCCAATTTGCCTCATTGCCTCATCTGTAAAGTGAGCTAGAAAAGAAAATGCCAAGAAAACCCCAAAATGGAGTCATGAATTGTCCCATATGATTGAAATGACTTAACAGTGATGCTTTAGAGCATTTTTAAAACATGGATTGGGATCATAAAATTAATATTAATTTTTTTCTCATAACAGGACATGTTAGAAATACACCAAAAAGTGTTGTCCTTCAAGTAGCCACTTAAAACATTTTTGAAATTCCTTCAGAGCTATTTTATCAGCCACACTAACCTATCAGTCTTGTCTTTAGGCACAGGACATGCTCTCATGGTCACCTACCCTTTTTATTCCTCCTCATTTTCTCTACTTTAAAAAAAAAAAATCTTCCTTTACCACATTTGTGCCATTAGCCCCAAGCTATCAATTTTGCTTGGGAGCATTGATGTGAGATGGCCTAGAAGAGGAGCTGAGATTTGGGCCTGAGCCAAGAGTCAAGCTAGAGAAAGCCTTACCTGAAACACATCAGGAAGCTGACTGATACATAAGTTCTATGTTGCCTGCTTGCTGTAAGTGGTAATGAATACATATAATTGGCTTGATGGCTACCTTGTTTAGAAAGATTAAAGAAACTACCTAATTCAAAGTTGACTTGAATTTTTAAAATTAAATTCTGCATTGTTCTTTGATTATATTTAATTTGATGAAGTCTCATTTCAACATTGTGGATCCTTTTTCCCTTAATAAAGAACATCTTTTGAGTTTCTGAAGACCAGAAAGTGTCACCTGGTACTGTTTGATAAAGAACACATAAGACAAATAATCCATTGCTGAACACATCCTCAAAAGACTTTCCCGTTTGGACCTATCAGATTGGCTAGAATATTTGTTTTGGTTAAGTTATTTGTGTTTATGCCTTGATTAAATAAGTCATTAGTGGACTTGATATAACTTTAATTTGTGTTATTCTACATCTAAATGTAACTTTTGCCTAAATTATAGCATTATATTCCCTTATCTAATTTCCTTCTCTCAAGGCTTTTCCACAATTCATTTTACCTTTCCAGTCTTACCAAAGTGTTTAAAGCAAAGATATGACCAATAAAATTCAATGGTTCCCTTTTACTACTCTAAGTTCAAATAAACTCCTGTGTTTGGCATTTAAAGTTCTCAATTTACCCTTTCCTGTCTTTCCTTTCTTGTATATTACTTCCCTTTTGCACTGTACAATCCAGCAACAATAAATAACAGCATTTCTATGGATTGCAAACACCATCTCATTTGATCCTTCATCGCATTCCTGGTTGATAGATGCTGCTGTTATCCTCATTTTACAGAATGAGGAAGCTGAGAGAGAGAACTTGTCAGGCAGGGTTATAGCATCTCAGGCAGATTAAATTCAGATGTTCCTGATTCAAGTCCAACAATCCATAGACTGAGCTACCTAGCTGTCAGTACTGTTCCACTTGCTATTATCTCAATGCCTGAAATCCTCTTTCCTTATCCTCTCTCCCCCTCCCACCCCCTTTAGGATTCCTATCTTTCCTAGCTCATACGCCACCCCTTACAGGAAGCCTTTCCTGATCCACAGGTACTGAGGCCTTGCTTTTTTAAGGCTACTTTGCATTCATACCTATTCTATGTGAAGCTCCTCAAGGATAGGAATGTTTTGATTTTTTTTTCTGTCATTTTCATTGCTTGTTATATTGCATTTGGCACTTGGAAAATATTTAATAGATGCTTGTTGACTGTATTTTTCTTCCACACTGAAATAATAGCTCTGACTGTGTGGAGAGAATAGCTGGAGGCTAGGTAGGCTTGGGGACTTTATCGATTTGCTGCTTGAAGCAGACTGCCTCAGGACTGTTTGTGTTCCTGTGTTGACAGCTCTTTGTAGTAGTGGAATAAACTCGACTTGGAATTAAATTCAAATTCTACCTTTTATATTAGCTTTGGGATAGTTTTGATCTTTTTTCCTCCTCATCTGTAAATAATACCAACAATACTTCGCTTATGTAAAGTTTGTAAACCTTACCTAAATATTAATTTATTCACCAAGGAGTCTTTGTACTCTAGGGCTAGATGTAATTAGATTTTTTTTTTATTAGTGTTTTTAAGTGAGCCTTACCAAGAGCCCATTTGTAGGAATAAATGAATAAAAAGGCATTTAAAGTGGCTACTCTGTACTAGATTCTATTTTAGGGTGATCTATATAAACACATATGGGGTGAGTGGGAGAATGGAGAGACTACCTTCATGGGGGATATAGTAGTCTGGAATATAAAATGTTGCCGAGTTACTGAGGAAAATATATATCCTTTCCTGAGCGTTGACATAGTTGGGCTGAGAGAAGAAAATTTAATCTGAGTAGGGAAAGAATTTTATGTTTAGATTTTGCCATTTTGGGGTGAATGTTAAAAAAGGTTAAAGCAAAATTTAGAAAATAATGAACAAGTAATTCTTAAATATGGTGACATTTCTTCATGCTTAAGTTAAATAAATCCTATGTGTTTTGTTCCCCTCTGAAATTATCTGCACTAAGATCAAAATAACACAGCTCTGTACCTGTAAGATAGGAACTATGGAGAAAGTAATTTACTTAAAAAAGCCTGTAGATATAGTGAATCAGTCACCAGCTTCCAAATTAAGCCAAGTGGACACATATTTTGTAGCTATGGTTTTTCTCTACAGTTGTATATAACTCAACCCTTTCCCACACCTTGTGATTGTTACCTCTCTTCTCTTAGCCAACATGGTTCTTCTCTGCAGGACTTTTATTCAACTGTTGTCTCACGGTTCATCTGAGTGGGATCATCTTTTTCTGATCATAGATTTCCTGTATGATACTTAGTATTTCTTACCTGCTAAACATTGTTGGTAATGTTACAGCTCATTTAAACTCACTAACCATTTCTCTATGCCTTTTGTCAGTTTTAAATCTTGAAGATTTACGATATTCCCTAATTCTTAGTCTTATAGTATCACCAGAAAAAAAAAATTTTTAAGATGGTTTTATGTGTCACAGAAAAACATGGATATGCATTTTCAGTGTATACTGTTATTTTATGGTTATAAATGTATTGGCAAAAATAATTATAATTCATATTCCTATATAATTTTAAAAAAATAAAAAGCACTTAAGCCACACTTTAAACAAAATAATTGTTTCAACAATTCATTTAAAAAAATCTACCCTGACATGGTAGATAATAAAATGATGCTTAATAAGTCTCCTTAAGCAGTGAAAAATCTTGGTTTCACTTAGCTTACTGTGAAAGGGTGTCTTTAAAGATAAAGCATCCTTGTTAACTGCTTAGAGAGATAAAAATTCAAATTTACCATCCTGGCCTCTGCTGAGGCTCTGGTCCTTTGTATACAGCTGGTGTAACTTAACCCACTTTCTAAACTCTTTTTTAAGAGTGGAAAATATTTGGTATAGTTAGACTGTAAATGTGGTCACATTTACAATCATTAACCCAAACACTCCATTATTTCTATAATCATTAAGTGTTCAGTATAATATATCCAATATGAAATTTCAACAGTTTGAAAATCTTTATGATATGAATAACACTGAGATAATAGATTGTATTTTTGCGTGGGCAAAAAGTGGTAGCAGTAAATTTTTCTATGTAAAAGCCACAATTGAAAATAACAGATAAATTGATTTCTCTCTCCCCCCCCCCCCCTTAGTTTTGAAGGAGAATAATCTGAGACTAATGAGAGTATTTTATTTTATAGAAGGTCCACAAACGTAATAGCATAGGCTATGTGGAGGCTAGAACCTGGGTAAAACTATGAAATGCACTTAAAATGTTTTGGATTCCAGTTTTATCTTTTTCTTTTCTTCTCTGACATTGCTTCCTGGTGTCTCTTTAAATTCACTAAATAGGTTCATTAAAATGAAAACCAAGATACTTGTATTTTAATATGAAAATTAACTGTTCGTCACCTCTTCAAGGCATATTTTGATTTCTGGACTGCTGAAATCAGGACTGCTGTGTTTCGTTTTTATTTTCCCTGATCCTTTTTCTGCCTTAAGATAGGCTGAGATGGTCCTCTTACTTTTATATTTTTGCTTTAGAAAGGTTGTTAAATATTAGGAGAAAAAAGAAAGCCTTTTTAAATTATCATGTCCAAAGAAAATCTCTTTTTAACTACACCATAGTTTTATATACATGTTACCTGTTTTTTATCAGTTTTCTAAATATCTTAGAAATGAGAACTCGGAGAAATTTTCTGCCAGTTTTCCTCTTATAACATAATGAATTTGGTTTTGCTTATGTACAAGCTTTTGAATTTTACTTGAGGTTGTCTATCTTACCTAGCCTGTGAGCCGCTCTAACATTTTTGGTTATGAACTCTCCTTATCCATAAATGTGACAGGTAATTTCTTCTATGCTTTTCTAATTTGATTATAATGTTACCCTTTATGTTCATATAAAAAATAATGGGAAGTTCTAAACCTTTCTGCCAGACTGTTTCCTAGTTTTCCCAACAGTTTTTATCGAATAAGCTTTTGCCTTAGAAACTGGGATCTTTGGATTATCAGACCTTATTAGGCTATATTAGTTGTTTGCCTCTGTACATTGTGTGCCTAATCTGTTCCGTTGATTTTTCTTGTATTGCCAGATTGTTTTGATAATTACTACTAGTAATAGTATAGTATGAGATGTGATGCTTTGAAAGGCCTCTTTCCTTCTTCCATGCTCCCCTCTTTAAGATTTTTGATCTGTTTTTTATGTGAATTTTCTAGTTTTGTCAAGTAATTTTTTTGATGGTTTTGGTTTCTGTGGCACTGAATAAGTAAATTAATTTAGATAATGTCATTTTTACTAATATTGGATATTCATATCATTGAACAATAATACTAATCCAATTATTTTGATCTGCATGTGTGTAAAGAGTATTTTGTAATTGTATTCATATGGTAGTAGTTGTATTATGATTTATGTGGCTTTATATTCTATCCTTCAACTTTGCCAAAATTATCATCTCATGCAGAAAAAGTGATGTTTGTATTTACTTTTAGTATGCTTATTCTTTACATTTCTTATTGTTACAGCTAGCATTTCTAGCATTATATTGAATAGTAATGGTGAAACCGGACATCCTAGATCTACACTGATCGTATTGGAAAGGGCATATGTATAGCTTATTGTCACTGATAATACTGACTTGTGGTTTTAACCTAAATACCTAATTAATAAGTTGTACTTTTACTGTTTTCTTGTATTCTAGTGTTTTTAACTGGAATGAGTGCTATATATTGTCAGAAGTTTTTTCTATATCTATTGATATGACTATTTTTTAATATTCATAGTTTGTCTAAAAATCAGCTAGTTACTGAGATGGTATATATAAATCTAGTCTGGTCACAGTATACACACACACACACACGTGTGTGTGTGTGTGTAATCTTTTGTGACTATCCTTATTTAAAAATTTGGCTTCTATTGGGATGTTTATTAGTTTTTAGTTGTCTGTTTTCGGCTTAAGTACCAAGTTCATATTTGTGTCATAGAAATTTGAGTAGGACTAATAGTACAACTATTTCCCATTCTTTTAATAAGTAATTTAAGTTTTGTTGGCATAAACTTTTAAATAAATTTATCTTAATTCTTTATTGGTTGTAAAATTATCTTTTTTCATTTGGTACTGATTATAAGGTTTAAAAAAAAAACCTGGCTTTTATTTATAAATCCATTGTTTTTGGGTTTTGCCTTGAATTTTTTTAAGATCTCTATTTTGGTATTTAATTTTTGTTTACTAATTTTCTTTGTATGATCATTTCACTGATTTCTTTCTGCCTAACTTTTCATTCTGACTCTTGGATTATTAACTTATTTTTGCTATTGGTAACTTTTTTTAATCAAGTTGTTAGCTAGTGGCTTTTTTTGGTTTTGTTTTATGCTACTTCATAGCTTTTTGCTTATTCATTTGGAGTATTTTTGTTTGTTTGTTTGTTTTTAGTTTTTGTTAATTTTATTCAGGATTTATATTTTGATGTTTTGCTGGGAGGTGAAGTTGGGCATTGTTCTGAGGTATTTTTGTTTTTTGGGTTTTGTTTTTGGTTTTTGTTGTTTTGGATGTTTAGTTTGTTGATGATTTCTTTATAGAAGAAAATTTTTAGAGATTTGGATTTTCCTTCCTAGTAAGGAATCAACTTGGAGATGCACTAGCATCTAGAGAAGTGGAATTAAAGTCCTCATGGGAAGTAGAAATATCCCTTCTCAAATAGCTAGTGGCTATTTGCTGATAGTGCTAGGGTTTGCATTCTGCCCTGCAAACTCTTAAACCTGAGTTTGTATTCTGCCTCAGTCACTTGCCAGCTATTTTCATTTTCTCATCTATAAAATGAGAAAAGTTGAACTTGATGACCTAAAAGGCTTTTTTTCAGCTTTATATCTATGGTCATTTATAAATGTCCAGTAGATGTATTATTATCTCTACCTTCATTTTCCATCACTTGAAGATTATATCATAAAAACAGGTTTTATATTGGATACTGTTTATCCTTTCATTCTTATGTCAAGTTGGAGCATCTAATCAACAGCAGTTTTTAAAAAAACACAACCCAAATATCACTCCTTTGTTAGGTGAATGATTGGTTACCTAATCACTTCTGTTAGATGCATCAGTGTGTTTGAATCTGAAATGAATTTATGATTTTATAAATGCAGAAGTGCTGTATTAGAGACTTAGCAGTATTGGTATTCATGGGGGTTAGTTGAGACTGAACTTGTTGACAACGATAGTTTAGTTTTACTGCTTTTTGTAGTCTTTACCTAAAATAGTATTTAGGGAGTTGTAAATTTTAGGTGAATTGTTAGGATTCGAAATTATGTAGTAGTAATATAGATCAATTTCTATAATATATAACAATTTTTTAAGCTCTTTCCTTTGTGTCTTAACTGTAATCCTTCCCTCAGTCTTGTGGGATAGGTTGGGATTATCACTCTTGTAAAACACTAGACAAGTCGCACATATATCAAGTAGCCAAGTGTGGACTGGGACTGCCAGTTCAGTCCTATACCATGTTTACTTGTCTCCAACTTTGATCAAGATTTTAGTTTTTAAAAAGAAGCTTACTGTATACAGACAGGATTGGCTATCTGCTGGGGATACTAAGTATTGGCTTACACTTTGCAAATTCTACCTTTTGTTAGAATTACTAACCTCAATGTATTGTGGTGGGATAAATATGGTTAAAACTAAATTCTGTATTTCTTTGACATTGAACTTAAACCACCCCATCCACCCTTGTCTTGCCAAAATACTACATTTAGGACAAAATATTCCGTAATTAATAGTATTTGTGAAAAATTGTGGGGATTGTCCATTTGTTTAGTTTATATATGCTTATTTAGTTTACACTCAAATATTTGTACATTTCAACGAGACTATATTGTCTCAGAAAAATAACTATAGTTTGTAGAATTTGCATCTTACTAATATATGCAAACCATTCAACTGACTTGGACAGTTCGAACTAAGGACCAATCTAATTCAACCTCTCCACTTTACTGATTAGTGATTAGTGATTTGCCCAAGGTCCCACAAGTAAGATGTCTTGAGGTTTGAACCCCCAGAAATTAGAGCCCAGTGGTTTTTTTTTTTTTTTTTTCATTGTACCAGAAGATTCCCAACTCCCAATTTTTTAAATCATTAGGAAATCTAGGACTTAGTAAAATCAATGATATTTCTCCTCCTACCTCCCCCCCCCCAAAAAAAAAAAAAAAACTTTATCTCTCTCTGCTGAAAAGCCATCTGAATTTGCCTTTGGGTTTTAAGTTCTGAGAACTTTTTTTTTTTTTTTTTTGATTAACATATAGATAGAATTTGAATTGAGACAGTATCATTGTTGCTGCTTGACATGATTAGTACGGATACTTCTCTGCTAAACATGTGGTTGTTCATAGGATCATAGATCTAGAACTAGAGTTCACCTAAAGACTTGTCTCTTAGAAATAACTGCAGAAACTGAAATCTAGTGGAGGGTATAACTAGCAAGATCACACATCAGAATTTGAACCCATGTCTGTTATTAATGATGCAGCAATTTAAAGTAGAAGTTTATCATGAATTTATTCCTTCAGAATGAACCTGAGCTTCTTGAGAAGCTGGATAGATTTCCAGATGAGAGCAATGTATTACGTAGCACAGTGGTATAGTGGAAAGCATTGGACCTGCGTTTTAATATCACTTGTGAGATGAGCTACATTACATTACATTACATTCTGGTTGTGGGAAGAGGGGCAGAGAAGAGAATGTAATAAGCATTTATATGGCACTAGGTATCATATTTTTTTACAGGTGCTGAGCACTTTTTACAATTAATATTAAAATATTATAATAAACAAATCAGTCTTTCAGCTTTAGTTTCCCCATTAAAATGGTAATATTACCTCAAAATATTGAGATCAAAAGAAATACTATATTTCAGATATTTAGTACTGCTATGATTTACATGTTTTATATCTTGATCATAACAAAGTATTTGGTAATTCATATGGTAAATGTACTGAAACATAAACTGTTTAATAAATACCATTAGATGGCCATGTAAATAGAATCACCCAAGAGAGCTGATTAAGGGTTCTGAGTCTTGCTGATAGTGGAGGAGGGGGAGTTGTCACAAAAACTCTTTAATTTTGGTTTGTGATTTGCATGACAGAATAGAAAGCATGCTTAATCAGCCTTGCAGATGACTCAGTGGGAAATAATAGATAAATTATCTTTACAAATTTGACCACTAGGAAAAGTCTTAGTGGTTTAATTGCCTGTCAGATCAATATGATGTGATTAAATTTTAGGATATATTGTCTGTTCTGGTAGATCTAGGATATGTTGTTTTCTGGCTAATATATTTTTAAGAAGGATCCTGACATCTGAAGAATGACATTATGTATGTCATATGGTATTTTTATTTTATTTAACATTTTCAACTGACATTTTAATCTGTCCAATCTACTGGCAGGTCAAGAGTCAGTGGTAGAGCAGTAGGTTTTGAACTGCAGTACCAAGGTTTGAATCTTGATTTCATTTCTCCATATCTTACACAAAAAGATTTTGAAACTCCCTTTCAGCTTAAATCCTATGATCTTAATGATAATTGGATCATAAGGCCATGTTTTCAAAAAAAAAAATGGGAAGTGGTTGCCTTTGGGTATGGCTGCCTTCAGGTATGGTCTTTTCATGTCTAGAATATAATCCCTCTTTTCCTTACTATCAATTATAAGATCATAGATTTAGAACTGGAAGGGAGCTTTAAAAGGGGTTGATTAGTTCAATACTCTCAGTGTACAAAGAATTCAGGGAGTCAATGATTTCCCTCAAGTTTATACAGGTGGTAATATAGCTCATTTATGTGACATTTTAAGGTTTTCAAAAGCAATTCACAGCTATTATTTCATTTGATAAAAGTAGATAATAATTGGTGGATCTGGATTTCACACTCAAGGCTTCTAGAGCTCCAGCTCTATTTTCAAGGTTATTCTTGGGAACCTCTTTGAGACATTGTGAATCCTATAAAGTTTTCTATTCTCTTCTAGCCCCTCTACTCCCTAGCTAAAAGTTAGGTTTTCCTAGAACAGCTATGTCAGAGCTATTTATTACTTCAGAAAACCTCAAATTAACATTATCTATGTCATAAGGTATTTTTATTTTATTTTAACATTTCCAACCGACATTTTTAATCTGTTTCCAATCTACTGGACTTTTGCAGGCCATGAGTATTCTCTATCCTAGAGTGCTTAGTATATCTCCTTTGCCCTCTTTTAATTCCTTAAATTATAGTTGTCTATGTACCCCCATCCCATCCCAACCCCATGTCAAATCCCTGAGTCAATCCTCAACTTTCTTGAGTTATTAATTTTAATTTATATTTATATTTATTTATATATATATAATATATAAATTTAATTAATATTAATAGAAAATTACATGAAGGTCAAAAACTTAAATATTGTTACATTGAACTTAAGGGAAGTAGGAGTTTTGGGTTCAATGTTGTTGAAAATACTTTTATGCATTCAATTCTTTATTGCCTAACACAGTAATCATGAAATCACCCATAAAATCCAGTACATAAAATAAAACTGGCAACATGCAAAACATTTTTTCTTGCTAGTAATTCTCTAGAATTGTGTCCCTTGAGATAAATTGTGCTAAGATCTCAATTAAATTCATTTCATACTTTATACTTGACTCTTTTTTGCAGATACACCAAATTATGACTTGATTCCAAACTCATGGGCCTACAGTGACTAAAGACATTCCAGTTTATCTAACATGTTTATTTCTTATTAAGCCACATCACTGACTTTGCACCTTTGGGCTTAAGGCTCAAAGAACTTGCACTGTTTGGAGTCATAATTACAATGTTATTTTTTTGGATAGACTACTTGGATAAACTCCCAAGTGTTTTATATTGTCAACAGTTACTGCTATTTTTCCTTTACGTTTTTTTTTTTGTTTGTTTGTTTTCTTTTTGTTTTTTGTTTTTTTTTGCTGAGGCACTTGAGGTTAAGTGATTTGCTCAGGGTCACATAGCTAGGAAGTGTTAAGTGTCTGATGCCAGACATGAACTCAGGTCCTACTGACTTCAGGGCTGGTGCTCTATCCATTGTGCCACCTAGCTGTCCCCAAAACTTGAGTTTTAAAAGCAAATAATGAAAATATGCAGTAAATGCACAGTGGGGTAAACAAGACTAAATGAATATGCCTAATGGGGTACCAGCAGCTCCACAAACATGAGCCTTTTTTCTCCCTCTCTTCTACTGTGCATAGCTTTGAACTCTGGAAGTTGCCAAAGTAAAAGTGAAAACAGTGACTTATAAAAATCACAAGAATGCTTGCTTTAAAGTTAAGACTCAAGTGCTGGAAATTGACTGTATACACAGAATCAATAGGACTTAATTGTCAGGGAAGATACTAGCATTTTAAGGAAAAATAGGAAAGACTTTTTGTAGAAAGTGAGATTTTAGCATGGGATTAGAAAAGCAGAGATGAGAGGATACCAGGCATTTGGGGCAGCCAATAAAAATGCCTGGGAGTCAGGAGATGAATATCTTAAATAATGAAGAACAAGCTAGTGTCACTAACCAAGTGTAAAATAGGAGTGAATAAAATGTAAGATAGAACTAGGGAAGGTGTTGATGTGGACAAACCTAGACTTTTAGGAAGATCATTCTGAGAGCTGAGTGTTGTATGTACTGGAGTGGAGAAAGATGAGGTACAATGTTTTGAAATAGCTTATGATACAAAGGAAATATATGATAATAAAGGATAAATTTAATTCTCATACCCCTAAGCATCTTTAGAATATATTTTGGTTTTCTTTCTACAGTTTCTTTGAAACTTCCTGTAATCTTTTCTACAGTTATATTAAAGCAAGAATCGGACCCGTTATTAAACAATGCCATGCTTGTAATAAACATTTTATTGGATTCACCATTTTCAACAATTAGGAGAATAAACAAGTTAATTTATGGATTTTATACTGTCCATAAGATGGGTAGTTGTTGTCTTTGTTATATTCAGTCTTGGAGATTAGGATAGATGAAAGACCAAGTAAAATAAATGTATAGCCGTTACAGTGATATATTAATAAATTATTAATACATTATATAATTCATATTATAAAATAGTTTAATTGTAGTTTAATTGTAGTGATATATATATATATAATACATTAGTCATTGAAAAAACTAAACATTTTAAGCAAATAATTATTTAACATTTAAGCAAATTATTTACATTTAAGCAAATTATTTAACATTTAAGCAAATTTATTTTAAGCAAATTATTAAACATTTAAGCAAATAAAAAAATTTTAAGCGAATAGGCATATTGCTCTTACTTTTTCCTTTCCCTTTTTTCTTTTGTCACCCTTAACTTCCCATCTCTTTAATAGAATATAATTAAGCACTTCAATCCCAAGGAAATAGATTTTATTCATAAAGTCTGAAGATCAACCAAAAGTAGCCTATAATCTTTAGAATTGAAAGACTTAATTGTATTCTACCCAGGCCTTAATATGACCACAAGTCTTAGGGTCAATTACTAGTTAAGTATTTGTAAAATAGCAATTTGAGTTTTTTATCTTTGAAAAATAAATTTCTATCATCACAGAATGAGCAATTTATAGTATGCAGACTTTAATTAATAGATATTTGTTAAACTGTTTCTCTATTCCTTCCCTCTGTTTCCTCTAAACATCTAAAATCTTAGAACTACATTTGTCTACCAGAGGCAGCTGGTGGCACAGTGGATACTATATCTGGAATGAGTAAGACCTTGAGTTCAAAGGTGGCCTGAAACATTTAGCTGTATGCCCTGGATGAGTCATTTAACCTCTGCCTCAGTTTCTTCAAAGGTTAAATGAGGATAATAATAGCACCTACTTTATAGGGTTGATTTAAGGATCAAATGAGATGTTTTGAGTTTTTCTTTTTAAAATTTTAATGTACATTGCTTTGTGAATCATGTTGAGATTTGTTAAAGTAAAACAAAACAAAAAAAAAAAACCACCCAGTGTCTAGTCCACATTAGGTAATATTATAAATGTTTTATTACATTCTTATTCCCACTGCTCCACTTAGGGAACATTCCCTTATAAAATAACATTTAGCTTTAACAGTCCCTTCCAGAAGAAGTCCCTGAGTTTCTTGTGTAAGGTTATGAATTAGAATTTTTCATATCCAAGTTCCTTAAAAGAATTTCAATTTTTTTCTTTTTTCTTTGAATTTTGTTTTAAACATTTCAATACTTGCTGCCTCTGTAATTCTCAATTTTGCCTAGCTTTCAAAACTAATCTACCTTTTCAGCCATACATAGTAATGCAACCTACAGTCATGTGTGTTTCCATGGTTCAAAATACATTGCTTCTAATAATGCTCAGTTTTGACTTTGTAATATCCATAAACTCTTCTGATCCACCTCTCCTGTCAACACCAGTTGCAGTCAATCTATGAGTTTAATAAGTCTTTAGGCATTGATTGTTCAATTTATGTCAATCTTCCTTCCTCAGCAAGGTCCTTCTCCCATCCTGTTGCTTTCCAAAGTGTTGAGTATAATAGATTTTGTGAATTTTGTGAATAATAGTATATTCTATATGTTCTTTACAGATTTGGATGGTGCTCTACTTTCAGGGCCTGACTGTGATAGAAACATGAATTCAGGTTTGCTGGCTGAAGCTAACTCAAGTCAAGACGGAGGTGATGCTGGTAGGTACTAGGTGCTGATGGAATATTTTGAAGATGAATTTTGAAGAGAATTTGAAAGATAAGAATCATATAGATCAGAGAGGAAGGGAGATTAAATAACTTGGATATGTCTCTGATCTGTGATATGTTTGCTTTTTTTTTTTTTTTACCTTTATAATCCTAGTCATCCTTATAACTATAACTATATTTGCAGGTGGTCATATAATATTTTACTATATAGAGTCACTGTTATATTTAGCAATTTAATTTCTCTGAATATTTAAAAGCATTCTGAATTTTGTGCTGTTTTAGATGCAGGTAATTTTGTTTACAGAGTCAGTGATTTATCAAATGTTGTCTAGAAGTTAGGGTGACTCAACCAGTGTTAAATCATTGAAATCCAATGAGGTGTCCAGAACAGTTTTTGGTAGTTATGCAGATTTATAAGAAAAAAGCTTTGTGCAAAGGCAGTACTGTACTATAATGAAATACTTTATAGAAATTGTTTTTGAAAGAGATGAACTAGAAGTAGATTAGACAGGAGTAATTTTTCAATCATACCAGAAAAAAAAATTGTATTTAAATACAGCTTTTCTAATTTCATTAGTATAATAAAATAAATTCTGAGTAAAAACTTCTAATGTAACTCCTTGAACTTCAGATAGTAGAAGACATAATATATATTTTTAGCTTAGAAAGCACTTGCCTAGAGCTTGCCAAACTCACCCTTCAGGAACCAAGAGGTCAACTCTATGCTATGATAAAGCACTATAGTGCTTTAATAGAGCAGGATATATGCATAAGTTTCCAAGTTGCTTTTTACAACCTGTTGTGATATGACTTTACACTCCAAGTTCTTCCAGAGTTGTTCTGGCCAAAAAATTCATTACTTGGTGATGAACACCTATTGATGAAAGTCTTTCAACTGGAATAAGCACCATTAGTTGCCATATAGTCCATTGTAAGGTCCAAAATAGAATCCTTTTCATCTGGGTGTAAGACCTGTCATGATCATGCCTTGTGCTCTGCTGACTTTGAGAATTGTGAGCCATCTTACAATTAGGGTTATTCCTTTATAGTAGTTCCTGTTTTGGGGACTTTTTTTTTTTTTTTTTTTTTTTTTTTTTTTTTTTGCTTAGAAGCTTTTTGACTAAGTGTTCTAAAGCAATTTACATGTACCATCTCTTTGTAGTACTTATAACCCTGTGAAGGATTGGTAGTGGAAGTAGTTATATGCTTATTTTATTTTATTTTCAAAACCAAGGAGGAAATTTAAGGCAGAACAAGAATCTGATAGGATAGCTCTCGTGCATAATTTGATAAATCATTGCTCTCTGCTTACTTTTAGAGGAGTTCCATTCTGGTGGAAATCTTTCCACTAGATCATGCCAATAATACTATATGTCATAGAGGTTCCAGCTGTTCCAGGGTACTTGGAATTTCTTGAATATCGATAGAAGTTTTGTAGTAGTGTTAGGGAGGGGAGGCAGGGATAGTGATTTCCTCTAGGGCTACATACAGGAGCAAAATTGGAAGTAAAATTGTTGGTCAAAGTGCTTTTTTGACCACCTGGTACATACTGATATCTGTCAGGGGGAAAATTATTAGTTATTTACACTTGATTAACATTCTTTAAAAGGTCATTTCTTTTGTTATTTTAACATGTAGAATTCTGTTGGACCCTTAACTAATTAAGTACCTCTTGATGAAGCTGTGTTAGCACTTATAACTTTTAACTTTTCTAAATATCCACAGACTCTCTCTATAATCATTGGCATATGTGTTGGCTCATTTTCCTTTCCCTTTTCTTTTTTCTTTCTCCCTCCTCCCCATCTCTTTCTCTTTCAAATTGAACCGTATATATTTTCTAAAACTGGCTTATTCTAGTGTTCCTTAACATACTTTGAGAAAAAGATCCTTGCATTTCAGTAGTCTATCTACCAGTTTGTTTGTTCCCTTTCTCCTTCCCCCCTCTTCATCACCCAGTATGCTAGAATGGAGTTTGGGCCTGGAGAGTTGTTAAATTCATTGAAGGCATCTAGGTTTGACCTCATTTAGCTTAGGTTTTAACTCGAGACATTTTTATTATATCCTTCCCAGTCCAAAGATCATTCTTCTTGTAAATAAAGAAGGAACATAATATTTTTCTTAATTGGGATTGTATTTTTTGATGGTAGAATTTCATTCTTGAGTTTGACATCTCTCTTGGAAGGGACTTCCATATCTATATGATATGGAAATATCTATATCTATATATCTCAGCATTTTCTCCAAATCCTTTGAAATGGACTCTGAAATTTTAAGAGGACTTGGACAAGTCCCAATTTTGGCAGCTCTCTTTATTTTGAGGGAGGTTTTGGTCATGAGAGATACTTCCAACAGTTTTTGAAATTTCCTTAAGAACTTGTTTTATATTGTGTCTTTGGGATTCTCTTAAGGAAACCACAGTATTGCTTCTAGAAAATACTGATAATTTTACTTATATCTAATTGCTTAAGTATTTTTTCCCCTCATCTCACCACCATTTCTTGAATTTTATATCAAATCTTACAGGTAACAAAGGGATTTTCTTTCATTAGCTTTAATCTTCAGTTACAATTACTGTTTATTATTATTTTTATTTTAACTAATACTGTTTTATCACAGTAAGTTTGTTCCTTAAATTTTAAGAATAAATATAAATGCATGATATATTTTGATAAAAGGCTTTCTGTGTGGATTATAATATGATTTTTTTTTTTTTTTTTAGCAACATAGTCCATTAACAGTATAGTTTTCCTTAATTGAACTATGTCTACATTTCCTGATTATCTGTCCAACCTGATGATAGTGAATAAGCTGGTCAATATTCCTTTAGTGTGATTGGCTAATATCTTATTCCATATTTTAAAATAAAATTTCCTGGTATTGATGTATAATTTTCTTTTTCTGCTTTATTTTCCCTTAGTTCAAGTATCATATCAAGAACATCTGAATAGGAATGAGATAGTGTGCCACTCATCTCTATTTTTGAAAACAATTTGTTGGAGTGTTTGGCTCTTTTTTTTTTTTTTTTTTTTTTTGTCTCATTTCTTTTAGTTTCTTTTAATTTTAATTATTTTAATGTTCTTTTTAATTCTTTAAAAATTTATATAAATGCATGCTGTATTTTGATGAAAGCTTTTTATATTTATGCCAAATAGGGGCAGTATATCTTCTATTTTTGCACAGAGTTTATGTAACTCATAATTTTTGCCTTTATTTCATTTTACTTTTAAATTTTTTTTCTTTGATTCATTTATAGTTTGTTTCTGTTCTGTGAATTGTTTATTGTTTAATTCTTTTTGTACTTGTTCTTTTAATCCAAGCTTATTCATTCCCACAATAATATTGCTTGTTTCTCCCTCAGTCTTTACCTAAATTATCTCCTCTCTAGTTTAAGAACTTCCTCTTGTGAGATTTTAACTACTTTGTTCTCTTTTGTTAATTTTAGACATTAGAAATTCTCTTCTAGAACTACTTGTATTATCTATGTATTTCCTTGTGGTCGGGTGTCTATTAGCTTCACTTTACAGATTTGTATCTATACTATAAAACTGAAAATGTGGGTTTAATTGCTTCCTTTTTGAGTTTTCTCTGCTGGGGAATTTATTGGTCCCCTCTCTTGTTTTCAGGTTCTCCTTCCACTATGATTTTAAATTGAGTGTAGTATAAATTAAAGCTGAGCAGATCTCAGCTTTAGTCCAGAAACAACTTGAAACACCCAATGTAGTATGAAACAGCTAAAATAACAACTTGGATAGGACTTTTTAGCCAGTAATACACATTTATTCTCTTATCAGCCCTTGTGACACTCAGATATGTTACTCATGTTAATTAGATCTGAGTTTCAGTTTCAAGGATTCATCTTATTTATACCTATATTTACCTATATTTATTTAAAAATAAAATGCTTTTTAAAAATAGTGATGCTGTGATGAAGCATGCAACCCATTGACATAATGGTCTCAATACACACTAGAACATTTCTTGGTCTTGGGCCAATGTGGGGATTTGTTTCATTTTACTATGCAAGCTTGTTACAAAGGTTTTGTTTTTTTTCTGTTAAGAGGTAGGAGGGAGAGAAGGTAAGTTGGATTTTCATTAATTGATTTTATTTAAAATGGAAGCTAGACAGTTCCAAAGATAAAGTATAACTACCATAGTTAATTTTTGAATAGAGCCCTAGCTGATTGATGCTTAATCTTCCTACCTGTTTTGCCTGTGTTTTTAGCCTCATCTTCTGCCTCCTAAATGTGTTTCTTCCTGTTAATTCTATGCTACCATATTAAAGCTCTCTTAGCAGATCAATATGGATAACTTTCTTCCTGGCTCCTCTGTTTTCAGATTTTAAAAAAAATCAACAAACCTCTTGCTTCAAAAAGCAAAGTTCTATACAACAATATTTGCCAAGAAGCCCATAATTTTTATATTTTAAGCTTTGCTTCAGAAAGCCAAAATCTTTTGTATAATTTTTAAGGGTATCTATTATTGATAACTTTTTGTTTTTATATCTCACATGTAACCCCCAAATATCCTTTCTCCTTCCCCTCCCAAGTTAACCATTCCTTAATAGTAGATTTTATTTTTATTAAGTAGTAATAGTACAGTTAAGCAAAACTTTTCATATTATGGACTAAGAATTCATTCATATCATAGTTAAGGGACTTGACTCTCTGAGACAGTTTTGCATATTAATCTGTGCTAGGAAGTGCCTTAAATGATAGGATTCGGAGAAAATTCGGAATGATCAATTAAACAAACAAGGAATTTTAATTGTGATCAAAAAGAACTTGTTTAGAAATAAGTTGCTATGGATAAATAATTTTAATCTGACTTCCAGAGAAAGGGATGAATTATGATAGACATGGTGAAAAATGAACAAAAAATGGTTCAGGTAAACTGAACCATGTACAGTCAGTCATGTGTTTCAAGTTACAATATTTGTTTTGAAAATATAATTGACATGTTGTATTACTTCATGATAATACACTAGTTGCAACCCTTCAAATCCCAATTCAACAGACAACCAAGTAAAGTGTCATCTTTATTGTACATCTTTTGCTACAATACTACAAACTGAGTAGAAAGTCCTATCTACCTCCACCTCCACCTCAACCCATTGCCTGGAATTATGGCCTGCCTGATTTTCTCCTTAGGCAAAGGAGTAGCCTCAGATTGGGCTACTATATATTATACTGTTTATGTATTTCTTAACCCTTTAACATGTAAACTGTGCTACCAATAGTTTTATGACTGGCTACTTCATTTAGACTTTTATGAACTCCAGTTTTCTTATAATAAAATGTGAATCATAGCATATATGTGTGTACTCCCTACATTACAAGACTGTCATAAAGAAAAGCATTTGTATAAACCTTAAAACAGCTAAACATGAAGTGGTTCCTTCAGGAACAAATAACATTCTCAGAGACCTACTTCTAAGCATCAGTGGATCCACTATCTATCTACAGGTAAAAATTACAGTTTCAATTTAAGTTAAAGAGAAAATAAGAATTCAGTGCTAAGAAAGGATGTTCTCTAGCACATTCAGTTCTTAATATAGAAAACATGATTTTTCACTTGTACAGCATTGGTGATGGGTAATTGAGGTGAAGCTTACCATTCTTTTTCACTTTTCCTTATCTTTTGTGTGTTGAGTGAATTAAATTCTGTGGGTTCTACTTTATTTCCTGACATTGCACTTCTGGTTTCATTGCTGAACCCAATGAATCCATTAACCTTTCTGAAAAGACAGAGTGGAATTAGAAAGTTATCCAAATTAGCAAATAGTTCTTTTCATTTTATATTTTGCTATAGTGGATAACTTTTCCTGTGTACTGCTGTCACTCTACACTATGACAAAACATAAAGCTTAGACTATAAAGGAATGGGTTAAAATTAGTAAATAAAAAGGTGAAGTTTTTGCTAGTTGAGTAAAACCAATCAGGAATAGGACAGAAATTGAAGTATGAGATTCACATTCTACTATCAATATGAATCCTGGTGGTGAATATTTTAAGTCTGGTATTTAAGTGAAGAGTAGAGAACTGCAGCTCTTAAAACACAAGTTTTTTGATTAAGATTTAAGAAATAAAACTTCATTTTTAAATCTTTGGTAGTATTTAAATTAACAAAATCAATTCTTTTTATTGTATCATAGCATTGTGAGTTTGAGGAAATTAAAATATTTATTAAATGGGAGATTGGATTCTTGGGCAGTCATTGCACCTGAAATCTATCCACATACCCATCCTGCCACCCCCCAATTGAAAGTGCCCAATATGATATAAATATTAACACTTTGGCCATAAATATTAATACTTTGGCCATATCTACACATTCCCATTTTGAGTAATCCCCTCTCAGAGTGTTCCCTGATTTTACTGGAGTTGGCAAAGTTAACTTAGATGAAAAGGAAAAAACTCAAAGGAAAACTTGGAAGTAAATGAAGTTAATATTTTTTTAATCTTTTACCTTTAGAATTTTAATCATTGTAGGAGAATTTTTGGCACCAATCATTCAGTAGAGACAACAGTTTTAACTTCTTTTTTGTAGTGAATCAAAACTTTGGCCTTGACTAGGAGTGTTAGTGCTGTCTTTGGAGAAAAAGTATGTGATAGAATCAGATTTTGTCCATTTTGGCAGATGAGAAAACTATGTCCCAGAGATAAATTAGCAAGCAAATTATCATTACAGTTAATAGCAAAGTTTGCACTGGAACCCAGGTTTGCTACTAAGAATCCTAGTTTTATAGTTTTAGATAGTTTATAAGCAGGTGGAATGATCATCATTGTCCTTACAAAAAGTTGGTTGCAGTTTCATGCTTTCATTAGTCAGTCCTTCCTTTCTCTGAAGTTTTTTTTTTTTTTTTAATATAAGTTGTTTCATGGAATTTTATTGAAAAAAAAGTGTCTTAATAAGCCTTAATTCTGTTAAGTTTTGACAAAGAAGACAATCATATACATAAATATATGCATAAATATATATTTGAGTGTATGTGTGTATAAACATATACATATACATTCTTTCTGCCCCATTCCCCACCAAAAAAAAAAATCAAACCCACAAACACCATTATTCTTTTAACAGCTTTTAATAGTCTGCTGAGCTCCAATTTTTTTGTAGTCATTGGCAGGAGAAAATGAAATAAAAGAACTCTGGAACAAACAAGCACATTAATACACTATTTGTTGGAGTAGTGAATTGGTCCAGCTGTCTGGAAAATAATTTGAAATTCCAGGTCCTCTAGAGAAAATGACTGGTCACAGTATTGATTAGAACTGTAGTATAGGACTAAATTGTTGTCTTTGTATATACTTCTGCTCCTGTTCACGTCACTGCAACTGATGCAGAATTCTGCTGCATGATGATAATCCACTAGATTCATAAACCAGTTTATTCATCTATTCCCCAAATGTCTAAGGTCTCTTCTTTTTCCCCCTCTTAATATCCCCATCATCATCAAGCAGCTTGTTTTGTTTGTTGATTGTTACCACCTTTTACCAATCCACCATCCATACTTGTTTTCCTAGCTTGATCCCAGGTTGATATATTTCTACTTAATGTTCTGTGTATTGTATTTATTTCAGGTAAAAATGAGGTTCATCTGATGCCCATTCCTTCTTGCTCCTTGTTTGTGTACTTATGTTCGCTAATTATTATCTTTTATTATCTTTCCCTTCTTAAAAACTAACATGCTTATACCTTTGCCTCTCAGCTACGTTTGTTTTTAGTTTGAGGTCTTAAAAGGGACACTTGTTTTTTCTCTTCCTATTAGAAATCTTAACACTTCAGCATGCATAATTATAATTATATAATATATATATATATAATTTATATATAATTGCTTAAATTTACTTTCTAGGTTTTTCTGAATTGTTTTGTTTCCATTTTTCAGTGTTGCTAAATTATTCTTGGAATACTGAATTCAAAAACCAAGCAGAAAGGATCCTGTATTCCTTAGTATTTAAACTACTTTTTCTGGATGGTTTGCAGTATTTTGTTTTTTAACACGAACTTTGAATTTTATTTGATGTTCCTTTCTTTCAGGAGAAGGTTCTTTCTTTGGCCTTCTAGTTTTTGTGTAGGATTTTAAAATATATATGGCTTTTCAATTGATTCTTGAAGTTCTGAATTCTTAAGACAGTTGTTTTTGACCTGTTTTTCAGTCAGGTATTTAGATAATGGATGATGGATGGATGGATTTTCAGTCTTGCTTTTGTTGTAGTATTTCTGAAGTCTCACACTGATTTGGTCTATTTCTGTTTTCAAGTTATTTCATTGGTAAAATTTACTGCATAACTTTCTTAGCTAATTTTTCTTCTGTTATTTAGTCTATAGCTGTTATTTCAGTCCTTGTAGAAAGTCTGCTTTTCCTTTTTGAGTCAGACTGCTTCATTTATTAAGAAGTTACTCTCCTTTTGATTTGCATAGATTTTTTTTTTTTTAAATAATGGTATTTTCTTTGATTTACTCAATCTCTCCAATATTGGCCTTTTAACTGAATTTCTAAGAAAGAAATACCTGTCCTACCCTGGCCTTTTGGTGAGGTTGGTCAGCTCTGCTTTATCTTATCCTGGGTCTTTTAAATTACTTCAGCTACTTCTGCTTCCCAAGGTTAGTGCCTCAGCTGTGCCACTCTCTTTTCTCCTCTTCCTTTCCCTTTTTTTCTTTCTCTCTCCTCCTGTCCTCTTCCCAGTCTTTTAAGGTATAGAGTGCTGAGTCTCAAAGGTCTATTGTACTTTGTATCAATTGTTGGTACTGATGCTCAGATTTCCTATCCTAAGAGGAAGCCTTGGGGTAGATACTCTCCTAATTCTCTTTGGCTGGATTTCTAGCTGACCTTTGGGTATAGTTGTAGGGTTGAAGAAATAACTTACTGTAGTTCCTCTTTGGTTTTCTTTATCATTATTTAGTCTCATCTATATCTTAAAGTTCCTGAAGGTAGGTATGGGGAAGTTGGTCTTCCTGCCTCCTCTTGAGACAACCCATCTAGAAGTCTCCGGTGCTTTATAATTTTTTTTTTTTTTTTTGCCCATAGAAAACATCTTGTTTTTTTTCTTTTTCGATTCCATTCTTCCTCTCCCTACTTCTTTAATTATGAGAAAGAAAGAAAAGCCCCTGCATTGGCTGTGACCAAAAACAAAAATCCAATAACCTCAATAACTTTTCCACCCTGAAAATACATTCTTGAATCTTTGACCCCTCTAGAAGTGGGTGGGCACCATATTTCATCCCCTGGAATATTGGTTGGCCATTGTCAGAGTTTCTAAGTCACAATTGTTAGTATACTTTACTGTATAAGGGTGATTGGTGGAATGTCATACAATCACATTGAAAAATGGAAATCATCAGAATTCTTTTAAATTATTTGGAATATAAGTACTGCGAGGTATAATAATAATACAGATATTGTTTAAAAAAAAACAAAACAATAGATTAGCTAGGTAGTCTTAATACCTGATTAATCTGCCTCTAAAACTTATTAGGACATTGCTTCTCTGGTTCCTTGTGAAGGAATGTTCTGTTGTAAAATCTGGCATTTTTAGCCTAGAGACTCCCAGTAATGATGTATTTTTGAAAAGTTTAATAGTTTGTGGTATTAAGTGGTTTGGCATCAGTTCATTGTTTATTACCTGGAAGGCTGTGAAATAAGGACATTCCTGAGTCAAATTGATACTTGGTTTTTGTTAGGGATTTTAAAATCAGTTACTTTGCTGTGAATTAATAATAAATGTGTAAGACAGACAGACAGACACACACACACACACTCTCTCTCTCTGTTTAATTTAAGAGGTAGCAAATGAAGTGTACTTCATCTAAGAATTTTTAATTTTCAGGTTTACTTGTTCCATTATTAGCTCAAGTGAAGACAGTTATCATTGTTAAGTCATAGTATTAAACTGTAGAGTGAAAAGTGGGTTTTTTTTTTCTTTTTTTTTAAGTAATACAAATAAGTATTTATTAAGGTACGCAGAAATGGAAAATTCCCTCAAGCCAAGAAACCCTAAAGAAGGATTAGCCATCTTAATGCTAGAGCTCATCTCCCCCCAAGTGGAATGAGGCAATGGAAAACTGGGATTCTATGTTTAGAATTATGCATCATATCTTACTCTTTAGAACAGATTTCATTTTTTGAAAAATTCCAGTATATCATTTCAAATTCTTTTGTATAGTAGATATTCTAATCTACCAATCTATCTAATCATTTTTAAACTTGTTAAAAGTTTCTTGGAGTCCTGTGTTTTAAGTTTATATTAGCTTGTTTCCGTCATTCTTGTGGTTTTTCTTTTGTGGTATAGTTTAAGGTAAAAAGTGTTATCTTTGCTATTAAAGAATGGGGAAGGGGAGAAGGTACCATTATAATGGTACTCTATAATAGTAGCTGAATGCAGATCTAAGTCAGTATTGGGATTGTAATCCATTTAAATTTAGCAGTTTGTTTTGTTTCGATTTTTTTAAATTCCAAAAGCATATAGAGGATTCTATAGTCCTTTACAGGAGATGAGGCAATAATAATTCATAAGTTGAGGGAAAAAAGAGTACTAGATAAAATATAAATATTTCATTTGGTTTACTTGGCAATAAGTTATTGGAAAATATAAGCAACTTTTAAATTTTCATACTTTCCATGCCTTGTAAAACAGCTTGGGTTATTTGATGCCAGTTCTTTACTGGTCAATGCTTGAATTAATTTTTTGTGTCCTTATTTAGTCCGCTCCCTTTACTCACAAAATAAGAATATTTTCTTATAAAACCAATACCCTTATTGTAGATGACTTATGGGAATTTGTGAAACACTGGGAAGATGTGAAGGGAGGGAGAAACTAGAGGATATAGATAGAAGAATATCTTTATAATATCGCAATTCTTTATACTGTTCATAAAAGGAAGGTATTAGTTTGTTCTTTTTTTTTTTTCAATCACCAACAGAAACATTGAAACATAGAAAAACATGGGATCAGAAACTTTGACAAGATAGAATCAGAAGAATTGACAACAAACAAGCATATTTTTTAAAAGATAATAGTATTTTCTGTCCCTTTACACACGTTTATGAAATTCTGCTTCTTTTGGACCTATTTTTCTAAAGAAAATAGTTCAGTAACAAAGGACCTTGCTTCTCCCTCAGTAATATTTACATTCAGTTTTTGAATCAATTTTATTGTTACATCTTTTTTACTGCATGTCCATAAACTTAAGGAAAGGAACTAATGTTCTTTTTTTATTATATCTTTTGATATTAAAGGTTTGGTCACTATAATTCATTTTAGAGCATTCAGTTTGATTGATATAATTGTATCACTACTTACAAATCTTTTCTTGCCCAAGATGAGCAGCTAACAGAAGTGGGCTTGGGCCTTGATCTAGTTTTCCTCTCTATAATCTAGGGGTAGCCAGCAGATTGACCTCTAAAATTTTCTTACTAGAGATTGTATCTAATTTTAACTGATTTTATGATTTTATTTAAAAATTTTATGGATATTGAGTACTGACCTTGGAGTTAGGAAGAATACTAGAATTCAAGTTCTGCCTCTGACACTTATTAGCTATGTGACCATGGGCAAATCACTTATTTTCAGTGCCCTAGGCAAGTCTGAGATTTATCAGCTAAGATGCCCCTATTCATTTGTGGACAAGTATACATTCCTGGAGTTCCTCACATGAATGAAATAAAATCTTGGACTTTACCCTTATCTTTAAAAAAGAAAACATATCTGTCATCATAAAAGGCAGAGCATAAAAATCATTCTTTAGTTCAAGTATCACTATCATCCAGTATTATATTCATTGAAAACATCCCATGACAAACAGTGGCAGAAAGCACAAGAAATAGAAGAAATAATTACTGCCCTCCTGAGAGACTAGGAGGTCAAAATTTCTCCCTGTTCTTTGCTTTATGACTCGGTGCTTGGGAATCTACTAAGCTTTCTAGCTTACATTCATGTTAGTGACATGAGACTGATAGTAGGAGTAGTATTCTACTAGTTTTAAATGGTATCTTGCATTTAGGCTTGAATTCCTTGCCACTCTGCCATCTATTAATCTAGATAGATTAAACCCAAACATACTGTAATTTAAATCAATTAACAGCACCCTGATAAACTGGAGCTTGTTAAATCTCATTTCATTCTTGGTGAGCCATTTCTTGGTGCCTTATAAATTATATCTTTTTTTTTTTTTTTTTTTTTTTTTTTTCCCTCTTTCCCCCTGCTCTCCCCCTCCTCCCTGGCAATATGTATTTGAAATCCTTAGGCAGTTTTCTTAAATATATGCCCTCTTTGGTGATGGAGTACACTAGAAAAGCAGAATACATGCGCCTATGTGGTGCAACTGTAGGAGAGTTTGCTGAATCATTTCAGGAATATAGTTTTCTTCATTTATTGAACAGATTATTCTAGTAATGAGTCAGATGGCCACAGCTATCAATATTCAATCTCCAGCAAAAAGCCAATAAGCATCATTGTGTTTCTAAATAGAATGATATCATTGACTTTTTATAATTGCATTTCTCTGAAGATACATACCATCCCCTAGCCTATTAGGACTTTGTATTTATACCTCTAGACAGTAGCTTATGATCTCTGCTAGATTGAAAAGTTGTTTGAAATGCAGAGATAATTATTTTTCAAACAATATTTTTGAATTTCTCTAACATTACTGACTCAGAACATGGGTACATATGGGTACATAATGGGTACATAAATTCAGAGAAATATAACATTTGGAATAAAATTGCAAGAGCCCATCTTACTCTATCACAATTATGATGCTTTGTTTACTCGTGTACAATAGTAAAATTTCAATAAAAAAATTTACTGCAAATAAAATATTTAAAGGTTAAAAAAAAGCTTTTAATTTGTAATAGGTCCTTCAAATGATTTCAAGTATGGATTGTTGCCGGGTACTTCAAATGATTTCAAGTATGGATTGTTGCCGGGTACTTCAAATGATTTCAAGTATGGATTGTTGCCGGGTACTTCAAATGATTTCAAGTATGGATTGTTGCCGGAATCTTGGCCAAAACAAGAAGCTTGGGAAAATGGCAAGTAAAACCAATAGTATTTTCAAGAATTTTAAAAATTATTTCAGCCACATTTTTAGGTCCTGAAATTTTTCATATAAAATTTTTGCTTAAACTCTTAGCATGTAATTGCCCAATTTTCACTTCCCCCTGTACACAATCTCATACTCTAAGAACTGAGAACCACTTTGCATAGTAGACTTTATCATTTCAGTTACTGGAGAAAACCTTAATATTCTGAACATTGAAATTTGTCTCAAATTTTTTGTACTTAGAAGTTTACAGGGCATTTTGTTTTCGTAAAGTCCCTTATAAAGTTAGCAAATATGATAGAAAAATGGGCAGCTGGTTCTTGATAAATTTTCTCAAAAGAAAAGGTTTGAGGATTTTACACACACACACACCCTTTTCGGTTTTAAAATGACAGCAACATTGAAATAAATCATGTATAGAAGAATCCTTTATCAAAGTAATGGGGTAGGCAAGTAAACAACTGCTTTTTTTTTTAAAACCTGATTACCTACTATGTGTATGAAGTTAAGTACATAGCCCTTCTCCTCCTTTCCTGTTTTGGGGATCATTACACTATTCATATGGTGCACAGCAACAGCAGTGGGCAATGAAGAAGTGGTCTGCCCATTTTTCTTATTGTTAGTAATTTGAGAAGTGGATTTGAAAAGAAGTTTGGAACTTGGCTGATTTTTTTTTTTTTTCCTTTTTTAGCGTTAATAACTCATTAATATCTTTCATGTTGGCTCTGTTTGGTCTTTTTTTTTCCCTAAAAGGTGAATCATCTATAATCATGAACAAGTTAAAATGCCCTCATTGCAACTATGTAGCCAAATACAGACGAACACTAAAAAGACACTTGCTCATTCATACAGGAGTGAGATCATTTAGCTGTGATATCTGTGGGAAATTGTTTACTCGAAGAGAACATGTAAAAAGACATTCCCTGGTAAGTAATTTCTTACACTGATTTTAAAAATGTAATATTATTTGTTTAATATTTGTGAGGTTTTTGAAGTATTTTTAAATCATCTGAGAAAAGTAATTGCCATAGATTTATTTATGTAGTCTTGAATAAGAATTGAAATAAGAATTGGACCACTTTATGTAGAACTACAAGCAATGGTGTTTGCCTACTTCCTGGATATGTAATTTAATATGTATAATTAGTATTCTCTTACCTATTTAAATATTCTTCTGTACATCAACATATTTTTTAAACTTTTTTTCTTAATCAGGTGCATAAAAAGGATAAAAAATATAAATGTATGGTGTGTAAGAAGATATTCATGTTAGCAGCCAGTGTTGGAATAAGACATGGATCTCGACGTTATGGAGTATGTGTAGAATGTACTGATAAATCACAACCAGGAGGTCAAGAAGGTGTAGACCAGGTGCAGGACACAGATTTCACTAGAGATGAAGAGTATGAGGAGAATGAAGCAGGAGAAGCTGATGAAGAGTTGGTTGATGATGGAGAAGAACAGACTGATCCATCTCGATGGGACGAATCAGGGGATGTTTGTATGTCATTAGATGATTAACTGACCTAGCATACTCCTCAAGGATGCTGCAGTTGGACATAATATGAATTGACAATTTGAATTCTTGAACTGAAGGCTTGCAAAATATGGTACATGCTGGATGGTAGTTATGTTGCTGTGAAAACTGTAGGGTCAAAGCCTTATAGCAAAAAATATTACTAAATTTTTATATTTGCACAGGACTGTACAGCAAACAACCTTTTGGTTGAATTATACAGAGTACTCACATCTCCAATCAGTTATCAAAGTAAAAATATTTTTTATTATTTATAGGATATACAGTAGCTATTTGAGTCATATTAAAAGCATAGTAACTGTCCTTGTAGTGTTTTTACATTCATGTTTTACTTGTCACCATGAATGGGGAAAAAAATATATGGAAGTACAGAAGTAACTTCCTCAGACCCAATCACACTGTCATCAAACCACTCAGGCTAGTTTGTGCTAGTAGAGTTTTGTTTCTATTTTTTATTTTTAAACAAATTTTTTAAAAAGAAAAAGTAAAACATTTTCTGTGAGGGACTCTGGTCCCCCAGTGGTTCAACTTTTTTCAGTTGTCCAATTTCAGTTGCTACATAACTTAAAACATTTCTTTTGGTATTGATATTATGGTTTCCCGGCTCTTTGTTCCTGTGTGTCCCTTTACAAGAACTGGAGAGGTTATTTATTGGAATGAGCTTAACTGACTCCCCCTTTCCCTTCTTCCCTTCAGACAGTTTAAATTGCAAAAACTTCACTACTTCATGAGATGTGGAATGATGTTGCTGAAGTTAACTTTGTTTTCCAATGAAGTTGACAAAATACCACTAAAATGATTGATTATAAGTAACTTTCTCCTGCTGCTTTAGTTTAATTTGATAAATGGTTACTATATGACGTTTTCTGACATGTCCGTCTAGTTTTTGGTATCTGTTACCTTGGCACTGTTTGTTAGCTACCCTCTTCCCACCTCCCTTTCTTTCTCCCTCCTGTACTACCCTTCCTATCTGGCCAGTGTATATACCTCAGTCCTCTATAAAAGGCATAAATTTCTAATAGAGAGTCATAGAATTATTAAGCCACATGATTTGTTTTTTAATTTATCCTGTGTGTCCAATTTGGTTAGTTTGTTATAAGCAGTATAAGTCAAACATCAGGTTATTTTTACTTCCTGTGCCCTTTTTCATCATTAAAATTAACACAACAAATTGCTTTCTTCTTTTTTTTTTTTTGTTTTTTTGTTTTTTTGTTTCACATTTTCTGGGCCATTGAGTGTTTTTAGAATTATGGTAAATGATTGATTTTTAACTTAGTTCTCAGTACCTTTTTTAAAAAGAAAAAGACACATTCTGCTATTGTATTTATTCTTTCTACCTGTAACTTATTCACATAATCTGTGCCTATTTCAGCATATTGCAGTTAGGGGGCACTTTGGGGAGCATGAAAATTTGAAATTGAATCTTTAAGAAGAAAAACCATTAACATAATTTCAAATTTATTGTGGTATACTTTTGATTTAAGGTTCCTCAGGATAGAAAAGGGTACTGTATTATTAAGTTAAACTTATCAACATATTGTTGCCTAGTAGCAGATGAATTAACTGATCATTGGACACCAAGAACATTTGACATGATGGATTAATATGCCACAAGATTAATATGCACAGCATTTACCAGTAACACTTAGCTAGGTCATTGTGATAGTACTGTATAAGAATAAGAACGTCACCATATTTTCAACTTTAAGTATAAAAATGACAATTTTCCTATTTTATAATATCGGGTAACTAAATTATGCTAGTTGTGTGGAAAAGTTTTGAAGTATGCTTTGACAGACATAATCTGTCATAATCTTTTGGTGCTCCATCTGATCAAAGTTGATGTGTATTTTAAGAGACAAGCTTTATCATTGTCCCTTATTTCAGTAGAATGATGGTTTAATGTTAGACACTGATGTTTCTGCTGGATGAAACCGAGATAAACTACAGTTATATGGTTATTAAAATGCATCCTTCATCTAATTGTTTCATTGGTAGCTACTGCATCACTGTATACCTGACAAATGGCTAGATTTGATTTCATTTTTCTTTTAATCTGAAGCATACATCCTATTCTCATTGTTCTAGACTGAAATGAGTAATGTGTAATTTTGGTGGGGTCCAAAGTAGAAATTAGTAGGGCAAAGATAATATGAATGAAAAAGTATTTTAAACGTAAATGTTCTGCTTTGTGAATATGTAAGTAATAGTATAAAGATTTTTTTCCATCCCATTTATCCCCTCTTAAAGAAAAACCATAGTTTACAATTGGTAGATCTGTCTATATATATAAATATATATATATATATTAAAAAGAAAGCTATATATCTGAAAATCACCTAAATCTGCTTTATTAGACTACAGCTCACTTACTGCATAGAAACTGGACCTGGCTTTTCATTCTTAATGTACTTTAACTTTTTTCTCAAGGTATGAACTTATTCTCTTGAAAGTGAATCTTCTTTTACTACTTAAATCATTTATGTATATCTGGTAAATTATGACCAAATTTGTTGTTAGATTGCATACAGTAAATTGAAATATACACTTGGTACACTACAGAATTGTTGTGCTTTTGTTTCGGTTATAATTTGAAAGCGAGGTTTAATATAGATGGATTGTTACTGATAATTTAAATATTTTATAATTGATTATCTACTGCCTTTTCTGTTATGACAGATTGGCTTTATTCTTGGTCAGGTTGACATTTGATACTTTTAATATTTGTTTCAAGAAAGGTAATCCAAAGGAAAAGTGTTTATATTCCTGAATATATTAGCTACAGCCTATAAAAATTATTTCTTAAAAGTAATAATTTTACAACAGAAAATGGAATTGACAGATTTTTCTACTTGCTGACTGCCTAACTTATTTTACCTTTTGATCTTAGAGGGGGCACCTTTCCCTTTCTAGGTCTCATTTTTTAAATCACTTAGTACTAAGTTATACTACTGGAGGATTCTATTTTGATAAGTATTCCTTTATCAACTTGCAGTGCAATTTAAGGAAGTTGTTTTTGTTCAAAAATTCTAAAAACTTCTCTGTCCATAAGGCACTATCAATGGAATAGTAATTTATGTCTGTTAAGGAGCCAAGAGCAAAATTAAAAGGTTCAATTTTATTGAAATTAAAGAAAAATAATCTAATGGAGTGAAGAGCATAAAACATTATGTATCCATTCCATAGGAAATGGACACACCCACAAAATATCTACTAAAAATTAAGATCAAGTGTTCAGTTCATACTTCACAAAAATTATTTCTACTTTGGTCTTAACATTATTGTAGTCATCGGTCATCATTATTATGTGCCAGTTATTATACTATTTTTCCACATTCTAGTAATATTACTTTTAAGCTAAAAATGAAATGCCTTTGTTAGGAAAGGATTACTAAAAAAAAAGAAGGGAAGTTGGAAATTTTGGGAAATATCTAATAGTCATTGGTAAGGGAGAGACTAGGAATGAACCCAGGAAGAATGAAAGGATAGCTATGAGAATTGAAAGAAACAGAAAATAAAGAGTGAGGGGGAAATGTTAAGCACTGTAAAATTAGTTTCTATTAATAAAGTTGTAGGATGACCTGAAAAGAGCAGGAGAGGTGTGAGATGAATTGCAAAGAAGAAGAGATACACATCTTTAAGGTTAATTTGAACTTTCATCTACACCTAGTTAAAGAACAATTAACTGTAAGCGCAGTTTTAAAGAGATTTACAATGATGTATGCTTGGCAAAGTTATTTAAAGGTTTAATATTTTATAAAATTATATATTAAAAACAATTCTATCATGATTTTTTTTTGTTTGTTAAGGCTGACTTGTAGAGTTTTCACTTTGTTCAGTTGGTTACCCATAAGCCCATGCTGATATAAGTGCATGAAGTAAGTCTAAATGTAGTAGTGATTTCTGAATGTGACATGAAGGATTTAGCTTTTACTTCTCTTTCCCTCTTTCCCCCATAAAGTTAATTTACCCTCTATATTATCTGAATTTTTCTCAGTGAAAGATGATAAATTAAAAGCCCTGAAGACTCAATTTTACTTCAAAACAACAGTGAACCCTTCCTATCCTATCAGTCTTTGCTATGAGGGTAGAAGATTCATTCTCACCCCAAATACTTCAATTTTCATTATTTTCTTCTGATAAGTATTTGTTACCTGGCCCAATTAATACTGATTACTAATCAAATGCCCCACTTTCATGTTATGAAGGCTGGATTTCAACTGGAGAACCAGAGATACTTTTTCCTGTGCCATTCAGTCACCCAGATCCTTAACTATGGTATAATTATTGGTATAAATACAATTTTTAAAAAAAAACTAGTCTCTGTAGTATTTAATGTGTGATGCTCTTCATTTCAACTTTGTCCCTCTCTTCATTTGAATAATTCCAATATTTTCAAAGTTAGGGACAAGCCTACTTTTAAAAGGACTGTTTAATAGCTCTTGAGTTTTATACTATCAGGGTCCTTTAATTTATGAATTGAACAACAAAGTTTTGGAGCGGGGAGGATGGATGGATGTGTGAGCAATTATTAAAATGGGGGAATATCTGTTTTAAACACTGTAAACATAAAAACATGTTCTTTTAAATGCTATTGTTTGTAAAAGTTCTTCTGGAAGATCTTTTACAAAAATCAACTTTTTGTTGTAATCTACCTACCTAGTGTCTTAAGACATGTTTGTAAACTTCCAAAACTGTTTTGTCAGTGTATTTAGAAAATACACGATATTCTTGATCAAACCTAAAATACAAACTTGTGAGCACTAAACTCCTTCCTGCCTTGTGAATTTATTTTAATTTTTTTTGACTAACATTTCGGTGTTTTTTCTCCCATTATATACATTGAGGAGGAAAACTTAATTTTTGAGTAATTTTTATTACATTTAAATGCATGAGTAATTCATTAGGATAACAGTATTTCCTAATATATTGATTAATTAAAGTGATCTCTCAGGTCCTCTCTACCTCTAACAATCTAAGACTCAATTGGCGTATTTTAATGGGAAGTTGTAATTGTCAATCTCAATAAATCTCAGTTTTCTTACATGTAAAATAAGAATAACTTGGTGTACATAAGTATATATTGGTGTATTTCCTAGTGAGTAATTTATGAGGATTTAAACATGTTAAAGTACTTAGAAGATTTTTAAAACCCTATGTAGGTTATTTATTAATGATTACTTTTAAAGTACTTGAAATTTATTTTTCAAAGATAGTTTTTTGTTTTGTTAGCCATTTCCTCCAATGTTTAACAGCAGCAACAGTTTCACTATCTGAAGACAAGGTTCCTATGCCAAATGTATTCTAGCCTCTGATTACCCCCATTCCAAACACACAGATTTGGGGATTTATGAAGTTTGGCCATATATTTGAACTTAATTTTGTGGTAATAACAAGTCCTATTTTTAACTGATCCTTTTGTTGTTGTTTTGTTGCTCAGGAAAATCCATTGTAAACTAAAGTTTGTAAACTAATTGTAGAAACTAATATCTACTTTTTTATAGTATATTAATTACCTAAGGGGGGGGGAGGAAGCACTTATGAAGTCTTATTAACCAACATTTTCCTGATCACATCAGATTCCTGATTTATTAGCAATTTGAAAGCTAGAACAGGGATATAGAAAGGTTATCTATGTTCCCTCCTTACACAAATAAAAAGATTGGGGCCTAAAAGGGTACTTGCCTTTAAGCAGCTTGCACAAGTTTACTTAAATCAGTAGCAGAATCGAGTCTTAAAAAGCTCATATGAATTCTTCTTTGCTCTTTGCTAGCAACATTGTGAATTGCTTAAATATGTATCAAATTTTTAAATTGGGGGAATTTTTTAACTTTTTAAAACAATTTATTCAGAAGTAAAGCAATGTAATTCTAAACTTTTCCATGCCAGTTTTTAATGTTGCAATTGATTATACACACAAAAGACTATCTAACATTTGGGCTAACTCAGTAGATCAAGAGAAGCTGGATTATGATAAAACACTTTTCAATTCTCTCAGGCAATTTCCTTTATTAGAAATCAGTATTCTCTTCAGATTGAATATGTAGAATGAACTTTTATTTTGACCTCAGAGATGAAGCTCTTTATTAGTACAGGATATCAGTACAACAATGTCTTTGGGGTTTTTAAGTAATTTAAGCATAACTATTCAAACTTAATTGGTTTGAATAGCAAGGTTGAGAGAGGGCAGAGTCAGAAAGACCTGGGTTCAAATCTTGGCTTAACTTACAGATAATGCGTACCGGATACATTAATAGGAGTATCTTCCCTGAGCATACCCTACAATTGATAAAATCCTAGGCCACCTCATCAGCAAACACACGTGGCAAAAGAAAACAAACATAATTTAGGGCAAGAAAATCTATGTAACCTGAGACTATCAGAAGATGGGTGCTATAATGGAGAAAAAATTGACTCGAGAACCAGAGCCCGAGTTCAAATCCTGCCTCTAGTGCTTATTTGTATGTGTTTTGGCAAATTTAATGTCCCTGGGTCTTGACTTCCTAATATCTAAAATGAAGGCATTCCATTTCATGGCTTTTGAGTTCTCTTTAGTTGTGACTCTGTTCCTATATTCTGTAATCCCCAGTTTTATATTTAAACTGAGGTCCCTCCAGAGTGTTATATTACTTCCTTGACCACCAATTTGTAGCAGAACTGGATTAGAGACTTCATAATTACAACTTCAATGTTTAAGTCATTGGTATTTATATTTTATATATGGTGAAATATGAAAAACTATTCATCATTGAAAATGAGAGGGTTAGGTATGTGGAACACTATATACAGCAATGTTTTCATAGATTATTATTAGTAAGTTCTAACCCTAAAATCTGTTGATATCTTAATCAAACTTTTTGACACTGAGAATGATTGAGTCTAGTTTCACATGGCAATTGAAAGATGTCTACATGGATGATTTTAACCTAAAACTGTTGTGATACATATGTAGAAGTAACACTAATTCTCCCAACAGGATTTTATTTTTCATGCCATCATATTTTATATTATTAGACTTCAGTCTTAGGAAATTAATAAATTATTGAGTTGTTTCTTGTTTGTAAATTGACCATACAAAATCAGTTTGAAGGGACTTGGAAGCTATCTCCAATCTATGCCCCTATAATTGCCCAAAACTATGCAAACTACTTAAAAGATCCAGTTGTGGGAAAAGCAACTGGCAGCTCATTCCACCTCTCAGCAACATCTAACCATTGTTCCAAGTTCTGTTTTCTTGGTGCCAAACAGAGAAAGACTCAATGGTTCTTCAATATGATAGCCTTTCAAATACTTGAAGATACTCTATTTCTTCTAAATGCCTTCCTCAAGCTAAACATTCCCTGTTTCTTCAACTGATGCTTCTTTAGCATGGTTCTTAATTTTAATAGAAAAAATGTGACTTTAAAGAATGACTTTCTTAGTGCTTTAGTTAAGGGCCTTTAACAGTTTTGGGAAAGAAATATAAATACATTTCTGCACTTTCAGATCCTATTATATTGTTATTGACTGCCACTCTCTCTTCCCCTTCTCCCCCTTTTTATTAATAGTGTTTAATACTTAAGACCTATGGGTATCTCCACATAATCCAATGAAGTGTTTTTCAAAATCTAATTATTTTATTGGTTGCTGAATCACTTATTTTTCTTGATAGCTGTTGCTATTTCTTACAAATCTAGTACCCAACCAAACCTTTAGCTGTTTGTTCACATTGCTGTCATTCCATGAATGAAGAGAAACCTCAGGGATTTCTTTTCTCCAGCATGATCCTCTAGGCTTTTAACTCTTCTGTTTTTGAGTATTTTATGTATGGAAAAAAGATGTTCAATATCAACCAAAAAATACTAATTTTAAGTACCACCGATATGTTAAATAGCAACCTAGGTGCTGGAGATAAAGACCAAAGAAAGGAAATTGAGTTCTAAATAACTTGACATGGTGCAATGAAGGAAAGGTAAAAATGACAAGGTACAAATGAAGGAAACATTTATTAAGCATCTACAACCTATTATATGACAGGCATTATGTTAAAAACTTAACTATTTCCTTTCTTCCCCTTCCCCTCCCCCTCCCCCCTAATCTTATGGTTTGGCACCAACCCTGCTATTTATGAATGCTTGGGGATGAAAGGGATTTTTGGGATAAGAATTAAGTTTCTCAAGAGGCTTTAAAAATGATCATGCCCTAAGTGCCTAAGATAACAGAGAATGATTTCCCTATTCAATTTCATTCCTTTAGTAATTTTGCCTAGTATTCTCAAAATAATTGAAAGGACAATATATGAGTAATCTTTTTTGGGGCAGAAACATGTTACCTGTTTTTGTGTGACATGAAATATCAAAATGGAAAATTTTTTTTTTCTTGTGCAGAAATATAAAGTTTATTTTAGAAAGAAGGCATAATTTTTCTTTATCAAACTACTTATTGGAAATAAGCAAGAAAAAAAGTCATGGACAAATTTCCCCTTCTCTAGAAGATGCTACATGTAGTATAAACTGGAAAGACTACTCAAACTAATCTTTCATCAAGCAGTAAGTATTGGGATACCTTTTCCCCTTAATCTAATAACCCTTTTCCAATTTATTTTGTTGTCACCACTGCTTGAGTGGAGTTGTCACCACTTTCAGAGTGGAGTATATGCCATCCACATTTAAAAAATGCCCTTTTTAATAAAAACAGGTACATACCGTCTTCCCTGTTGGCATGTTTCTTTTTTACTCTACCTGTTCAAATAACAAGAATCTAAAAGTGTCTTAAATATGAATCTAAAAATCAGAGAAACTATGAAAAACGGAAACAATAGTTGTGAAAGAACTTCGGAAATTAAATCCTTGCTACTTGGAACTATTCTGGACCCTCATGGGTTATCTTTACTCTTCAAAATACACTTTCTTAAAAGTCTTTTGAGCACATTCTTCACTTGAAGATAACTGGGTTTTATATATGAGAATAAAGAGAAGTCACCAGTAAATTAACAGTAGATTTCTTATCTGGGATATATAGTAAAAATCGTATTAGTAACATCCAAAGCAAGCTATCTGAGAAAATTCCCATCCAATTCAGGTACTGAAAAGCATTGTGGCATAGTCTTGTTCATTTTTTTCAAATAAGAAATTCCTGGTATTGAAACTCCATCCACCAATAATTTTAGAGAATTTCCTGGTAGGACCCAAGATACTCATACTTGTACAACTAGTATGTACCAAGGACAAAACTTCCAGCTTTAAGCATGATTTTGTAACCTACTTGGCCACCCTAAAAAATAGCCATACTGGGGCAGCTAGGTGGCGCTGTGTGTAGAGTACCAGCACTAGAGTCAGGAGGACCCGAGTTCAAATTTGACCTCAGATACTTAACACTTTCTACCTGTGTGGTCCTGGCAACTCACAACCCCAATTGCCTCAGGAAAAGAAAATAACCATACCTACATATGTACAAGCTTAGAAGCAGAAGCAGCATGACTTAGGAAATATGGGCCTGGCCTCAATTTGAATTCTGCTTTGAGATGGAATTGGAACTGTGATCTTTATAGTTATTAGATTTAGCCCAAAATCAAATTATAGAGAAATGCTCATCCACATTGATAGAAATTCTTCCTTGTACTGATAAAATCATGTCTAGTCCAAAGATAAATTAACAGATGAATAGATGGATAAATGATGTAGGAATAATGTTAAGCATTATTTTTCCATATGCTCAGAATTTTTACTTGATGGTTGTTTTCTAAATTAGTCACCAAGTGGTTTTGACCACATACTTGCTAAAGCCTCTCCAAATGCTAACACAACTGTATGCAGGCAAAAAGATCACAACCAGTTTTAGTGTTCATATGGTAACTTGGCCAGGGTTGAAGTGGAGAGGATAGTAATCTTAAGGAAAATCTATAGAAGAATCTGATCATTAATGAGTCACTATTATGTGACTGGGGTTTATCAACAGTTTAGAATTGATTTGGTTTCTTTAGGATTGCTTCTCTTGGTAAATCTTTCTCCCTGTGGTCCACTATTTCAATCTTAACCAGAAAATTGACAGTACAAATAAGGTTAGAGGAGGAGCCCTTAATGTTCTGCACAGTAAAGCAGTTTCTCCAAAGTCACAGTGTCAGTACTTGGATCTTGGTTTCCAGACACCAATGCTATTTCCATCAAACCATGATGCCTCCTTTTTGTTTCTATGAAAGTGTTTTTTAAACTATGTCATGTCAGCCCAATTCACCTGCCTGGGAAGCACTATGCTAGATTAATAGCTTTATTATAGCAACTTATACCTCTCCCCACCCCCTAGGTCAAAATTTCCTCCTTACAATTGATATTTGATAAATAATCTTGTGTAGTCTTGAGACATAGTTACAGGGAAAAACCCACAAGCCATTTAACATCTCCAAAGCCTCTCCTATGTAGAGAACATTGTATGGGCAGGAAGACGAGTTAAATTTAAGTCAGATGAGATTCCAATGTTGGGGAGTTTATAGAGTCTAATATATTCTTTGGCAATTTCTACATGAGTAATATAGGAACTTTCCAGTTAACCATTAGTGATCTAGTCCACCAGTGTCTTAGATCAAGGTTACAGGTAGGAAATTAACTTCTACATTTAAATAACTGCTTAATTTTTAAAGAGAGGAGCAAGAAGAATCACCTTTCCCCTGTTTAATGTCTACTCTAGATTATCTGACAGTTAAGAGATGAATTGATGACTTCCTTTTTAAGACTTGAAGGTGTAGAATTAATGTCAACCAGAATATTTGCTAATTGCCCCTACAGCAATTCTTGTATGACTTCAATGGGTATATTAAGTTCATTTTGTCCTTTGGCACCAAAACCTATTACTTAACTCCAGATCTTCAAAATTGTAAGCTAATTAACTTAGTTGCAATATAATTTTACCATAATAATGCAGTTCATGCTTTTACTTTAGATGTGCCAGGATGAATGAGGAAAAACATTCAATCAGAATTTTTTTCTTTATTATCACTCTTAAGTTACTTTCAAGTTAAATAATTTTTAAGCTTTTGTATTAAGTTCTAAACGAATTTTGGTATGTGCCTATCATCACCCTCTAAATGGATTAGTAGGACTACTCTTAAATTTTTAGAAATCTGATATAGAGTCACAAAGATAATATAAATGATGTCCTCATTGAGCCACCAGTTCATTCTCCCTGAAAAGTCTAAACTATTATTCTTTCAGAAGATTCATATTAAATTAAGTGGTGGTCATCTGTCTTAAAATTCTTGTGACTGTAATTGTTATACAACCTTAGCAAGTTTGCTTCCACACTGGTATCCATTTCAAAATCTTAGGCTGCTGAAATATACATCATTATTTGTAGGTGGCCTCAGAATTTTCCAGCTATGTAGAAAAAATGAAATGTTTTAACAATTCAAGTAAATTTTAGTTGCACCCTGACATCAGGTCAATAGGTCATAAACTTAAAACACTTTCTTTTCATTCCCTGTGACTGTTAAGTTCCAGAACTCAAATAACCATGTTTAGGAACTGAACCTGAATAATATATGCACTTTTTTTATTTTGAAGAAAAAATAAATTTCCATGTGTTGATTTGTTTTGTTTGACCACTTGGGCATATGAGACAGAAATGGCTTAAAAATTAAAGTTTGGGTATTCTTCCAAGTCAAGTTATACCATCATTGTGAATGTTTTGTTTTTATGTAGCATTCTTGCACCTTTGATCTCCATATTTATTACTTACTAATGTGTTTAGAGATAGCTAGTTAAGGAATTATATTAGCAAGGCTTTGATTCTTTCAGCTACACTCATATACATAGATACCCAAAGTTGGTAATAACCTTTAAAACTAAATGAAGATTTAGGCAGATTAAAGACTAGATACATGTTATGTAATTTACTAACATTTATTCAATTTGATTAATTTTGAACTTTACAATTAAAAGCTTCTAAATATATGTTTAAAAATTCTATTTTGTATGAAATGGAATCTACATTTCAGTTTTGGAGCAGGAGTTTACAAAAGTTTTATGGATCAGTAAGTCTAAACTTTATTAATATATTGGTCTGTTAGTAGACACAGATAAAAATCTGAAAATCCCATGAAGTAGAAAGAAATAATTTTTTTTGAGCTGATCTATAAGCAGTTGAAGTATAAGTTTCATGATGTTTGGTTTGTTTCAGTGTAAGTTGTGGAATGTCACTAAAACCAGCTTAATTTGTTTAAGCCAGTAAATTTGGTGAACAATTGTATCCTTTAGTCACCTAGGGATAGTTTAGCTCATATTTGTTTTGCTGTATTAGAAACCCTTCATCTTCTCTCTGGTAAACAAATGATTTGTCACTGCATATCAGCTGTATTCTATAGTCCCTAGGGTAGAATAAGCTATGAAAATACACTTACATGTCAATTTCAAGATTAAAAAACAAATACTTTACAGGACAGTTACTACTAACAGTATTCATATTTGTAATTTGGTTTAAGATTTGTAAACTTTGAATAAAAATGTGAATAAATTATTTGGGGAGTTCAAGATTTTTTTTCCCAGAATTTCACTACTTGAGATGGTTCCCCATTTTCAAATCTGTCTGCTGAGAACCACTCTTAAGTGACTAATTCAGCATTCGTTTTCCAGTTGATCTAACTTTAACAGATACTCTTAGCTCAGTTCTTTAAACCATACCTAGTTATGTTTGAGGTACAAAGCATCTAGAAATTTAAATGTAGGTAATTTGAAAGAACCATGTTGTGTTTCAGTATAATTTAATTTATTAAAAAAAAAAAAAGATTTTGTGCTGAAGTTGATTATAGAAATTTGTCAGGTGATTATAATACCTGCCTTTTGGGGAATTATTTTTTTTTTTATAGAAATTTTGTCAGGTGATTATAATACCTGCCTTTTGGGGAATTATTTTTTTTTAACTACTCCTTTCTGTACCTATTGTGTGTTGGTTTAAAACTGTTCCAAATTTGTCTGTCTCTGTATTGATTGTGACTCTCCTCTCTCAGAGAAGATTGCTTTGCCAAACAAATTTTTTTTTTGCTAGTACCACTGATAAGATTTCTCAGTAATTTATATAAAAAATATACCAGTGCCCAAGGGCAACCTGTTAGAAAAACAAATCTCAGTCTTGGTAATGATTATTTCCTGCACATGGTAATAAGCATCCATTAAAGGCTTGCTAGTATTTAAACAGGTGCCCGCTATGTGCAAAACATTATTATATAGAAGAATTTTAGGACAATTTCTATCCTTAGGGAATGATAACACAAACCTATATAGATAACTGATAATGACTTGGTATGGTTAGTGTATTAGAAAGATACAAAACGAAGAATTTAGGGAAGATTCTTTACAAGAGGGAATATCAGGAAAAGATTTTATAGAAAAGGTGGCATTGCCTCAGATACTGATTATCTCCTATAATTCCACAATCTATTTCTCATTTTGGTGTACTGTTATCCTCCAGGTCACTCAGGTTTATTACCCCAGTCCTTTAATTCAACAAATATTAAACATCTACATGCAAAGCCTTGCACTTGACTTAGGGGATACAGAGACAAAATGAAAAATAATCCCAGCCTCAAGAAATTGACGTTTTACAGAAGGATGCAATACATAAAAAGCAAGGTGATTTGAGTATGGAGAAGACTAAATGAGTATAATAATGAAGAAATATTTCTAGGGTGGACATTCTAGATGTAGGGGAAGAAAGATCTGGGCTATGGAGGTAGGAACAATTCTACCAAATTTTGGACACAATGAGGATTATTATATAGCAGAGTGAGGAATTTCTATGGTGATGATAGGGAACCAAGAATTGTGCTTTAAGAAGATTAAATTGGCAGTCAAAGGGAAGATAGATTAAAGAAGTGGGGGGAAGGAGTGCAGTGAAGTGGTGCAGTGGTTAGAGTAACAGCTCTGAGAGTCAGGAGGACCTGAGTTCAAATCTGGTCTCAGACACTAGCACTTAACCTCAATTGCCTTAGCAAAAAAAAAAAAAACAAAAAAAAACGGGGTGGGAACTACTGGCAAGAAGAGATAAACTGAAGAAGACAAGGGGACTGGTTTCACATGGAGGTAAAATTGACAAGCCTAGACCTGGATTGAATAAAGTTGTTATGAAGGAAGAATAAATAATCACTGAATTAAGATATAATTTAAAATTTCATTTCCAGATATGTATTCCCCCCATTCTTTGAGCACTGGTCAGAACTCATCATTCTTTTCAGAAAGCTGTAGTTCCTTATTACCTCTAGGATAAACTCTGAACTGCCATTTAAAGCCCTTCACAATCTGGGTCCCATCTGTTTTTCCAGACTGATTTAACAATTGTTCCCTTTCACAAATTAACCATTTTAGCCTGATAGGCCGATTTCCTATTTTACATAAATAATAATTTTCCATCTCTTTGCCTTTGCACAAGTTGCACCCTCCCAATACACACACCACACACAACCTTTCCCCATACTTGACATGTTATTCCCAATCAGAACCTCTTCATTTCCTGTCTCCTTTAGGGCTTAGTACAGTGCCAGTGTAATCTATGCAGGCCCATCTACCAGTCTGCCCCTCTTCCAGACTTCCCATTTCTGTTGACATCACATCATTCCAGTTATTTCTTGAATCTTCTTTGACTCAGCGGCTGTTAAATATTAATTCTATTCTCTTTTATAAAATTGTTCTCAGGACACTGTACCATTTGATATTCGCTAAAGTGATACAGTCCATATTCTGCCTTTGATTTGGGAAGCATCCCCATGCCTGAGAAACACTACTTCCTCATTTTATCTTTAGGACCACTTGAATCCTTAAAGCCATCCCATTCCCTCCTTAGTTTACCTTGGATTATACTTGTATGTGCACATTTCCTTCCCACCCCTCCCCTAATTCCTAGAATAGCTCCTAGAGAGCAAGAAATGTCTTGTTTTTGTATATCCAAGATCTAGTACAACACTTTGTATATTATAGGTGCTTAATAAATGAGTATTGAGTGAAATTGAATTTTAATGAATAGATGAAAATTCAAGTGAAGTCAAGAAGAGAGATGTACTAGGCATAGAGAAACCCATGTACAAAGGTCCAAAGATGGAATGTTTTCAAATGGCAAATAATTAGTAAAACAATTTGGCTGGAACCTGTATTCATAGGTAGTTTTATTCATAAATGCCTATAGGTCATATTAATTTGTCAGAAGGAAGGGAAAAAATGTTGGTAATATTAAGGATCAGTTTGAGAGAGGAGTGAGCAGAGAAAAGAAGCATCTCTTGAGTTTTCCAGTAGGGAGCTGGGTGAGAAGGATGGTATTGGTGACAGTAGGAATAGAAAAAAATGTCTAGATGGGAGAGATGTGATGGTAGAATCCATAGGATGTGTGGGGAAAGGGTCAAAGAGGACCCTAAAGCTTTCAGGTTTTGGGAATGGGCTGAACAATGGTTATTTAGCTTAAAGTTGGGACAAGGAGCTAGTTTAGAAAGAAAGGGTAAATTTGATTTCAAACATTGTTTGAGATATTGGTGGAACATCCAGGTGATCATTTGATCATAATTGGTGGAAGAACCTTAAGAGTGTCATATAGTCTGACTTTTTTAGATGAGGAAACAGTTCCAGAGAGAGATTGTGACTTTCATAAGATCAGAAAAGTAGGAAGTAGTAGCATTAAGATTTGAACTTGGGTCCTCTGATTCCAAACTTAATACTCTTGCCTGTATAAAGTTTGAGATTCAGATTTTGGAGCTTTGATAAAATCAGGAGTAAGGAGAAAGTATTTTTAGTCTATATGCTTTGAGATGGGAGATGCAGCTTTAATGGTAAATGAATTTGCAAGAAAAAAAGTATACAGAGTGAAAAGACCACCAAGGTCATAGAATATTCCATGTAATAAGTAGTCAGGAAGAAGATATAGATACAAATTTTTAAAAATTAATTTGGTTTACTCATTTCTCAAGTTTGTTCCAAAATTGGGACTTTGTTTTAAAGCTTCCAGGCTCTGCACACTTGTTAGATTTTGGGGTGGGATGATCAAGTGTTTCTAGGTCTCACCCTCAGTTTCTTGGGTACCTGAACTGATACCTTCACTTTTCAAGGTTACATGCCTTACCTCAATCCCTCTAGATCTTTGAGATATTTTTTTCAAGCTGTTTAGCAATTAAGAAGAGAAAAATAATATAATTAAGGTGACATATCTAGGTATTATGAACAAGGGAAAATTTTTTTTTCTGAGGAGACTTGGTCATGTTTGCAGATATTGAAAATAGCCAGTGATGGGAGGGGGGGCGGGGGGAGATGTGTCTAGAGCTGGTGCTAGAGGAGATTGGAGAGAATGAGATCAAAAGCTCAAGCAGAAAGATTATCTTTAGTAAGAAGAAATACCTCCTGGGAAAAGTGATAATGTTATAAAATAATCCTTGAACCAAGTTAATTTTTATGTCAACCTGCCCATATAAGATTATATTACAGTGATTGATAAAAGAGGCTTTGACTTCAGGACTCAGTTCTAAAAGATTGTGCTATCTCTGATTAAACTTGAAATGCAGATCTTATCCTGACAAGTGATGATAAATTTAAATAATGTCTCATTTTTAGTCTCTACACAGCTTCTCTTTAAGGGTCCAAAGGAGTACAGTTCTAAAGTATTTTATTGGCTGGGAGCTGTTATTTCAAATGTGGAGGTGGGTGGGGCAGCATTTAAGAGAAAACTCCCAGTTCTGTATTGTGGAGATTTCAGTGACTTTGAATACCTTTCTTTGTTTCCACTATGAACATACCCAGTCCTGGAATGATATAAAGCCACAAGTCTGGGTGAATGCCCAAAACACTTAAAAACACACACACATGCTAATACCTATCTCTCAGCTGATTTTTCAATTGTTCTTGCCATGGATGTAAACCATAGTCCTTCATTCTGCCCTTACCAGGAAAAGACCATGTTAATTTCTTCCTGTTAGGTGCAAGACTCTTTAAATGACTCATACTAATTCTTGTTCAAGATGGCCCCAAGGCTATATTTAGGAACTTGTTATAAAAGTACCTGCTACTAATTTCATGGTCAGTTCCAACCAGTTTTTCCAACACAGTATAAAGAGAGATCCAAGTTCAACAAGTAATGCTTATGTATCCAAACTGGTTAAAAACTCAATTTTAAATTTTAAGATTCCTTTTAATATAAACATAACATTTTTTTTTAACTAGACCTGTGATTTCATCAGCATAGTGAGTTCTCTAACCACTATTCCCTGCTGCTTCTCTATGCAAAATTCTTTTTTACATTTTCAATCAGTATACTCTCTTTCTTCACTCCCCAACCTACCCCACCACCACCAACTGATAATGAGGGAAAAAAGCAAAACTTCTGTTACATATATCATAGTCAAGCAGAACAAATTTATACATTGACCTTGTGCCTCCCCTCCTCAAAAAAAAAAAAAAAAAATTCACTTTAAATGCTTCACTTCTCTATAAAGTAGTAGGTTGTATATTTCATAAGTTCTCTGGAATCATGATTGGTGATTACATTAATCACAGTTTTTACTTCTTTCAAACTTGTCTTTACCCCATATTGTTGATAAATAAATTTCCCATTTACTCTATTTCAATTCAGTAAATCTTCCCAGGTCTCTGAAATTATTTCCATTATTTCTTACTAAACAACAGTAATCCATCTCTCTCTCTCTCTCTCTCACACACACACCCTGTAACTTATTCAACCATTCCCCAATCTTTAGACATTTCAGATTGTCATTCTTTACTCAAGCTCAAATAGAGCTATACATCTTTTGATACAGCCTGACTAACCCCTTCTTTAATTTAACCTTCTAATTTCCCTTCTCGCCTCTTCCTCCTATTTCCCTGTTGAATAAAATGCATTTTTGTACCCAATCTGTGTATACGTTCTTCCCTCCTTTGAGCAGTTCAGATGAAAAATTCAAGTGTTAACCATTCCTCCCATCTCCCTTATTTTTTATAAAATGTCTAATTGTGTTATATGATATAATTTTCTATAATTTCCCCCATTGTATCCCTCTTTCTTTTTTTTCCTTTTTCAAGATCATTACAAAATATTAGTACCACTTCCAGACCTTCTATCTGATTCTATCATCTGATCACTAATAATGATAGAGTTGAGGGGGGACACATGTATATCATCTCCGCTTATTAGAATATAAATGGTTTATCCTTGTTTAGTCCTTTATGATTGTTTATCCATCTTTACTTTTTAAAAATGTTTTTCCTAACTTCCTTGTTTGAACTTTAACATTTCTATGTATCTCTGGGCTTTTCACTAGAAATGCTTGGAAGTTCTTTATTTCTTTTAAAATATATTTTTTCCTTATAACATTATATTCAGTTTTGCTCAGTAAGTTATTTTTGGCTATAAATGTATATCCTTTGCTTCCTGGAATATCATATTCCAAGCTCTCTGTCTCTTTATCATGCTGGCATCTAAGTCCTGTGTGAATCTGATTAACTTCACAGTTCTTGAATTTTTTTTTTCTTTCTGTCTGCTTGCAATATTTTTTCTTTGACTTAGAAGCTCTGGATTTTAGCTATAATACTCCTGGGAGTTTTCATTTGGGAGTTTCAGAAGGTGATCGGTAGATATCTCCACTTTGACTTCTGGTTCTTAGAGGTCTGGACAGTTTCTTTTGAGAGTTCTTGAAATATTATGCCTGGGCTCTTATTTTGATTAGGTGCTTGGGTAGTCCTATGATTCTTAAATTTGTTTCTCTTCATTCTGTTTTCCAGGTCAATTGTCATTGCTATGGAATACCTTACGTTTTCTTCTATTTTTTTTCCAGCTTTTTGACTTTTAACATTTCTTATCTTATGGAATCATCAACTTTTATTTGTCTATTTTGAATTTTAGAGAGTTTGTTGGTTGGGCAAGGTTTTGTACAAGCTTGTGTGTTCTCTTTCCAATTTTTTCTTTCATAGTTCTCATTTCTTTTCTATTTTTCCCCCCTCTAGCACTCTCATTTCATTGATAAAAATGCTGTTGACTTTTTTTTAACTCTTAATTCATTTCTCCAAGAATTGTCAAATTTGTTCCTAAACTATTTTTCTTTGTAGAGATTTTGGAGTTACTCCCTTTTTCTAGGTTTGTATTGTCTATTACCACAGTAACTTTTTATAGTGAGATTTTTCTTGGTTTGCTCATTCTTCCAGCCTATTTCCTAGCTTCAGATTTGATTTTAGGACTAATCTCTATGCATCTGGTCTGGTTTTACTGTAGCTTTCTCAGAGAATTGGATGTTCTAGGGACTTGTAAACTTTCAGTGCTCTCAAAGTAATGTGGTGAGGGATAAAGTCTGATTGATATCTCTCAGATCTGAGGTCTTCAAATACCTGACTTGGTTTTGGATCTGAAGAATAGTAGACTGCTGGTAGGCTCAGTCCCTATCAGCCAGTTAAGAAGTTCTGCTGGTTCAGAATTATAGAAATGCAAGCTGCTTTTTTGATTTCTGCCCTGGTTATTCCTCTTTAGGCTTCAAACACATTTTTTTTCAATTTTTTGAGTTGTGGGCAATAGTGCTGCTAGTTGACACCTATAATTTCCAATTATAGTGCCCTGGTAGTGATTTGGAGGTATACCAGAATGGGTCTAGCATCTCTTTTATTTTGGTACAGTTCCTTGCTCTAGATGCTGAAAGATTCCTTGTGTCTCACTCCTGGCCAATCCTGATATCCATTGTCCACAGACTTTTCTTTCTCTGCAAACCTGTCCTGGAAAAATGACTCTTGACTTTTTTTTTTTTGGACTTCCCCAATCAGGGTTTGATCTGTTGCATTTTCTGGATCTATCTGAAAGACTTGGGGAGGGGAAGAAACCTCACTGTACTGCATTCTGCTACTCTGCCATCTTGTTGCCATAACTTAGAATAGTCTTAAATAAAAAGCCCCTTTTCTGTGATGTAATTTTATCTTTTTCTCTTGTTTAACATAAAATGTCATTAAGTCTCTTTAAAAATATTTAGAATTATTTGATAAATATTCTGTGTAGTGACTGGAAATCATTTCCAATAGTAGAAAGAATTCTAAACTTGGAATTCAGGTTCTAAATTCAAATGCCAGTTGTTCTGCTTAGATGATCTTGAACAAATACTTAATCTCCATGGGCTTCAACTTCCTCATTTATGAAATCAAGGAATTGAGTTAAATGACCTAACTCTAGGCTTCTTCCTTTAAAACATAGTCTCTCAGTAGATACCGTGTATAAAGGAGTCATTCCACCAGAACTCAGCTGAAGACTTCTTAGCATTTTCTCAAATCTCAATTCACTAAAATTGTGCAGCAGTTAAATAAATTAGCATTTATCAGGCATCTTATAATCTTTGTTGGGCACTGTGCTAAATGCCATTTAGTTTTGTTCTTTCAATTTACATTGTTGTCATTATGTATACTGTTCCTGGTTCTGTTGACTTCATTCTTCATCAGTTCATATGTCTTCACATGTTTTTCTGAATTCTTCAGTTATCATTTTTTATAACACAGTAGTATTCGATTACATTAATGTTGTAACACAGTTTGTTAGCTATTTTCCAATTGCCAAGCACTTACTATACTTTCAGGTCTTTGTTCCAACAAAAAGTGCTACAATTAATATTCTGGTATATCTCTGCCCTCCTTGTATGGGTGCCTAGAAATGGGATCTCTTCAATAGGGTATGATATTTTAATCTTGACTTCAATCTTATAAGATCATGCTATTCTATTGTCTTCATACTTATCCTTGCTTCCATCTTGTTCAGGTGCTTTTTTCTTTCTAAATATGAATTGATCAGAGAGGCCCTGATTCATCCACATTGGCTTTTTTAGGCAATTTCTTCTTTCTAATCAGCATTATTTCTTCCTATCAAAATCCTAGTATTTTACCTCAAGATTGTAAGGTATCTCTCTACATGTTCATCTTTTTTTTTCCTAGGAACTTAGCTTGAGTTCTATGCCAGCCTAGATATTAGAAATGCCACTGGATCTATGGCACAGAGGCAGTATAGTATAATGTAAAATGTGCTGGATTTTGAATCAGAAGATCTGTGTTCAAATCTTTTTTCTACCTTGGATAACCTTGAGCAAATGACTTTGTCTTTCTATTTGGGTTTATACATCTGTAAAGTGAAGGGGTTAGACTAAATGACCTTTTAAACTTTCCTTCCAGCTTTAAATTCTGTGATCCTATTCATCTTTCCAGCTCTTCTCTAACAGGCCTACTCTTTCTCTTGACACAAACACTCAAGCTTCAGATCTATCCCAGTAAGCTCTGCTCATGACCTAGAAGCCTGTTGTATTCTCTCAAACTTTTCATAAGGAATAACTTCTCTTGCTTGGCCCTAAAACTATTAATTCCTTAGATTCAGGCCTGGGCATTTTAGTTCAAGTACTACCTTCTTAAGGAAGCCTTTTCTCATTTCCCCAGGTATTAATACCCTGTACTCCAAAGTTATTTGGAGTTTACTTATATTTACTTTGTATATGAATGAGTATATTTGTAATTTGTTTAATTATGTACATATTTTACTTCCAGTAGAATATAACCTCCTTGAGGACAGGGACTGTTTTCATTTTGTCATATCCCTGTGGCTGGTACAGTAGGTACTTGTTGAATTGTCATCGTCTGGTCTCTTCAGAAGCTGTTCACTTCTTTGCCATTTGCTCTCATAAACAAAAACAAGTAATCATATACGTTATAGAAGGCAGTATGCTAATGGGAAATGAGTACTAGATTAACAGTCGTAAAGGACCTGAATTGGAATCAGTTCTGCAACTTACTTCTTGTGTGATCCTAGAAAAGTAATTCACTTCTCTGGGAGCTCAGCCTCCTTCTCCATGAAATATGTCACTCAGGCACCAGAATGCAGGTTTCTTGAAAGCCAAAAAACGAATTGGCTCAATCCAAATTCACTTTTGAAGTTTTTCTGGCTAAAGTCCAGCGAGGGAAGAAAAATGACCAAATTCATGAATTATGTTTTGTTTTTGCTTTTTGCCAAATTGTTAGTACTATTTTTTTTATTATGTAAACAAGGGGATATTTGTTAATGCACACATACATACAAATCATGAGTCTTATTTTCTGAGCCTGGGCTTTTTATGTCCTGGGCATAAAATAAAAAAGCTTAAGAAAATCAAATGTCTTATGAAATCCAAGAGAGGCAGTATATTGGAGAATTAGGAGCCTGCCTCAGAATGGGGATCTTGGCTGTGTGACACAGACACATCACTTACAGTCTCAGTGCTCTAAGCAACTGTCTGAAGCTATAAGTTAATAATAACTACAGTAATAATAATGCTAGCATTTACATGGTGCTCTGAGGTTTACAAAACAGTTTTACAAATATTATCTCATTTTATATTCTTAATAACTGAGAGGTAGGTGTTATCTCCATTTTGAAGCTGAAGAAACTTGAGGCAATTAGAGTTTGTGTGTGTCCAATAAATGTCTGAGGCTGGATTTGAATTTTTATCTTACTGACTCCAGGTGAGGAGGGAAGAGAAGGAAGAGGAGGAGTAGAAAGAAATTACTTATACATTCATTGCTTAGCAGCTTTTTGTGGATCAAGAAAAGTTATATAATAATATGAGTTGAAAGTGTAAGAGTATCTGATATCTGTATAGCATTTCAAATACTGTGGGGTAGGTACCACTAGCATTATTATCTTTATCTTACACATGAGGAAACTAAAACTTGGAGAGTCTGAATAATTTGCCCATTTGAAATCAGGCTTTCACATAGCACTCTCCACTGTAGCATACTGATTTTTTCAATAACTCAAAACCAAAAACATCACAAGGCTGCATGTGATGAAAAGCCACAGATAAGTTCAGAGGAGGCCTCATGAAGCAAATGGGAATCTTGACTTGAGTCACTGGGAGAATAGGATTTGGCTAGGTAGAAAGAAGGGAGAAAGAGTTTTCTAAGAAATGTCTTGAGCAAAGTGAAAGAGAAAATTTATATATTGCTTCTAAGGAAAATAAGGCTTTGGAATAATTTGGCTGGAGCAGAGGATATGTGTATAAGAAATTATGTTGAAAAGATAAGGAGGAAGGCCTTGAATACCAAGGTAAATGTTTTCTACAGAGTTTTAATAGGCAGCTGCAGCTTCAGGCAAAATTGTGAAATAAGGTTTCTGATTTTCCAGATTCTCATTCTTCTCTTTTTCTTTCTTCCTTTCCCCTCAATACCCAATGTCTAGACTTTCTTTATAGCTAAACTTGCAAAAATTTTTAATTTTGATTTTGGGCTCGACCTATGATTTCAAGAATATAGAGAATTCCTACTGAGGAACCCTCTAACATATTAGTAGCACCTCTGTGATTTATCATCTTAGAGAGTTGCCTGAGCTACTGAGAAGTTACATGACTTGCCCAGGGTAACAGCTTGTGTTGTGTCAAAAGCAGGATTTAAACAGCTCTAGGGTGCTCACAAGAACTGCCCCGAATTTATTCACAATGAAGTATTAATGTCTAATAAGAGCTTGAAATATTATCCAGCTCTCCCAAAGGGATTTTTTAACTGGGATCAATGCCTTAAATTAAAGGAAGCAATTAAAACCTCCCTTTTGAAGGAGTGCTGTCAAGTGAGCCTTTCTCTAATGACTGAATTCACCTACCATAGAAAATACTGTCTTATGAGGCAGCCTTTTCTAAGAGTCATGGTTAAACATTAGGCTTTAATAGGGCCTAATATAAAGATTCCTACCACGTGGACTCCACAACACATATGATCATCTATCAAAAGGTGAAGAGCTCACTGAAGGTTGCAGACTGCAGGGATACTGAAGAAGAATCATATTGAGCAGTGAGATTAAGAGTATCTCATAGGGTACCATAAAGTTTAGTATTAGACTGCATCATCTTTAACATTGTTATTAAGGGTCTTGACAAATGTGTTAGAAAGCATACTAACTAAATCTTCAGAGAGCAAGGATTTAACTGTGGGGAATTTCAGGCACTGGTGAGCAGTGAACTAACTGGTACCCAGAGAATAAGATAGTTTATAAATGGAGATAGGGAAATAAAAGGAAATCCAACTTAGAAAAGTGTGAGGGAGACAATCTGGAGGAAGTCATGTTTAGGAAAACACACCATCAGGCAGCAGAGTAGAAGGAATACCTCTGGATGAGAGAAACAGAGCAACTAAGTCTTGTTTTTACTCTACCAAAAGGAATCCCAACCCTCTTTTGATATGAAAGTACACTACAGTGAAAGCTACCTATGTCTTTTTGTGCTTGATTCTTCTAAATCCTCTGCAGTCTGGCTTCTGACCTCACCATTTAGTGATCAAATGATCGCTTAATTGCCCAGTACACTGACTTTTTCTCTTTTTTTCCTCAAAAATTTATTTAAAGAAAGAGAATAAGAAAAACAGAAAAGGAAACAAAACAAAAGAGGGAACATTGTCATGTGCCTAGTAGAACATCAGGGAGGATTCAAAATATATAACAACAAATATCAGATCAAAAAAGTATATTAATAGAAGAAATTGTGTTCATGAGTGTCCGTCTTTTCTTCTTTGTATATTGTTCTTTTGTTCTCTGTTGTGTATCTTTTTCACTTTGTTTTTTCTGAGGTAAAAAGGTTAAGTGACTTGCTCAGGATCACACAGCCAAGAAGTATTATGTCTGAAGTCAAATTTGAACTCAGGTCCTCCTGACTTCAGGGCTGGTGCTCTATCCATTGCTCTGTCTAGCTGCCCCTTTTTTACTTTATTCTTTTCCCCCCCTCCTCATTCTCTCCCTCAATCAGGATATAGTTAAGAAAAGATATATTTATGTATACATACACATGCCCCACACCCTGAGCCCCCTCTTCCCCACATACACACACATATCTTTCTTTTCCCTATCAACTATTTGCTTTAAATCTGCTCCTTAACTTGCCTAGCTATTACTTAACCTCCCCCCACTGGTGGATCACTCCCTTGTCTTTTCCCTATCCGTCCATCCTTCCCCCCTTATTTCTTTATAGATTTTGGAGGTTGCTATACCCTTCATAGTATATATGTGTAGATATCATAGTATGTATGTACTCTTGCCTATTTAACCCATTCCTAATGGGAGTAGGTTTTCAGAACTTATGAGCCCCCTCCTTCCCCCTCTAATTCTTTCTCTGTACCTCATTTGTATGATATAATTACTATTTTTACCTTAACTCTGCCCTAATCTTTCTTTTGAGCTGCCCTATTGTTGATGTCAATCTTAAATATATATTATACATTTTCCATGTTAAAAAAAAAAAAACAATTTGTCCATGTTAAGATTTTTGAAATTGATCTTTGATAGTGACTCTTATAATGTTAAATTTTCTATTAAGTTTGGGTTTGGTTGATAGAAAGTCCTAAAAATCTGTAAGGTCATTGAATGTCCATTTTTTTCTCATTCAATATTATAGATAATTTTACTGGATATGATTTTTTTTTGCCACAGATCTTCTTTTGATTGTTGGTAGATATGATTCCAGTACCTTCAATCTTTTGTTTGGCTGATGATAAATCCTATACAATTCTAGTGTGGTTTTTTTTTTTTTTCCCCTTGTTTCTTGCAAAATTTTCTCTTTGATCTGGAGATTTCAAAATTTGGCAATAATGTTCCTATGTTTTTTCCATAAAGGATCTCATTGAGGTGATGATTGGTGGATTGTTTTTTTTCCTATTTCAACTTTCCCTTCATGTTCTATCACTCCAAGACAATTTTCTTGGATTCTTGAATTATTGTGCCAGGGTCCTTTTTTTGGTCACATCTTTCAGTCAAAATTATTATTTTTTCTTCTTGATCTATTCTCCAGATTTGTCATTTTTCTTAAGTTTCACATTCACAAAATGTTCACATTTTTCATTTTTTTATAATCTGTTTTGTTATTTCTTGGTCTCTCATAGCTTCACTGGTTTCCCCTTGCCCAGTTCTAATTTTCAAAGAGTTATTTTCATCTTTGAGATTCTGTATCTCCTTTTCCAGTTGGTTAACTTTTTTTTCCCCCCACAATCTTCTTGTTTTTCATGGATGGTTTTTATTTTTATTTTTTCAAAGTTTTTCCTCGTGTCCTCTCATTTGGTTATTAAATTCTTTTTTGAGTTCTATAAATTCTCTCTGGGTAGGAAGCAATTTCATGTTACTCTAAGGGGTAGAAGGTTTTTTTTTTTGTTTTGTTTTTACTTCAGTGTTCTCCTCTGAAGATGAACCCTGGTCTTACCTGTTCCTATAATAAGTTTCTATAATTGGGTTCTTTCCTTTTTGCTAGTTCATTTTTTTTTTAAAATAAAAAGTATTAATGTAAGCACTTCTAATTCTGGGGTAGGGGAGACTGACTAGGATCCCCAAACTAAGAAGTCCACCCTCCAGCAAGTGCCCACAGCCCACAGCGTCCCTCCCCCCCCCGCCTCTGCAGTTACCAGGTTTGGTGGTTCCTTATCACCCAGAGCCATGTTTCTGTAGCACAGCTGGACCGGGCGTTCCTAATCAGCCGAGGTTCCCTCAGCCTTCCCAGAATCAGACCTGGATTCCACAGGATCGGGAGAGATGGAGGTGAAAATCTCTGATTGCTGCAGAGGCTTCAGCCACAGCCAGTTGCCTCCAGGGCTCCCTATTTGGTGTTTCTGGGGAGCTAGCCCGGAGGTGTTTGCACTTCACTAGGGTTAATACCGGCCCCGGGTCTTAATTCTGATTTTCTGGGGTTGTATGAAGAGGACCCTTCTTTTGTCCCAGGTCTTCTTGATTTTTCTTTCTTCTTTTTTTTTTTTTTTTTTCTCTAGGAATCAGTCAATTTTATTGTTCTCTTGCTTGCAATTTCCATTCTGTTTTCTTTTTTGGAAAATCCAAACACTTCTTCATTCCCAATGTTTTGCTAAATCTCCTATTCTCCATGATCAATTAATCAATAAATATTTATTAAACTTCTACTACATATCACATTTTATTCCCCCCATGGAAAGAGCAATATTCTTTTTCTTTTTTTTTTCTTCTTGATTTTTCACAGTCTGTTCACCCTGAGACGCAAATTTGTTCCGTTTGTGGGGGAAATCTGGAGAGCTTGAAATTTACCAACCTACTCTGCCATCTTCCCAGAATCCTCCCCCTCACACTTTTTCTCAAAGTTGATCCTTCTTGACTTTTGCAGCTTTGACACCAACTCTGTTTTCCAAATCTCGATCTCTTGGTTCTCCTACTTTTCTGACTGCCCCAGGTTGGTCATGCTTGGTAGCTGTGAGTGTTTCCTCAAGGTTCTGTGCCGGGTCCTCCTCTACTCTTTTACCTTTCTTCTATTTGACTTGGTGATCTGATTAGTTCCTAAGGGTTCAGTTTATTATATCTATGCAAATGATTTCTAGCCCTAATTTCTTTTCTGAATTTACTGCCTCCTCTCTTTTGGGCTCACTAAGACAGCCACTATCCCTAATACTGGGTGTTGGAACACCTTAGCCAAACAATTGTAAAAGCCTTTTAGTTAAGGTAGCTGTATAATGCAATGGCCCTGGAACCTAGGAGATTTGATTTCAAATCCTGCTTCAGATAATAGGTATGTGACTTTGGGCAAGCCATGTATCCTCTTTCAACCTCATTTCCTTAACTAAAATGGGGATAATAAATACCTAACTCCCAGAATCTCATTAAGGTTCAAATGACATAACATTTGTAAAATACTTAACATAGTTCCTGGCACATAGTAGGTGCTTAATCCTTTTTTCCTTCCTTTTAACTGACCGTTCCTGCTCTAGTCTATCTTCCACTCAACTACCAAAGTAATTTTCCTAAAAAGCAAGCTTAAATATGCCACAATCCTAACTCAATACAGTTTCCTTTGAGATCAAATATAAAGTCCTCTGTTGGGCATTTAAAACACTTTACAAGCTGGGTCCTTCCTACTTTTTCAATCTTCTCATTGACTGCCCTCCACACCCTCTATTATCCAACTACACCACATTACTTTCTATTCCTAATAAACAATTCTGATCTCCCAGTTCAATACTTTTTCACGGACTATCTCCCATGTCTGGAGAGTTCTTTCTCCTTTCCTCCATGACTTGATTTTTTAAAAAAATACTCAAATCCCACTTTCTTCTAATGCTAATATCCTCTCTTTTCAATTACTTTCCATTTGCACAACATATCTGCACTTATATAGTTATTTGCAGGTTGTGCCCTCCTTTAGAATATGAATTAATTGCGGCTAGTGAGGGACCATTCTTTACCCATCTTTGTATTCCTAACATTTACCATGGCGCCCGACACATAGAAAACTCTCAAGATAAAATTATTGAGATAAAAAATTACCTCAAAAAATTGACTTCTAGTTTGTTTCCAGGTTTTTTTTTTTGTTTTTTTTTTTTTTGTAATTAGATGTAATGCTACTATGAGAATCTTTGAACAGAAACAAAATTCTGCTTTGTATTATGCCTGGACTAGATATTTATTTACTGGAGAATTTTTTGATGTTTCGTCTTATTTCTTCTCTGAGATTGGCCAAATTAAATTATTTTACTTTTGGCTATATTTTGAGATGATCTATTTATTATAAATTCTCCAATTCTCTACATCTATGTGTAGCATTCCCTAATATTCTTAGTTTTTTAATGTTTCTTGTGATCGCTTCTTTCTCATGAGAAATTTTGCTGATTAGGATTTGCATTTTCCTTTTTTTAAAAAATTATATTAGCTAATGCCTTGTCAATCTTGTTTCTTATTTAAAAAATCACCTGATTTGCCTTATCAATTCAATTGTTTCCTGGCAGCATGATCTAAGGACAGGAAAAGTCTTCTCTTTTTTATATACAAAGTCTTCTCATATATATATATATATATACATATATATATATATGTATATATATATATATATGTATATATATATATATATATATATACACACACACACACACACACATACACACACACATACATATAAATCTCCCAGAATGGATAGACAGTATATCCTGAATTAGTATTTGTTGACTTAACTGGCTTATTAAAATAAAGTTGTGGGATGGAAGAGCAAAAGACTGCTGTTTTGTAGCTTGCTATTGCTGTGAGAGATTAGGACAACATGGGCCCAATGGGAAAGACACTGCCTGTTCCAACAGGATTAAGGTGTATTTGTCTTGTAGGAAGAGTCCAAGTTTTGAATCTGTGAGGAACTGGATCATGGATCTTGTGAGAAACAATTCAACAACATCAAGGAATTGCCCCACTGAGCAAATCCAAGTTCAAGTTCTGTAATGGGCTGAGGCTTGAGTTGATGCACTGAGGTCCCAAGAACATGAGGCTAAATAGTAATTGGACTATAGTCTATTAATATACACGATTGGATAAAGAATGGCCCCCGCCCACTCTCTGTGCAAGTCCTGATGTGTTGTATAGGAAATGACGATTTTGGTGGGTGAAGAAGGATGGGAGGTGGAAGAGAATCGGCGATAGCAATGTGTGTAGCTGAGTCAAGAAGCTAGCTAGACCAGTAGCCACACGACCAGCAGCTGCTAGCATGGAACCCAGGCCAATCTCTCTCCGCTTCTTTTCCTGTCTCTCTCTCTGCCTCCACCCAATTACTATTTAGCCTCACATGCTTGGGACCTCAGTGCATCAACTCAAGCCTCAGCCCATTACATAGTTCCTTTCTGAAAGAAATTCATGGGCCCCTTTAAATAATTTATTTGTTTACTGAAACCGTTTATGGACTATTCTGAGTTCTTTGAGAGTTTTGAGTGTTGGGTTTGTTTGTTTTGTTTGTTTTTCCTGTTTATAGGTTTGTGTGAATCTTTTGCATATTTTTTGTGTAGGATTAAATAGAGGCTATCCTCTAACCATATATATTTTACTACCTTGAGTGCTTCCAAAGAGGGGGTGAAGATCCTGTTAATCTAAGAGTCAACTCCAAGTTTGGACAACGAGCCAGAGAGAAATTGGTTCTTATAGGTCCATTGTTACCATCTGGATCAAATCTGTGTGAGTTTAAAGTCCGCGAGGACTATTGGGCTAATCACAGGTTTTACTTTTCTCTTTGTTAGTTTTTCTTGTGGCTGAATACTCTTGTTATTCCCTTCCTTTAAATCCTAATTAAAATCTTGGCTTAAACTGGAAGATTTCTTCAACTCCTCTTAATTCTTAGCACTTTCCCTCTGTTAATTACATCCTATTGATCCCATGTATATAGCTTGTTTTGTATACAATTGTTTGCATGTTGTCTCTTCCATTTGATTGTAAACTGCTGAGGATAAGAACTGTCTTTTGCCTCTATTTGTATCCACAGCACTTAGGGTATAGTAGGCCTTTAATAAATGTTCATTGATTAATTCAGGAAAGAAGATAGGATGAATACTAGTGGAAAATTACATAAATTGTAGTGTTACAGAAATATCCTATTCTTATAAAATTTAAGTTACAGAATTAATTTCTATTGATTTCAACAAAATAATCAAAATTTTAGACCTATTTCTCAAAAGAGCATTCCCTGTTGCCCTGCCCTATAATTTCAGAAGCTGTGAAGTCTTCATTTTTATTTTTACTCAATAAAGTAGGGTAGGGGGTAATAAAGAAATATCTTAAGTTGCCTGTTTCACACATCTGTGCAGCCATTGGACTAATAGTAAAGACATTTTTATTACAGATTTACCCAGTATGTACCATGAATCAATTTATAGTAATTTAAAATGTAATATTTACCTAACACTTGATTTGCAAAGTTGTGTGTGTGTGTGCGCGCGCGCGTGCCCCAAAAGTCTTAATGCAGTTTTAAGCTTTAAGGGCTAAAAGCCTTTTTTTCTTCTATAAATGGAGTCTGGTGATCCATTTCCTTCTTTATTTGTTTTTATTTTCCACAATTACATGTAAAAATATATTTTTTAGATTAAACATGTACTTTTTTTTTTTTTTTTTTTTTTTTTTTTTTTTTACATATTTCCATGATCGGGAGAGAAAAATCATAATAAAAGGAGAAAACCATGAAGAAGAAAAAACCCCAAGGGATAAGAAAGGTGAAAATAGTATGTGTTGATCTGCATTCATCTCCATAAGTTCTCTTTCTCGATGTAGCTAGTGTTTGCCATCCAAAGTTTATTGGGATTGCCTTGGATCATTGAGAAGAACCAAGTTTATCATAGTTGATTATCGCACAGCTGGTGCTGTGTACACCCTGTGTACAGGATGTATATCCCTGGTTCTATTTGTTTCATTTAGCATCAGTTCATATAACTCTTTCCAGATTTTTCTAAAATTAGCTTATCATTTTTTATAGAATAATATTTCATTACTTCATATGCCATAATTTATTCAGCCATTCTCCACTTGATGAACATCTGCTCATTTTTCAATTCTTTGCCACCACAAAAAGAGCTAGTTCAAACATTTTTGCACATATGGGTCCTCTTCTCTTTTTTATGATTTCTTTGGAATATAAACCGAATATCAAAGGGATTAAAAGATATGCACAGTCTATACCTTTGGGTATAGTTCCAAATTGCTCTCCAGAATGCTTGGATTAGTTCACAACTTTATCAACAATGCATTAGTGTCTCAGCTTTCTCACATCCCCTCCAACATTTATCATTTTCTTTTCTTGTCATCTTAGCCAATTTGATAGGAATGAGGTGGCACTTCAGAGTTGTTTTAATTTGCATTTCTCTAATCAATAGTGACTTAGAGTATTTTTTCATATGGCTATAGGTTTTAATTTCTTTATCTGAGAATTCTCTGTTCATATATCTTTTGACCATATTCTTCTTTATATATTTAAGTTTGAAGTATTTAAACCATCCAAAAGAAGCATTTTTATATACAAAGTAGAATACACACAAAAAGGGGTTTGCACCTGAAAATTGTGACTTTCTATTATGTACTATTTGCTTTAAAAAAAAATTGCATATAACAAACAACCCATTACTTTCAAACCTGCCCTGCTGCTAGTCAGTACTTCCTTGTATATTTCCTTCTGGACTCCTCTGTGGACATTTAAATATGTCCCAAAAACCCTCTTATTTTTCTTTTAATTTCTTTTCCTTTTTTTTTTTTCATTACCTTCACTCCCTAATTTTCTTCTTCCCTTCCCCCTCCCCCAGTGAAATAAATGGTGATCATTTCAGTTGTCAGATTCCCTTTCATCAGAAAATTAAATGCAACCAATGTCTATGTTCTATAAGATTCCATGGGCTTCAAAGATTGAAGGAACTTTAGAAAGTATTTAGTCCAACCCTCTCATTTTACAAAAGAGTAAACTGAGGATTGTGAAAATGTGGAATATCTTGTAATACTACTACTAATAATAACAACTATCATTCCGGATAGCCCTTTAAGTTTTGCAAAGCATTTTAATCAATCAATAAGCAGGTATGAAGTATTTACTAGGTGCCAGACACTGTGCCATACACAAGGCAAAAGGCAATCTCTGCCTTCCAGGAGTTTACTGTCTAATAATTACAATATTCTCTCATTTGATCTTCACAATAATCCTATAAGATAAGTTATTTTTTTCCCCATTTTACAGATGAGGAAATTGAGGCTTAGGGATATTAAATGACTTGTCAAGCAAGGCTCATACAATTACATAACTATCAAGTATCTGGATGGTTTTCAAACTCATTTTTTCCTGACTCCAAGTCTAGCCTTTTATCTACTACAGCAAGAAGCATCCTTTCATAATTTATAACATGTTTAGAGAGGCGTAAATTTGCAAAACCCTTTCCATGTATTCCTGTGAATTTATTTATCTCTTGAGCCCCAGGTGAACTGATCTCCTCCCATTCCTTAAGGAGAAGAGATAGGAGAGGAAAGAGGGAGGAGTAAAAAACAACTCCAGATGGGGTGACTTGGGGAGAGGACAAAGAAGAGAGACTGGCTGAGCAGGTTGGAGTCCAGAGAGATAGCTGCCATTGCTATTGACAGCTGTGTTGGAGACCCAAGATTACATGTCCTCTAGGATAAGCAAGCAGAAGTTCTCCCACCACCACCCATATTGAGGAGTAGTGAGCAAAAACAAGTTATCCAAGGAAATAGTTCACAGTAGGGAGACAAGGAAGGCAAAAACTGTGGCAAATAGCTACCATGGAGGCAAGAGCAGAGAACACTATCACAATGAGGTATCTCATTATTATATCTGCCTTCAGATTGAGGCTTATCTGAATAGATCTTTGCTGAACTTACCCAGAGGGTCAGATCCAAGATAATGACATTTTCCCTCTTTTTCCTTCCCTGGGAAAGCATGAGCTTATTCCAAAGCTATTTCTGCTTTGTTAAAGTGAATTAAAAAAAAAAAAATCCTCTGCTCACATAGTCTTTTAAGTCAGTATTAATGACAAATGCTTAATTAACCATTTAAATTGATGATCTGTATGTTTCATTTTACTCAAAAGCAATTAAGAGGTAGTAAAACACAAAGAAGAAATAGGAAATTTTGAATTGAGATATGTTGTTACCAAAAAAGAGAGATACTCTAATCTCTGAGACTTTCCTAGATGGGAACTTCAGGAGAGCAAAAGAGAATTCCTGATTAATATTTTTATAGCTGCACTAAAAGAACTAGGAGGATAATTTATATAATGACAACAGTATAAAGAAAAAGCAACTTTAATGACTGTAGAATCAATTCAATGACAAGTCATAGTTGAGCAGAACAAATTCTCACATTGGCATAATCAAAAGTATATGTTTCTTTTTGAATCTTAAGTCTGTTAACCATCAGTAGATAGATAGCATGTTCAGCTTTGATCCTCTGGAATCATGGTTTGTAATTGCATTCATTAAAGTTTTAAAGATTTTGTGTAGTATGATTGCTATAACAAATATTTGTGTTTTTTGTTTAAATTTTTTTCTTTTTAAATTTCAAGGTCCAAAATATTTTCTTCCCTCTTCCCTCCTCCACCTACTGAGCAGGCAAGCAATATGAGATCAATACTACATGTGAAATTGTGCAAAACATATTTCCGTATTAGTCTTTTTTTTTTTTCTGACACAAATGGGATTAAGTGACTTGCCCAGGGTCACACAGCTAGGAAGAGTTAAGTGCCTGAAGCCAAATTTGAACTCAAATTCTTCTGACTTCAGGGCTGATGCTCTATCCAATGCACTACCTAGCTGCCCCTATATTTTTTTTAAAAAATAGAAAGTGAAAAAATTATACCTCAGTTTATATTCAGAGTAAGCAAACTCTCTGGAGATGGATAGCATTCATCATGAGTCTTTTGGAATTGTCTTGGATCATTGCATTCATTAAAGTAGCCAAGTCTTTCACAGTTGATCATCAGTACAACATTGCTGTTACTATGCATAATCATCTATCTCCCAGTTCTTTTCACTTCAGTTTGTATAGATTTTGCCATGTTTTTCTGAAACCATCCCTCCCATCATCATTTTCCACAAGGCAATAGTACTTCATCACAATCATACACTAAAACTTGTTCAGTCATTCCCCAATTGACAAGTATTCCCTCAATTTTCAATTCTTTGCCACCACGAAGAGATTGTGAATTACAGGAAAAGATGGCAGAGTAGAGGCAACCCAGATGAATTCTCTCAACATTCCACCCTTCTCCCCATCCCATCCCCCCCCCCCCCCCCCCCCCCCCCTAAATTTTTTTTTTAACTTCTCAAATCAAATTCTGGAATAGCAGAGCCAACCAAAGGTCAGGGTGAGATATTTTTCTGGCCTAAGAAAACTTTGAAAGCTGGAAGGATGGTACAGGGGTGCCAGCCTGTCTGGAGCCTATATGCAGCAGCAGTAGTAGTAGTAGCTTCAAGAGCTCTCAGCCCAGAGATGTTTAGAGGGTGGATAACTGGTCAGAGATTACAGGGAACCTTTTGCTGGCACTGGGTTCAACTGGCACTAATTGGCAACTCTCTTGGCTATATGCAATTCTGGGTTTCAGTTCCAGGTTACAGTTCTAAGAAGATATACTCTGGGGATCCTTCACAAGGGAACGTGGGCCTTAGTTGCAATTCCAAGGCACTTGTGGCCAAAAGGTAGTAGGAGATCTTTCTAAGTAAAGACTGAGAGTGTGGATCAGGAGAGCAGTGACTAAACCTCTCCCAGAATCATACTCTGTTGGAAACACTGAAAACTTTCAGATCCCCAGAACTAGCTCTGAAACAACAGTATAAAAAAAGCCTGAAGCTTGGGACAATTCTTCTTCCCCATCCCCAGGTGAGCATAATTCAACTTTAACATAAAATTCAAGACTAGTTAAAAAAAAAAAAAGCAATTTAAAAAAAATTAGGATTTTATTTTTCTTAAAATTTATTCATTGAAATGGGCAAGTGGAAGGGAGAGAAAATAAATGTTTGTTCATTGGGAAAATAATAAAAAATGTTAAACTACAGCCCTTTGGTTCCAGGAGAAGCTTTGGATCATTGATAAAAAGTACTGTGTAATTTCCCTAATTTGATTCCATTACCATCCTAAATCTGCATCCAGTTTATTAGTTATGTGTAAAGTCTGTTGCTGTTATATATGTGTATACATGACATATATATGTTTTATATTTTGCATGTATATATACATGCATATGAATATATTACACATAAGTATTTACTGATATATTATATGTATGTATATATATATTCATACATACACACACACACACACACACACACACACATATATATATATATGTATTTACTGATAGATCAAGTCTGTGAGTTGCCCATGGTTTCAACAATAGGCATTTTTCATCCACATAGTATTTCCTATGTGGATAGTTGATAGAACTCTTTGGAATGAGTATAGACTAAGGCCAGTATTCATAGAATAGGTAGGATTTAATCTGACTCTTGAAAGATAGGTAATATTTGTATCAGTTAAGTGGAACAGCAGTATAATAATTCAGTAGCTAATAGTAGACATTAACAGAAACTTAAAATAAGCATATGTATGAAACAGAAGGTGTTTTCCCTTTCTCTTTGTGGCTAAAGAGTCAAGGCTATGGAATTTTTTGCTTTGGCTCAGGATACTTGGAAACCCTTCTGGAAACATGAATGACTCCATGTTCTTATTAATAAGACCATATATTTATGCTTGTTTGTTTACACTTCTAAATAGCTCTTGTATTTTCAGACTCCCTCCACATTCTTCATGTTGTCAGTTCAAACAGTTGCTCTAAATAGTGGGAGAGATGTGTTGGGTGAATTGGGAATTAGGAGACTTGGAGTTTTGTGAAAGCTTTCAAACCTTTACTGGATGATACTTTATACCACTTTATTTTGTTATAAATCATCTGTAAAAGGGAATAAGTCCCAGATAGCTGGGAAATCCTTAGGAAGGGATACTACCTATGTGTATGTTGTCACTATATAGTGTATTTCATATCTTAAAAATAGTTAAAGAGCTCATAATCCTCAATTGAGATATTGCTATGAGCTAGAGTAGAATAAAAACACTCAGTAGAACTAAATAGAAGACGAATACAAATTGGTGATAATTTGAATTATTGAATATTTTAAAAGAAATGTAGCATTTATATTGCACTTTAAGATCTGTAAAGAACTTTATGTTTTCTAATTTAATCACTATATAAATGCAGAGGGAAATCATTATTAAGAGCTAAATTTCTGGTCTTCTCACTTTATTCTTTTCTCATTACCAGATCTTAATTTTCTGTACACCATGTAGAAGTCAAGCCGATTTGTAAAACAGAGTCCTTATATGGAAAATGATGTCTATCATCTGTGCTAGATTCATCTCCTATCACTCAGACTCCAGAAGCCAAATCATATGTACTTTGTTCCCAAATTCACCATTTTCTGGGTATCTGCCTGGATTTGGGGCAACTCTGCTTCTCTGCAAAAAATTCCTGTACTGGAATTCTCTCCAGCTTTTTGAGCTTGGTCATACCTGCTTTTAAGAGCTGCTGCTTCCTCCTGGAAGTAGCTATTTATCATTAGTTCTTATGATAGCCAGTGGAACTGAATCTGGTGCATAGCCTGCTATGTATCTTTTATGATGAGTGGATTATCAAAGAACTGTTGGGTTGGGCTGGCTTTCATTTTCCTTGTGGATAATGCATTATCATGCATCCCGGTCCCAGAGTGTGGAAAATTTCCATTTTCCATTAATCCCTCCCTTTACTTATTCCTACTAGACTTGTTTGGACTTTACTGAAGAAGTTGCCTAAAACCTAAAACCATCAGTTCATCAACATACATTTATTAGGCAGCTCAGGCACTGTGGTAGGTAACTGGGCACAGAACAACAGAATCAAACCAGGCCCTGTTTTTGAGGAGCTTACATTCAAAAAGGGAGAGAAGTGCATATCTAAATCTATATAGAATCAAAATAAAATAAACACAAAGGAGTGAAATAGAGGTAGGGAGGGAAGACACTAGCACATGGCAGGCAGGGGTACACTGAGAGAGTGCCTGTATCTAGCTGTTTATGTTCTAAGTAGCTGGGCTCTGTGGGGACTTTCATTAGAAGGTTGTCAGCCTCATTCTTTCTCAGATCGGAGGAGCACAGAACCAGAAGATAAAGGAATGTAAGAGACTGTCTACTCCAACCTTCTCATTTTACAGAGGAAGAAACTGAAACCAAGGTAGACTAAGTAACTTGGCCAGCATTCCCCAGGCAGTAGAAATCATTCCTGGGTTTTGAACTCCCACCCTTTGCCTCTAAAGCCCAATATCCTCTTCACCAAATTGTGGATCTTTCTATCTACATACATACAGCCTATGAGATGGGTCACTGAATCAAAAATCACCCCCCCAAAAAAAAAACAAAAACAAAACACCTGATTTAATTTTACCCCACATGGGCAGGATTATTGTTTGTCCTTTGCTTTTAAGTGGACTAATGACATCATGGGGTGATGTCTTGATGAGTGTGAATTGGATTGAAGTGAGGCAGAGTTGCACAAAATCATCAGCCTAACTCTCTCTTCCAGAGTCATCAAAGACAATACAAAAATCAAGACAACTGAAGACGATCAGGGCTGCGATGGATGATCTGACTAAGCTCTATACTCACAATGCTGCTTCAGCTCTAAGACTTTTGGAACGAACTCTTCTCATCTATCCATTCTACAGATTGGAAGACTTTTGGTTACCCTCAACCTGATTTAGCCCATCTCCTGAAATTTTATTCTTAGTGGGGTGTGGTGGCTATGTATATATTGCAGCTTCTCTGAGCAACAGGTGAGAGCAACAGGTATGCTCACCCCTAGAAAAGGGCTCCATAGCCCATACACCAGAGGTGCTAGCCCTCCCTGAACAGCCCATACTCCCCCCAAAGCATGACCACCAACAGCAACAAAAAGCACTAGGTGCATTTCTCTTCCTCTCCCCCCATGACATGTGACAAAATCCAATCGAATCCAATAAGGAGTCACTTATTACACTCATGGCACTACGGTATATGGTAGGGATAAAAAGTGTCAAGATATTAGGGGTTACCCTGCTTTCCTGAGTTATAGGCTGTCTTGAGCTCGACATAACAGTAATTCTTTGCAGTCACTCTGGATGATTTCAGCCACAGCAAAATTCCAAAATTGTTTCTGATCACAATGCCCTGTTATGAATCAAATTGTTGTTATCCCTCACTATCAAGGTCATAGCTCACTGTGTATCCATAGATGTGAGTATTGGAATATCCCTACACTGTCTCCTATTAGGGGCAGGGCTCTGGTACCTGTATGTTTGCTTGTAAACCATTTTTCTCACTTTGAAATTAAACTTCTGTTTGTGTCCTGACTCGCCTATCTCTGGCTTGTTCTGTTCACCTTCAGCCATCTACAGGTTAGAGGCTCGTTCTGGTCTGCTTGACATTTTAATTGATATCCCAAGTAGGATTGGACATGGAAGTGGGTCATTGGACTCTCTGATACCAGTGGAAATGTTTGAGGTGCCATCGGAGATTTATTTTTCCATAATCCTTCCTCCCATGAGTCTTCTGCCCTTCATCCTGCTCCAATTTCCTGGGCTCCCATTTTGGTTGAGCTTGACATTCTTTGTGAGCAAAAAAAGTACGGCCCTTCCCATGACCTGGTTCATCCAGGGTCTCCCTGGTAAGGATATCCTTTAAATGCATACCTCTGTTACTTGGTCTCTCTGCCTGCCTCGGTGAATTTGGGGCCTCTCTAAGAGCTTCTGTAAAATTGTAATTGTGTATCTGACTATATGCTTCAGTAACTCATATGGCTTAGCCGAACCAGTTCTGTCTTGTCATTCTGTCTCTTGTCTTTATAAAATGTCTGGGTCATGTTTGTGTTGTGAGCTAGATTCTGTTATCCTGAAAGATTTAAAATGCAATCAGCCAGAAAAATGTCTAAGGGTTATATATAGCCAGAGAATTTGGAACACTGGAAAAGATAAATGAACTTTAATACTTGCAACAAAAGTCCCAGCAAGCAGGACTAACTCCTAACTTTAGCCTTTTAGTGGGAGATTAGATTATAAGGAAAGAGAAAAAAACATAAGACACTTTTTCCCCTGTCATTTTGACATTGGCCAAGTTGGAATTATAGAAATAAAGTCAGATTGTCAAAGTTTGTAGAACCATTAAAAACATTTTAGCAGATTAAGGAGTTTTAAAATTGCAGGAGAATGCTCTGAGGCTTTGAGCAATTCCAGGAACTCACTTTCTTCTGAAATATCTTAGCAAATTTTGGGATAGACTCTATAAAATTTGTTTTAAGGAAAAAGAAGGACTACATTTTTAAAAGTTTTGAAAGTAAACGATGAGATTAATAGCTTCATTGTTCTAAGGAAATGAAGGAAAACGACTATTTGGAAGTAATATCAGAGTGAAAAAAGGAAAAAAAAAAAAGAGAGAAACAGTTTGCACTTTATAGCAACATTTTGTTAACTTGAATAATGGATTAAACCAGAGAACTCCTGTAATTCATCCATGTCAGAGTCCCTCTTTCTCTGTTAACCCTTTTTATCCCAGATCAAATTCCCAAATAAAGGTGATTTTAAAATGCTGGAAAGATGTAGTAAACTTGAATTACATTCTGTCCTTTCAACCATGAAATTCAAAGCTCCAGGGCCTCCAGTGCAGGCTCAGCTAGTTGCTGTCTGGGAAGGTCCTGAACCTCTGGCAACACCTGCAAGTATATGAAGTATGGAGGAAGGAGGAAAGGCAGCCAGGTTAGCTTTTTCAGTTGCAGAAACTTATTAGCTATATAACAAGTTGTTTTATCTCTGTTTGCCCCAGTTTCCTGATCTATAAAAAGAAAAATAATAACCTCCCAGGGTTGTTGTGAGGATCAAAATGATATAATTATAAAAGTGGCTGGCATTTGCTAAGCACTATGTTATTATTATTTTTTAATTGAATATTGTTCTATACCTGATAACTCTAAAGTTGTTTTAAAATGTTAAAGGCATTAAAATAAAGATTAATGATTTTTTATACATGATAATTTGGAAATGCGATTGATGTCATCTGAAGTTTATTGTTTGTTTTATTATTATATTTTTAAACTTTCTTATATTGTAAATTTGAAAGACCATTGTAACAGAAATGCTGTTAGACAAAAAGGATGCTATTAGATTTTGAATTAGGCTTTTAAAAGGATGTGATTAAAAAATAGATGTTTGAAAACTATTAAATATTTAATGAGGTTTACTTTGTCATAAAATGCATAATAATGATAATAAAATAATAAGTTTACTACATTAGTGAATTTTTATTTGAAAATTCTTGGCTATTATTAATGTGTATAAAGGTGGTTTAAAGCTGTAACTTCAGCATATTAATGATAAGTCAACTATCAGGTATTTACCATATGCCTGAAATCCCAGATTATGAGTAGTTTTAATTTATAAGTAAAGAATTAATGAAACTGTTAGGGAAACATCAGGAAAGATATTCAAACTTTAAGTTGTGATTAGTTAAATTTTGCTATTTGAGGTAAACATTCTTGGGATTGTAATTTACTCTTGTTTGAGCTTTAGTTGTCTGAACTAGGAATAGCTGTATGAATTGTCATGCAGCTAAGAGTAGAAAATGGCATATGCTGCAGTCTGGGAACTGCCAAAGATGAATGTTTGTGCCTGGGAAAAGTTTGGAGAATGACTTAGGCACAACTTAGGTACAATCCTCATGACTCTGTTTATTTTCTTTCTGAAAAAGAAAAGTCCCATTTGGTTAATCCTGAGCTTTGCTTTTAGCACTCTGTGACTATATTATTGGCGGTCAGATATGACTCATGCCTTGAATCAAACAGAGCTAAGGGAGTTTTTCCTCTGTTATAATATATGACATTGCTATAACTATATCCCTTTTTTTAATTATAGCTTTTTATTTATAAGATATATGCATGGGTAATTTTTCAGCATTGACCCTTGCAAAACCTTCTGTTCCAACTTTTCCCTTCTTTCTCCCCAAATGGGAGAATTTGGGTTCTCTCCCTCCCCCCAGTTGTCAGGTAGACTAATACAAGTAAAATATGTTAAAGTATATGTTAAATTCAATATATGTATACATATTTATATAGGTATCTTGCTGCACAAGAAAAATCAGATTTAGAAATAAGGTAAAAATAACCTGAGAAGGAAAACAAAAATGCAAGTGGTATGTCCCTCTTTTTATATAAAATTTCTTGATTTTTAATAGAAAAATTCTTGATTTATAAGTGTAATACTAAATCTACTAAATAATAGATTGATACCAGAACATCTCTGAATTACTATAATTACAATGCAAGTGTGAAAATCTTACAATTTCATCTTATATTTATGGTCAAATTATAATACAGGGATTATGTCCACCTAAGGGGAAAATGATTGGACAAGATAATAAGGCAAAGATGTAATGTAAAAGATTTTTAATTAAATGGAGTTGTAAATTTTGAAAAAATGACAGGATTAGATTGTTTTCTTTAAGAGCTATATACAGATGTAGATGATTGGCTTCCAAATTTATCAGTCATGGAAATTCAGGCTTTGAATATGTTTTAGTAATAAGTTCTAAAAATTGAATTAAGATTTAATAATTAAGGATTTTACACATAAATTGTATTGATAATAGTAAAGGAAGTGAAATTATTTTTTCATTTTTAAATAACTGATAATTTTCAATGAGCTTCCTTAATAAAGGCAATAGAACCAGAAGATTTATGAATGAATTCTATCTAACATTTAAAGACCAAATAATTCCAATATTAAATAAATTATTTGGAATAATAGGCAAAGAAAGGATCCTACTAATCTCCTTTTATAAAACAAAATGTTGTATTGATACCTAAAACCATGAAAAGTAAAAACAGAGAAAGAAAATTATAGCCCAATTAATGAATATGGAAACAAAAATCCTAAATAAAACACTAGCCAAAAGATCACAATATATTACAAAGATAATATTGTATGACCAAGTGGGATTTATACCAGGAATTCAGAGATGGTTTAAAACTATTAACAATTGATTATATCAATAATAATAATACATAGAATTATATCAATAAATGCAGAAAAAGCTTTTGATAAAATACATATATCTCTATTAAAAACATTTGAAAATATAAGTATAAATGGGTTTTTCCTTAACCTTAGATAAAGAGCATATTTATCTAAAACTATCAGCAAGAATTATTTGTAATTGGGATAATCTAAAAGCCTTCCTAGTAAGATCAGATGTAAAACAAGGATGCCTAAGTATTATTCAGTATTGTATTGAAATCCTAGAATAGGGGCAGCTAGATAGTGCAGTGGATAGAGTGCTGGCCTTGAAGTCAGGAGGACCTGCGTTCAAATCCAGCCTCAGACAATACTTCCTTACCTTGACAGGCAAGTCACTTAATCCCAATTGCTTCAGGGAAAAGAAAAGAAAAGAAAGGAAATCCTAGAATAAGAGAAGAAAAAGAAATAGAAGGAATCAAAATAGGAATGCAGTAATAAAACCATTTTTTTTTGCAGACAATGTGTATGTGTGTGTGTGTGTGTGTGTGTGTGTGTGTGTATCACAAACACAACTCTGCAAGAAGAGGTACTAAGAGATGTACCATTTCATATAACTCAAGATAGTATGAAATACCACAAGTGTATTTGCCAAAACAAACACATGAACTATAGAAATAGAAAGGTAGATCATAATTTTTTTTTAAAAAGATTCTTATATCAGATACAGGATTTAGGTAAGTATAGAAACAGCAAATAGTATATAAACTGAAATTCTCTTAAGTTTCAAAATTGGAGAACCAAATTTAAATTATTGTACTAACCTCTAAATTTGGAATTAAAGAACTAGATCCTTTTTAAACCTGTCTTGAAAACAAGCATATTATTTAAGAAAAGGTACTTAGAGACCTGATAACTGCATGAAGATTCAAAATGTGCTGGTTAAATAGACACTGAAAATGGGTTATGAGGATACAAAGAGACAATGTCAGTTAATACTGGTGATGTTTAAGTTTTTTTGGTTACCTTGGTGAAATGCAAATCTCCCTTCTCAGAACTAATCCATTATGAGATCTCTAAATCATTTGATCTATACTTAATGTAATTATGATGCAATTATGGGGAAAACTTTATTGCATTGTTTGAATTTAGTCCTTGGGGCTGAAAAACCGATCATCCCCATGTGTTGTTTGGAGACTCTTAATTATAGACCTATGTTATACTGACTAGAAATTCAGATCCAAAGTGATGCAAGGAGTTTTTTTTTTTTTTTTTTAAGGACCCCACCCAGGACCTGTTGATTAATCTTATAGCTGCCAAACTGAAGAAAACTCCTGCTCCTGAGCAGGTTCCCTCAGGTACCTCAAGGTTTGTCTAGTATGGATCCAGAAGCAGCTGATATCCAGATGAGACAGCTTTCCCAAGATTCCAGATGAGGGCTGAGTATACCATTTTAATTTTTTTCCTCATCCCTCTTGTTATATGCCATATTGTTAGTATTAGTGTCAGGACTACAGCTCATTATAATCCAAAATGAGGAGGGAGAAAAGGTTAACTGACACAGTTAGGATTTTGTACACATGAGCTAACTCTTGAAAGGAGTTAGGAATTCTAAGAGACAGAGACCAGGGAGAATTATATTCCAAGTATGAAAGACAGCCTATTGTACTATATAATGCAATTTATTGAAAATTGACATTTTATCCTTCAGAACTCTTTCATGTCATTTGCATGTCAAAGGATTTACAGACTTCAATTATTTCCTCTAAAAACAAAACTTAGGGAAAAAGGAATGGCAGGAATTAGTTGACATCATTTTCCTTCCTAGGTGAGAGATTTATTCATTGGTTAGAACTCTGACTTCTATGTTTCCTTTCAACTCCAACTTCATAATCCTATGATTCTAACATATAAACTCCTTATTAGACCTCCTGATTGTTTTATGCACTTCATTGCTAATTCTGACTCATTAAAGGATGACGGTATAGGGATAGACAACTTCTTTGGGGGCAGGATTATGATGCCCTATCCTTCTTTAATTTTGGGATATTCCTGGGCCCTTAGAGTAGCAAGATATTTCCATGGTTATTTAGGTCAACATTCTTGCCAATACCAAAATATATATATAATCTGACATGATTTTACCTTCAGCTTGACTATGTCCAGTGGCAGTGAGCTCACTACTTATATTACTTCCCTTCCTTCAGTTTTTAACAAAATGGAGTTATTTATCATTCTCTGATCTGGTCCTACGCTGTACTAGCTTGCCTTAAAGACCCACATTCTCTTCCATGAAATCATCCTGGGTGCTCCAGTAAGAAGAAATGCCCAAATCTCTCATTTCTCTCAGATGCACTTAACATATTAACTTGGATAAAAGTTATAAGTGACTATAATTTTGCTACTTTTCTCAGGTTCAATGTGGGTGTTTTAGTTTTTTGGTTTTATATTATGACTTGAGCCCCTATCCTTTACCATAATCTATTATAAGACCATAAATCCAATAACAAAAGCATTGACATAAAATCAATGTAAATAACAAGTAGTAGAATAATTATCTGCCTACCATGAACAAATGAACTATATTTCCAGAGACCCTTTATGGAATACCATAGAAAAACTATAAGGTAACTATCTTATTAGCATTTGTGTAAAGGGTGAGAAAATTACTGTTTGGTTTCCCCACCTCTTAATAATTCATGTAAACTATTAACTTCTCATGTCAGGCTGTCATATACTAAAGCCTCTTAACAAGTCTGCAAAGTCTTCAGGATTTTGTCTAGGTTTGGGTTGAGGTAAGATATCCATTCTGTTCATTGGAAACATAGAATGAGTGTTTTCTGTATTTTTGCTTCAACTACAGTTTGTAACTTGCATGTCCTCTCATGACAGGCTCACTAATAATAACTGATATTTAGCGAGAAGTTTACATATTTTGCAATGTGTTTTATATAGCATTTTCTAAATCAGTTCAACAGGCATTACCCACATTTTATAGATGAGAAAACAAGTTAATAGAGGCTAATTGACTGCCATTATTGACATAATTAATAGTGTTAGAGGAAAGATTTGAACTGAGGTGAGGACTCCAAGTCCCTCCACACTATGCAGGATTTGATAAAGATCAAATGAAATACTATTTATAAATGTGTAGTACTTTTTGAACCTTAACATGCTAAATAAATGTGAGTTATTATTGTTATTCATTGCTAAGAGCAAAAGCAATTCTAAATAAATATGAACTTATTATTATCTAATACCTCATGCCAGTTGCCTCTCCATCCTTCTTCCCCTTTCTAACTAATTTAACTTTTCCTACCACCTCTACCATTCTCTTCTTTCTTTTCCAAATTTTTACCACCTGATTTCAGTCAAAGCTCCATAGGAGTCTCATGTTTTGGAATTGTCTCCAATGAATAGAATGTATCTCACCTCATCACAGTGCCAGAAGCTTCACTGGAGAGATTCCATTAAAAGCAGCAGCTCCCTGTTAAATATTTCCATGTTTTATCCCTTCACCTTCTGCCTCAGTGCATGATAAATTCTTTGGGGGTTGAGGGGAAGAGCATGAGTTGTTCAATCATTTTAGTCTTTTTTAGTCTGACTCTATGACTCATTTGGGGTTTTCTTGGGAAGGACACTGAAATGGTTTGCTGTTTCCTTCTCCAGCTTATTTTACAGCTGAGGAAACTGAGGCAAACAAGGTTGAGTGATTTGTGCAGGGTCACACGACTGGATCTGATGCCAGATTTGGACCCAAGGAAGATGAATTTTGGTGACTTAAGGCCTGGCATTTTATCCATTATGTCACCTAGCTATCCATTCTATATACTAGGCACTAGGCTAGTCTTAAATAGAAGCTTAGAAGGAGCTCTCTGCTCTGCAGGCAGCTCAGTGGGAGTAGTGGATAGGGGGCTGGGCTAGAGTCAGAAAGTCCCCCTTGTTTTGAGACTTCTTTTGAGTATGCTATGATTCCTTCAAACATAATTAGATGTACTCTTAGGGTGGGCCAAAGGCTGACATGATCAATATATGGAATTTTATGCTATCATTATTAAGGAGAATAGTCATGATTTTTTACATGAAAATATTTCAGGCTTTTTTTTTGTCTCTGTGAAATTATACTGTATTCATGCAAAACTAAACCATCTATAACCTGTAAGCCTATAAGTTATGCTAGTTATTATTTCTTATGCATCAGTCAAGTTATGCTCCCTTACAAAGAAAGATAAAGCCAAAGCCTGAAGTTTCAAAACAGGTTTTGTTGTCAAAGCCTAAGGAATTGACTAAATGCCTATTACCCTCTGGGGGATAAAAAAGACATCCTCAAAAGGCTGAAATTCTTTGAAAGTTCAAAGTCAGGAGAAACAGGGAAAACACTAATTATGTAACTATACAAAAATTGGTCTGTCTCAGCCTCATTTTCTTCATTAATAAAATGGGGGTAATAATTACGATATCTGTAGGATGTACCTCAGAGTCTTATTGTGGAGATTTTTTTTTTTTTTTGGTCAGAATCTGTGACTTCCTTGAAGTGTAACTACCTTTAGGGAACTATCTATTTGTACCTCATAGAATCTGAGATGAAAGAGACTACATTGGGTCTCTAGTTCAAGCCATACTAAAAGCAATCCTATAATGTTCTTCTCTAAATTATAATGTTCTCTGGGAGCAGTTTCTTGGGGGGGCTTCTAAAGGCAGCCTTAGTTGCAGTTCAGTGTAATCACCCTGAATGCAGCCAGTAGTTAAAGGATAATCCTTTATTTTCTCCTTCAAAATAGCCTGGTTAACTTTAATAGAGGCCTTTCTTTCTCCTTGGTTCTGAGAGCTCCTGCTGCTAGTCCTTTGCCTCTCCAGCTTCAGCCTCTAGCTCCCTCCAAGTCTCCAGCCAGCACAATGGTGGAATATGGAATGAATCTGACTCTGTCTCTGAGAGTGGACTTGTTTCTTAGACTTGTGAATCTCCTGGACTCAATCCTGGTTGAGGCTCCTAGTTTATATATGCTCTCTTAAAGGTGTGAATCTTAAAGGTGTGAAAGGTGTGAACTCTAATAAGTACTAAGTTCATTAGTGAACTAGAGAACTGTTAAGTACCATATTAAATTAGATAATTATTGTCTCTATCAATTCTAGTGACTTAGCACCTTGTAAGAATTCTAACACAATCCCTACTAAAATCATGTGACAGATGGCCATCTAGCTTATGCTTGAAAGACCTCTAAGGAAGACGATCTACCATTTCTTGAATTAGGGGGAAGAGAATAAACATTTATAGAATATCTATTCTGTGTCAGGCATTGTGCCAAGCACTTATAAATATTACAGCATTTGATCTTCACAACAACCTTGTGAGTAAATGAAGACACTGTTATTTTCCCTATTTTACAGATGAGGAAATTAAGGCAAACAGAGGTTAAATGACTTGTCCAATATTACACAGAAGTATGCTTGGGAGCCCATGTCCTTATTAATTCTACCCAAGATCACCTTAGCTTTTATGACTGCCAGACCATGATGTTGACTTGTGGCCCACTAAAAACCACTGCTTCCCTCTTTTCCCCTTGAAACAATACTGTCAAAATGTGTTTTCCCTAAATGGGACACTTATGCATTGTTGGTGGAGTTGTGAACTGATCCAGCTTGTTGGGGAATAACTTGGGGAACTATCAAACTGTGTATACCCTTTGATCCACGAGTGCCATTATTGGGTTTGTACGCCAAAAAGATCGTAAAAGAGGAGAAAGGACCCACATATGCAAAAACAATTGTAGCAAGTCTTTTTTTGTTGGCAAGGAATCAGAAACTGAGTAGAGGCTCGTCAATTAGAGAATAGCTGAGTAAATTGTGGTATATGAATATTATGGAATATTATTCTTCTGTAAGAAATAATCAGCAGGATGATTTCAGAAAGGCCTGGAGAGACTTACATGAACTGATGCTGAGTGAAATGAGCAGGACCAGGAGATCATTGTACACGGCAACAAGAAGATTATGTGATGATCAATTCTAATGGATGTGGCTCTTTTCAACAATGAGATGATTCAGGCCAGTTCCAGTGATCTTGTGATGAAGAGAGCCATCTACAACTAGAGAGGCCTGTGGGAACTGAGTGTAGATCACAACATAATATTTTCACTCTTTCTATTGTTGTTTGCTTGCATTTTGATTTCTTTCTCAGTTTTTTTTTTCCTTTTTGATTTGATTTTTCTTGTGCATCAAGAATTGTATAAATTGTATAAATATGTATGCATCTATTGGATTTAACATATATTTTTATCATGTTTAACATAGATTACTTGCCATCTAGGTGAGGGGGAGGGAGCAGAGGAAAATTAGAATACAAGGTTTTGCAAGGGTTAATGTTGAAACATTATCCATGTATGTGTTTTGAAAACAAAAAGCTTGAGTGAAATGAGCAGGACCAGGAGATCATTATATACTTCAACAACAATACTATATGATGACCAGTTCTGATGGATCAGGCCATCCTCAGCACCGAGATCAACAAAATCATTTCTAATGGAGCAGTAATGAACTGAACTAGCTATGCCCAGAAAAAGAACTCTGGGAGATGACTAAAAACCATTACATTGAATTCCCAATCCCTATATTTATGCACACCTGCATTTTTTATTTCCTTCACAAGCTAATTGTACAATATTTCAGAGTCTGATTCTTTTTGTACAGCAAAATAACGTTTTGGTCATGTATACTGATTGTGTATCTAATTTATATTTTAATATATTTAACATCTACTGGTCATCCTGCCATCTAGGGGAGGGGGTGGGGGGGTAAGAGGTGAAAAATTGGAACAAGAGGTTTGGCAATTGTTAATGCTGTAAAGTTACCCATGTATATATCCTGTAAATAAAAGGCTATTAAATTAAAAAAAAAACAAAAACCAAAAAAAAAAAAAAAAAATGTTCATCCAAAGATTGCTTACAAAAAAAAAAAAGAAAGAAAACAAAAAGCTTTAATTAATAAAAAGAAAGAAAGAAACAATAAGCAGGTTGACTTCAGAGAAACCTGGAAAGACTTATATGAGCTAAAGTTGAGTGAAATGAGTAAAACCAAGAGAACACTGCACAGTAACAGCAAGATTATGTGATAATCAACTATGATAAACTAAGTTCTCAGGAATGCATTCAATAGACAATTCCAGTTGACTTGGGATGGAAAATGTTATTTGTATCCAGAGAGAATTATGGAGTCTGAATATGAATCGAGGCATAATATTTTCACTTTGTTTTATGCAATTTGCTTTTTTTCCCCTCTTTTTTCTGATTTTGTTCACAATTGGATAAATATGGGAACACATTTAAAATGATTGTGCATGTATAACCTATATCATATTGCTTGCTATCTGAGGGAGGGGAAAGATAAGGAAAAGAAGAGAGAAAAAAATTTGGAATTCAAAATCTTATAAAAATGAATGTTGAAAATTATCTTTACATGCAATTAGAAAAATACAATACTATTGAGGAAAAAAAAATTAATATATGTGCTTTCCATATCTTATACTTGTAAGGTTTTTTTTTTTTTTTTTTTTTTAATGTGGCTTTATATTCCTATTGAATTACATCTTAATAGATTCAGCCCAATACTTTAACCTGTAAAGACCTTTGGGGATCATGTTTCTATTATCTAATATTTTAGCTATCCCTCCAAACTTTGTATAATCTGCAAATTTTCTGAGTTTAAAAAAATGCCATATTTTTATTTTAAGTTAATGATAAAAATGTTAAATAGCTTGGGGCCAAGCACTTATCCCTAGAACCCTCCACTGAAGACCTCTGACTCATTGAAACTGAATCATTGGCAACTACTCTTTGAGTCTGCCCAGGCAATTAGTTTTGAATTCATCTAATTGTATTATTATTTAGTACACATCTCTATCTTCTCTCCACAAAGATAGTATGAGATATTATAAAAAACTTGATGAAAGCTTTGCTAAAATCTTGGTAAATTGTGTTTTCAGCATTCTCACCTTAATTTATTACCAGGCTTCAATCTGGATTCATCTATCAACTCCAGAAGATTTTTCAACACTGGAATTCACCCATCCGAAGTACCCTTTGCCTATGCACTACCCTCTGGTTGGATGGCTCCTCCCAAAACTTCCACTTTTCCAAGAAAGGTGGCCAGGTAAGCCATATCTTCTTTTCTCAGGAGGCCACAATCTGTATTCTTGCCCCCACTTTGCCACTTATTCTCTTTCCCTCCTGATCACTCTCATTTCTCAGCTACTTATTATGTGTTTTCTCCCATTACAATGTAATTTCCTTTAATATATATATATTGTACCCAGCTTCACCCAGTACCTGGCATTCAGTAAGTGTATAATAAATTCTTGTTCACTGACTGACTCATCTGTTAGTTTAAAAGAGCCATGAGATAAATTTGACAAGACCTAATTTTGATGAAACTATGTTGGCTCTCTGTAATCAATATTTCCCTTTGTAGATAGATCCTTTGCCAACCATTTCTTTAATGATCCATTCTGAAATTTCATCAAGTAATCAAACCCAACACTTTAGTTTCTGTTCTGTTCCCTTTTTTGAAAGTTGGGACATTTGCCTTTCTCCATCCATTTTCGAAAATCTTTCAAATGTCACCCACAGTGGCTCATGAGTCATATCTCTCTTAGTACTTGAGAATGTAGTTGATCTGGGACAGGTGACTTGAATTTAATATAAGTAACTAGGTGTTCTCTTACTATTCCTTACTTTGGGTATCACTCCCTGTTAGTTATTCTTGTTACCTCATTTCCAATTCAAAGTCTTACAGAACTGTCAACTGCAGGGATTCTTCAAGTTGCTTTCCAAAGATCATACAGCTGTCAAGTGTCAGAGGCAGGTGTAATTGAGTTCAAGCCATATAGAATCCAAAACTAGTCTTACATGATGAGCTGAATTTCTTGTAAATCTTAGTGCTCCATAAGTGTGTTATTTAATTAATAGAAGCTATAATCCACTGCCTCTAGGTGCTTAATGATTAATTTAAAAGGCAAGATACAAATACATAAAACAAGTAACAAGTCAAACCAATCCTGATGAAGTCATTCAAACTGTGTACCATATCCTTAAGGAACACAATCAGATAATATAGCTCAACATATATTTGTTGATTACTTGCTATATTTGAAGCCCTGGGTTATGTACTCTGGGAGCTACAAAGATAAAAGACAAAAGTTTTCTCCTCAAGAAGTCTATTATCTACTAAAGGAGCTAAAAAAGCATGTTCTTCTAGGAAAAACATTTTTTCCTAGATAAACATTTTAAAGTAATTATATCTATCTATATATATGTGTGTATATATTATATATTACTTTCCAAATATACATATACTTAGAACATCTATATACAAAGGAGAACATAAAAAGGAATAGAGGAGAAATCACCACTCAATTATGTACAACTTGCTCTCTGAAAAACGAATGTAATAAATTCAATATGTTACTTTGACTAGTCCTGTTTGTCTATTTCTTTCTGACCATCGTTCTGTTCTCTTCTATTCATGTAAAACTCCCTCTCCCCTATGAGAAAAAAAAAGAAAAACTATAATTCTAACAAATAAGCATAGTCAATTGCCCATGTCCAAAAATGTGTGTTCATTATTCTGTATATTGAGACTATCACTGCTCCGTCAGATGATAAATAGCATGTTTCATCTCTAGTCCCTTAGATTAACAGTTGGTCATAGCACCCAGTCAGACTTCTTGTGTCTTTCAAAATTGTTTAAGCAATAATTAACTTTCCTTCAGGGATTTGTGCTTTCATTTATATGCTACTCCCTCCATTGGTACTGATCTCAATCCCTTCTACACCCTAATAGACTATTGTGAGTTGCTTGTGGCCAAAATTAACCACTAGATATACAACTTGTGGTGCTGAGCTTCTCTGCATTTACTTGCCTTGTCCTTGGCTGGATGTCGGATTAGGGAAGGCTTTCTGACATAGAGGGAACTTCTTCAGCTGGTACTGTGCTAGTCGTTAGATTCAAATATAAGCAGAAAAGTACTGGATTTGAAATCAGAACTTGGATTCAAGTCCTAATTCTTTTATTTGGTGTCTGTTCTTGAATAAGTCACTTTATTTCCTTCCCCTAAATTTTTTCACCTGTAAATTGATGTCTAAATTCTCTTCTTTAGGGAGTCAGCAGGGTGGTGAAATTATTGGGCCTGAAGTCAGGAAATTCTAAGTTCAAATGATCTCAGACACTTATTAGCTATATAAACTTGGGCCAGTCATTTCATCCATATCTGCTTCAATTTCCTCATCTATTAAATGGGGAAAATAACTATTTCCTACTTCATTGAATATAATTAGCATCTATCTATCTTGTTTTCTTCTACCCCAGTAGAATAGAAGCTCCATGGGGCACAGATGGTTTTCAATTTTGTCTTTATGGGAAATGTATTCCCATTCCCATTTATACGTCAGTGCATGAGAGGAATGAATAAGAGGTTAGGCAAGAGGGTATCCTAGAGGAAATGAGTCTTAAGATAGTTATGAAAAAGGTGATGGATGAGAAAAAGGTAGGGAGAGCATTGGGAGCTGGGGAGAAGAAAAATGACAATGTAAGCCTAAAACCATTGGGTTTCTTCTTTTGTTTTGTTTTGTTTTGGCTGAGGCATATTGGGGTTAAGTGACTTGCCCAGGGTCACATAACTAGGACGTGTTAAGTGTCTGAGGTCGTATTTGAACTCAGGTCCTCCTGACTTCCAGGTTGGTGCTCTACCCACTTCGCCACCTAGCTGCCCAACCATTGGACTTCTTAAGCAAGAAAAGATTAAAATGATCCTTATCCAAGCTCCCTCTAAGGCACAGGTATGGATATGATTTGCATTTGTGCATAAAGATAGCCCATGGGTAACAACAGAAAACAAATTCTGCTGGCCTCTTCTCAAATTCTACTGTAGCTCCATGGCTCACTCCATCTCCTAAAGAGATTACTATATAATCTGAAAAAGGTTCCTGCTTGCCTCCCTCCCCACCCCCCCACCCCCGATTTTCTAAGTATGGAATAACCTCTAACAAAAGATAATATTAACAATATTATTAAATTAAATTAACAAGCATTTATTAAATGTCTACTCTGTTCCAGTATGGTGGGTGGAGGGGAGCACACAGAATACAAATCGGAAAAAATTGAAACTGTTCCTTGCCTTCAAGAAATTTACTTTTATGTGGAGAAAATGCTTAATCTGGGGTCTGTGGATTTTAATTTTTTAATAATTTTTTTTGTTTTTTGTTAAATATATTGTGATGTAACTAGTTTCCTTTGGGATCCTGTGTATTTTATGCATTTAAAAATATTATTCTGAATTTCAGACTGCCAAAGGGATTTGTGACATTTATAAAAGATTAGGAATCAGGATGCTTCTGTATCCTTATTTGTCTACATCCCCTGAGCTGGATGGACAGAGAGTTGATAGGTATTAAAAATAAAAGAACTACAATGGATGAAAAAAATCACAAGCCAAAGAAACAATTACTCACAAGTTACTCACAAGTACTCACAAGGTCTGTATTTGATAGGTCTGTAGTACCTTTGGCTGGAGTAGGGGTAAGAGAGTGTCATCACAAAGGCAATGACCCGTACTACTCTTTTTCCAGTTGTGGCAGCAAGATGAGGCTGACTTACAAGTCTTTGGTGCAAAGGGCAGCTAGGTGGTATAATAAATAGAGCACTAGTCCTGAACTCAGGAGGATCAAATCTGACTTCAGGCATTTAATACTTCCTAGCTGTGTGACCCTGGGCAAGTCACGTAACCCCATTGCCTCAGCCCCCCTCCCCCCCCAAAAAAAGTCTTTAAGTCTTTGGTGCAGACTTAGTTGCATCAACATAGTTGTTATTATTAATAGTATTTCTATAGCATTTTAATCCTATGAGATAGGTGCTGTTGTTATTTCTCCTGTAGATGAGGAAACTGAATCAGACAGAAGTAAAATCACTTGCTCAGAGTTTCACACAGCTAATGAGTGTCTGAAGCTGGATTTAGGCCAGGTCTTCCTGACCCAAAGTCCATTATTCATATGCACTGTGACATTTAGTTGCCTGGATGCAGAATTGGAGGAAGAGTTTGAGGGCACTAAGTCTGACCAAGGAGTTTAGTTTTAAACTCCCAAGCAAGAATCAGGAGCCACTCTTAAGATGTTAGTTTGGAATATGATAGAAAACTGTATAGGAGAATGATTATCAGAGACAGGACAGAATGGAGTTGAGAAAACCAAGTAGGAGGCTTTCTGAGAGATTTCTGAAGTTAACATTACCTTCTCTCTGTATCATCTATCCTACTTCTCCCCCTTTAACTCTATGAAAATCCCCCCAAATTCAGCCTACTCCTTTGCTTGTCTCTGTCTCTGTCTCTATCTCGGTGTCTGTCTCTCTTTTTGTCTCTGTGTCTCTGGTCTCTGTAACTTCAGAAAAGAATACTTTAGAAACTGAGATGTGAATCACTGTCAACTTTACATTTTCTTATATTTTAGCAGGAGTCATTTCAAGTGGATTATGAAGAAATAATTCATTATTGGATTTGATGAATTTTCCAAAAATCTCTTAATGAAGAGATATTCAACAATGAACAATAAAACATTGGCTGAACTTATATGCACTAGGCAAAAAGTAAGACTGATGTTAAAAGCAACCCTAACATTTAAAAAATAATAATAATAAAAAGAAGACAATCTGCTGAATTTTAAAAGCCACCTCAGTATGAACTTTGCTACCAGCACAGAATTAATTATTTCAGAAATCCAAATTACAAACTTCAATGAAGATAACTTCAAATTAAAAAGAAAAAGTTTATGAAGCCACAATAAAGTATTTTAAGCCATAGTGATTGAAAAGAAACATTTTATAGATTGAAACTCAGTAATCATTTAATTACTTTTAAAATTCCAAAAAATCCTCTCCAAAAACTCAATCCTTTTCCTCCCTTTCTAACTTTACTGCTTTAGAGATCGAAAAACTTCACCACCACCCACTCTTTACAAATGTGCCATTAAAATTCTGAATAAGTTAGGAATCACTGGTATCAGTGGAAGGGGGGAGGATGGAGATAAAGAGGAGGGGGGGGGGGGATGGAAAAAGTAAGGGTAAAACATCTGAAAATTTCCAGACTCCAAAACTTTGAGAAACATTTTACAGGTAAAAATTTGTAGGAGAAACAAATATAAGTTGTGTTACTACTTTGTTAAACTGAATATATATGCATGCATATATATATGAAATTTTCATAGCTTAAAATTACATTAAGCTTTTTGGGACATGCTGCATATTTATAAATGCATTTATATACCATATATATTGAACTTAAATTGCACATAACAAAATTTCACTTAGCACTTATATTAGCACTTTAAAGTTTGCAAGAATTTTATATATGATATATATTTTATTCTATTTAGCCTTATGCAAGTCTCTTGTTCTTTTTTGTATAGTGCAATGTTTGTTGAAATTCACAAGTAAAACATTTAAAAAGAGACTACACTAGGCTATCTAAAATGTGTACGAAAAAAGGAAGTTTGAGTTAGACACAAGCCTGAAGACCCCGGACACTTAAGTGATTTAATCTCTTAGAGTCCAAAGATTGTAAATGAGTGATCGGAATTCCGGAAGGGCGTTTCCATAAGCCAGGATTTCTTTACTCAAGAGATTTCGAGTCACCTCCCTCTCCCTTGCTTACACCCCACCCCCAATAATTTGCAAGGTTTCTTCTTGGGAGGTTAGCGAGGTGGGGTGTGGAGGAAAATTGCCCTCGAGTAACTTACAGTCAATTACCGATAACAACATAAGAAAGCAAGTAGTTTCTTACTTTTAAAACATCACAAAGAAACTTCATTTCCTCCAGAAAAGAGAGCTGTTCTACTTAACAAGGTGCTAATAACTTGTAGAGAACTTGTTGAGCTAATTAAGCTTTCACCTGGCCCTGCGATGGGGGTAGGAGGAAAGTTTGACCGAATTGGACGAAAGACTCTCCTTTCCAGTTAGAGACTTCCAAACTGGCAGTCTGGGCATCCATTCGGCCCCAGGGCAGAAAGCGAAGGGAGGAGGTAGATAAAAGAGGAACAAAACCTATCTGCATTTTTTTCGGTTTATATCGGAATTCTCAGCATTCTAAAAAACTTTTGGGTTTGAGGGGGAAATAGTTTTGCTGAACTTTTTTTTTTTTTTTTTGGATGTTGTTCATTCTGTAAATTACCTTGACCTCATCAAGCCTAGCGTGATCATAAAACAAGTTCCCAATAGGCCGTTGCTTCTTGTAAAATTACCTTGTTTATCTAAGGATGGGATCTCCCTTCTGCTCCGAATACTTCCTCCCAACGCACGGTCGGGAGCTGGAAGACAGGCTTGCCATTGTTTTATTGTCCACGGATCTATTTGGCACCTCTAAACCCTTTCTGGCCACTCTCTGGGAAAAGAAATCCAGGATCTCTGGGCCCCAAATTCGAAACCCAAATTCCTCAGGGAGGGAATCAGATTTTCTACAGAATTTTTACCATTGATAGGCAACAAATGGACATACTTTTCAGGATTATACAATGCTAAAATGTGTATTTCTCCCCATCCCGTGAAGAAGAAAGACAGCTTGCTATTTCCACCTCCACAGCATGCAGGCATTTTGATCTTTCCAGTTTAAGAAAATGAAGGAAACACTCACACTGATGACGTTTACACATCCATCAAAAGATTAAGTGTCATGAAAGACAAAGAACATTTAGAAAATCAAGAGTTGAGTACTTGCGAAGAACTTGGTAGGAAAAAAAAGAAACCTGACCTCAAATGACTAGATGTGAATTCTGTGACAAGGGAAGCAATGCATTAGCAAGCTCATTGAACCACCTGGTGTTTTTAAATGTTTTGATTTTTTATTTTTGTTTTTTGTTAAGCAGAACTGAAGACCTGAAGAAGATAACTTTAAAAAATTTGAGGAAGCAGTTATGGTATAATTTAAATATTGGTCCTTTAGTTTTCCTAATCTCTTCAATTAAAAAAAAGAAAAAGAAAAAGACAGTGCTATCTGGTAAAGCTAATATTGAGCTTCAGGGATAGAGTAGGTCATAAATTTGACAAAGTTTTCTCTAATTATTATGAAAATTAAGTGAACCAAGTCCCTACTAATCCTCTGGACTTTCTCAGATTCCTAAAAGAGGTAAGGCCTAAAACAATGGTGCTTAATCTGAGGTCTATGAATCAACAAGAAAGATTATATGGATAGACCTAAGGAGGTCTATGAATTTAGATGAGGGAAAAAAATTATATCTTAATTTTCACTAGCATCTAACTGAATTTTAGTATTTCTTTCAGTATATAAAATCATTTTGGGAAGGGTTTAACCAGTTTGCCCTGGATCTGAATCAGATTAAACCAGTTTGGACTGGATCTGAATCAGATTAAACCAGTTTGGACTGGATTAAACTGAATTGAACTGATTAGGACCAGGTGAAACTGGTATTAACCAGACAGAATCAGATGTGAGCAGTTTTGACATAGTCACTAAAGCCCAACCTATTGGAAACTAATAGAAAGATCCATAATCTTAAACTTCACTCCTCACAATACTTCGTGATTTGGTTCTAATAATTCAGAAACACAGGAAAAAATGTTTATTAAGTAATGCAACATTTCATGTGGGATATTGTTAGTAATACCTACATTTATGCATCACTTAAGAGTTTTTTTTAAGTATATGTTAAATACAATATATGTATACATATTTATAGTTATCTTGTTGCACAAGAAAAATCGGATTTAGAAAGAAGGTAAAAATAACCTTTTTAGGTTAGGTTTAGGTATTAGGAAAAACAAAAATGTAAGCAAACAGCAGCAGAAAGAGTGCAAATGCTATGTTGTGGTCCACACTCATTTCCTAGTGTTCTTTTGCTGGATCTAGCTAGTTCTGTTCATCCCTGATCAATTGAAACTGTTTTGGATCCTCTCATTGCTGAAGATAGCCACTTCCATCAGAATTGATCCTCATAGAGTATTGTTGTTAAAGTGTATAATGATCTCCTGGTCCTGCTCATTTCACTTAGCATCAGTTCATGTAAGTCTCTTCAAGCCTCTTTGTATTCATCCTGCTGGTCATTTCTTACAGAACAATACTATTCCATAACATTCATATACCATAATTTACCCAGCCATTTTCCAATTGATGGGCATCCACTCAGTTTCCAGTTTCTAGCCACTACAAACAGGGCTGCCACAAACACTTTTGCACACACAGGTCTCTTTCCCTTCTTTAATATTTCTTTGGGATACAATTCCAATAGAAACACTGCTGGATCAAAGGGTATGCACAGTTTGACAACTTTATCATTTATAACATTTATGCCTTTTGTCATATCACTTTATTTACCCACTATACCACACTAAATTTCTCTCCCATTTACTCTTTCTTTTTTCCTCCTTCCCTCCCTTCCTTCCCTCTCTCCTCCTTTTCTTCCTCCCCCCTTCTTCCCCTTCTCTTTCTCAAAAAAGAAGGAACTGGGGACAAAGAATCAGACTCATTGAATTTGGTCTCTAGCTTTGTCAGTTAGCTAACTATAATTGTGGGAAAGTTACCCTTTTTGTATCTCAAAGTATACCTGTAAAATGGGAATAATAAAAGTCATGGAATAAGCCACTGAGTTATAGTCAAGAACACCTGGGATCAAATCCACAAATCCAGTCTGATACATGCTGCCCCTGTGATCCTTGGCAAGTCAATTAATCTCTAGTACTCTGGGCAACTTCCTAAGACTCTTAAATTCCAGAGTAGATACTAATTAGTATTGGTACAGGAAGTTTTCTTATTTGGGACTTCTCCACATTTATCAAATGAAACCATAGGTTCATATGCCATCATTACCCACTAAGAATAAAATAGGATGATTTCCAAGAATGAGAAAAGTGCTTTATAAGCTTTAAATCATAGAAAAGTGAAACGTTTTTTATTATCAATAGATTTTTCCCACTGTCTGATGACTGCTAACTAAGTCAATGGAATCTCTATGGTAAGATGCACATACTACTCTTGTAAACTCCCCACTTGTGGATCATTTATAGAAAAAGAAGATGGAATTGATAAGTTAATGTATAAATATCATTCTCATTAATTGATTTCCTCTTCCCTCACATCAACTTTTAGGAAGGTTATAACAAATTATATTATCTTTGAATCTGTTGTTGCCTTTGGAAATTAAATCTACCAAGCCCTGGAGAATTTAACCCTTCTACACCTAGATAGATTGCCCTTCCCCACAATGACAGTTGTTTCTGTAGCCGTGAAATATGTGTAGGTCTGGGCAGCAGCCAAATTTCAGCTCACTCCTGGTCATCTCTCCACAAGTCACCATGTCACTGTGGCTTGCCCTTCCTCTCAACCCCTTTATGCTGCTATAACCAAATCAACTATTACTACTTGAAAGTGTTTTATCAATCTGTTTCCAACATGGTTCCACTCACTATTCTTATAATTTATCAAATAGGCAGCTAGTTGGTGAAATGTATAGAGCACTGGCCCTGGAGTTAAGGAGAAAATCAGTTCAAATTCAGCCTCAGAAATTTACTGATTATGTGACTCAAAGCTCTGAGGGAAAGTACTCTTTTTTGTATCTATATTCTCAGAGTCAGAGTGCTTGGCAAATAGTAATTTTTTTTTCATGAATTCAATTATTGTTTCTATCTTTGTGTTTCATGTTCAGTTTCCTTTCAGCAGAGTATAGCAAAAAGTGCCTTTAAGAAGACTGAGACCATTGTACTGTGAGGGTGGAGTTAAAACCACATCAATTTAGGTGTGACTCCTTAATTAGGAAAGAACAATTTTTTATTGAATAAAACAATCAGATCTGAATGTGAACAGCAATTGTAAAATCTCCCTGAATCATCCTAAGCCATTGTATGAGAGACTGTGTCAAGTCCTAAGCAATTTGTACAAAAAGGAAAAAACTATCTCAGAACTGGAAGCAGCAATTCTGAGTCTGAATTTGTGAGATTAGACAAAACTTGGTATTTCAGGAAGTCCTAAAGGAAAAGTCAGCTCTTCCTGCTACTTCTCTTTCCTGCAGAGCAGAGATGTCAAACTTGCAGCCAGCAGGCCCAGGCCCCATAGGCAGGCAACAAAACTCTGGAGAGCCCCAGGATTCAAATGTGGTTGGAAAATGTTTAACAAAATAAATAAAAATACAACCTTGACAATGTTAATTTATACTTTTCTAACTCAGTGTGTTAGCCAGAGTGATATGTTTCTATTTGAGTTTAACACCATTGCTCCAGAGGTATCCTGGGCTTTGAGATTTTTGAATTTGTTGTCACTGCTCAAAAGGTATTCTAGAGAAGTGATAGATGTTAACACTTAGGTTTGTACCTAAACCTATGCTGTATGTTGACTTGTTGAGGGCAGCTAGCTGGTGCCATAGTGCAAAGACCATTGGGCCTGAAGTCAAGAGGACTCATTTTCCTGAGTTCAAATCTGGCTTCAGACACTTAGTAGTTGAGTGACCCTGGGCACACTTAAACTTGTTTTCCTCAGTTTCCTCAGCTGTAAAAATGAACTGTAGAGAAGGACATGACAAACTATTCCAGTATTTTTCCTAAGGAAATCTGAAATGGGGTCATGACGAGTTAGACACAACTGAACAACAAATGTTGATTGATTGCATTTTAATTTATTGTGTTAAAAATTTCTCAGTTACATTTTACTCTGGTTTAGAAAGCATTCAGCTTGGAGTTGGACCCATCTGTTCTAGTCTTCTCTTTGTCCAGACATTATAACATAATCTATTCTTTCATTATCCAACCATTTCCAGTAAACTAAATTTTGCCTGTGCTGCAAGAGGTAACAAGAGACAAATATAAATGTAAAGTCCGGCAAAGAATCTAAATGTTAGGGACTCAGGGATGGTGACTAAATTCAGAACTTTTGATCTTAGATAAATTGAAGATATAAGAAATAAGTTGAAGAGGAAGGAACAAAATGAACTTAATTATTGTGGGTAGAGTATTACAACAAAAACACAAAATCATAAAAGTTTGTAAAGGTCATTTAGTTAATTAATCTTTTTCATTTTCCAGAGGAAGAATCTTGGGTCCAGAGGTTAAAAGTTAATATTTTTCCTTTGCTCACGCAAAAAGTATGCTGTCTTGACTCACATTTGAATTACACTAGGGTGATATCTTGTGCATGAATTGGGAATGGAGGAATTGTGAATACTGTAGGAAAGTTCAACTTACCTCTGAAGGAAAGTGTGGGAGAGGACGGACTGACTGACAAACTGAAGGTCTACAGAGATATTATTCTGACCTCACTGCAGGAAGCTGAATCACTTTCATTTGAATTTTAATAGGAAGATTCTGAAGATCAGTTAGCAGAATAAAGTATTAAACCTGGAGGTCTTATCTTGAACTAAACTGCTAACCATTCAAACTCCAATGTAGAGAGCCCAATTCTGATAGGTTAGCCCCATTGTTGGGATGCCCAAACTATGTTTGTCTAAAAGACTGTTTTATGGGGACACTCCCACATAACATGGTGGTCAGAAGAAGTGATACAAGGATACACTCAAGGTCTCTTGAATAACTGGAATTGATTATGAGAGATGGGAGACACTGGCATAGTACTGCCCAGCATAGCCTGCCCAGAACGCACTGTGCTCTATGAGCAAGGCAGAATTTCAGCAGTTCAAAAGAAATGTGAGATGTGCAAATTTAGAGAATCCACCTCCCAATGTTCACATGGATTATTTGTGATTAACCTGGTTAGAGCATTTTGATTGGTTTGATCAGCCATTATGTGAATGAGTAATTATTTAACTATATTTTCCTAAAACTCTTATTTCTTAGCCAGTATCAAATGGTTTTGATGACTGCTGTTTTATAATATAGTTTTAGGGTTGGTACTATTAAGCTACCGTCCTTTGTATTTTTTTTTTCATTAATTTCCTTAATATTCTTGACCTTTTTTCTTGAAGATGAATTTTGTTATTTTTTCTAGTTCTATAAAATAATTTTTTGGCATTTTGATTATTATAGCACTGAAAAAGTAGATCAATTTAAGCAGAATTGTCATTTTTATTTTATTACCTCAGCCTATCCATGAGCAATTGGTATTTTTACAATTGTTTAGCTCTGAAAACTTTTATTTATTTTTGTATTAAAGTTAATATAAATTGACTTTATTTGTGTTTTAAGTGTTTTGTAATTGTGTTCATTTAGTTCTTGGGTTTGTCTTGGTAAGTAGACTCCAAAGTATTTTATTTTATCTACAGTTATTTTAAATGGACTTTCTCTGTCTCTTGCTAATGGGCTTTCTCAGTAACATATAGAAATGCTGATAATTTGTGTTGGTTAATTTTCTATCCTGCAACTTTGCTAAAGTTGTTAATTGTTTCCAGTAGATTTTTGGATATTTTCTAGAATTCTTTTAAGGTTTTTATGTCCTAATATATAATACATCATATCATCTGTAAAGAATGATAGTTTTATTTCCTCATTACGTATTCTAATTTTTAAAATTTCTTTTTCTTTTCTTATTGCTAAAACCAACATTTTTAGTACAATGTTGAATAATAGTGGTGATAATGGGTATTCTTGTCTTACTCCTGATCTTATTGGGAATGGGTTCATTACATTACAAATTACAAATTCTCCATTACAAATAATGCTTGTTGTTGGTTTTAGATAGATGCTGCTTATCATTTTAAGGAAAGCTCACTTTGTCCCTGTGCTCCATAGTGTTTTTAATAGGAATGGGTGCTATATTTTGCCAAAAGCTTTTTTTTTTTTTTTGCATCTATTGAGATTATTATATGATTTCTGTTGGTTTTGTTACTGATATGGTTGATTATGTTAATAGTTTTCCTGGTATTGAACTAGCCCTGCATTCCTGGTGTAAATCCCATTTGTTCATAATGCATTATCCTGTTAATAGGTTGTTGTAATCTCTTTGCTAATATTTTATAAAAATATTTGCATCAATAGACATTAGGAAGATAGGTCTGTAATTTTCTTTCTCTGTGTTAGCTCTTCCTGGTTTAGTTATTGGTACCACATAGAAGAAACTTGGCAGGATTCCTTCTTTTCCTATTTTCCCAAATATTTATATAGTATTGGAATTAATTGTTCTTTAAATATTCGATAAAATTCACTTATGCATCCATCTGGCCTTGGAGATTTTTTCCTAGGGAGTTCATTAATGACTTGTTCAATTTCTTTTTCTAAAATGGGACTATTTAAGTAATTTATTTCCTCTTCTGTTAATCAGGACAATTTGCATTTTTGTAAATATTCATCCATTTCAGTTAGATTGTCAGACTTTCTGCTATATAATTGGGCAAAATAGCTCCTCATTATTACTTCAATTTCTTTATCATTGGTGGTAAGTCTACCCTTTTCATTTTTGACTCTGATGATTTGTTTTTTTTTTTTTCTTTCTTTTTTCTAATCAAATTAACCAAAGGTTTATCTATTTTCTTGGTTATTTCATAAAACCATCTCTTAGTTTCATTTATTAGTTCAATAGTTTTCTTAATTTCAATTTTATTAATCTCTCCTTTGAGTTTCAGAATTTCTAATTTGATATTTTAATCAGGGATTTTTAATTTGTTCTTTTTCTAGCTTTTTTTAAAGTTGCCTAACCAATTTATTGATCTCCTCTTTCTCTATTTTATTCATGTAACTATTTAGAGATAAAAAATTTTCCCTAGGAACTGCTTTGGCTGCATTCCATAGATTTTAGTATGTTGTTTCATTATTATCATTCTCTTGGATGAAATTATGGATTGTTTTTGTGATTAGTTGTTTGATTCACTCATTTTTTTAGAATTAGATTATTTAATTTCCAATTGATTTTTAGTCTATCTTTCCCTGTTCCTTTATTGACTATAATTTTTATTGCATAATGGCCTGAAAAGAAAGCATTTATTATTTCTGCCTTTCTGCATTTGATTATAAGGTTTTTATGCCCTAATACATGGTCAGTTTTTATGAAGATACCATGTACTGCCGAGAAAAATGTGTCTTCCTTTCTGTCCTCCAGAGGTCTATCATATCTAGGTTTTCTAGGATTCTGTTAACCTCTCTAGCTTCTTTCTTGTTTATTTTGTGGTTATATTTGTCTGATTCTGAGTGGGGAAAAATTGAGGTCCCCCACTAGTATAATCTTGCTGCCTATTTCTTCCTGTGACTGGCTTAAAATCTTCTCGGGGAATTTGGCTGCTCTATCACTTGGTGCATACGCATTTAGTATTGCTACTACATTGTTTACTGTACCCTTTATCAAGATGTGTACTTTCTTTCCTTATCTCTTTTAATAAGATCAATTTTTACTTTTGCTTTATTTGAAATCAGAATTGCTAGCCCCACTTTTCTTTTTACTTCAGCTGAAGCATAATAAATTCTTTCCCAGCTTTTTACATTTACTCTGTATATATCTTTCTGTCAAATGTGTTTCTTGTAAACAACATATTATAGGATTCTGCTTACTAATCCACTCTGCTATTTGCTTCTGTTTTATGGGAGAGTTCATCCCATTCATATTCACAGTTATGATTACCAGCTTTGTATTTCCCTCCATCCTATTTTCTCCCTATAGAGAGTCAGAACTCTGGAGAAGTATACTTGAAACAAAGCATTAACCCAGTGGAATTGATGAAATAATGGTTCTCTAGTTCAAATATATATACTTAGTACTTAATATGATGATATAATGGTTCTCTAGTTCTCATATATACTTAGTACTTAATATGATGATGTAATGGTTCTCTAGTTCACACATATTCAGTATACTGTAATGATGTAATTATAATAGGGTATTTAAACTGGGGACAAAATCAGACTAAGAGGGAGACTGGTTGAGACTGGCAGACTGTCAGATTGCTGAAGAAGACTGGGTCAGATTGAGATTGGGTCAGACTATGACAGACACAGACAGTGTAAGAGACAATAAAGACTTTGGACTCTATTTTTGTCCATTCTCATGGCATCTATCCTGCTGAGACCAAGGCCCTTCCAGAAGACCTCCAGAAAGCTAGTCTGAACATTACATCTCCCCTTAATATACTTTTGTTCTCTTTTTTCATCTAATCCTTAGTGGCATTTTTTTTTTACTCACCCCACTCACTACCTTATCTCCTATCACCCCTCTCGTTTCTCTTACCTTTTTTCTAGAGTTTCTAGAGAAAAAACAGGAAGTTGTAATAAGTCTTTTGCACCTCTTCATGTGAACTAATTTTCCCAATATACCTCCTCTTTCCTCTTTTTTAAAGTATAAGTATATTTTCTACCCCTTAATGTCTTTTTCTTTGATGTCATCTCCTCAGGGACCATTCACAACCACATTCTCAGTTCATGTGATGCCCCCTTTTGTCTGCCCCAGTGACAGATATAGTTCTCAAAAGTGACAGATATTGTTTTCCTATCTAAGAATGTAAACAGTTTAACCTTTAAGTGTATATATATATATATATATATATATATATATATATTATCCATTTGCCTTTTGTATATTTCATTTGAGTTTTGTGTTTATAGATTAAATTTTCTGTTTAGTTCTGGGTTTTTTGTTTTTTTTTTCAGTAGAAATGATTCAAAGTCTCTTATTTCATTGAAACTCCATCACCTCCCCTGAAAAATGATGCTCAGTCTGTCTGGGTAGTTAATTCTCAGTTGTAACCTTGATCCTTTGTCTTCTGGAATATGGTGCTCCAGGCCCTCCTATCCTTTACTGTAGTAGCTGCCACTTCCTGGGTAATCTTAACTGTTGCTCCTTGACATTTAAATTGTTTTTGTCTGGCAGCTTGAAGTATTTTTTCCTTGAGATTATAGTTCTGGAATTTTGCAACAATGTTCCTTGGGAATTTCCTTGTAGGATCTCTTTCCCGAAGGTAATGGATGGATTCTTTCAATGAGCATTTCCCCCTCCCCCGCCTCTCTGTTTTTAGAATATTGGGACAGTTTTCCTTAATGATCTCTTGAAAAATGCTAAACAAGTTCTTTTTTTGGTCATGGCCTTCAGGTAGGCCAGTAATTTTTAAATTGTCTCTTCTGGATCTATTTTCCAGGTTGGCTATTTTTCCAATGAAGTATTTCACATTTTCTTCCTTTTTAAATTCTTTTTAGTTTGTTTGACTGATTCTTGCTATCTCCCAGTGTCATTAGCTTTCATTTGTCCTGTTCTAGTTTTTAATGTGTGATTTTTTTCAGTTAGCTTTTGTATCTCTTTTTTTCATTTGGCTAATTCTACTTTTTAATAAGTTATTTTCTTCAGACAATTTTTTCTATTCCAAGCTGTTGGCTCTCTCATGCATACCTGTCATTTCCTTCCTCATTTTTTTCTTCTTTCTCTTATTTGTCTTTTAAAGTCTTTTATGAGCACTGCAAAGAAGCCTCTTTGGGCTTGAGACTGATTCATATCACTCTTTGAGATTTCTTCTAAATACATTTTGTTCCCATCTGAGTTTGTGTTTTGGTTTGCCCTATTATCACCATAGCTTTCTATGGTCATGATTCTTTTCTGTTTCTTATTCATTTTCTTTCCTTTTCTTTTGGTTTTTCCTCTTTTTTACTTTTAAGATTGAGTTCTTGGGGTAAAGATGGCCCTGTCCCAAGCTTTTTGTACAACTCTGAGTCTTGGCTTTGAGCACAGGGTCCCCTGTGTTTGCAGTCAGTAGCTTGGCTGTTCTTCCAGGAAAAACTTGATTTAGCAGTTTGACTTCTGAACAGGGACTGGAGACTGCCCCACTAGTCTGCTCCTCTACTGAGCCAGGACTGAGGATCTGTCTGAGCCAGGATAAACACCCCTTTTGCCCCAATGAGACTGATTTTTCTTGAAGTTGTTTCAGTCTATCTTGAGCTGTAGAGAGGTTTTGTTCCATCAGACTCTGTTCAGAGGTTGGATTTCATGAGGTTTTTGAGGGAAACTGAAAGAGTTTGAAGAACTTCCTGGCTTCACTCTGCCATCGTGGCTCCTGGAAGTTCTCTCTCACCATAATATTACTGAACTGTTTGCATTTGAATAACTGAAATCTCAGAGATACATATTTTTTTTTCCTAGCTGAATTTCCCTAGAAGTTTTATTTCCTTACATATTGAAAATCCAGCAAAAAACACTGAGAAGGAATGATCTGACAGATGAAAGGAGACCTAGGAGGTAGTAGTGTCTCAGAAACTTAGAGAGAAGTATAAAGTCTGGTGAAGGTTGCTATCATCTCATGTCTGGAGTGTTGCAATAACTTGTCAGTGGGTCTGCCTACCTCAAGTAACTTCCCATTTCAATCCATTCTCCATTTAACCATCAAAATGATTTTCCTAAAGCACAGGTCCTATTATGTCACTCCTCTTCAGGGATGCAGATCACAACTTGCCCATTCTGTATGATAATTGTTCATGTCCTCCTAAAGTTTAGAACAAGGGATCTATAAAACATGATGGAGGTTATCCTCATGAATGACATCATTAGGATACTGATGTAGCACTATATCTGGTCACCTGTGATTTCTTCACTCTCAACATATGATTAGCCCAACTTCTTTTCTTTGCATTTCATTCCTTGCTATTATCTTTATTTTCTCTTTGCCTTAGAAGTTCCTTATTGATTCTGTGTTGCAGCTTACTTATACCATCTGTCTCTTGATGGCTCTTTGTGATACTTATTTTACACCTATGGAAAGTTATATTATATGTTTTACTGTCATATAGCAACACTGGTAAAAGACTGATATTAAAAAGATGAGCCTTTACTTCATGGGAAGCTTGGTCTAAGGAAAAAGTTTTGTAATTTCTATAAGGCAATGCAGCAGCCCATCTTTTCTTCTCTAGCCATCCAGCCCAATTTTCTCTTCCAGTTTGACTCTAGACCTAATTTGCTATACAGCTGTACTTTCTGTTCCAAATTTATACAGCTCTGGACATTGTTCATCCAAACTCATATTGAAATATGGGCAATAGATATTTATTGCCTATTTGGTCTTTCCTTTGTAAATGGTCAAACCAAACACTTTCAAATGATTATAGATCTTTTCCAGGAGGTTCTGCAATGTTCTCGAGCTTTATATAATCAGCACATCATCTGTAAACAGGAAAATATGAAGGATTTCACTATTCCCAGATAATACCTCTTCAACTTAGATATTTTTGTTGGATCTCTTCCACTGTAATGTCCCACAAAACACCATTTTGTATTACTGAGTCATATACTTTTTTTTGTATTTAATTAACAATAAGCAAAAAAAAAATACACCTTTTAGCTAATTGTGAAATGTCATAGATTCATTTTTTTTTACAAAAAACCTTCTTATTCCCTACTAATATTCTAATTGATAATGTCTTTTAGCTGATATATAGAAACACTCAGAGATTTTGTCAAGATGGGAGAGTGCCTTTGATATCTTCTCCTTTTTCATATGTCCCTAAATTTCCTCATAATTGTGTCTTCTTCAGCCCAGGTATGGTTTTTGGAAAACTCCTTAACACCCTTTTTTTTTTTTTTTTTTTTTTTTTTTTTTTTTTTTTTTTAATCACTTTGTGATTGATCACATTATGGGCCTTCAGTGATGTCATCAATTGAGGTGGGATGAGTAACTCCTTGCTTCTGCCATCTTTGTTCTCCTTAGTACCATTTCTGTCTCTCTGTAATCATATCCAGGCTGTGATGATAGCTCCAAATGTGATAGATCCATATAATGATTTTTATAAATCATTTCTAATTTTTTTAATCTGTTGTAATCCTTGTTCCATTTTCATTCTTAAATATTGCTGGAATGACTTCCTTAGTTGTAGATCTTACCAAGCTTTCTTTAAATTGCCCAAGAGTCCAGAGCCACACACAGGTCCTGCTTTACTTTCCGGTGGTCTCTTGCCACAATGACATTGAATCATTTACAATGATTCTTTGAGCCAGCCATCCGACCAATTCTGAATCCTTCTAATTGCATTATGATCTTGTCAACATTCCTCCACTGGGAGGTTGAGATTTGAGCTGAGAGACTACTTGAGAATGGATTCAGAGATGCTGAGATACCATGGTTGGTCTGGGCTGCTCCTGGAGCTCCATGGGCAGTGGCCACATGGGAAAATCTGAGGCACTAAGGAAAGAGTGTCTGAGCCATTGGTCACTGTTGACTTTTTATTGAGCAGATGGAAAACTGCCTGTCTCCTCTTCTCAGCTCTTGGTGTCTGAGAGAGCATATGTTAAATCCTTAGGTTTTCTGTTTTTTTAAAGTTTGTCATTTTCTGTTTAACGGGCATTAAAGATGATTATAATTCTTCTTTTCCATATGTTTCTTTTAATAGAAATGTATCAAAAAAGGAACAATGGCAGTGACTGGCAAATTATGTGGAAAGAGAAGAGGGAGAAACACAAAGAAATAGACAAAAAACTCAGACATTGCATTGGTTGATTTTCCCCCTGAGATCTGGCTGGGGGCTTAGGAGCAAAGGAGATATTGATAGTTATATTTTATAAATTTCTTAAATCAGAATAAAGAATATAGAAATCCAGGGTTTCCCTGAAGCAAGTTGCAAATGAAAAGTATTTGGCTTTTTGGTGAGGGCTGGGTTCCTATATGATCTTATTAGCTCTGCTCCACAGTGTTATCTTCTTTGAATGCTTAAACATACTTCTGTAGGGGAGTAGCCTTAAAGGGGCAATGACTTGAAAGTGGGTCAAACTGAGTAAGAGCAGAGGGAAAGTATATGGATAAAATAGGTGGTACCCATTTTCCAAGGATGGGAGATAGAAGAGATTGAGCAAGAATCCTTTTTGTAGTGTAGACCAATTGCTAAACCTGTTGCCCTCATGTAAATGAACCCTACTAGACTCAGGCTTCCTTGCTTCCCCTATTAAAAAAAGAATTAAAATTATTCTTGATTAAACCATGCTAGTTTAAACCACACTAGATCTTTGTGATCACAGCTTCCCTTTCTAGATATTCACCAACAATCTCCCTCACTCATAATTATGAAATAAATTTCCTTGTTTTTTCCTCTAATTTGTTTATCAAATGATATTTTTATGTTTAAGTCACATGTCAAATTTGAATTTCTTGTGGCACGTGGTATGAGATATAAAATCACTGAAAAAGGATCTAATGTTGATAAGGAACTCGGGCTAATCCTCTTGGTTTGGCTAACCCAACTTCCTCAATGAGGAAATGCCAACCTAGAGAAATTAAGTGCCCAAGGTCACACATGTAGTTGTGCCATAAGTGTCAGAGGTGGAAGTGATCTAAGACTAATTTCTGCCAGATTGCTTTCCAGGTTTTCTAGTTGTTTTTATATAACAGGGATTCCTTGTTCCAGTGTTTGACATCCTTAGGCTTATCAAACACTGTCCTATTAGGATGATTATTTCCTGGTTTTATTTATCTAATCTGTTGCATTGATCAATTTTTGTATTTTTAAAAAAACTAATTCCAAATCACTGATGACCTTTATTGGGGGGTTTTAGATGAACATTTGTCATAAGCAAAGCATGGTTGAAGATAAATGGCTTCTATAGTGGTTTCCAACTCTGAGTTTATGGGATACTGTGATAAGAATCTTAGATAGGATACCCTTAGATAGGAATATAAGATTTAAAATTCCAAATCTGAATTTACTTACTACTCCCTTCTGAGAAGAAATGTCATTGTCCTATAAAATTGAGAACTTAAGAGACATAATGCCAAACATCTTGATTTGTGACTTAAAAAATCTGGATTCTGGGGCAACTAGGTGGCACAGTAGATAGAGCACCAGCCCTGAAGTCAGGAGGACCTGAGTTCAAATGTGGTCTCAGACACTTAACATTTTCTAGCTGTGTGACCCTGGGCAAGTCACTTAATCCAACTGCCTCAGCAAAAAAAAAAAATCTGGATTCTGGTTTTTGTTTTATCACTGATTTTCTTAATCTTCCAGTCTCAATTTCTTCATCTAATAAATGAATAGATTGTACTTGAATTACTCTTCCAACTTTTTTTTTTTAAATTAAAATGTATTTAATTTTAATTTGTGGAATAAAACAAACTTTCTATTACATAGTATTAAAAAAAAAAGATTGACCATGAAATGCAACTCTGTTACATACAACTTGCTATTCCTTTTTAAATATGTAATAAAATTATTATGTAAGTTTATTTTTTCTTTTTCTTTTTTTCCTTCTGTTCCCCCTCTACTATTACATTGCCCTTTCTTTAATAGTCTATGATTCCTTTCTCTTTCCCACTCTTAATCAAGATGTGAAAAGGAGATAGTGTCTAGCATGCAGTAAGAAGAGAAGGGCATGATTAACTCCAAACTTGGATAGTTTTTCCTTTTACATGCTCTGCTATTTTATACTTAGAAAGTGTAGTATAGGTAATGCCTTTAGAAGATGTCAGGTTGAGTCACTAGTTATATAATCCTCTTTTAAGTTCCGTAATCTTGCTATATCTTATTTGTGTCATCTGTGTCATTTGTGGCTTTGATTGGGCTAGGTGGTCTCTACAATCTACTACAGATTTAACATTTTGATCCTAGTTGCCCCGTGTCTCAGTTTCAGAGAAAGTTATTTCTTCATTTTGGGATGTGAAGAATATGCTTCATAAAGCATATACAAAGCTGTATACAACAGTAAATTATTATTAAATTTCCAACAGAAATGCCAACAGATTCGGCTTTAGAAGCATGGAAAGATCTTTGGTAAAATAAATATCCCTTTAAGTGATTACACAATAGTTGTAACAAACTCTTTTAAAATCTTATTGGTATGTCAAGAGTCACATTATTGATTCAGGAAGTTTAATTATCTAGTGCTGGCAGTTTATGATCTTGCAGTCAAAGACCTATTACTTGCCGCATGATGATTTAGAGATTTGTCCGAAGATACTATTTAATCAGAGCGTGAAGAGAATATAGTTATTGACCTTATCAATGCTTTTCGACATAGTAAATCATATCTTGATGAAAAAATTACATAGAGGCAGAATGAATAAGGCAACTGTAAATTAGTTTCCTGCCTGTCCCATGGGGACATTCTGCTTCCCTCCCTGGGAGAAATCCTTGTGACAGCTAAATTAACCCCAAGGTACTGGGAAGGTTGGCACAGCTTTACATTTTTGGTATTTTTTTTCTCCATTCTTATTTACAAAGTGCCAACTTCCTCAGAGAAAATAACAGTATATCCTAATTAACAATGAAATGCATTATTTGGGAGAAAGGAATAAAGAATGCAAATGATGTTATCAATAGTTTCAATCTCCTAGCAAAGTTCCAATGGGTAACCTCACAGAATACTGTCCTGTCTCTTCAATTCAGATAAATAGTGGTGGATCTTCTCTTAAGAATAAAAGGTAACAAGGTTGTCAAATGCTGATTTTTTTTTTCCTTCTAGATTTCTTTAAGAATCAACTACCTTTTTTTTGGTTGAGGGCTAGCATTGTAAAGATCTTCTTGAGGAAAAGTAGTTTTCAAATTTTGGTTAAATTTCCTAACAAAAAAATATTAGAGATGGCAGAAATCATAGGTGTTATTTAGTCCAACACTTACTCTATAGACACAAAACTATTTTGAGTCAAGGAATTACACCTGTGGTAAAGATAGAGCAGAAATCATCAAGGGTGAGAGTAGAGGGGAGAAAAGATAATCTGAGAATTAATTTTAAGGATTGACTTTAAAAATAAAGAAATCAGATTGTTTTCAGCAGACTGGTAGGGGTGGAAGCAGGTAGTTGCAGGAGAGTGAGTATGTAGACTATTCTTTAAATTTAACTCTGAAGATAGGAGTTATCAAGGTCTAGAGAACATTTTTTTTTTTTTTTTTAAATGAAAAGAACCTAGAAGAGAGAGAGAGATTGAAGATGAAAGAAAGAGGTTGATTGCCTCCTGGAGCAGTTTGCCAGCTGAGAGGAAGGGATAGGAGTGACAAAGAGAAGGACTATCTCTTCCTCTGAGACTTGAGGGGTAAGAGAAAATGGGTAAAGACACTGAGAACCTTTAAAGAGGGGGAGAAAGGAGATGAGGGCTATCAGAATAGACTATTTTTAACTATAATAAGTAGGTCAGAGTGAATGACAAGCAAATATGGAGAAATAACAAGTTTCCAACTACTTAGGGCTTTGCAGTGTATAAAATATTTTTTTCTAACAATCCTTCAAAATAGGTATTATAAGTATTATCATCCAGACATATTATTGTCTACTATAGATAGGTGCTGAAGTGGATAGGAATACTGAATGTGGAAACGGAAGAATCCAACCTTAGGCCTACATGACCTTGGCTCTGGGCAAGTCTCAACTTATCTGCCTTAATTTCTTGATGTGTTAAATGGGAATAATTGTAGAACTTATTCCCCAGGATTGTGGTGAGGATCAAATGAGAAAATATTTATAAAGTGCTTTGTAAACTTTAAGAGAAATATATAAATTCTAGCTATTATTAACTAGAAAAAGCAGAAAAATGTCACTTAAAAATCTGTTGACAGAAAAAATGGGATAAAGAGGCAAATTAAAACAATACAAAATCTACATGAATAACTAATTTGCGATTTTATTTTTTTGAAAAAACAGAAAGGAATTTATAATCGATTGTTAAAAAAAAAAAATAACACAAATCCCATTCTTCCCAAAAAGGAGGGGAAAATCTACCCTTATTCTTTAAGAAATTTTTGCCTGATATCCTAACCTATTTATTCTATTTATTAAACATAATTTATCGACTATTAAATATAATCAGAAGTTACAGCTGAATGCAAATGTAGTTTACAGGTTCACCTTGGGGACACAAATAAACAAGTTGGTGGCGTGGCAACCAAGGAAAAGATCTCCCTTCATTTCATAGGATTCATGTTCACCTCTCCTAATACTACTCATGTTAAGCAGAACTGAAAAGCCCATTGTAAAGATAACATGGTTTATGTGCCCATAGGAGATAGAAAAATTTTATGAAGAACACAGTTACTTCCTTAAATCAGAGATTCTCAACCAGAGAGAGCTTTTTTTCTGCCATAGAACTCATTTGGTGAAGTCTGTTCTCAGAATAATGTTTTTCTATCCAAAGTTGGGACTGCTTTGGATCATTGAATTGCTGAGAAGAACCAGGTCTTTCATAGTTGATTACTGTACAATCTTGATGTTATTATGTACAAAGTTTTCCTAGCTCTGTTTGTTTCAGTCAGCTGTAGTTCATGTAAATCTTTCCTGGCCTTTCTAAAATGAGCTTGTTCATCTTTTTTTATAGAACAATAATGTTCCATTACCTTCATATACCACAACTTGTTCAGCCATTCCCCAAATGATGGGCATTCACTCATTTTCCAATTCTTTGCCATCACAAAAAGAGCTGCTACAAAAATTTTTGCACATATGGGTCCTTTTCCCTCCTTTATGATTTCCTTGGGATATAAACTCAGTAATGGAATTGCTGGGTCAAAGGGTATATAGTTTTATAGCCCTTTGACAATAGTACCTAATTGCTTTCCAGAATGGCTGAATCATTTCACAGTTCCACCAATGATGCATTAGTTCTCATGTCTCTTCCAACATTTATCATTATCTTTTCCCATTATTTTAGCCAATCTGAGAGATGTGAGGTAGTACCTCAGAGTTGTTTTAATTTGCATTTCTCTAATGCAAGAGGGCATTTTTTCATCTGACTATAGATGGCTTTAATTTCATCATCTGAAAATTGACTGTTCATATTCTTATCAATTAGGAAATGACTTAATTCCTATAAATTTGATACAATTCTTTATATATTTTAGAAATGAGCCCTTTATCAGAAACACTGGTTATAAAAATTTTTCCCCCAACTTTGTATTTCCTTTGAATCTTATTTGGATTGGAGTTTTTTGTGCAAAACCTTTTTAATTTAATGTAATCAAAGTTGTCCATTTTGCATTTCATAGTGTTCTATAGTTCTTCTTAGGTCATAAATTCTTCCCTTTTCCAAAGATCTGATAGGTAAATTATCCCTTGCTCTCCTAATTTGCTATGGTGTCCAGAATAATGTCCTTAAAAGTATATAGTAGGGGCAGCTAGGTGGCACAGTAGGTAGAGCACCAGCCTTGAAGTCAGGAGAGTTGAGTTCAAATTTGATAAAGACTACTTAACACTTCCTAGCTATGTGACTCTGAGCAAGTCACTTAATCCTAATTGCCTCAGCAAAAAGCAAAAAAGAAAAGAAAAGAGTATACAGTAATATCTATAAGATTACAAAGGAAGAATAAGATTACAAAGGAAGAACCAATTACATTGAACTACTGTTTATCTACATCTATTTATCTATCTATATACCAACCAAATTCCCAGGCTCTAGGTTAAGAATGCCTCCTTTAAATAAATATACATATCTTCCAGTACTTCAATAAATGCAAAGGCAGACACTGGAGAGAAAGATGAAAATGTATTGGAAAATATGGTGAAGGATTAAGAAATAAAAGGCTAGTTGACAACACTGAAATCTCAAACTTCATAAGTACTTTCTTCAAGAGAGCCAGAAGGCTTTGAATATGAAGAGAAATGAGTAATATCTCACACACACACACAAATCATGTTTTAAAAAAAAGAGAGACAGAGAAAGAATATCTTATCTGATTGGTTACGGATGTGGGAGCCATATCAGAATCCACTGTCTGTGTGAAGTAAGACCATAGTATAGACTTGTTAGAACAATGATCAAAATCACAACTAAATTAGAAAAAAAGATAAGAAGCCGATAAATAGTACAAATAGAATAATTCTAACATGCATATTTAAATAAGATATCATTCCTCACTCTTATACGTCCCCACTCCAAAATTAGAAATAGAATAAAGGAAAGTTAGCATGAGCTAACAATATTTTCCACCTAATTTTAACCATTGTGAAGTAATTGACACAACAAGGAGTCCAAAAGAACCTTGAAAAGAAGACAAAAGGAATAAGCATTTATTAAGCATCTACTACGTCCCAGGCACTATGCAAAATACTTTACAAATATCTCCTTTGATCCTCAAAAATAACAAATATGTTCTTCTTAATAGTATAGCCAAGGGTAACACAAGTTTACTATTATTAATAATGATAATAATAATAATATCTTAAAGTTTGCAAAATACTTTATAGATATTATCTTATACCAACACTGGGAAATAGGTGCTATCATCATTTACATTTTGCCACTGAGAAAATGAAGCAGACAGAGGTTAAGTATCTTGCCCAAATTATCACACAGTTAATAAGAAAGTGTCTTTGTATAGATTTGAACTCAGCTTTCTATTGACTGTGCCATCTAATTGCCTTTATAGTTTATACTGTGAATTCATTAGCCAAAACTTTTGGAGAAGGACAGTAAATACTTATGAGTAAAATGACTTCATCTAGAAGCAATGGAGGGATAAAATAAGCTTGTAGGCTCACTTAGATCAGATTTTCCCCAAAAACATTTAAAAATGAAATTAGAAATGGGACAAAAAAATGGACAACAAACAGAACAGACCTACAGATATTTCTGTAACCAATTATTTTCTTTGTAAAAGATCATGAATTATCTATATTTAGATTCTAACATTTCAGTATCGGATATGCTAAATAAGTAAAGGGAACTAGTGCTAAACAAGACAAAGATTAAACTGTAGCTGGACAACGAAATAAGTATAGAAAATGTCAATGTTGGAGGAGAAATAATTCTGAGATACTGAGATATTGGTTATTGAAATATCTGAAAAAAGAAAATACCAAATGTGGGGAAAAAAGACCATACACAGCATTACTAATTTGAAGAGGGCAGTGGGAAGATATCAATGATTACTGACCCATTTACTTACTTTCTAATCTATATAAACTCTTTACAAGAGTGTTTAAAATATATATCCAGGGCAGACTGGATGAAGATGTGAAAAGAGAACTAACAAAGGCTTTTATAGGTAATGCTCTGCAATAGAACCACATCTCCCCAATACATCAGTGACTGAATGGTTCAGAAAATTAAAGATCCCAATCTGCTCATTATTTGTTGAAAGGAAATTGAATTTGTAGAGCAAAATGTAACTTTAAAAATCTTCTCCACAAGATATTGTTTATGTTAAGCTCATACAAGATTCCTTGAGGGAAGCAACAACGGAAATATTGTTGACAAATCTTTGATAATCAAAATCAACTGACGCACAAAACTGGAGGATGAATTTTCCTAAGGTCTTTGACACTGTTATAGAGGATATTCAGATAAGAACCATAATGGAAAAGAGATTTCCTATGAATGACAAAGCCCATTGGATGCTACTGTTTTGGGGTGATGAGATGCTAAATGTATCAAACCTTGGAATACTACAAAGTCTTTTTGTTTTCTTTGCTGAGGCAATTTAGGGGTTAAGTGACTTGCCCAGAGTCACATAGCTAGGAAGTGTTAAGAGCCTGAGACCACATTTGAACTCAGGTCCTCCTGATTTCGGAGCTGTTGCTCTATCCACTGCATCACTTAGCTGCCCTTATAAAGTCTTTTGAGTAACCATTAATAACCAGATTATAAAGGCCACTTCATAATCTAAAGAGTTGACATTCTTTATTCTTTAAAACTATTCCCTAATTTTTTTCAGTTTGGATAAAAAAAATTATCTTTCAGAGTTTGTATAATCAGAAAAGAAGTTGATCCTGGCATGTAGCAAATATAATGGATAGTAGATGGTTAGTCTAATTGCCTTAGTTACCCATGTAATATTATCAGGCCTATATAAGGCCTCCAGTAAGTTGGGAGAGGGGTGGAAGAGAATTTACAAAAAGACATCAACTAGTGCTAGATGTTGGGAAGCTACTAAGGTAATGAAAACATGGTTTTTGCCTTCATGAAATTTAAGATTCTACTAGCAGGAATAAAAAATGTACACAGATAGTTATGATGCTAATTATAATTAATCTATACAAAGAAAAAAAAATAAAGTACAATGAATTTGGGGAGTAGAAAGATTGTGGGAAATTAAGCTCAAGAGAAGTATTTAATTCTCAATATTAAATGTCTTCCTTTTTAATCATAAAATGGTTAATTTCATCCAAAAGTGCAAAAGCACTGTCACTGACATTTTTGTAAAAAATGAAGAATTAGAGTAGAGAATCTCACTTTAAGAAGTAAGAACAATATAACTAGCTCTAGAGTCAGATTGGTTTTTGAAGAAATTGTGCTGGTGAATTTAGGTAAGACAGAGGACAGAAAGCTGGAAGTAGCCAAAATCAATCAAGTAAGAACAATATAACTAGCTCTAGAGTCAGATTGTTTTTTGAAGAAATTGTGCTGGTGAATTTAGGTAAGACAGAGGACAGAAAGCTGGAAGTAGCCAAAATCAATCAACTGGTCAAAGCACGATGATCTAGGGCCTAGAATTCAGAGGTCCTCAAACTTTTTAAACAGGGGGCCAGTTCACTGTCCCTCAGATTGCTGGAGGGCCGGACTATAGTAAAAACAAAAACTTTGTTTTATGGGCCTTTAAATAAAGAAACGTCATAGCCCTGGGTGAGGGGGATAAACGTCCTCAGCTGCCGCATCTGGCCCAAGGGCCTGTAGTTTGAGGACTCCTGATAATTCTAGGCACTGCTCCAGTTGCTGGGAATAAAAAAGGCTGGAGGTGAGGATAGGGGTGCAGAGGAGAATTAACTGGTCTCTATCGTCAAAGAGACTGCTTGCAGAAAACATTTGGTTATCAGCATTGTAGTTCACTATTAACGGGGATTGGAAGGGGAACACTGTGTGAGTGGGGTGGGATAGGTAGATGACTTCCATTTTCTGAAATAAGTTTTTCAGTTTCCAAAATAATTTAGGGATTGTATTTTGATCTGTTCTATTATTGAAAATATCTTATGTGTAATAAGAATAGGTTCAGAGAACTTAATGAAGTTTTCACTTTTTCCTTCTCTAACTTTAACTCAATCTTGGTTGATTTTTTAAAATAGTTACAATGCTTCAGAGAAAGTCAATCTAGAGAGTTCTCAAAGATTAACACTCTTTCTCCTGGGGCTAATATCTGGTCCTTTTCCCTTGGGAAACTTCTGAATTGAGCATGCTTCTAGAGGCATTTGAGTCAGCTCATCTAGCAATTATGGCAGCCAAACAGAGAAAGACAAAAATGGAACCAGATATGAATCCAGGAACAGGAAAAAAAAAAAGACAAAGACAACAATCTGTTTACAATTGTTAAACTCAAAACATTAATAATAGAGGCCTTCCAAAATGGACAGCGTTGGAGCTTCATCAGCGTAGAACACAGGGCTCTTGGATCTAGTATTTTTTGCCTCCAGATAACTCCTGGTGAGCACCCCGTTCATTCCATTTCCACAATCTGATCCTGCATATATTGACCTCATTTATGGGCAACAACCAGCCAGGTCACTGCATCTTCTGCAGCTCTGGTCTTTGATTCGAAAAGCCTCAGTTATTGGCCTGATAGATAGATTCACAATTGTCACTCATTCTCCCAGATTCTTATTTCCTTTTTATTCCTACATACTGGTTGCTTTCCTCTTCCCTGGGTCCTTGCTCTCTTCCCATGTGATAGTCCTCTGGGTACACACTCATGAAAAATGGGGTGCTTGTTATTTTATGTCTGCTACAATCTAAAACCTAATTTATCTTTTAAAATAAAAATAAAATCTTCAAATAATGTGTAAATACTGTCAGCTTATAAATTAAACTTTTTTAAAATTCAAAATTATGTTTTCACTGTCTACCTCTTCTTTTGGTTTCTAGTTGTAGGAGAATGGTCTTAAGATATTAAACTTCTCTGAACCTTCGTTTCATCTCCTGTAAAATTGGGACAGACATTCTGGCACTTCTATCCCACGGTTTTGTTGTAAGGAAAGTATTTTGCAAATCTTCAAGAGCAATTATAATGCTAACTCTCCTTATTATCATAAAAATCATCATTGTCAGTATCTTCCAAATGTCCTTTAAAGCTCTAGTTCATATTTATCCTCATTACAAATATTAAAAACAGTTTTCTTGAAAGCTTACACTATGATTTTTCCTGCTTATTTGTATCATTCAAATGCTTTTGAAATAAAGTCAAGAAGCAAGGAAAAATTTCTGTGCCTGATGTAAAATCAGCTTCTTTTCCTCCTGTCATAAAGATGAAATTAGGTTATAATCTATATCACTACAAAGAAGTGCTCTTTGTAACAAAGCTATTTCCATGTCCTGGCAGATGGCCTCCAGTAACAATGCTTAGAAGGTCTGGTGACAATGAATTTTCTGCAAAGAATTAGGGAGGATAAATGTTCTATCTAGTCACTCTTTAATAGCCTAATTTTCTAATAACAAAACCTGACAGTTTGCAGAGCACTTCTTAGTCATTAATCCAATTTCAGAACTAGGAAGCAATTACCTCCCTCTTTATCTTTCTTACATAGAAAATCTCAATCACTTTCCTGCATTCCCAAACCACTTAAACCAAAACACACAAGCACATATGTGTGTGCGTACACATATATATGAGCTCACACATACACACACACACACACACACACCATTCCATCTACTACTCTTAATGACTCATTTAGGAAAAAGGGTCCTGAATTAAGATGGGTACATATCATGTTTATAAACTAAGTTTAGAGAGAAAGACAGGTTTATTGTCATCTTCCTTTGGTTCCTGTTTCTGCAAAGTAAGGACACAATGTCTTTTGATGTACTCATCACTTAAAAAAAAAAGTCACTGTAATGATACAAAATCAGGTGCCATATATAGGTTGTCATGGAATTTGATGTATTAAGTGCTCACAGAGTTGAAAAGTAAATTTCTTATGGGTATTTTGGCCTTTGGTGAAAGACAGAAACTATTGCTTTTAAAGCATATTTTTAAAGGTTCAACAAATATTTATTGTTCAACAAATATTTATTAAATATGAAATATTTTCAAAGCACAAGTTAAAAGGCAAAAACTGATCTGTCCCTGTTTTCTACATTCTATTAGGGAAAAAGACATCCAATGTATTTTATTTGTTGGTGATTACTGGTGACAGTCCACGATGAAGTGGCAAAACGCTAAGCTTAGAAAAGGTAGACATTATTCACTTAGCAATGAATTTCTATTCAATCCTTTTTTTTTTTTTAACTTGGCACCAAATTTTACTTAATTCTTAAATGGATCTGTGAGCTCATCATTATGAGTGTCCCTGCCAAAGATGTCCAATGCCAACCATCTATACCTATCAATCCTTAGTGATCTTTTATTTGTGCCTTCCTATAGGCTCACCATAAAAAGTTCACCCAATATTTTGGGAGTCCTTCACATTTTCTTTTGATATTTCAAGGATTTCAACTGAGCACATGGAGTCCCACATTAGTTAGTAAATCTTGCCCTTGCCACGTGTGACAAACCACTTTTTTCTCATGCATTCATTTTATGACACTCTACTCTGTTATCTTGCACAATCTCCTGTTTTAAATGTGCTGCACCTTGCTCATACCTACCATGCACCTTTATATTTCTCTCTTGGTAATACTAATCTTTAGATCAGCTAAGCAATAGTATTAGAAAAGTATTGTTATTAGTAGCTTTGACTTTTTTTTTTCAGGAAAAAATTTGGGTTCATTAAAAAATCCTTATTAACTTTCTAAAGGCAAATCAGCTTACTCTTCTCTTTTATAATTTTATACCTTCGCATTGTTCACTTCCAAAAACTGTCCAAGAAATATATTCTCATGGACAAGTTCCTTAAGTTACCCAACTGTATATAATAGTCTGAAGAGTTGCCATTTTTTGTCCACTTCATTTTTTTTTTTGATTATTTAGGCTCAATTTTTGTGTGTATGTGGTTATATAGAACTATTACATTTAGGTGCCTCTATAGTGTTCTGGTGCTTGATACAATCAATACAAAGTCATTTGAAAACAGCAGCATTCAGAGGAAATCAGGAAGGGAAACAGCAGCATTTGCCAGGGAATTTTTCATTGACTTGGATATTTTATCCAATTTCTTCTAAGTCAGTAGCAAATGATTTTTTTTTCAATGTTTCTATTTCTTTCTTTCTTTCTTTTTCTTTCTTTTTTTTTTTTTTATAGCTTTTTATTTACAAGTTATATGCATGGGTAATTTTACAGCATTGACAATTGCCAAACCTTTTGTTCCACTTTTTCCCTTCCTTCCCCCTATTCCCTCCCCCCCATGGCAGGTTGACCAATACATGTTAAATATTTTAAAGTATAAATTAAATACAATATAAGTGTACATGTCTTAACAGTTATTTTGTTGTACAGGAAGAATCAGACTTTGAAATAGTGTACTATTAGCCTGTGAAGGAAATCAAAAATGCAGGCGGACAAAAATAGAGAGATTGGGAATTCTATGTAGTGGTTCATAGTCATCTCCCAGAGTTCTTTCCCTGGGTGTAGCTGGTTCAATTCATTACTGCTCTATTGGAACTGATTTGGTTGATCTCATTGCTGAAGATGGCCAGGTCTATCAGAATTGATCATCAAAGAGTATTGTTGTTGAAGTATATACTGATCTCCTGGTCCTGCTCATTTCACTCAGCATCAGTTCCTGTAAGTCTCGGCAGGCCTTTCTGAAATCCTCCTGCTGGTCATTTCTTACCAAACAATAATATTCCATAACATTCATATACCACAATTTATTCAGCCATTCTCCAATTGATGGACATCCACTCAGTTTCCAGTTTCTGGAGTGGCAAATGATTTTGATGAGCATGTCTCCCAGTTTTATGTCTTTCCTGACACTAATGATTGTTGGTTATTGAATAAGATTATCTTATATCATTTTGTTGTTGTTGCTTGTGCTGTATCTTTCAAGAAAGATTTGAATAATCTTGATACATTCAGAGGAACCACTTTTATTGTTTTGCTCTTCTAAATTAAATGCTTTGTTGCAGTCAAGAAATAAGTGTAGTGAGATCTTGTAACCTCTCCATCTCTTAGTTAAATTGCTGATAGCAAAGATGAGGAGTACTATGTAATATTGCTCATGAAAGCCTACCTATCCCCTTCTAATACCCTCATCAAGAATTCCCTTAATGCATTTGCACATCATTCTCATTAAAAATGTATATAGATGGAAAATTAGGCATTTAGGTTAGTTGTTATTGATCCTTCAATTGCTGGGTTTTGTTTGATTGTTTTTGTTTTGCTAATAATAATTATTGTTAGACTTTTGGTATCTTCTTCTCCTTCAGATGCCATGAAAATCAATCCCTTAATGCCCTGTATTATTTTTTCCTTCAGTACAGCCTTCTGTGTACAGTTGGTCTAGTCCAGCTGTTTCCCATCTTTGTTCTCTTTAGTACTATGTTGAATATATCTACAAGCACATCTGGGATTGTGATGTTAGAATCCAACTGTGGTGGCTCCACTGTTTTCAATAGAAAAGAAAATTTGTTTAAAAATATTTGAAGATCATTTTCATCTTCTGCCAGTTTATCTTCTTTCCAGTTTTACCTTTAAATATTCTTGTGATGACGTTGCCTTATTGAGTCAATCCAAAAAGCTTTCTTTAAATTGTTTTTACCCTCTATTACTTCTCTCTTTCTCTCTCTCTCTGGCAATATTTCTCATAATCTTCTAATTCACCAAGCACTCTTATAAATGAGTTAATATTCTAAACTGGCATGGCCCTTGGCTGCCATATATTTCTTCTTGGCAAAGAAGTTAAGTGTTGCTAACTAAGCTTCTTTTAGTTCCTTTTGGTATCCTTTTTGTGGCAACTTACACAGACCTCAATATGGAATTATTTTAATTGGTGTCAATGACATTACATTTGTCCATCTCCTATTTTAGACACTAACAACTTACTTAAATAGGTCAGGTTAAAACTGTTTTAATTGCATACTACATCTTTTTCTCATTTTTAGTCTTTTAGCTTTATAATAATTTTGACCTTTTCTCTAACAATTGATGGTCTAATTGTACACAGAGTGTTGATTCAGGAACAACTCCTACATAAGGAATAAGTTGTTTCCTGTCTGTTAAAGTATAATCAATTTCATTTTTTGTGTTGTTATTCAGCACCCATGTTCAGCCCCTTTCAAATCTCTTTTAGATCTTTTAAACTCTCTTCTTTTCTAAGATCACTAGGTCTTTGCGGCTGTTTAACAAAATACAATGGGTCATTAACATAAATTATGCAAATTCATCTATTTGGGATGTATGTTTAAATGGTCCCTTGCCACTTTGACAATCTCATTCTCCTAGTCTTTGCAGCTACATCAAAATGAATAATTAGTCTGAATATGAAATAAAAGCAAAGCTAGTTAGTTTGCTTTTGTTTCTCACCCTAGAGACAAGGAGAAAAATAAACAAACCCAAGGAGCAAAGATGCTACATAAAAAGAGATTTTCAAATCAATTTGAATGAGCTTTCTGCCCACGACTAGGAGAAAAATGGTCATTGGAAATTGACTGAGTCTAATGAGTGCTGTGCACACAGTGAAGGTCTAGCAAATGTCGACTGCCATGCCTGACGCCTCCACCTAATTACTGCTGGTTTTACAACAATCCAGAGAAAATGACAGTGCAGCCCTCCCAGCTCTACTTGCTCTGGTACCCTGTCATTCTCTGACTCATTTAGGATTTTTGTTTTCAAATGAAAAATAAGAAAGTAATGCAATTGAATATTTGAGATGGTGATTTCCTATCCTAATTCAAAGAAGTGATTGCATGTTGAATTCTGTAACCAGGTAATAATCATATTTTTTACTTCTCCAATACCCAATTATGTATAACAAATTTCGAACTGGAGAGTGCACTTTTCTAACCAAGCTTTTTCTTAGCTTAAAACAGGATTCAGAATGGAAGTTGAAAGTCCCAATTGTTGTTGGAATTTGTAGCCTATCATCATATCTACCTCAAATTGCCTCTTCCTATTCATCCTCTTCTCATGTTTACATCAGTTCTTAAGAAACTTCATTGGCAGGCATCCTCCTTCCACCAATAGCTAAAAACAAATCTCATCACCTGTTGGGAAACCACTGCCAAGAGGTTTTGCTTTAAAAAATGCCATTTGGAGAGCAATTTCCATTTAAAGTCCAAGAAACACTATACAGAAGAAATCTTTTAGAATTGCCTATACTAGTCAAATTTGTTTGAGTCTTATTCTTGTTCCAACTAACTACATTTGAGACTTATTCAACACCACAAGCCTGAATTTATTACTCTGGCTCATTTGTGTGTCAGTTAAATATTTGTTTTTTTTGTTAGCATCCTTATTTTTCGTTCATGCTTTTTTTCCTATTTTCTTCTCAGATCCACCAATCATGCTGACCTACCCAGCACCAACATCAAAAGAGTGATCTGGTATAAAAGACTGTGTAATGAGCTAGTTAAATAGGCATGCTTCTTATACAGATGCTATCCCCTGCCCTCTATAACCTTGTAATTTACTGTATATAATGAAGTAGGCCACTTGCTTGTATGAAAGTTGAATGACAACTTAAATGACCATAGCTTAAACCAGTGATCTCTCCTGCAGCAACATCCATCATTACAAATGCTATAGGGAATCTTGTCCTTATAAAGTAAAAGAGGCAAATCCCTCCTATCACCTTTCCTGCCCCAGATCCTTCTCCAAGAGTTTTTCTGTGAAGGTAAAGGGAGACATGAAAAGATAGCTTTCTATTTTAAATTCTAGTTTATTAGGTGCTGATGGAGTGCTGATATGGTAGAGATGATATGATACCCTCGTCCATTCACCTACCTTTCACTCTACCACTGTCCATATGTAGATACAGCCCCAGACTGTTGGTATTGATTTTGTACTGCCTGTTTGTACTGATTTTGGGGTAAGATTCAGCTCCAAGTAAGTAATGACTAAGGCTTAAAGGTCTTTTGAGTAAGAGTTTCTCTAATAACTTGATGTAGACACAGCAGATGCATGTTTAACTTTACTCTGGTGAGGGCATAGAGCTTGGAATATTGGAGGCCCCACTCCCACCTGCATCCTCCTGGGGCACCAATTTTTTGTGTTCCAAATGTAGCTACCCCTGGAGAAAAGGCCCATTTGTGCTAACTTAGTTATGCTAAGCTGTTATGAGGCTCAGCTAAGTTAATGATCCTAAAGCATTTTCCACATGTTAAGTGCTGGTTATTATTCTAACTTTTCCATTTCTCTTAATTTACTTTTTTTCCTTAATAGTATTTTATTTTTCCAAATACATGTAAAATAGTTTTCAATATTCCTTTTTTTTAGTAGCTGAAGATTAAGCAGCTATATTAGAATCCTGGAGGGTATTGAAAAGAAATTCACATACACAACACCATATTTGAAGAAATAATTGGAGACAATTCCCTATAGAGGTCAAAACTAGGCAATACTCCACAAGTATAAAAAATTCATAAAGTACCAGCATGGAGAAATCTGATATTCAAATTTCTAAAATATATAATTATCAGCTATAAAATTCCAAATATAAATAATTCTTTAAGCACTAGGAAAAATTCTTCAAAAACTCAAAAAACACTTCACCAATTGGAATCTTTTAAAAAATGCCTTACGAAGAAATGACAAAATGGATAAATATAGCTTTAAAACATTTTATGGCATTGATTTTTAACCCCAAATCACATGGCCAGAGGCTTTGAAAATTCTAATTCAAGGCTAAAAAAATATCATTCAGAAAATCCTTACCAAATCTGAAGGAATTAAAATATAGTTGAAACACATTTCTCAGAAACGTTAAGATTGGGTGATTAAGTCAACATTCATTTTTGTAAGGTTTTGTGCTCCAAATCTTTTCTCCCTCCCTTCCCTCTCTCCTCCCCAAGACAGCAAGCAATCTGATATGGGTTATCATTGTATAGTACTTTTAAACATATTTCCATATTAAACATGTCACATAAGAAAACTCAGACCAAAAGGGGGAAAAAATGAGAAAAAAAAAGTAGGGAACAAACAAAATAAGGTTAAAAACTATGCTTCTATCTACATTCATTCTCTACAGAATGTGGATGACAATTGCATCCCATCTCTGACTTTGATGCCATATATATATACATATATATATATATATATATATATATATATATATATATATATATATTGTAGTGAGTGTATATATATGTTGAATTCTGTACCCAGGTAATAATCATATTTTTTACTTCTTTAATACCCAATTATGTATAACAAATTTCAAACTGGAGGGTGCATTTTTCTAACCAAGCTTTTTCTTAGCTTAAAACAGGATTCAGAATGGAAGTTGAAAGTCCTTATTGTTGTTGGAATTTGTACCCTATCATCATATCTACCTCAAATTACCTCTTTCTATTCATCCTCTTCTCATGATTACATCAGTTTTTAAGGAATTTCATTGGTGGGCATCCTCCTGACTTGCAGAGGAAATAGGGATAGATTATTGTCCCTACCATAGGGTACATCTAAGTATTTGTTAGTGCAGTTTTATACTATCAGTACATATTGTTTTTCAGAATGATTGCATTCATGCATAGCTCTATCAAAAGAATATCATTCTACTTGCTGCCCATACAACTTTCAACATTTGCCATTTTTGCCTTTCTAAAAATCTTTGCCAAAATGATGGGTGCAAGGTCTGTATGTATATGTGTGTCAGAAGTTTATTTATTTACTAAAAGCAATATTCCTTCCAAATAGATTAGTTTATTTTATGTGTTTTTATGTAAATATTTGTCAGTATCATCTACTAAGTACCGATTTCCAGACTTTATATGGACCATGATTCTGCTCTCTTGGGATTACAGAACCTGAGTTGGAAAAGGACCTCAGAATTAATTGAGCTAAACCTATACCTGAGAAAGAATCTCTTCTACAATATTCCTGGCAAGTAATCTTCCAGCCCTTGCTTAAAGATCTCCAGGCAGAGGGATCCCACAACCCCTTGAGTACTGCATTCTATTTTTTTTTATACTTTTTTTTTTTTTTTTATTTAATAGCCTTTTATTTACAGGATATATACATGGGTAACTTTACAGCATTAACAATTGCCAAACCTCTTGTTCCAATTTTTCACCTCTTACCCCCCCCCCACCCCCTCCCCTAGATGGCAGGATGACCAGTAGATGTTAAATATATTAAAATATAAATTAGATACACAATAAGTATACCTGACCAAAACGTTATTTTGCTGTAGAAAAAGAATCAGACTCTGAAATATTGTACAATTAGCTTGTGAAGGAAATCAAAAATGTACTGCATTCTATTTTATGATAGCAAGAACTAACATTAAGCCTAAATTGCCTCATGCTTCTTATTCTTCATTGTGGCCTATGAGAACCAACACAGGACATTTAAACTACTTTCCATAGGATAGCTTTTCAATTATTTGAAGTCCTTTTTCCAGGCAAGACATTTTCACTTCCCTTAATCAATTCTTATATGGCATGGACTCAAGACCCTTCACCATACTGGGTTGCCCTTCTTGAAGTGTGTGCTCTATTGCTATTCTATTAATGCTATTCCTAAAATATGCTCCTTAGTACTAAACACAATATCCTAGTTGTTGTCTGCCTCCAAGTATAGTAGGACTGCCACTTGAGTATTTGGAAGATTTCCCAGACTGGAATAATCTTTTGCAGGTTCTTTTTCTGAATATGAGGTTGATGAGCACACATCTCAGTTTCCCTCATCTATTAGAAGCTAAAGTTTGGTTCCTTTTTATAGACAAGGTCGGAGAGGCAAAATTCATTCAAAGGACATGGATTAAAATCCTAGTTCTCTGATTTACTAACTATTTGACTTTGGGCAAGACATTTCACTTTTTTTTTTTTTTTTTTACAAAAAATGGATGCTTTTACAAAAAAAAAAAAAAAAATCACCATTACTTCTCAACGTCTCCCAATTTTGCTATCCTGTCTGTCTCCAGTGCTGTCTTTGGTAACAAAGTACAGCTCAGAAAAAACTAATCAACACATTGGCCAAATCTGACAGCATATGCTTCATTCCATGTCTGTATCTGGTAAGAGATAGGAAATATGTATTACTATTAGTCCTCTGGAGTCAAAATTGGTCACTGCATTGATCAGAGTTCTAATGTTTTTCAAATTTTTTCCCCTCTACATGAATATTTCCCCCATTTTTCTGATACTGCTCAGTGCTTTATCAGTTCTTCAAGGTACATACCTAGTAATGCTGGATAAAAGGATATATGTTGGGCAAATTTTGTTTGATATTGGAACAAAATGAGACTCTTGTAGATCATGAAAGGACATTTCCTTTCCCCTCAAAGAAGAAGAATATTCAACAAGGACACCCCAAGTTGACTCTGATGAACAATGTTGCCTTACCTACCTTGCCCAGTGGTCATCTCTGGTCATCAGTGTTCATCATGCCTTGGAGATCCTTATAGCTCTTTTGTTCTTAGGTGACTAGGAACATCAATAGTCTGAGCTTTTTGTTTCCTGAACCAATTAAAGTCGAAAAGCTGCTTTCAGTACTTTTTATAGAAAAACTATAGCCTAACTTGCATAGGAAATTGGGATAGATTATTGTTCCCACCATAGGGTACATCTAAGTATTCTTTAGCATAGTTTTATAGTATCAGTACATATTGTTTTTCAGAATTATTGGATTCATGCATAACTCTATCAAAAGAATGTTATTCTACTTGCTTCCCATAGAACTTCCAACATTTGCCACTTTTACCTTTTTTTAAATCTTTGCCAATATGATGGGTGCAAGGTCAAACCTAAGCATTATTTGAATTTACCATCATCTTGTTAATTGCTATTTAGAGTAGTTTGTCATTTAGCTTTTGATAATAAGCATTTTTTTCTTTTGAAAACTACCTATTCCATTTGCTTGCTATCTTAGGGAGGGAGGACATAAGGGAGGCAAGGAAAAAAATTAGAACACAGATTTTACAGAAATGAATGTTGAAAACTATCTTTACATTTTTTTGAAAAATATCCTTTGATATATTGAAAAATGCCTTAAAAATATGTAATGGGAGCTAAATAGTAGGCTCATCTCCCATTTCCCCATTCTGTTTTGGTAAAAACACACTGTCTGAAGTAATGATTCTGCACCTTGACCACTTTAAAGAAAACATGTAAATTAATGTTATAAGGTAAGTTTCCCCCCTAAAGTTTATTGAGGGGTTTTTTTTTTGTTTCTACATTACAAACATTTCCAAATTACTCTTTCTTCATAAGTTCCTTTATAATAAAGTAAAATAATTTTGCAAAACTAACAATACAGAGGCTTCATCTAAAAGTGCATACAATATTTTACATAATTAAATAGGAATCTGTTTTCTCTCCCTCCTATCCATCCTTACTCCCATTGAAAAAAGAGAAAAGGAAAACAAATTCTTTGTATCAGATATGCATAGTTAAGCAAAATAAATTCCCTCATTGTCTACATGCAAATATATAAATCTTATTCTGTACCTTAAATCCATCATCTCTCTGTCAGAAGCTAGATAACATGTTTTATTATCAGTCTTCTAGAATCATAGATGGTCATTTCATTGCATTCCCCCTTTTAATTATTTCCTATTAATCTTGTATGTAACTATTTCGTATGTATTTGTTTACTTATTGTCTCTCCCATTGGACTGTGAACTCTTTGGTGAGAGGAGATATCTTTTGCCTTGTCTTGTTTTCCCAATGCTTGACACATAGTAAGCACTTAATAAATGTTTCTTGAATGATCATAATTCTTACTATGTTTTTAGACTGTTATTGTTATTGAATAAATTGTTTTCCTGGTTCTCATTTAATTCTTTATTAACTTACAGAAATCTTCAAAATTATTCATTTTTATAATATTAATTAATTTATAATATTGTTACTATTATACAATTACAAATTGTTCTTCTGGTTCTCTATAAGTCTTTCCACATCTCTTTGAAATCTTTTTCCTCATTTCTTCCAGCATAATAATATTTTTTTAAAAAGCTAAATGTGTACTTGCTGATTGTTCATTGGAAAACATGTATAGAATTCTTGATTGAGAGAACCTATGCCCTCAAAGTTATACCTAGAACACTGAGGAAAGTGGTAATTACTTCTCTGAACATCCAACATATCATCAGTGTGAGTTGGGAGTTGGGAATAAGCCCAGTAGGGGTACTATACTTTTGGGTCTTTGGGGTAATTTGGGGATCTTTGTATTTGTAGGGACCCAATGGTGAAATTCTCTATCCACGACAATCATTTTTATACAAAAATGAGAAGGGATCCTCTAGAAAAAACAACCTCATTTTTCTTTTCTTTTCTTTTTTTTTTTTTTGTTTTAGACGATAATTGGACAGTCTGTTTTCCAGTGTGCTTTCTTACAAAGACAGACCAATTTCTTTGAGATAACTTTTGTTTACTTGAATATTTATGTACTGACACCTCTTATATTACTATATCCATAATGAGTATCTTAGCTAATATGATCAACATAGATTTTGAATCACTAATATCCTGGTGCCTAAGATTTCTCCTAGAGCACACTAAAACAGGTGACAAATGTTTTTCTTCTTGTTTTTTTAACTTCTATATTGACTTTAAGGAGACTTAGATAGCTTACTTTATTTGTGGCATGAGTCCAGGCAGCTTGTCTGAGATTATTCTCTATCATTGGACCATAGACTAAGGTTTGCCTGTTGGCCTAGAAACCCTGAGTAATCAACCCCAAGTAATTAATCCCTTTTGAGAGCCCCACATGTGTTTGGGGGCTTATCTGATTCTTTTATTTGTTTTTGAACTAAGCCTGCCTATCCTATTATGGGGTGAGCTAGGAATACCATTCAGATTGCCCTGTGCATTCCCGGAGATTCTTTGAAAAATTTGGGTACCATATGGTACAGAAAAACAGAGGAAATTTTTGTTTGGGTTCCCGTGGGATTGTGTTATTCATGATAGGGATCCCTAGAAATATATTGATGTGCCATCTGTTTAAAGGCACACCTAGAGATATTTTACGACCTCAAGTTGGATCACCTTATATGATGATTCTCTTGAATAATGAACTAAATTTTACCTCAAGCATCTTGATTTCTCCCCAGAAGGTGGGGGGGGGGGACTCATAGGGACTCACATCCCTAATTCCTCTGGGAAGAGCCCCACATGTTCTGAAAAGCCACATAGGGCCTAGATTTTTTCCTCTGAGACGGGAGGCTTGATTTTGTTTTCCTTTAAAATTTTACCTACTTAGGGACAGCTAAATGCCACAGTGGATATAGTATTGGCCCTCAAGTCAGGAGGACCTGAGTTCAAATCCAGCCTCAGACATGCAGTACTTCCTAGCTATGTAACCCTGGGCAAGTCACTTAACTCCAATTGCCTTAGCTATGTAACCCTGGGCAAGTCACTTAATTCCAATTGCCTTAGCATACAAAAAAATTAACCTACTTGTTCCTAGTTAGAAAGTTAATTATTAGTAAACACTTTAACTAAAACCTAATTGTCTAACTATAAATAGAAAGCACACTAGTGAGGGTTTGTAAACAACAGTCCCCAAAACTCAGGCTCTCAGAGTCATCCCTAAAAGTATGAAAGTAGTAGTAGTCAATCACTTAATTGGGATCCAATCAATGAGTTCAGTTTGTTGGGAGAACAATGCCAGAGGGTATACTATAAAAGAAAAGAAATGCCCTTGATGTCATTCACATACTTTTACATAATGCATTGTAGGATAATGAATTGCTTACTAGATTTGAAGTCCGAAGATCTGGGCTTGAATATTCATTCAACTTCTTTTTAGATGTATAACTTAAGGTTGTTCATTTAGCAATATTGTACCTCATGATACTTCTGTTATCCATGGACTATTGTATATGGCATATTCATTGCATATGGCATATACAAAAAGTATTATATGTGTGTGAGAGATAGATCCCTAGGATTTCTCAATTCTAAACCTTCTCTAAACATCACCAAATGCCTACTAGACACTGATCTTGTAGCAAGTAAAACTCAAAAATTCTCAAAAGGAACTCATTATCATCCCTCATATGCAATCAGTTTCCAAATTTTGTTATTTCTACTTCCACCACACCTCCCTCATCCATCTCCTCTTTACTCTCATGGTCATTAATCCAATTCAAACCCTCATCACCAGTTTGCCTATTTATAGCTTATTATTATAATAATTATTTAGTTATATATTATACATAATATAATAAATAATAATTATATTATAATATATAGCTTTCTGATTAGCTCATATTATCATATAGAGCTTCCCAACAATAATATATTAGCTTCCTAATTAGATTTCCTGATCCTATTCTCTCCTCTCTATAAATCTTTTTTCATGTTGCTACCAACCTAATTTTTTGAAAGCATTGATTTTCTTGTATAACTTTCCTATTTAAGGAACATTTGTGTTTCTCTATTGCCTATCAGATAGGCATCAACCTTTCAGTTTAATATTTAAAGCCATTCATAAGACCTAATGATGAGATGAACTCTGAAACTGTGTCCCCTTTAAGCTGTAAAATAATCACTCTGAAACTGTGTCCCCTTTGATCTGTAAAAGAAGGGAGATTTGGGATCTCAGACTCCAAAAATTTTGGAAAAAGTATACTTTCCAGATAAGCCTTTTCTAAGATAAGCTGCATCATTCAATTGGAGATCTTGGGCAAATCACTCTCCACAGACCTCCTTCCCCCCCCCCCCCCCCCATTTATCTTTTGGGGGTAGCCGGATCCCCTTTCAGGAAATTCCAGGCTCCAGAAAAAAAGACTTCAAGGTGATTTCATTCAATTGGGAGATCTTGGTCTGATAATCAGCTCATACTTCCCCCAACCCCCCAAGAATTGCTCATAAAATAGGTTTCTGTTAACACATTTTTTGCAAATTTCCTCATTAGATTTGCCTGCTAAGAGAGAGCTTCTTAGTGAAAAATAAAGCTTCTTTTTGCCTTCATGAACTGGAAGTTCATGAATTCTTTCATGTTGGACCTGCATCTCTCCAACCAAAGAGGGATTCTCACATCAATTCTCTACCATTAGACCCGCGTCATTAAGACATATAGGTTTTTCCATGGGTATGTTTTTTTTTTTTTTTAAAGTACACTAATATAAACTCTTAAACAAACTACAAAAGAAGTATATTAAGTCAGATTATTCGTTAACATTTTTTATTTCATTTCCTACTTCCATATCTTTGCACATGTTGTGTCTCTTGGAATCAACTGAAACTACTCTCTTCAGGGTTACCAGTAAATTCTTAAACTGAATCTGAGTTTGTTTGTTTTTTTTAAGTCCCCATCCTTCTTGATCTTTCTGCAATCTTTGACACTGCCTATCTTTTTTTTTTCTTTTATATTGTCTTCTCTCTAGGTTTTCGTGACACTACTCTTTCCTGGTGCAATGGCTAGAGTACTATACTGGAGTCACTTGATCTCAAGTCTTTTTGACTTGAGTGAATCTAGGCAAGTCACATAACTTCTCTTTACCTCAGTTTTCTCATCTCTAAAAATGGGGATAATTAGAGAAACTCCTTCTCAAGGTTATTATAAAGATAAAATGAGATATTTCTAGAGAGTCATGTAAACCTTAAATGTTTGTTGTCATTTAGTTGATTAATCATGTCCAATTTTCCATGACCCCATTTGGAGTTCTTTTGGCAAAGATACAGGAACGCTTTGCCATTTCCTTTTCCAGCTCATTTTACAGATGAAAAAACTGAGGCAAACAGGGTTAAATGACTTGTCTAGAATCACATAGCTAATTAGTATCTGAGGCCAGATTTTAACTGGTCCTTCTAACTCGAGGACCAGTACAGTATCCACTGGACCACCTAACGGCCCCCTTTGGAGAATAGTACTTTTCTGTTGTCTCTCATTAATTAAATTTTTAAAAAAATAATTTTAAAATTAAAAAAAAGTTAAAAATAAGTTATATTCTAGAAAATGAATCAACACTTCCCGATACATAGTATATGTCCCTCCAAAGTTTGATATGCTTTAAATGAGCAATGTAGTACAAATATAGTCTATTATATTGAAGTCAAATTTTGTTGCCACTTAATATTACCTTCATTGTCACATTTTTTCTTCTGATTTTGCTTTCTTTATATTGTGTCACTTCATACACATTTAGTCTATGTTTCTACATTCTTCTTTCCATATATGTCCGTATAGCATTTTTGGCCACTAGCATGATCTTATTCAACCAGAAAGATCAGGCATCCCCAAACTCACCCTAGAGATGGAGGCGTATCTCACTGGCTGGATGTAACTAATAGGGAAGTGTTGAGCTCTTTGAGCTCTCTGTAGTTCTCAGAGTACAGATGACCTTTCCTCTTAATTTCATTTCTCTTTGGGAGATCTCCGCATCCTGTTAGATTAGGGGATATGGTTAGTATAGATTTGGCCAATCATTAGTTCTTAGCATCCACCCACTGATTTTGGTCTACTCCAGGAATTCCAATGCAACACTAAGTCTTGTCAAGTGGCCAAAGAGCATGTGTGGGAGAGCGATCCTTACCCAAATTAAAATCAGACATCCTCACAGTAAAAAGCAAAAAGGGCTTAGTACAAAAAAGGGAATCTCCCAACACACAAGGTGTTGTCAACACAAGAGTGCAAAGCACAAGCTAAAAACACTGGATTATATAGACCCTAACTTGCCACCTGCTTCTGACCGTTTTTCCCATTGGCTGGGGAAGTCCAGCCTTACATCCTAACACAGAAATCTACCCAGAGACTAAAATTCTACCCCAGAAACAAAGAATAATAACCAATCACACACTCTTTACCATATTAGGAGCTAAATGCTAATGAAAAGATGTGGGGGGTACTGGACAAGAGAAGAATGTAAATTTATCTAAGATAATCAAACACCTGCAACTTTTAGCTATAGCTCGACTTGTTATGGCAAAATCTCAAGTCACAATTAGGGCATAGGTCGAGGCCACATTCTTTTTTTTTAATTAAAATTTTTTTATTGTTTTATTTTTCTGGTTATACATGTATATTAACTTTTATAATACATATTTTTATTAAAGCTGCTTATTTTCAAAATATATGCATAGATAATTTTTTAGCATTCATTGTTGCAAAATTTTGTATTCCAATTTTTTCCTTCCCTTTCCCCCATCCCCTCCCCTAGACGACAAGTGATCCAATATTTGTTAAACATGTGCAATTCTTCTATACATATTTCCACATTTATTGTGCTGCACAAGAAAAATCAGATCAAAAAGGAAAAAAATAAAGAAAAAAAATGCAAGCAAACAACAAAAAAGGTAAAAAGACTATGTTGTGGAGCACACTCAGTCCCCATAGTCCTTGCTCTGGGTGCAGATGGCTCTCTCCATCACAAATCTATTGGAATTGGCCTGAATCACCTCACTGTTGAAGAGAGATATGTCTGTCAGAATTGCATAATCTTGTTGTTGTGTATAATGATCTCTTGGTTCTGCTCATTTCACTCAGCATCAGTTCGTGTAAGTCTTTCCAGGCCTTTCTGAAATCATCCTGTTGGTCATTTCTTACAGAACAATAATATTCCATAATATTCATAAACCATAACTTATTCAGCCATTCTCCAAATGATAGGCATCCATCCACTCAGTTTCCATTTCCTTGCCACTACAAAAAGGGCTGCTACAAACATTTTTGCACATGCGGGTCCTTTTCCCTTTTTATGATCTCTTTGGGATATATATCAATATAAATTTATTCCATTCAAGCAGGTTCCAGATTGTTCATGGAAATAGATACACATTAAATGTTGCATTCAACATAGAAGCATTAATGATAACACAATACCTACCCAATAAAACATTCACCATGCACCTATGTGACTTTATCTTTTCCTAGACTCATGTAACCTACAAACAGAATCAGGCCAAACTAGAAAATTTAGGAAAGGCATTGTTCTGTTTGCTTTTTTCTTCTTCCCTTCCATGCCTTCTGCAAATTAGCAAAGAAGTATAGAAAATGCAACGGTATTGCTAATTGATATGCAACTCATAATACTTTGGGGCATGTGCCTTGTAGTGGTATTGTTAGGTGGATGTGAACATACAATTTAATGACTTTTGCAGCCAAAAGCAATTCTGAATTATTTTCTAGACTGGTTACACCAATTAACAATGTTGCCATTCTGTAACAGGGCAATCTTTAAACAACAGGGATTCCAAACCCATATCTTGACTCCTCTTTGTAGCACATGAATACAAGCTGAAGCTCACGTAGCCAGTGCTTTTTCCATGGTGTCCTGCCTCTCCCAGAGACTTCTGATGATGTGTCTCTGAGGCTGGTTCATTGCAGCAGCAGCGGCAGAATGGACTCCAAGACAAGTTATAGCAAGAAAAAGCCTGCTATTCTGTCCCTGTCTTTGATCTTTAGCTCATCTTTTCCAGTTTTCAGCTCTGATGATCTACCCATAAAGCTATCTCAAGCACTCTTTTCTCTCCGTGCTGGACCTTGTCTGTAGCCCCTCTCCTTTGGCTCCTGGGACTCGTCACTTCTTACTCAGTAGCTGATTCAGCCCAGCCCCTAGCAGCCAGCTTTCTCCCTGTGGAGTCTGAGGGATTCTACATCTGTGGTTATTGCTTGTTATGGTCCAATAATATTCCATTACATTCAGATACCATAATTCATTTACTTGTTTCCTGACTGATGGGCATATTGTCTGTTTGGGGCATTACAAATGACGCTCTCCATGATCTTTTGTAGATGTCAGTCTTTACATCCTGTCTGGAGTCTTCTTGGGGTAGAAATGTAGTAGTAGGATCAGAAGGTCATGGCTTTTAGTGACAGAATGGCCCTTTGGGGATAAGAAGTCATAGCACCAGGCAGCTAGTTGGCCCAGTGGATAGTGTCACACAGAATCAGGAGACTCTTCTTCCTGAGTTTGAATCTGGCCTCTGATGCTTACTAGCTGTGTGACTCTGGGCAAGTCACTTAAACCTGCTTGCCTCAGTTTCCTTATCTGTAATATGAGCTGGACAAGGAAATGGCAAACCATTTGGGTATCTTTGCTAAGAAAACCTTAAATGGGGTCATGAAGAGGCAGATGAGACTGAACTACAACAACAATAAACAATCAGGATCATAGCTGCCTTTGAGCAGAGGAGGAAGGCCCAGCCCTCTTTATTTATTTATTTATTTTTATTATAGCTTTTTATTTACAAGATATATGCATAGATAATTTTTCAGCATTGACAGTTGCAAATCTTTTTGTTCCAACTTTTCCCCTCCTTCCCCCCACTCCTTCCCCCAGATGGCAGGTTGACCAATACATATTAAATATGTTAAGGTATTAGTTAAATACAATATATGTATACATGTCCAAACAGTTATTTTGCTGTTCAAAAAGAGTTGGACTCTGAAATAGTGTACAATTCGCCTGTGAGGGAAATCAAAAAATGCAGGCGGACAAAAATAGAGGGATTGGGAATTTTATGCAATGGTTCATAGTCATCTCCCAGAGTTCTTTCGCTAGGTGTAGCTGGTTCAGTTCATTACTGCTCCATTGGAACTGATTTAGTTCATCTCATTGTTGAAAAGCAGTCCTCTTATTTTAAAGACCCTGAGGCATTAAATGATCAAGGTCACACAGCTTATAAGTACCAGAAGCTGCATTTCTTCTCCTAGTGTTCTGACTTCATTCAGATTCACTTTTTAGGATACCAATCTGACTTTCTTAGGAAAATTGAACCAAAAGGTTTTTAACAGTAGATAGAGTGCTGAGTATGGAGTTGGGGAGACCTGAGTTCAAATGTAGCCTCAGACATTTATTACCTGTTTAACCCTGAACATGTTATTTAATCTCTGTCTGCCCCAGTTTTATCATCTGTAAAATGTGGATAATAATAGCACCTATCTCCCAGAAGATTATACCTTTTGTGAGGATAAAATGAGACTCTTGAAAAGTTATTGTGCAAACTTTAAAGTGCAATATAAATGCCAGCTAACTATTCTTAATTTTATACCTTAGCTAGTCATTATAATTCCATATCAATTATATTTTAGATTATATTATTTATTAGATTACAAAGATTATGTTAATTCCATACCTATTATATTTTAGTTTATAAACAACTAAGATTTCATAAATTCCGAATGCAACTTGAATGAATGAATAAAGGTCATTTGTTTGAAAGGCCATCTTTGTGAGATGAACACTGTTCTGAAGAGTTTGTTACATCTTCAAGCAAATATATTCCCTTACTTCTCAGTACTCAAGTCTTTCTCATATGATTTTACTGACTTTTCCTACACATAATTACAATGCTCCTCCATGAGGTCAGGAGTCATTTTATTTTGCTTTGTTCTGTGTCTCAAATGGTTGGCATAGGACATTGTGTATAGTAGATATTTAGTAAATACTTGTTAAATAAGCCAAAATTAAAAAAGAACAAAATACTACCAATGCTGAACCAGTGTTCCCTACACACATATGCCTCTTCTCTTTGTGGACATCCTTTTATGCATTCATTCATTCGTTTACTTGTTTATTTATTTATTTAATTATTATAGCTTTTTTATTTATATAACATATGCATGGATAATTTTCCAACATTGACCTTTGCAAAACCTTCTGTTCCAGCTTTTCTCCTCTGTTCCCCTCCCCCCTCCCTTAGATGGCAAGTAGTCCAATACATGTTAAATATGTTAAAGTATATGTTAAATACAACATATGTATACATATTTATACAGTTATCTTATTACACAAGAAAAATCGGATCTGGAAAGAAGGTAGAAAAAAAAAGCCTGAGAAGGAAAACAAAAATGTAAGCAAACAATAACAGAAAGAATGAAAATGCTATGTTGTGATTCACACTCATTTTTCATCATTATCTCTCTGGATGTAGCTGATTCCCTTCATTACTGAACAATTGGAACTGGTTTGAATTGTTGATATTCTTTAACAAACAAGAAGGTTGATGTTTGTGAATTTGGGTCTGGGGTGAACTATTGAGTGTAGAAATAACATGGCACTCTACTTCTGCAGTTGTAGTGGTCACAGAAGAATGATTGCTTCCTTTACATCCCAAACTTGTAGGAAATTCAGGAGCTGACATTGAAACAATCAGTGCCAGATGGCCTGGAGGATGTGTTCTCCTATTGGTTTTCTTGTGGTCAAGTCACCCTGGGGGGATGGGGGAGCCCTTTAATAACTTCAGTGGTATAAAGACCAGTTCAGAGATAGCATGGTGTAATGGCAGGAATATACTTGTGCTTTGGAGACACACCTGGAATCAAAAAACATGGATTTGAGTCCCACCTGTTCTGTGGAGTGCATAAGTCACTTCCTTTTTACAATTCATATAATGGATAAAATAATATTTGTATGGGATTACTATGGAGAAAGCACTTTGTAAGTTTTTTATTGGTTTGTTTGTTTTTTAATTTGGAAGTGGGCGAGGAATCTAGACCTGTCATTTCAATGGTGTTTCCAAAGTAGGAACTTCTTTGGGGGGAAACTCCTTTTACCAATGCAAATCAATTTATTTTCTATCAGCTTGAACTTTAGGCCACTAAAATTTTTTTTTTGACTATTCAAAAATATTTTTCTTTTTTAAATTGTTTTATTTTTCTGGTTATACATGTACATTAATTTTTAAAATACATATTTCTTTATGAATCATGTTGGGTCAAAATAATTTAAAAGAATTACTTATGGGCAACAAAAGGTAGCTTGATTTGCTCAAGATCACATACACATGATATGATATATGCATGTATATATGTTTATGTGTACATGTTATATGTACATATATCACATATATACACACATATGTAAATCAATCTCTCACAAAAGATATATTACATATATATGTGACTTACTCAAGGTCACTAACAAATAGCATGTAAAATATGTAGCATTTATACATTTATAGGTATACATAGGCTTTAGGTATACATGTACATATACATGTATCTCACGTTTGTGTATGTGGGCATGTGTTATAAATCTTATGTAATATATCACTTATAATACATGTATATGTTATGTATATATAGATATAGATAATGATAATTAAATAATTGAGAACTTCCCTTTATCACACTCAAATTAGAGAGATAGGCTTAATTATAGCTGCAAGAGTGACTTTGCCCTAGCGCCATACTTCCTGGCATAGCTTTAACTAGTTAGTCATTTTTCAGTTGAGCCTGACTCTTCTTGACCCATTTGAGGTTTTCTTGGCAAAAGTATCAGAATGGTTTGCCATTTCCTTCTCTAGCTCATTTTTACAGAAAAGGAAACTGAGGCAAACAAGGTAAAGTGAATTGCCCAGAGTCACACAGCTAGTAAACTTATCTGATGCTGGATTTGAACTCATAAAAATGAGTTGTCCTATCTCCAAAGCCAACACACTATCTACCATCTAGGACTTTGCCCTAACTCATTGCTATTCTCTATAACTCTGCTGGCCTATATTCCTGCATGGTACAATTATCACTTGGTAGATACCTAAAGGGACTCGGCCTTCCAAAGAATCACATTCCCCCTGAAACCTCCATGGGGTAAGGGATAGGGGAGAGGGTCATTCCTTTTTCCAGCACAACTCCATCTGTGTTCCAACTTCCCTCTATGCTGCCACCCCCAGAGGAAAATATGTTGGGTGTTTTTTTTTTTGTTTTTTTTTTTTTTTGTTAGCCCAAGGAAAAAATTCTTAATTACAGTTCTGTATAGTTGGGTTCCAAGCCTTCCCTCCACCCCCACTTCTCATTACTCTTCCTTGTTTAAATGGTCTCCTCCCATTCAACTCTTCATTCTAGGTCAGGCTTCTGTATTAGTTCTGTACTATGACTTCTGGTTAAGGAAATGTCATTTTAAATAAAGTTTCTTCCTAATATACTGTTGTCAACTTGTCTTATTTTATTAAGCCTTTTCTTCTTTATCCCATGGTAACTCAGTCCAGATTTCATGGGGCTTAAAAATGTATTGCTTCCTTTTTATGTCAAGAGTACACATGGTTAGAATTATTTGAAGATCAATACTAAGTGAATATTTTGTTCAATGGGATGTTTGGTATTTTAAATTGTACAGAATTCCAAATTATCATTTGGAATTACTTGACCAAAAATGAGTAGAAATATTTTTTGTTCGCCAATTTGAATAAGTTATAACTACAAAATCTGTCAGTGGATATATAAATTAGAAATAGCATGTGCAAAATTGCTGCTCATGAATGCAATTAAAATTAACCTGTGCTGAGTCCAGAAATTTGCATAGGAATAAAAATGCTTATAATTTTCTTTTTCTGTTTTTAAAATTTCTTCTTATAAGTTGAATTCAGCTGTTCCTGCTGAGAAGTTTCACATTTCAGTTTGGAGGGGATCTGAATTGCTTGTGGTCAGAATATCAGAATATTTAATCCTCTGTTAAGTAAAGAGAAAAGAATCTTTATTTTACAAAAATAGCCAGAGTAGTTTTTAAAAACTGAAAAAAAAAAAAAAAAAAAAAAAGGAAAAATATTTGTGGAGCTAAAATTAAAAAGGAAAATTTCACCTAAAAGGAAAAGCTTTCGGGTAAATAAATAATAATAAAGAACTTGCAACTTCATCTACCTGCCAATTGGAGCAGGAGGAAGGCCTCTGTCAGGGGCCTGGCTGGAGCCCCCCACCATGCCATATGGCATGTGCTATGAGGGAATAAGGGAATATCAGCAGAGCAACTGTTCCTATGGTCTTCCTTCTGCACTTTTGGCATCAACCCCAATCCCAACTGCTGCATAGGGCAATCAGGAATATAGACTACTTTGGTTATGGAATAAATTGTACTCTGTAATTCTTTGCAGCGAAAGGGTACATGTTGGCTGCCCCCAGGAAATCCTCCTTCCCTGGCCTGGTCTAATGGGAAAATGGATAGCTCACTTTGTTTGTATAGCTTACCCTTTCCATTAGTGGTAAAAATCTGAATGTTGAAAATCTCTTAAGTTTTGCCTTCTGCTTTTCCAACTCATCCCATTGTTCAAAAACAGAATAGAAATTTTAGATTATAGTTAAAAAATTGTCCTTAACAAGCGGGCTAAAAGTCATCTGCCATTCACAGACCCCTGATACTATAGAGGATGTTTGGGAAGCCATTATATATATTTTTGTGCCTCTGTCAGTTTTTCTCATTGCTTCCTTTACTCTTTTCCTCAATACCCAGCTTTTACCTTCTTCCCCTGTTCTTGTGAAGAATCCATAAATGCAAAGAGAAGCAGAGGCATTCTGCATAGAATTATATGACATACAGTGGTGGACTAGCACAGAATTTAGACTCCTTGTGTATGTACCTTTGAATCCAAGCACTTCTTTTACCTACTGTCTATGTGACTATGGGGGAAATGCTTTAGTTTTTTCATCTGTCAAATGTTTATATGTATCTATGTATGAGAGACAGCTAGATGGCAATTTGGATAAAGAAAAAAACAGAAAGACCAGAGCCCAAATTTGGCCTTAAATGCTTACTAGCTGTGTGGCAAGTCACTTAACCTCTGCCTTCATAAAATTGGTGAAGGAAATGATAAATCACTAGAATATCTTTGCCAAGAAAACCCCATGGGCAGTTGGTCCATAGGATCATGAAGAGCCAGACATGATTGAATGGCTGAACAACAAGTATGTATGAAATCATACATATATAATATATCTATGTGGGAGGATGTTTTGGAGAATGCTGAA